>NC_142118.1:31787500-32412500 GCF_056152115.1 Neolamprologus brichardi
GAGAAACTGACGCCTCTCCCATCATTCCAATCCCAGCGGGCAGCCTTGTGGGGGTTTGAACAGCCGGTTCTGCTTTCTTAATTCTTCGATAAGTCAGGGCCAAGCCAGCTCCGATCAGCCAGAACCCTGTTACCATGGTTCCAAATAGGTAGATATCTTCAGCACTCAGGCTCACCCAAGCCCAAACTTCTCGTTGAGAAAGGGGTGTCAATTGCATTTAGGGACCAGTTGATCCAATCCATAATTCCTCTTTTAGGTTTTAGAGAACAGACTGTGAGAGAATGTTCCAGGGAAAATACAAAAAAAAAACCACGAGACTAGACAAGGACATAAGCAGGGAAGATAAGGGAGAGAAGAAAAAGTGTGTCCGCCTCCTCCGAGAGCCAAAGAAAAAAAAAAAAAAGCATGAATTCTGGTAACTTTGTCTGAAATATAGCCGGCTGTGTGCTTCAACACAAAGTCGATTTTATTAGTGTTACTGCGTGTTATGTTAAGGCACACCAGTGGTTTTCATTAAAATCCCTTCTCAAAGTATGACAAATGCATATTTTTCTGCAGTCAACCTCACCTGATACTTAACACAGCCATATTGTGTTAATCAGTTCTCTGTTCTCTTCTTTAATGTGTCATTATCACCTTTGTCCACCATGTTTCTGCAGAGTTAGTCGTTTTCTCCTCCAAGACTCTGACAAAAATGACACATACCGTCAGTAAGCAGTGTTCTTTGGATGAACTTTGGACTTTGTGTTTTAAAACATTTATTCTGCAAAAAGTAAAACAAAAATCTTCATTTTGTGTTCAGCTTCTCAGAAACACACAGACAGCCCACTGTCAGGCCAATAAAACAGGTCTAACAGCATTACTTGTTGTTGACAATGTTCACACAGGAGAGATTTTGTCATGTGACGGCTGTGTGCAGGCAGGAAAAGTACCCAAATGTAGAGTCATCTGAGGCGGGAGCGAAAGTCAAAAAGCAGCTTTATTGCTGAACAGAAAAACCATACAAATCCTAAACTGTGGAGTGTTGTTGGTGTGAAGAAACTGTAAGTTTGCTTTGTTTCCTCCTTTAACAGTTTGTCTTTAGGAACTTTACTGTTTGTTCAGCTCATGTTTGATTTCTTCACACAACAAACTGTGTGTGTTTGTATTAAAGTCAGTGTGTAATGTTTTCTAACGAGGCCGAGTGTGTCCGCCATTCTCTCTCTCTCTCTCTCTCTCTCTCTCTCTCTCTCTCTCTCTCCGTGTGTGTGTGTGTGTGTGTTCAGAGTACGGGAATCAACACACTGAATGTGGTCTGATCTCAGCTTTTGCTTTTTTCTTGGTAAGAAAAAAATTTGAAAAAAAATATTTTTAAGTTTTAGATATAATTTTGATCCATACAGGACTTTTATGTATTTATTATTTATTAATAACCAAACTAAAGCTTTTGTCTTCTGTCTGTATGTTGTCTGTATGTCTGTATGTTACAGATGTTTATATATATATTTATTGTGAAACAGAACAAATGAGCAATTTTCCATAAACAAACGCTAACATTTAGACATTGATTCAGTTAAAGGACTAGATGTTGTAGTTCCTGATAATGCATTGCTTTAAATGGAGAGAATCTTGAGGGATGGCTGTTATGAGGAAAGGCAGCACAGAAACTTTACCAGCGGCACATATCGTTGTGTGCCTCAACTTTCAGTCTTATTTCGGATAATCTGCCATTTTGGGGGGGGGATTTGAGTTCTGATCTAGATTATCATTTTAAATTTGGGACACATCATCAGTAGTGGACCTTGGATTCATCAGGTGTTTCCCATTATCACTAGACACCCTTATCCAAGGGGGCCCTGCCAGGGCTGATCAGTCCCTGGATTGTGTCACTGGTTTATGTTAAATTGTTATTTCTCTTTCTCCTGTTTAGTTTCCTACATTTTTCTTTCTATCTATTCACTGCAACTGAGAAATGATTACCCCTTTAGCATTTACGGAGCCTTACTTCTTCAAAGTGATGGAAAAGGTGATAGAGAGAAGTAAGACAAAAGGGACAAGATAGGAGAGAGCAGAGAGGAGAGCCAGAAGGGGGCGCCTGGTCTGGCTTCCCACACCTCCCCGCCGGATCGGGCTGTACAAACTTGTACTAAACTGTTTTCTCGCACTGCAGTGAAAATGCACTCAAACTTTGACTTTTAACAAATTAAACTTTATAGTGATGTGTAGGAGAGCAACATATAAACAGTTATTTTTTCCCACTTCGCATAATCTTATAATAAATTTGCTCATTCTTCATAAATAGCAAAATAGATCCTCTAATCTGATTTGTTTTTTATGTTTTAATGGCAACGTGGACAGAAGTTTTAACTGCTTGGGCAAAAAAGCTTAAAGTATAAAACCAGGACTTTAACTTTGATCAGAGTTTCCACAGTGAGTTAAAAAGTATTTCTACAGCAGCTCCGAGAACTTCTATCAACAGTTTTCTGAATCCTCTAAATTCCTGATCTTCATATGAAACTTAGAGTGGAAAAGTTCTTTCTTGTGCTGCATTCAGGAGTATAAGGAGTATAGCAAAAATATAGGGCAGAGCAATGTGTCCAAAATATTTATCACGATATATATTTGAAAATTTACGATAACGATATAGCTGATGCAAGACAAAATACTTTACAACTCCACAACTTTATTAGTGCAAAAAACCCCATCAATGTATTTTCACTTAAACAAGCAGCTTTTTTATGTGCATTAAAGTTATATAAAATTTTAACTTAAATGCAAATTCCTTGCTGACAGTTTAACCAAAAGGCATTTCAAGTGGAGATGGGCTGACATATCCTCAGCTTAACCATGTATAATATCCACACAAGTCAAAAACAGGTGCTTTGCATTATGAAACTGCAGTGTGCCAAATACATAAGTCAATACGTATTTTTTGGAACATAAGGTGCACAGGATTATAAGGCGCATTAGGGGAAACAAAACAGTAAGTAAGTCAAACTCATTCTTCTTGCTTCCTCCATACCATTGATTCATTAATGTTGAATTCTCTGGCAGCTGTTTTATTCCCAAGTTCGACTGCGCAACTGAAAGCCTTGAGTTTAAAAAGCGCTTCTCTGAATAGGTGCCATTTTGGGGTCCTTATACACACACAATACGGTAATATTATGTTGAAGCACAGTACGTATCACTTGCGAGGCTCCTGCCTACAGTAGCCGTAATGATCTGACAATCCATCAAGCAGTGCGGCTTCGTAACTTACTAAAGTTGTACTAAAACATTTTTTGACAGATTTTTAAAAATTGGTTTGAGACCAGTAAGCACAATCAGAATTGGTTTCCCCTCCAGCGAGGAGTTGACTTAGAAACCAGGTCACAGTGATGTGACCTGGTTTCTAGGTTACATGACAGGTCAGAGGTCAGCAACTGTGACTCAGTTACTCCTATTAATGTGAACTCACTCAGTGTTTGTGGTTTACCTCTCAGACTGACTGAAGATGATGATGGAGGAAGAGGAGGACAGAGCAGAGACTGCAGGATCCAGCTGTCCGTCTGTGAGGAGTGACCGGTCCAAAGATGTAACTCCACATTTCAGTGGTGAACCTGGACCAATGAGGAAAACTCTGAGAAGCAGGAAAATTTGTGATGAGAGGTAAAATAATTTAATTCTCAGACAGTCAAGCAATGGCACTGGATTCACCATTGACATGACATTGGTGGAATTATTGCTCATGTGGTCCTGGGGCTTTCCTGCTCTGGTGGAGGCCTCAGGATGTCTAGGGCCTGGGTCTCCTGCATGCTTGCTTCTTCTCCTGGGGGGCAGGGCAGATTCCTCACACCCACTATTAGACAATTACATGGAGAAAGCTTATAAACACAAGTGTGCTCACACACACGGGTATACAAACAAGTACTCAGCTGCTGCCTTTAAAAGCATCTTGTATTATTAACAGTGTGTGCTGTTCAGCAACATTTATTATTGATTATTTACTGTTATTTATACACGTTGGTTGTTGCTGATGTTCCTCTGCTGTTTTTTTTAAATGTTTTTTTAATATATTTTTAATGCAGTTTTTGTTTTTTCTCTCTCTCCCTCTCCTAACTTTCTCATCAACTTCTCTTTCTTTCCTCAATTTCTTTCTGTACCCCGGTCTTTTTATCAGTCATTGAATAAAATATGTTTGTGTCTGCAGAGGTCAGAGGTCACAGTCTGCAGGATCCAGCTGTCCATCTGTGAGGAGTGAGCGGTCCAAAGATCAACCTCCACTCTTCAGTGCTGAACCTGGACCAACGAGGTCAGAGAGCTGTGATGACTCCTTTACATGTTTGGGTTTTCCTGGATAAATATGACCTGAAACATCCTCAGATTGTTACAAAGATTCATTAAAAAGAAAACAATGAAAGAGAAAAGATCAAAATGTTAGACTTGGTCATTTGCTGTTTGAGGACAGTGATGGTCATATCTGTGGGGAAAGTGTGACCTGAGTGGGTTCATGTTTGTCTTTAAAGAACAGAGCTGCTCTGATTCTCTTTGTGTCTGATCTGTTAAACAGTCTGAGAGGTCACAAAGAGACCCAGCAGCTAAAGCCTGGATCATACTGGCTGCTGTTAATGAGACAACACTGAACCACAGTGGTGTGGATGTAGTGGATAAATCCCACCATACTGATGCTCAGATTTAATCACAGGGAACAAAACCAGATGTTACCTTCAGATTGTGACCTTTGGAGTGGAGGATGCAGATTTCAATAGAGAATAAATGTTGTTGTTTTTCAGCTGTAAAAAAAAGAATCTAATTTTCTGAACTTAAGAATTTATGATGGTGGAAAAAACATGGTGACTATAACACAACATTTCCACTGTATTCATAGAATGAATGTAAAACTTTCAGACATTCATTAAATATGCAAAATGTCTACAGAAACATCAGAGGGTCAGATGTGAAGCCCTCAGTGATTTTGATAAAATGACTCATCAGTTATTGATCTGTACTACACTGATCTACCACGTTAGTAAAACTGGTGTTCTGGTGGTGGAGGGAGACCTCGGATCATGTTCTGGTTTTGGAGCAGTGATCTGCTGATGGTTCAGTTTAATGAGCTTCTTCCAAATCATCCCTGACATCACCACTGAAAGGATGTCCATAAAAAAGAAACTGAAAAAAATTACTGATATGTTCACAATCTGAGAGGTTAAAACTTGACAAACTTGATTCAGATGAAGTTTTTTCAGCAGAATCTACTGGATCTTTATCCTGTGCTTGAACTAATCCTTCATGTTTCCTCCACAGAGTGGACCAGCAGAGCTCAGAGGTTCCCAGTGGTCAGTCTGCCCAGCAGCATCAAACACAGCTGGACTCCATATTTATGGTCTGTACATGTACAACAACTACTGTTACATCTATTCTATTCACAGTCATCTCCATGCTGCTCTTTGTAGACCAGTAGATTGTCAGTGTGTCCAACATGGATCTGATGTTTGGCTCCATGAGTTCAGTCTCATTGGCTCATTCATAAAGTATTCTGTTCCAGCTGCTGGAGGACAACATCATCACTTTTGTGAAGAACGAGCTGAAGAAGATCCAGAAGGTTCTGAGTCCAGATTACCCAGAATGCTTAGAGAGTCAGAGGGAGGATGACGAGCAGAGGAGCAGCAGCAGAAAGGCAATTGTGAAGATCACAGTGGACTTCCTGAGGAGAATGAAGCAGGAGGAGCTGGCTGACCGTCTGCAGAGCAGTAAGAGGATTTATCTAAAGATTTAAGCTACTGGATAAATGAGACACCTGTGACACCAGTGTGTTCAGTCATTTCTCAGTGAGTCAGAAATTTTCATCAGCGTTTTGTAAAATACAGTTGTTGAAGTTGTATTTTTAATATTATTATTCAGAACTTCCAGCTGCAGTTTGTCATCGTAACCTTAAATCCACCCTGAAGAGGAAGTTCCAGTGTGTGTTTGAGGGCATCGCTAAAGCAGGAAACCCAACCCTTCTGAATCAGATCTACACAGAGCTCTACATCACAGAGGGAGGGACTGCAGAGGTCAATGAGGAACATGAGGTCAGACAGATTGAAACAGCATCCAGGAAACCAGACAGACTAGAAACAACAATCAGACAAGAAGACATCTTTAAAGCCTCACCTGGAAGAGATGAACCAATCAGAACAGTGCTGACAAAGGGAGTGGCTGGCATTGGGAAAACAGTCTTAACACAGAAATACACCCTGGACTGGGCTGAAGACAAAGCCAACCAGGACATCCAGTTCATATTTCCATTCACTTTCAGAGAGCTGAATGTGCTGAAAGAGGAAAAGTTCAGCTTGGTGGAACTTGTTCATCACTTCTTTACTGAAACCAAAGAAGCAGGAATGTGCAGCTTTGAAGACTTCCAGGTTGTGTTCATCTTTGATGGTCTGGATGAGTGTCGACTTCCTCTGGACTTCCACAAAACTAAAATCCTAACTGACCCTAGAAAGTCCACCTCAGTGGATGTGCTGCTGATAAACCTCATCAGGGGGAAACTGCTTCCTTCTGCTCGTCTCTGGATAACCACACGACCTGCAGCAGCCAATCACATCCCTCCTGACTGTGTTGGCATGGTGACAGAGGTCAGAGGGTTCACTGACCCACAGAAGGAGGAGTACTTCAGGAAGAGATTCAGAGATGAGGAGCAGGCCAGCAGGATCATCTCCCACATCAAGACATCACGAAGCCTCCACATCATGTGCCACATCCCAGTCTTCTGCTGGATCACTGCTACAGTTCTGGAGGATGTGCTGGAAATCAGAGAGGGAGGACAGCTGCCCAAGACCCTGACTGAGATGTACATCCACTTCCTGGTGGTTCAGGCCAAAGTGAAGAAGGTCAAGTATGATGGAGGAGCTGAGACAGATCCACACTGGAGTCCAGAGAGCAGGAAGATGATTGAGTCACTGGGAAAACTGGCTTTTGATCAGCTGCAGAAAGGAAACCTGATCTTCTATGAATCAGACCTGACAGAGTGTGGCATCGATATCAGAGCAGCCTCAGTGTACTCAGGAGTGTTCACACAGATCTTTAAAGAGGATAGAGGACTGTACCAGGACAAGGTGTTCTGCTTCATCCATCTGAGTGTTCAGGAGTTTCTGGCTGCTCTTCATGTCCATCTGACCTTCTTCAACTCTGGACTCAATCTGCTGGAAGGACAGCAAACAACATCCAAGTGGTTTAAACGGTTTGGAAAACAAGAATTACAGAAAAAAGACAAATCTGCAGAGAAACTCTTCTACCAGAGTGCATTGAACAAGGCCTTACAGAGTTCAAATGGACACCTGGACTTGTTCCTCCGCTTCCTGCTGGGTCTTTCACTGCAGACCAATCAGAATCTCCTACGAGGTCTGCTGACACAGACAGGAAGTAGTTCACAGACCAATCAGGAAACAGTCCAGTGCATCAAGGAAACGCTCAGAACCAATCTGTCTGCAGAGAAAAGCATCAATCTGTTCCACTGTCTGAATGAACTGAATGATCGTTCTCTAGTGGAGGAGATCCAACAGTCCCTGAGATCAGGAAGTCTCTCCACAGACAAACTGTCTCCTGCTCAGTGGTCAGCTCTGGTCTTCATCTTACTGTCATCAGAAAAAGATCTGGATGTGTTTGACCTGAAGAAATACTCTGCTTCAGAGGAAGCTCTTCTGAGGCTGCTGCCAGTGGTCAAAGCCTCCAACAAAGCTCTGTAAGTAAATATGTGATCATTCCTTTTGTTTAGAAAAAAACAATTCTACTTAAAACATAATTTTCGTGTGTAATTAACAAAGTGTGAGTGAGCAGCAGGTATACTGTCGATGTCCACCTTTGTTGGTGGCATTCATGTCATGTTTATGCGGTCTGCTGTCACTTCATCGGCACTCCGCGTTTGGACCGTCGTGGTGGTGGAGTTGCCACTGTTTTCCGGGACAGTTTATCCTGCAGAGCTTTGGACTCTGAGACTTTCCCTTCCTTTGAGTCACAACCTCTTAAGGTCGGTTCAATATATTTTACTGTGTTTTAATCTACTGACCTCTCGGCCCCGCTGGTGTTTTTATCCAGGATTTCACAGACTTTTTATCCTCCATTATTAAACTGGTGAAAGTCTTGATGATCTGCGATTTCAACTTGCACGTGAATGATCTTATGTTGAGATTTGAAATATATATTTTGAATGCGTATTTGTTGATTATATTGTTTTATGTATAAAAGAAGGCCATCTTTAAGATTAGACTCTGTTTTTGCAGACTATGAGCTCCAGACAGAGTGAAACTAAGTTCAGACAGAAGGGTGACAGGTTGCCCTGGCAACAGACTTTAGAAAGAGGAAGTTATTGCAAGCTGCACAGGAATTTTTAGTGCACAGGCATATTAATAAAATCAGACACAGAAAAGAGGAACTGAATAGAAGAAGTTTTGTGTGTAATGAAACTGTGTGTGACGTCGAGAGGTACATAAATAACCTGGCTTTCTTTTTTCTGCTTGAGACTGGCTGATATGAGCAGGCGTTTCTGTGTGTGCTCAGTTTCCATATCCCGGGATATGTAAATAAAGATCATTTTTTAAAGTAAAAGACCACTTTTGAGCCGTGTCTTTTTGGCCCTAAGAATCAAAAGAACCGTTTTTAACACTTACCTGTAGCATGGCCTCTGACTTTTTATCCATTACCGACTCTTTTAGTTGTATTCAGCATGTCTCTGGTCCCACTCACGTTAAAGACCACACCTTGGACCTCGTGTTTTCTCTTGGCTTAGACATAACTCATCTTTGTGTCACTTGTGACTAGGCGATATATCGAGTTTTTTTAAAAAATATCGATATATTTTTATATGAGATATAAGATGTGACAATATCCTTTATATCGATATAGTCTATGTTACGTTATAATTATACTTGTGGAGCCGCAAGTTTGCCTCTCTTTCGTCCACTTTTGTCTCTACGCAACGTTACTCGACTTCACCTCTCTCCTTCACTGAACACAACTCCCCCTCCTTCCCCATCGCTTCACCTGCAGATGGAGATGCACGAGATGGACATGGCAAATCTCCGCTAATGACTTACTGCGCATCGCCCCGTGCGTGGGGCTGGATGGCGTCAACGTGTTAACGAGCTAACCAAGCTAACAACATGCAGCCCAGAGGGGCTGCACAGCCTAAAATCCTTTCATTCTCTCAGAAGTTGACAGTGTGCCTTATGTATGAATTCTGGTTGTACTTGATGACCGCGAAACGATTTTTTGTGGTACACAGCACTTAGCAATCTGTCAAAAAATGTTTTAGTACGACTTTGGTAAGCTACGGTGCTGCACCGCTTGATGGATTGTCGGAGCATTACGGCTACCGAGGAGCCTCGCGGAGTGATACGTACTGTGCTTCAACGTAATATTACCATATTGTGTGTGTATAAGGACCATAAATGGCACCTGTTAAGAGACGTGGTTACGAAGCGGATTTCAAACTCGAGGCTGTGAGTCACTCAGTAGAACTTGGGAACAGAGCAGCTGTGAAATCTGTCTATGTTATTATGCTTAGCGTCTTTTAGTTTACATTTTGACTGCACAATTGTGAGCTTTTTGTTATGCACAAAAACAACATAGTTTTCTTTTATTTATGGAGCATTATTATTTAATAAATGCTCATAATTTATTTTTGAGTAGTTTTTTCATGTACATTATTAAACCCCGATTCTTTTGTCCCCATGACAGAACAGAGAAGACCGACTCATAGTGTGTTAAAATATTTATATTTCTTTTTATTCAATCATCTTCCGGAAGAGAGAGACCCATGCACAGCTCAAACGCCAGTTGCAAGAGCTCTAACATTAGAATCATAAACTGTGCTTCATATAGGTGTTATTTTGGTACTTTACACGTCACACAGTCTCAAACATTGCTTATATGGCAAGTCCCTCATTTCAGTGTCTTATCTATTAATATGGCTGTGCACTAAAACTTCCTGTTTTTCAGTCTGGCTGAGAACTTAGTTTGTGAGTTAAAAGTGGCCTTACTCTACAAGCCTTCATTATTAAAGTACATAAAACAATCTAATGAGCAGATACACATTAAAAAATAATTATTTTTCCTAACAACATCTATGCTGTATGTTAATAGAAGTGCCTGTGTGACATCTGGGACACAGCTTGGACTAAGAACTCTCTTTTTGTTCTTACTTTATGGCTTAAAAAAAATATCAAGATCTTATATCGCCATCCAGCTAAAAAAATATTGAGATATGAATTTTGGGTCATATCGCCCAGCCCTACGTGTGACATACGAGTGACCATTCTTGTATTATTTCTAACCTCAGCTTCCCTCTGTACACACCACCATCCAATCTCTTCTTCAGTAAGCGGTTCATAAATCAGGATGTTGCGCTGAAGTTTTATGATTTATTGGATCCTCATGTCATCAGGGGCTGCACTCATGCTGATGTTGCTACGCAGTGTTTTAATAGCCATTGTTTGGAGATATTAAATTTGGTGGCACCTTTAAAAACTGTAATTGCTGCCCCAAAAAGAGCTCATCCGTGGATAAATGATGACATAAGGAAAGTCAAAAGACTCTGTAGGAAAGCAGAACGCCTTTGTAAATCAACTAAACTTATAGTTCACAGGCTCCACCTTAGGGAACTTTGGGTTTCCCTGCATGAAACCATTAAATCAGCTAGATCAGGATATTTTTCTCAGTTGATCTCATCAAACAAGAGAAATTCCAAAGTACCATGAAATTCCAAGTATCCATGACTTTCTAAACTTCTTTGTGGATACAGTTAATAATGTCCATATGAGCATTGGTTCTTCAATACCGTTTGTTTGTGTCTCTGGTCCACCTCCCCTTCATTTACTGTCAGTGATTAACCCATTGACCATACATGACCTTTCACTTTTTCTGGATAAAATGAAAATCACCACTTGTCCAAATGACATTCTAACTGCTGTGCTGTTTAAAAATGCTCTGTCTCTCATTGGCCCCCCTATTGTAGAAATATGCAATGCCTCTCTTTTAACCGGGGTGGTCCCTAGGTTCTGTAAGCATGCTGCTGTTGAGCCCATATTAAAAAAGAGCAGTTTGGATCGAACACAGCTTAAGCTCCCATTACTGTCAAAAATTCTGGAAAAAGTAGTTGCACATCAACTTACCGCATTTTTAGAAAAACATGAAATCTCTGGCAAATTTCAGTTGGATTTCCGTAAGTGTCACTCAACAGAAACTGGATTAATTAAGGTCTCTAGTGACATTATGATGTCAGCTGACTCCAGAACATCCACAGTCATGGTTTTGCTGGACTTAACGTCTGCCTTTGATACCGTTGACCATACGGTCCTGATTAACAGGCTCCGGCACATAGTCGTTGTGTCCGGTCTGGCTCTGGAGTGGTTTCAGTCATACCTTTCCAACAGGTCTTTTATTGTCTTTGCAAATCAGTTTATGTCACACTCTAAGGACCTGTGTGGGGTCCCACAGGGTTCAGTTCTGTGACCGATTATTTTTCTCCTGTACATGTTACCCATAGGACTTATACTTAGGCAGTTCCCTGATTTATCACCTCTATGCCGATGATATTCAGCTCTACTGCTCTTTTAAGCTGATGGAAGTCCATAAACTGTCTTCTTTAACCCTTTAAAACCGGTCAGAGCGGGCACGCTCTGTTTTGCGTAACTATTTTTAAATCCCTGTAGAACCGGAACCACGTAAGCTAGCACAATGATTTTTTTCTGCATATGAAACCGGAGGAGTTGTACTTACATCTTATCCCATCAGCTTGCCCTAGGTCAAGATTTTCTTCCACATAAAGCTTTGCAACAACAACATGATATTCCCGATACACGCTTTGCCGATCTGATCAGCTGTTCAAAACACTTGCTACGTTGGAATAGATGTCAGCGCGAACTATTGCATGTCCGCCATTACTTGCCCGATTTTGCAAATTTGGATTATAATATTTATTTGCATTTTTCCTGCAGTATATAAAAATGGGTGTATCTCAAAAATAAAACTATGAAGACACTAAAAATACATTTCCTGTTGTTGGAAACTATTTTGTGCAACTTTTTTGTACTTACAGTTTTGAGGGATAAACCTCATAAATTTCTCTAACTAGAAATATATGGAAAAACAAAAACGATTTTCTGTTTTTTGTTTTTTTTTGTTTATGTAGTTACTATGGACTTAATGAATACATATTATTAGAATTTGGGCTATAACGGTTGCATTGATGTATGGCAACTTGAAATGCTCCCAAAAATGGCACTACAGCATGTAAAAATATAAAGATAAGCTCTGGCGGACTTGGTTCTATGGTAGGTCTTAAAGGGTTAATAAAATGTTTAGCTTCCATTTAACAGTGGCTTGGAGACAACTACTTGCAGTTGAACTCTGAGAAGTCAGAAACATTAATTATTGCCCGTGACAGCCAGATATCTATAATAAAACAGCATCGTGGTTCTCTTGGATCTTGATTCTGCCATGTCTCTAGAGCAACACTCTAGACAGTTAATTAGGAACTGCCTTTTTCAGCTAAGAAATATCTCCAAACTACAAACTTTTTTTTCTAAATCCAAGTTAGGAATGATTATTCATGCTTTTATTTCTTCTCGCTCAGATTATTGTAACAGTCTTTTTCTTTGTTTGAGTAAAAAGAATCATGACCGTCTCCAGTCAGTCCAGAATGCTGCTGCAAGGCTTTTAACAAAGACACGAAAAAGAGAGCACATTACATCAGTTTTACGCTCATTACACTGGCTTCCAGTACATTTTAGAATTGTCATGAAATTAATATATTCTTAGTGCTTATTCTTATTATATTGTTTTATGTATATTAGTAATAAAAGCTTGTAAAGCAAGGCCACTTTTGACTCAAAAACTAAGTGCTCAGCCAGACTGAAAAACAGGAAGTTAGTGTAGAGCTATACAAGCATATTGATAAATACAGGAAGCCAGATACTTGTACGATCCTTGTACGATACAAGGAGTTGTTGAAACTGTGTGACATGTAAAGTACCAAAATAACACCTATATGAGACACATTTTATGATTCTAATGTTAGAGTTTCTGCAACTGGCTTTTAGGGCTGTGCAGGGCTCTCTCTTCCGAAAGATGATTGAATAAATATATAAATGTTTTGACCACTCTGAGTCGGGTTTTCTCTGTTTTATCATGGGGATCAAAGAATTGGGTTTAATAGAATTCATTTTAAAATCTTAGTACTGACTTTTAAAGCTTTGAATCATGACGCTCCTGCCTATATTTCTGATCTCTTAGAATCTCACACTCCTCTCGCAGCCTGGGATCATCTAATCAAAGGCTGTCAGCAGTAGAGCAGGGCGATATGACCAAAAATATTTAGCACGACATACATTTGAAAATATGTCATAACGATATAACTGACGATATAATTGACACTAGACAAAATACTTTACAACTCCACAACTTTATTAGTGCAAAAAAAAAAAAACATCAATGCATTTTCACTTAAACAGGCAGATGTCTTTTATATGCATTAAAGTTATATAAAAATTTAGCAGTGCAAATGCAAATTCCTTGCTGACAGTTTAACCGAAAGACATTTCCAGTGGAAATTGGGCGACATATTCTCAGGATAACCATGTATAATATCCACAAAACTTAAAATGAGGTTATACACACGCAGTACGGTAATATTATGTTGAAGCACAGTACGTATCACTCCGCGAGGCTCCTACGATAGCCGTAATGCTCCAACAATCCATCAAGCGGTGCGGGTTCGTAGCTTAGCAAAGTCGTTCTAAAACATTTGACAGATTTTTGAGCACCGTGTACCACATAAAATCTTTTCGAGGTCAGTAAACACAACCAGAATTCACACATAAGGCACACAGGATTATAAGGGGCACTGTCGATTTTCAGAAAAATCAAAGGATTGATTTTAAGTGTGCCGTATTTTCCAAAAAACACGGTAATAACGACGGCCCGCTAGCATGCTCTACCAAAAATAGTACTTTGTTGTGTATCTGACGAAAGCTAAACCACTTCCACACCACTGAAGTTGCAGCATTTTTACAAACATATTCTGGTTCATCCGTTTCATTCAACGATCCGCTTTTGCCCTTCTCATTCTCCCCACCATGCTTTTTCCGTCATGTGTGTATGAAAACAAAAGCACTGCGCATGCGCCTTTTACCCATATACTATCTCGATATTTCCCTACAGTGAAACACATACACATTATTATTATTATTATTATTATTATTATTATTATTATTATTATTATTATTTTATTAGGTCTTGAGACATTCAGCTGCATTGCTATGACAACCTCACATTAGGTGGAATTTGATTATAATGGAAAAGGAGTCTTGCCACGTTGAGCCAGTCCAAGAAGGTACTAATGGAAAAAGGACTACAATTTCAGTATTTCTGGAAGATTCATCAGATCTGCAACTGCAGTTATAACCCTTATTAAAGCACCCAGACACAGCTTATGGTCGACCAGTAGCTGACAATTATCAACTACTACAAAATGAATATAAACAAATATAAAAATAAGCATCTATGACAGCATACATCAGCATTAATTACCTTTAGTTTGTACCTGTGGTCAAAAATTTTAGCTTTAGTTTTGGTGAAAACAAATGCAGGACAAAAGATGAAGTGGCAGTCATAAAAATTAGAAAATTAACAGTATTTGAAAACCATGTTCTTAAGAAATAGAACAATTTCCACTTAAGACCTGACATTCAGGGATGCATTTATATTACACAAGAACTGTACTGATAATTATTGGCAACAGGTCTGATGGAGTGATGAATCCAAAGTCAGAGATCCAGCAAAGAGTTTCTATAGCTATTTGTAAAACATCTCATGGTTTGAAGCTGCATGTAAGCCTGTGGTGTTGGGAATTGTCAAACGTATTAAATAATACGTATATTAAAGAATAAATGGAGTCATACAGTTGGCTTTCAAGTTGGTTTGAAATTCACAACCTCTGTTATGCTTTATATACTGTATTTTCATATATTGTAGCAGGCTTTTTACAATCATACTAATTGTAAGAGCCATCTAAATGCTAGATCATTGGTACTGATAAAATGGTTAAAAGGATAAATATAATTTTTTGTTGTAGTAAAAAATATTTCATGTAAATTCAAAAATGCTGTTATATTAAAGGCATAGAATATAGAAATGTGAAATTCTAATGCACTTTTTGGTGTTTTGGGCGTCTGGCACACTGTAATTATGTGCTTGTGTGGTTGGGGGGGGGGAGGGGGGGTATAAGCTGGAGTCAACACTGTTTTTTGACAGGGTCTGGCTATGTTAATTATAAGTTTCATTAAACATCTCTTTTGAAAGAAAAGTGACAAGTCACATGCTTGTTGCTAGACAGACTTCTAAAGGTGGTACAGAAGAGTGAAATAGAGCCGGAGTGACGTCGCGATAAAACTATTTATCACAAATATATTTTTCAGACTCAGTTTCTGTAACCTCTCCGAGAGAAGCTGTGAACCTCTGTCTTCAGTTCTCAGCTCCCAGTCCTCTAGTCTGAGAGAGCTGGACCTGAGTAATAACAAGCTGAAGGATTCCGGAGTGAAGCGTTTGTCTGCTGGGTTGAAGAGTCTACATTTTAAACTGGAAACTCTAAGGTCAGATCAATTGCCTTTCTTTTTGTGTGTGTGTGTGTGTGTGTTGAAAAAAATAAACCTTTTACCTATAAATGTTCTTTTAAATTGTTATACATATTTAACAGAAGGGATCAAAGTCTGTTCCAAAGCTTCATAATGTAAGTTGTCATTGCGTCATGAATGCACGTATGTGCCATGTATTCTTTTTTTTTTTCAGACTGAATGGCTGTAACCTCTCACAGAGAAGTTGTGAAGCTCTATCCTCCATTATCAGCTTCCAGTCCTCTCTTCTGAAAGAGCTGGACCTGAGTACCAATGGCTTGCAGGATTCAGGAATAAAGAAGCTGTCTGTTGCAGCGGAGAGTCCATATTGTAAACTGGAAACTCTCAGGTTGGATCAAGTGACTTCCTTTTTTTGTGTAATGACAAAATTAGCAAATTGAGTATTTTACACAATTAAGTTCAACTTCATTCTTTTTCGTGTAGCACTATAAAAAAATATTTATAAATCACATTAAATGGCCATACTTTGGTAATGCTTTGAAATAACTACAGTTGATTTAGCACCCATCCATCAATTCTCTCCTGCTTATCCTCATTGGGGCAGGGGTTGCTGATAGAAATCAACACCCACCGGGAACGAGTCCACCTTATTGCTGGCTATAAGGATCAAATGGGCCAAACACCCCATTCTCCCACAGCATCTCTCACACAATACTCCAAGGGACACAGTCGAATGCCTTCTCCAAGTTTACAAAACACATCTAGACTGGTTACTCAAATTCTCATGCACCCTCAAGTGTCTTCAAGAGTGTAAAATGCAAGTCCAGTGTTCCGCAAAATGCATTCTTCCTCCTGTAACCAAGGTTTAACTAACGAGCAGACTGTCCTTTCAGGCACCTTGACATAGACTTTCCCAAAAGAGGCTGAGGAGTGTGATCCCCTACACTTAGAGCACACCCTCCGGTCCCGCTTCTTAAAGATGGAAACCACTAACCCGGTCTGCTATTCTAAAGGTACAGCCCCTGGTCTCCACGCGAAATTGTAGAGACCAAGACAACTTCCAGAGCCTTTAGGAACTCAATGTGATTCTTATACATTCCAGGGGCCTGCCACCAAGAGGTTTCTTAACTGCCTCAGTAACCACACCCCAGGTGATGGACCAGTTACACCCCCCGCCCCCCAGACTCTGCTTGCTCTATGGAAAATGTGCCAGAAATATTAAGGAGGTCCTTAAAGTATTCCTTGCACTGCCCAGCAATATCGTCAGTTGATGTTGGTTGCACTCTGTTCGCATTATACACAGTGGAGGTGGAGCCACTGCCTTTCCCAACTGAGTCCCCTGATGATTTAAAAGAACCTCTTTGAGGCATTCCAAGTCTTTCTCCATGGCATCATTGTTTTTGATTCAATCACCGCCCGAGCCGCATTGCACAGGACAAATCGGCTGCCTCCAAAGTCCCACAGGCTAACCAAGCCTGAGAGGAAGACTACTTCTGGTGGAAGTCACCACCCAGCTAACTTAAATGGAGGTCCTGAGCATGGTCCATTCAGACTTAATCTCTGAAAATACAGTTGCAGATCTGATGATATGATTACAAAGCCAATCACTGACTTGTGGCCTGGGGGTCATGTGCGCTTATGGACATCATTATGTTCAAACGTGGTGTTTGTTATAGACAAACTGCGATTCTCAGAGGTGTCCAGTAACAGAATATCACTCGGGTTCAGATGTGGCAGGCCGTTCCTCCCAATCACACCCCTCCAGGTCTCATGTAGTTGCCGACATGAGCATTGAAGTCTCCAAGTAGGATGACAGAGTCCCCAGGTGGAACACCGTCCAAGAAGGCCGCGTACTCCAAAATGTCATTCGCAGGTGTAGGGAACAAACCCTCTTGTCTACTGAGAAAACCTCACCATAAACATGAATAAATATTGCTCAATAGCCCTCAGTGCTTCATGAATACACTTTAACAACTGGCTCATTGTTATGTGTTTCTAATTTTTCAGACTGAGTGACTGTGATCTCTCGGAGAGAAGCTGTGAAGCTTTGTCCTCAGTTCTCAGCTGTCAGTCCTGTAGTCTGAGAGAGCTGGACCTGAGTAAGAATGAAGTTAAGGACACAGGAGTGAAGCTTTTGTCTGTTGGACTAAAGAGTCTGTATTGTGCACTGGAAAATCTCAGGTCAGGATTTTATTTTAATGATGATCATTTAAAATTTGAATATTACTGCATAAACAACTAACATTTAAATATTGTTTCTTGTGGAATATTGAATGATTATGAATACACCGAGAAGTCATGTTTGATTAAGATGTGTCATTTATTGTGCATAGTAAAGAACAGTCTATGTTGTTTACTAAAATTAGTAACATCACATCTGAGTTATTTCATAAAACTGTGTCATGCATTTGGTAGTTAGAGGCTACACTACTGTAATTCATTATGAGTTTGTTCTGAAAGCTCCCTTAAAGGCATTCAAATGACTCACTCAGAAACAGCACTGAGAGGGAAGAGAAACATAAATTATCTCTTTTTTTCTCTCCATCAGCTCCCTGGGAATTCCAGAAAATCAATCTAAAGTCCTTCTTCCAACATATAGTCTTATACAACCACATTCCCTCATATAGCACATATCCTAATGCCAGACCCAGAGTGCAGATTTACTTGTGGTGCTTAGAGTTTTTAAAAGAAGAAAACTTTGGATGACTTTTCCTCCCTCAACCTGGTCCTGCTTCAGGTCCTTTGCTATTGAAAGACTTCTTCCTCTCCAGTGTCACAAAGCACTGATGATCTGGGTGTTAAATCTCTCTGAAAGAAGAAACAAAAAGAAAAAAATTGTACAGAGTAGAGTTCACAGATGGATTGTTGTTTTGTGTGTCTGCAGTCTGTCATGCTGTCTGATCACAGAGGAAGGCTGTAGTTCTCTGGCCTCAGCTCTGAGCTCCAACCCCTCCTATCTGAGAGAGCTGGACCTGAGCTACAATCATCCAGGTGACTCAGGAATGAAGCTGCTGTCGGCTGGACTGAAGGATCCAGGCTGGAGACTGGACACTCTCAGGTATGGAGAAAATGTCTGATAGAGGAGGAAGAGCTGGAATCATTTGCTGTGTCCTTCACTCACTTCCTGTTTCTTTCCTGCAGATGAGACATGAACAATCACACATGCAGGAATATTTTCAGGGACAGACACACTAGTCTAGCTGGATAGTACATAGATATTTATATAGGGGGTCTCCGAGGAGTCTGTTTGCTGGGACATTAATGATAACTGATAAGTCATGTTAAGAGTTTCATTAAAAGTAGACCTACAGTTAGGTCCATAAATATTTGGACAGAGACAACATTTTGTAACTTTAGAAACACTTTATTAGGTCACAGGTGTACTGCACCTGAGATAGTGTACCTATTAAAGTGTCAGCCATGTGTATGTTTCCCATGCTGTATGTTCACAGTCACAGTGACAGTCAGTGACACTGACAGAAAAATGAAACAAGGCTGTGCATCATTTCAGTCTGTGTGTGTTACAAAGAGGCAGACAGGAGCAGCTAACATTTGGAAATGGAAGCTTAAATACTGACAAACTCTACATTCACAGCTGAATTCACAAAAAATTTGTTCCTAAAAAACAGAATGAGAATGAAATTACGGAGCCCCACAGGGGACATGGGAGGGAAAAAAAATTAAGACGGACTTTTGCGAGATCTCGCAAAACAAACTCGGGATCTCGCAAAACTTTTGCGAAATCTCGCAAAAGTTGAATTCCAACAATGGCGGCAGCTACTTAGTTGTAATATTACTCTTTCTGGGTCACAAAATACACTTTTAAGATATTTTGAGGCGTGAATGTAATTGTGTAAACGTCAGATACCTGCTCGGTTTACAAGACATCACATATTTGCAAAAGTGCTCCGACGTTTTCGGAGATCTGACACCCACTATCTCGAAGCTAACGGGAGGTCGAGACCTACTACAGCCGGGAGGAACACCGCTTTCCCAGCACATTGTGCCTCGACCTCCCGGTCGGCTTCCAGCTGGCGGCCTCCGAAGAATGCGGCATTAGCTGCTCACATTGTTATAAGGAAAGAGAACACTATATTAGCATTAGCTGCTACTAATTATTCACCCCTAATTAGTTAGCCCTTAATGGCAGCCTACTTAGCATTAACTACTGACATTGTTATAATGCAGGGGAAAAGAGTTAGCATTATCGGATAATGTTTGTAGCGACTTCCACAGTCACTAGAAGCCGGGGATGGAGCCCGCCTATTTGCCTGACGCGCTGTCAAGTTTACGCAATAATGCGAAAGGTGGAATTGTTTTCTTGTTTATTAAAGTGTTTACAGAGTAATTTCATCTCGCGATTTGGACTCTTACAACGTCACAGACTCTAATATAACAAGACGAAACATGTTGTGCAGCGGTCAACAAAAACTACGGCTACCCAGCCCTCCTCTCTGTCAAAATCAAAACCAGTGAATGACAGACTGACAACGCCCTCTTAATGTCACCGCTAGCACCCACGTGACTCCCATTACACATCACCATAACAACCAAAACAAATGAAAACCCAGTGATCATCAAAAAATTCAATACATTTAATTATGGCTCCTACACACCAGCCCCTAATTATTAGGATCCCTTCTAATAATTACCCATAATTAACCAAGTAGGAGACATAAAACATGCAGAGAAAAGTCAATCATTTACTGTATTTCAATATTACCCACAGGAATCCTATAGGTAATCAAAGTCTTTCTTTAAAGAAAAATGAGAGACATTTTATGTCCAAATACAATCAAAGTCTGATAATTGGACCCAGAAGTCTTTAACTGCGATCTGCCTCCAGCAGTAGACACAGTTTGGTAATAGGACGATCCAGGCAACTAGTCTGAGTCTTAATCCGAACTTGATGAACGAATCCTCTTCGGTCCGGAAAAGTCTTTATCACACGTCCCATTGGCCAAAAGCTTCGAGGTGCCGAACTGTCCATGATGAGAACCAGATCTCCCACGATGAGATTCCTTTTTACTCCAATCCATTGCTGACGTTCCTGTTGCTGCAGTAGGTATTCCTTCACCCATCTTTTCCAAAACAAGTCAGACATGTATTGGACTTGTTTCCATCTTCTGTGTGTGTACATATCAGTGGAATGGAATAATCCTGGTGGTAATATCGGTGAGGTCTTTAACAGAAGAAGATGATTAGGGGTCAAAGCTTCCAGGTCGTTAGGATCCATTGAGGCTTTGGTAATTGGGTGGCTGTTAATGATGGCTTCAACCTCACAAAGTACTGTATGAAGACCTTCTTCATCCAGGTTTTGTACTTTCATTATGGAATTAAGTACTTTGCGAACCAGTCTTATCAGTCGCTCCCAGGTTCCTCCGTGATGTGAACCTCCAGGTGGATTAAAGGTCCATTTAATTCCCTTTTGCAGAAAGACGTCATTGATTTTCACCTGGTTCCAATGTTCAATGGCAGTTCTAAGTTCACGTTCAGCACCTACAAAATTGGTTCCGTTGTCAGAACGCAGTTCTCGAACCTGACCTCTTCTTGCATTGAAACGTCTGAATGCATTAATGAAAGAGTCAGTATCCAGTGATGGAGCAACCTCAATGTGAACAGCACGGATAGCAAGGCAGGTGAATATAACACCGTATCTCTTCACCACGCTCCTCCTACTTTTCACACTGAAGGGTCCGAAGTAATCCACTCCCACCCGCGTGAATGGAGGTTCATCTGGAATGATTCTTTCATTGGGCAAATCCGCCATCTGTTGATTCACTGGTGGAGCATTAAGACGTCGACAGATGACACATTTAGATAACACTTTTCTTATTGCTGTACTAGCTCCAATCAACCAGTACTTTTCTCTTAGCTTAGACAGCATGTGGTTACGACCACCATGTCCAACTTCCTGATGTATGTGTCTAAGCAAGAGCTCGGAAATGTGTTGATCCTTTGCTAGTATTATGGGATGTTTCACCTCAACCGGCATCAATAATCTACTGAGTCTCCCACCCACTCTGAGAATTCCATCTTGCAGCTGTGGGCAGAGTCTTCTTAGAGGACTTGATTTTATAATGGGTTGTCCCTTCTCCAGACTCACAAGCTCCAAGGAAAATCTCATCCTCTGACAGAACTTGATAATGACAACCTCAGCTTTGTCCAGATCTTCCACTGTAAGATTCTTAATCACAGATGTCCTCTTAAAGTTCCTCAGCTTCTCTTCCACAAATGATCTCTGTTGCTCTTTGCTGACCTCTGACTGTGGTAAGCTTGAACACAATTCTCTCCTTTTCTTCACAAAGGACAGAAGCAAGTCCTTAAATTTTAACAGCCATGCCACTGACTTCTTAAGACGTGTCCAGGTGGAAAAATGTTTAAACAAGCGAGTAACAGAATTTTCTCCAGCTTGCTCAACACTCACTGTGGCAACTGTTTTTACCTCAGGATCATCAGATGCAAGCAGACTGATGTCATCTGGGTAGACAGGCCATTCACTCCTAGATTGTAGAAGATACTGAGGCCCGGACAACCATTTTGTATGCTTCATAAAAACGTCGACTTTCACTCCTCTTGAGGCCATATCTGCTGGATTACTGGCAGTGTCCACATATCTCCATTGTGAAACGCACAGTGTCGTTCTGAATAGATGTTTTCAATCAGCAGATAGGTCACTGTTCCATACCCATCCTCACTGGCATCACAGAAATGGTGCAACTGAGCACTCATGATTTCTCCAAATCCATCAGGTTTCAGACATCGACTCACTTCAAACTTGCTCAATAGCTGAAGCTGCTGGAGCCATGTTAACCATCTTTTGGAAAACAGCTCTGGTACATTATCGTCCCAGCCGATTCCTTCCTGGCATAGATCTCTTAGGATTTTCTTAGCAGTTAAGACCACAGGACTTAGCATTCCAAGAGGATCATAGATAGAACTGACAATTGAAAGGATTCCTCTTCTGGTGAGCGGTCTGTCCTTGAGCACAATCTTGAACTTAAAGGAGTCTGATTTTATGCACCACTCCACACCCAAAACTCGCTCGATCATTGAGGAATCCAATTCCATGTTCAACTCTTTCATGCCTGTTGCTCTGTGACTTTCAGGAATGGATTCCAGTACTCCAGGCTTGTTGGTGATCCACTTTTTGAGTAGAAATCCTCCTTTGGCACACACAGAAACCAACTCTTGGTACATTAACACTGCTTCCTCATCAGTTCCAACGGACACCAGACAATCGTCCACATAAAAACAGTGCAACAACGTCTTCACAGCTTCCTCACTGTAGAGATGTCCAAAGTCAGCTGCACACTTTCTGAGTGCAATGTTGGCGCAACTTGGTGATGAAGTTGCTCCAAAGAGATGTACATTCATCCTGTATTCAGATGTTGGTTGTTCCAGATCACCTTTAGGCCACCAGAGAAATCTCAATAGATCTTTATCTTCAGCTGGAACCATGACTTGGTGGAACATGGATTCAATATCTCCCATAATTACAACTGGCTCCTTCCTGAATCTTGTGACCACTTCTATTAAAGAGCTTGTAAGATCAGGTCCTTGTAAGAGTTGGGAGTTTAAAGATGTTCCATGATAACTCACTCCACAGTCAAACACAACTCTGAGTTTCTTCTTGGTCGGATGGTAAACACCATGGTGTGGTATATACCACAGCTTGCCATCATTGCGATTGATCTCCTCTTCTGGGACCTTTTTAGCATAACCTTTAGCCAGGAGCTTATTCATGAAGACTTTGTACTCAGTATGAAACACAGCGTCTCTCTCAAATCTCTTTTTTAGAAAGCGCAGACGTTGTTGAACAACTTTCTTATTGTTTGGCATACTGATACTGGCATTCCGAAAAGGTAATGCTATCTGGATATGACCACCCACATATTTGGCAGAGTTAGTCACTATTTCCAGAAATCTCTGATCCTCTCTTGACAATCCAACCTGCTCATCAACTTTACTCTCAGGAAAGTCGATCTTGAACTGTTGCTGCCAAAGCTCCTCCAGGGTCACAACAGAAACTCTGTTGACTGTAACTTGTGGATGCTTCTGGTCACCTGTAGCTTCACAGTTTCCTGAAAGTGGCCCATTGATGGTCCAGCCAAGCCTTGTCCTTACGGCATACGGTCCTCCATCAACACTACACACCACTTCAAGAGGTTCCAAGGCTTTAGGAATGTTGGTTCCAATCAGAAGCTCGATTCCTGCATTTATTTGAGGCAAGTTTATGTGTTTTAAATGTGCCCATCCTTCAATATCTCCTGGTGTTGTAATATTTCCTTCATGTACAGACATGGACTCCTGTGTGTATACTTTTGGCAGCTCCAGAAATTCATCACCACAAAAAGCGGCAACCTCCAGTCCTGATAAAGTGTTGCTGCTCACAATTCTTTCTTGGCCCATGGTTCTGAGGAGGATGTTTCCTTTCCTTCCCTCAAGGTGTAGTCTGCACATCAGACTCTCAGTGCAGAAAACTTCTGTGCTCCCTTGGTCCAAAAAAGCATATGTTGTAATAATGTTGCTTCCTTTCTTTGACTTTACTTGGACAGGCACAATGGGCAGTTTACAGTCCTGGTCTCCAGCCCCTGTAAGACTACTCGACACCAATGTGCTCACATGCGGCTGCGTGTTCCTGTCGGCCCTTTCAGAAGGTGAACTTTCTTTGTGCAGGATGGTGGGATGTTTCCGGCTGCATTTGGAACAGGAAATCCTCTTACAGCAATCTTTACTGATGTGTCCTATACACAAGCAGCCAAAACAGATGCCATTTTCCTTTAAGAAGGTTATCTTCTTCTCATGAGCCATTTTTCCCAACTGTGCACATACGTCCAACATGTGTCTTCCTCCACAACAAATACAGACGTTCCTTCCAACCTGATTATTTTTCATTTCTGTTTCCGCAGGCTTAGGTGTACTCTCCACAGCTTGCATAGTGGTGGCAAAGCTTGTTCCTTTATTTCCAGGTCTGCCTTGATACTTGGGTTTACTCATTCCTTTAGTTGGTAAAGAAAGCGGAGAATCTTGAATATTACCGAATACAGGATCAGTTAATATTCTTATTTGCTTCTCCAAAAAGTCTGCAATATCCATAAATTTGGCTCTTCTTTTATGCCTTTCTTGCAGGTCACAAACATGGCTTCTCCATCTGTCCCTAAATTTATACGGCAATTTTTTAATAATGTTCACCATATTAGAAGGCATGTCCAAATCACTCAAATGCTGCACCTCCTCCATTGCATTACAGCATCCCCTGAGGAACAAACTGTAGTTCTGAAGAGCTTTTACTTCCTCTGTTTTAATCGATGGCCATGAAAGTGCCTTGTCCAGATATGCAGCTGCGACCTTCTGTTCATCGCCATAGTGCTCCTTTAACAGTGATTTTGCCTTGCGATAACCACGATCTGAGTTCATTTGTTGACAGCTTCTCACCAATTCCTTTGCATGGCCTCTTGTGTACTGTTCCAAAAAATATAAACGATCACTGTTATTTTTCGTATTGCACTCAACTGCATTCTCAAATGCTTTAATAAATGAATAATATTGAAGTGGATCTCCATCAAAATGAGGTATTTCTCTCTTTGGTAAAGAAAAGAGGCTTTGTTGTTGGATTAAGAGTGTTGTTATTTCATTTTGTTCAGTCATTATTCCAATAACATCATTTTGTGGTTCCAGTTCCACCATACCATTTGTATGACAGTCATTTTGTCCATTTGCATCAGATGGGTTTGAAGGAATAACTGTATATTGTCGAGGATGCTTATTTTGAGAAGATTCAGTCAACACTGCTTGTTGCATGACACATTCCTGGGTTTTTTCTTTTCTCCTGTTTTGAGTTTCAGCATTAGTCAATGAATTTTGTTTTGCAGAAATGTGAGGTATAAATTCCAATGCATCAACATTAAGGGTTTGTTTAGATCTTTCATTGGAAATGTATGAATTCATTCCATCTGAAACTTTTGAAGATCTTTTTTTGCTTGTTATACTTTGAACTTTAAGGACATTTATTGTTGCCATTTTTTCAGCAATTTCAGTGTCCAACTTTAGCCTTTCCTTTCTTTTACGAAGACGTTCCTCCTCTTCTTCCAGTACATGTTTTTCATCCAATAATTTCTGCTTTATCATTAAAGCTTGATATCATCCTCCACTTCTATCTCAGTATTTGATGCAACATTGTTTTCCAATAAATTGATTTGCTTTGGACAAACAGCAGGGTTTTGTTCTCTTTGATTTATCCAGTTTTGAATTTCATTTAAAAACACATTGGTGTATTTCATGATACTTGAAAACCATTCCTCTTGTTTTAATACTTCTTTCTCTGGCACCAAAGGCAACACCTCAACATGTGAACTTGAAGCCTTTTCACACAGTGCTTTTAGATCCACCACATACTGCTTAATTTGAGAAAGATTTTCATTGTGTTGCATTAGCTCTTTCATTTTTTGTATTAGCCCTTTCATTTTTTGTATTAGCCCTTTCATTTTATTGACATATATTTTGCATTCATTTTGTAACTTTCCGATTTTATTCAACAATGCCTTTCCAGTCATTTTTCTTTCTCTCTTTCCCCCCAAATCATTAGAGGAACAATCATCACCACCTGTTTGACTCTTGATTTTCCCCGTTTGTTTGTTAGGTTTTTTTTATTTTATTTAATCCTCAGTGATCATCCATTAAAACATATCCACTGGAAGCCACAATAGAGTTTGACCATAAAATCCTTTCAACGTAACGGCACTTTAATTGTCCATTTGAACGTCATCCAAGCAGCATAATTAATAAGACGCAGTGCAGACATCAATCCAAGAGCGCAGCCAAACACGTTGCACGTTTAACCAACATTCATTCCATTCAGTGTCTCTTCTTGAAACATCTCAGCGCTAATGCAATGTGGCTTCCTTTTCCACAACCAGACATGCATAGGTATTCTTACCTGCGCTCCTCAGAATTGCGTCAGGTGTGTCGGTGCTGCTGGCTCACTCATTCAGATGCGTTGCACTTACTTGGCGTCTTTCAGGTTCCTTGATCTGATTTCTTTGATCCTGCTTGCGGCTTGCTTCTCCAGAATGCCATTTTTTGTTGACTAAAGATGTAGCGATTTCCACAGTCGCTAGAGGCCGGGGATGGAGCCCGCCTATTTGCCTGACGCGCTGTCAAGTTTACGCAATAATGCAAAAGGTGGAATTGTTTTCTTGTTTATTAAAGTGTTTACAGAGTAATTTCATCTCGCGATTTGGACTCTTACAACGTCACAGACTCTAATATAACAAGACGAAACATGTTGTGCAGCGGTCAACAAAAACTACGGCTACCCAGCCCTCCTCTCTGTCAAAATCAAAACCAGTGAATGACAGACTGACAACGCCCTCTTAATGTCACCGCTAGCACTCACGTGACTCCCATTACACATCACCATAACAACCAAAACAAATGAAAACCCAGTGATCATCAAAAAATTCAATACATTTAATTATGGCTCCTACAATGTTAATTCACATCAAATTAGCATTAGTTAATAACGGTAGACTTCGTATCATTAGCTGCTGTCATTCTTACAAAGCACAGGAAAATGGTATGAGCATTAGCTGCTAATGCTTATTCACGTAAAATTAGAATTAGCCAATAATGGCGTCCTATTTAGCATTAACTCTTCACATCGCAGGGGAAAACTTAAAATTAAATGAAAAATAGTGTTAGCATTAGCTTCTCATATTGTTAAAAAGTAACAAAAAACATTGTTAGCATAAGCAGATAATGCTAATTCACATCAAATTAGCATTAGTTAATAACGACAACCTACTCAGTATTAGCTGCTCACATTGTTAAAATTAAAGGAAAAATAGTGTAAGCATTAGCTACTCATAAATCAAGAGAATATGGTATTAGCATTAGTTGCTTATGCTTATTCACCTAAAACGACGAATGCCCACCTGTGATTTTACCTGCACCCTGTGATTTTATTTTTAGTCATTTTAACAGCAAACTGAAGAAAAGCCTTGACTTCGTTGCTCCACTTACCACCAAAAAGATTAACGTAAAACTTGCATCACCCTGGAGAAACGAAGAAGTCAAAAAATTCAAAAGAAATTGCAGGGCAGCAGAAAGGAGATGGAGGAAAAATAAAAATACAATCAACCATGAAATATTTTGCGAGCAACTTAAAATGTACAATAATACATTAAGGAATTCAAGAAATTCATACTTTGCCAAAATAATCAGTAATAACAAAAATAATCCCAAGGTCCTCTTTTCCACCATAGATCATTTATTTAACCCTGATTTTAACAGCTCCCACAGAACCCCCACAGACTCGCTCTGTGAGCAGTTTGCAGACCACTTCAGGGGAAAAATCAGCGCCATCAGATCTGATATTTTATCTTCTCGCGATATGATTTTAAACACATCTGAGGACTCGATTGTACCTGAGGAGACACTGGACAGCTTTGCCCTGGTTAATGCTGAGAACCTTAAGAAAGTTTTCTCCACAGTGAGACCCACCACATGTCTTTTAGATCCAATCCCTTCTTCACTCTTTAAAACACTTTATGGATTTTTTGAAGCTGAGCTTTTATACATGATGAATTGCTCTCTTCAGTTGGGTGTCTTCCCTGCTGCCTTTAAAACGGCGGTGGTGAGGCCCCTTCTGAAGAAGAGCAATTTGGATTGTAATGATTTTAATAACTACAGACCTGTATCCAACTTACCATTTTTAAGTAAAATTTTAGAAAAACTTGTTTTTACTCAGATTAATGACTTTTTGAGTGATAGACAGATCCTGGAGATATTCCAGTCTGGATTTAGAGTGAACCACAGCACAGAGACTGCTCTCCTAAAGGTTTTAAATGATCTTAGATGTAACTGGGACTCCCAAAAGCTCTCAGTCCTGGTGCTGCTGGATCTAAGCGCAGCCTTTGATACAGTAGACCACGCTATTCTTTTAAAGAGACTGAAACACATGGTGGGCCTCTCTGGTGCTGTACACAACTGGTTCACTTCCTATCTCTCAGACAGAACTTTTATGGTGAGTATGGATACATGCTCATCTAAGATCCATAAAATGACATGTGGTGTGCCTCAAGGGTCAGTTTTAGGCCCTGTACTTTTTAATTTGTATATGCTCCCTCTCGGCGGTGTCATCAGGAGGCATGAAGTGAACTTCCACAGTTACGCTGATGACACTCAGCTGTACATTTCCATGTCTCCTGATGACACCAGACCAATGGATGCCCTTTTTAACTGTATTTTAGATATAAGATCTTGGATGGCAGAAAACTTTTTACAGCTTAACCAGGACAAAACTGAAGTTTTAATCGTCGGTCCTGAGGCTCAGAGAGAGAAACTCTTGTCTAAATTACAGGCATTTTCACTATGTCCTTCGCTACAAGTGAAAAACCTGGGTGTTATTTTTGACTCTGAGCTTGGTTTTATCCCACATATTAAACATGTAACCAAAATTGGATTTTATCATCTAAAAAATATAGCCAGAGTCCGCCCTATTCTCTCTCGGGCCAACACGGAGATGTTGATGCATGCTTTTATTACCAGTCGCATTGATTACTGTAATGCCCTGCTCTCTGGTCTTCCTAAAAAGAATATTTCAACTTTACAACTTTTACAAAACTCTGCAGCTCGTGTGCTGACGAAGACGAGAGGGCGGGCCCACATTACACCGGTTTTAGAATCGCTGCACTGGCTCCCCGTGTGTTTCAGGATCGATTTTAAAGTTCTTTTATTGGTTTTTAAATGTCTTAATGGTCTTGGGCCTTCTTATCTCTCAGATCTGCTTTTACCATATGAACCCTCGCGGACCTTGAGGTCCTCTGGTACTGGCCTTTTGATTGTCCCTAAAGTCAGGACACATACTCACGGAGAGGCAGCGTTTCAGTGGTATGGTCCTCGTCTGTGGAACAGCCTGCCGGAGGAGCTCAGGGCCGCAGAGAACGTACATGTTTTTAAGAACAGGCTCAAGACCCACCTTTTTAATTTGGCTTTTACTTAACATTTATTTATTTTACGCTTATTTATTCTATCCTGTTATTCTATTGTTAATTTAGGTTTTACCTAATATTTATTGATTTTATTCTTATTCATTTTTTAATCTTCTTACTCTATTTATATTTATATTTATATTGTATCCCGTTCTTATTTATTTTATCCCAGTATATACTCTTATTAGGTCATATCTCCAGTGTTTCCTCAGAGGGCGCTCTCTGCACCGGGGCTGTGATCGACCGTGGCCGCTGGGGCTCTGGGGGTCCTCTCAGCCTGGCTGGGGGGCTTCTTTGCCTCCCTCCTGCTGTGTGCCCAGCCTGGAGGCTGCGATCTGTGACCAGCTTCCGGTGCAGACGGCTCCCCATGATAGTGTTTCCTCACTTGGCTCATGCGTACCCAGTCCAATTTTACTTTTTAAGTGTGCGCGTGTGTGTGTGTGTGTGTGTGTGTGGGGTGGGGGGGAGGGGGGGCTGCTTTTAACCATGTAAAGCACTTTGTGCTACATTTTTTTTTTGTATGAAAAGTGCTTTATAAATAAAGATTGATTGATTGATTGATTAGCATTAGCTGCCAATGCTTATTTACGAAAATTAGCATTAGCCACTAATGGTAGCCTATTTAGCATTGACTTCTTAATGCCTAATGAAGTTAATTAATGTTAATCAAATCAAATCAATTTATTTATATAGCACTTTTCACCAGATAAAAAACACAAAGTGCTTCACAGTAATATAAAACAGAAATACATAAAATACATTAATAATCAAACATACAGCACAAATCTAATTAAAAGCCAATCTCTGTTTGTGGGACTACCAACAGCCTTTGATTAGATGATCTCAGGCTGCGAGAGGGAGCGTGGGGTTCTAAAAGAAATGTAGGCAGGGGCATCACAATTCAAAGCTTTAAAAGTCAGTACCAAGATTTTTAAATTAATTCTGAAATGTACTGGAAGCCAGTATAATGAACGTAACACTGGTGTAATGTGCTCTCTTTTTTGTGTCTTTGTTAAAAGCCTTGCAGCAGCATTCTGGACTAACTGGAGACGGTCAAGATTCCTTTTGCTCAAACAAAGAAAAAGGCTGTTACAATAATCTAAGCGAGATGAAATAAAAGCATGAATATCCATTTCTAACTCAGATTTAGACAGCAAAGTTCGCAGTTTGGAGATGTTTCTTAGCTGAAAAAGACAGTTCCTAATAACTGGCGAGAGTGTTGTTCTAAGGACATGGCAGAATCAAAGATCACACCAAGGTACCTGAGGCTCGGGTGAAGAGATGAGCCAAGAGAACCAAGATGCTGTTTGATTAGAGATATCTGGTTGTCGGGGCCAATAATTAATGTTTCTTACTTTTCAGAGTTCAACTGTAAGTAGTTGTCACCAAGCCACTGTTCAATGGAAGCTAAACATTTAATTAAAGAGGACAGTTTATGGACTTCCATCAGCTTAAAAGAGCACTAGAGCTGAATATCATCAGCATAGAAGTGATAAGACACCTCAGGGAACTGCCTAATTATAAGTCCTAGAGGTAACATGTACAAAAGAAAAAGAATAGGACCCAGAACTGAACCCTGCGGTACCCCACATGTCAGATCTTTAGAATGTGACATAAACCAATTCGCAAAAACACTAAAAGATCTGTTGGAGAGGTATGACTGAAACCACTTCAAAGCCAGACCGGACACACCGACTATGTCCCGGAGCCGGTTAATCAGGATGGTATGGTCAATGGTGTCAAAGGCAGACGTTAAGTCCAGCAAAACCATGACTGAGGATGCTCCGGAGTCAGCTGACATCATAATGTCACTAGAGACTTTAAGTAATGCGGTTTCTGTTGAGTGACTTTTACGGAAACCCAACTGAAATTTGTCATAAATTTCATGTTTTTCTAAAAAAGTGGTAAGCTGATCTGCAACAACTTTTTCCAGAATTTTCGATAATAATGGAAGCTTAGAGATAGGCCTATAATTCTTAAGCTGAGTTGGATCCAAACTGCTCCTTTTTAATATGGGCTCAACAACAGCATGCTTGCAGAACCTAGGGACCACATCCGTTAAAAGAGAGGCATTGCATATCTCTACAATAGAGGGGCCAATGACAGAGAGAGCATTTTTAAACAGCCCAGCAGGTATAATGTCATTTGCACAAGTGGTAATTTTCATTTTATCCAGCAGGAGTGAAAGGTCATGTATGTTCATTGGGTTAAACACTGACAGTAAATGAGGGGGAAGTGGCCCAGAGACACAAAAAGGTGGTATTGAAGAACCAATGTTCATATAGACATGATCAACTTTTTCCTCAAAGAAATTCAGAAAGTCATCACTCTCAGATATAGAGGTCACAGATCCGTCTGGACCACGGGTGAAACAATAGAGTTTATGGAGTCAAACAGTACCTTGGAATTTCTATTGCTTGATGAGAGAAATATCCTGATCTGGCTGTTTTTATGGTTTCATGTAAGGAAACCCAAAGTTCCCTTAGGTGGAACTTTCGAGTTTAGTTGATTTCCAAAGGCGTTCTACTTTTCTACAGATTTTTTTGACCTTCCTTACATCATATTTATCCATGGATGAGCTCTTTTTGAGGCAGCAATGACAGATTTCATAGGTGCCACTGAATTTAAAATCTCCAAGCAGTGATTGTTAAAACACTGTGTAGCAGCATCAGTGCAGCCACTGATCACATGAGGGTCCAACATATTAGAAAACTTCAAAGCAACATCCTGATTTATGAACCGCTTATGGAACATGAGATTAGAAGGTGGTGCGCACAGAGGGAAGCTAAGACTAAAAGTAACACAGGAATGGTCACTCACTTGTACGTCCTTAACACAGACATCAGTTATGTCTATGCCAAGAGAAAAAACAAGGTCCAAGGTGTGGCTTTTAACATGGGTGGGTCCAGAGACATGCTGAATAAAAATAAAGAGTCTGTAATGGATAAAAAGTCAGAGGCCATGCTACAGCTAAGATCATCCACATGGAGGTTGAAATCCCCAATCATTAAGACTTTCTCCAATTTAATAATGGAAGATAAAACGTACATAAAATCTTGAATAAAAGCACCAGCGGGGCCGGGAGGGCAGTAAATTAAAACACAATAAAATATATCTGAAGAACCAACCTTAAGAAGTTGTGACTCAAAGGAAGGGAAAAACTCAGAGTCCATAGCCCTGCAAGCGAAATTGTCTCGGTGACCAGTGACCAGACCACCACCACGACGGTCCAAACGCGGAGTCCCGATGAAGCGACAGCCGACCGGGCAGAGCTCATTAAGTTGGATAAATTCATTCTCCCGCTGCCAAGATTCCGTGAGAAACATGAAGTCCAGACTGTTACTGCTAAAAACGTCATTCAGTACAAATAATTTGTTGGCTATGGTGCCAGCGTTTAGGAGAGCAATCTGAAGCGGAGGTGACAGGCTGACGTCATCAACAGCTGATTGACGGGGAATAGACAGCAGACACCTGGAAAGAGGACGTAGTCTTCTGATTCCCCTAGCTGTGGAACTGTGGTCTTGTAAAATGATAGGCCAAAGTGAAAACATCCCGCATCTCCAGAAAAGACGCCGATCCAGGTAATCGTTCTGTTCGCCCGCGATGAAAAGCCGGGTAGGCGGTAATCGATCGGCCTTATCAGCGTCCTGGAGGGGAACCGGTACCAAATACCGGGGACGTTCTCTACCATGGAGCGGAAGAAATCCCCTCTGTCGGGCGCGTTTCCTTTTAGCCTGGACACCAGACCTACAGCCCATCTAGACGATCTCCTTAAAAGTGTTTTTGCTCCTGGGTTATTGTTTGGAGCTAAGAACAGGTACCGGTAGTCGGGAGAGGGAGGAGGGCAGACAAACGGCGGAGGGAAAGCCTGGTGGTAGCTCTGTCAGCTGTCAAAAGTGTTTTCCATACATATTTTGATACTCAACAATGTATGTGAACTGTATATCCGAGTAGCAAATAGACCTTCATGATATACCACAGATGAGATGACAAGATAAAAAACAATATACTGAAGTAGTCGACAAAAACACGGAGCAGCAACAGCGGCCAAGCCAAACACAGGCGCCATGTTGCCATTAGTCTCTAATAACAATGCTACTGATATTGTTATAAAGCAAGAAAATATGGTATTAGCATTAGCTACTAATGCTTTCACCTCATATTAGTATTAGCTAATAACGGTAGCCCAGTGTTGGGGAGTAACGGAATACATGTACCACCGTTACGTATTTAAAATACAAAATATGAGTAACTGTATTCCGTTACAGTTACAGTTTAAAAAGGTGGTATTTAGAATACAGTTACTTTGTTGAAATAAATGGATTACACGGCGGTACTTCCCTGTTTCATATTGTGGCGGGTCAGGCCTGTTTGGGTTTTGTTTGACAGCTACGTTCTGTTGTTCCAGGTAGCAGCGTTACGGTTGCCATGGTTACAGGGTGACGCTCTCTCTCTGCATGTTTCCTGGGTGAGAGAGGCCTTTTTGTTGTTGTTGTGCTAAGCTAATAGGCAGAATGCTACCGGTATAGCTCTAAAGAACGTAGCATCATAGGCAGTGTAGTCCGTGCTGCAGGGAGAATGGACTGCCATACCCGTTATGTGTCTGTGAGCGAGGGAGGGAGAAAAAGGAAAAGTACGAGCTGTCATCGAGTAAAAACGGGAGCTGGAAGCATGTAAATATAATAATAACCACTGCAGCCAAGAAGAGTGCCTGACGAGCCCAGTTGTAAGTAAGCTATTAAGACTCGACTGTACACCGTGTTCGTGTTTTCCTCCAAAAACAATAAGTTTCAACGCCTCTCACTGTCTCTCACTAGCAAAGTTGACCCAGACAACAAAGTAAAGCTAGTTTTTCGGCTACGAGCCCGACATAGAACCCACCGTATTAGCCAGAGGTCCCTTTACTACGGTTCGGAGCCGCGGACCTTCAGTAACAGTAATAAATCACAGCAATAGTACATTCATGTAGTTGTAAACAGCATGATAATATATTAAGTAATCCAAAGTATTCAGAATACGTTACTCTCATTGAGTAACGTAACGGAATACGTTACAGAATACATTTTGGGGCATGTATTGGAATACATTTTAAAAGTAACCTTCCCAACACTGCGGTAGCCTACTTAGCAGTAGCTGCTCACATTGTTATAAAGCAAAGGAAAACAATATGAGCATTAGGTTCTAATGCGTATTTGCCTTAAATTAGACATAGGTGCTAATGGCGACCTACTTAGCCATAGCAGCTCAGATTGTTGTAATGCTCGGTGTCACTACCCGATCTGTACCGGAAACCCGATCCGTACCCCGCATGCGCAAATCTTACGTCACTTCCTCTCTTTGCCAACATTCCGACATTCAATATATTTGAATGATACGGTTGTTATGGACAATGGATAATCCGTATACATACAAATTCATGCTTTTCTCCTCAACAGAGAGCGTTCCCCGATTGAACAACAGCGCCGTAAAATAAGAAGAATGGCGCCTTATTACAGACTTAATAATATTGATTTAGCAATGTGTCACGTGAAGATTCATCAGCCAGATTAAGTGTTTACTGACAATTGACAGTGATAGTGGACATCATCATCACTATTCCAGTCAATCCTCTCCACACAGACAAGCATAAACACACTCGACTATCACTAAATCAAATTTAACACGCGTTTGTAATGACGCCAATTCAGTTTACAATAGGGTTCATTTGCTCGGTCAGCAGGTGACAGTATCCTCATACACTGGGGAGTAAACTGCCATTAAACGAACAGAAGAAGAAGAAAACATCTGCACATGCGCGGTACGGATCGGGTAGAACCGATTTGTACGGTCCGACTTTGCACATGCGCAGTAAGGATCGGGGAGTCCCGATCCGTAACTATCTTTTTATTTTTCGTTTTTGTCTACATTGTACTGAAATGCTTCATTATTGCAAACATTTTAAGATATACTTATTATTCTTAACATCTTAACCGATACTCTGACCCATAACTATCGTAAAACGCTACGACTGGAAGTAGACACCTTTCGCGCATGCGGGGTACCGATCAGGTTTCCGGTACGGATCGGGTAGCGACACAGGGGAAAAGAGTGTTAGCATTAGCCGTTCACATTTTTATAAAGCAAACGGAAATAGTGTTAGCATTAGCTACTCACATTGTTAATAAGTAAGGAAAAACAGTGTTAGCATTAGCGCATAATGCTAATTCACATCAAATTAGCATTGCTTAATGCTAAGCATGCTAAGATCAGCCTACATAGCACTAGCTGCTAACATTGTTATAATGCAAGTGAAAAGAGTTAGCAGTATCTGATAATGTTGACCTTGGCCCACTGGAAAAGTTCAAAACTAAAGATTTAGGAGTGTTTCTCAATAGCTCTTTCTTATTTGAGAATCAAATAAATTCTGTTATTAAAACCAGCTTTAAGGTTTATATTGTTGATTGTCATTTATGCTTGAAAATATTTACTCATATATGCTTAGAGTTTTATAATTGATTGCATAATGATTGGTTTGATCCTTAGTAGTCTGTAAAAACTCTGTGTGTCCAGAGTGCTCTGGCATGTACACACAGCTTGGGGCCATGAGAGAGGTCGTACCTTCTCTTACTGATTTATGGTATAGGAGGACACCTACTCTGTATCTAGTTAAGTATAAGAACCCTTTGTTAGGGGGACCACTGGACTCTTAGCACCAGCTTTGAGGTCACAGGGTCACATCTGGAACACACACACACATACCTACACTATGCACAGACTGGTACTCTGTGTTCATACCTGTGTAAGATGTCATATGTTAATGAACCTATGCATATTTATGTAACCTCAATAAAGAGCAGTGTACGAGGGAGCAGACGAGAGTGAGAGGTCAAGCGAAGCAACGGCGCTGTCACAGTTCTCTCTCAAACTATGATCTCGAGATCATAGTTTGATCTCGTGCATGGGATCGAAGAGCTCTGCTTGGTGCTTTTTGCTGTTGTAGTAGAATTGTCTGGTTCCAGCAGTGGCTTTGTGCTAAACACCCATCACCAGCTTTTTCCAGCTTTTTCCACTGGTTACCAGTACATTGTAGAATCCACTTACAGATCTTGTTGTTTGTCTTTAAATCTCTCAATGGATTAGCTCCATCTTATCTCTCTTTAACAAAAATAATCCAAGTCGAGCCCTCAGGTCTGCAGATAAGTAGCTTCTGACTTTTCCCAGAACTAGACGTAAAAACAGAGGTAAGCTTTATCGATTGCTGCAGCCAAACTCTGGAACAGTCGGCCTTCACATCAGGTCTTCACCAACACGCGACATTTTTAAAACCCGGTTGGAAACACATTTGTACTCTGTAGCTTTCAATTCTGACGAGTCTTTATAGTAATTACTGTGTATGTTTCCTATTTTATCTCTACTATGTGCAGCACTTTGGCTCAACCTGTTTTTAAATGTGCTGATAAATAAATGTAGATTTCTTTGAATAAAACAGTGGAGCCATGCTTTGAGCTCAGTGTGTAACAGTGTGTGTATGAGAGCCATGTAATGTCCATGTGTGCATGCTGACTGTGCTGCTTTGACCCCCCCTCCTCCTTTCAGGGTGGAGCCTGCTGGAGTCCGATGGTTGAGACCAGGTCTGAGGAAGTGTAAGTGTGTTTTTAATGGAATTCATGAAAACAAAGCAGCACACATTCAACCATCTTCATCATTCTGATGTCAGGAGTCATCATCAAAGTGTCAATCAATGAACAGATGACGGATCAATAACTGCAGCTGGATTGTGTTTGTTCTCTCCATCAGATTCCTGTCAACTCACAATCGACACAAACACAGTGAACACAAAGCTCCAACTGTCTGACAACAACAGAAAGGTGACACGCGTGGAGGAGGTTCAGTCATATCCCGATCATCCAGACAGATTTGATGTTTGGGAGCAGCTGCTGTGTAGAAATGGTCTGACTGGTCGCTGTTACTGGGAGGTCGAGTGGAGAGGAGACGTTCTTATATCAGTGAGTTACAGAAGCATCAGAAGGAAAGAAGACGGTTGGTTTGGACACAATGATCAGTCCTGGAGTCTGGACTGCTCTGATGATGGTCCTCAGTTTGTCAGGCACAATAAGATAAAAACATCCATCTCCTCCTCCTCCTCCTCTGTCTCTAACAAAGTAGCACTGTATGTGGACTGTCCAGCTGGTACTCTGTCCTTCTACAGAGTCTCCTCTGACACTCTGATCCACCTCCACACCTTCAACACCACATTCACTCAAACTCTTTATCCTGGGTTTAGACTCTTGTCTCCTGGTGCCTCAGTGTCCCTGTGCTGAGTGGGGTGTAAAGAGTGTCTCCTGTTAGAGAAACACTCTGACTGTTGAACAGATAGTTCAGTCTGTACATGTCTGTCTCTTTCACTCACAAACACGTTTTCAGATTCATGGATTCAATCAGTTGATGTTTGAAACTCTTCTAAATGATTCCTTGTAAACTTCTTCCTCTTCAGTCACAAACAAACAGGAAGTGATGTCACATGTGTTCCTGTCCACACAGCAGAATGAGTCTATTGCTGACAATAAGTGATGTACAAACAGAGTGAGCATTTCTGAGGCCCAAAATAAACTGAGTAGTTCACTGAATGAACAATGGACTGTGAGCTCAGTTCCTTCATCATTAGTATGGATTATATATGTATATGTATTATATTAGTATCATATATATCAGGTGCCGCTGCTGCTGGTTTCAGTCATTGTGCAAATGTGCTGTTTGTAAGGTTGTAAAGCTGAGACTGAAGAAGTCACTTGATCAGTGAGCAAAACGTTTCTGAAAACGTCCAGATGAACAGAATCAACCTTTTGGAATCAGCCTGCAATGCAGCATCATTATTGTTCAGGTTCATAGGTTTGCAGGAATGAACTGATGACCATAAACAGCTGCAAAGTCCAATAAAATACCAGCTGGAGTTCAGCTGCATTTGAAGAAGTAAAAGAAAAGTAACGATGGCAAAGGGCGATGTTTTCTTCCAAAGAACTGAAAACATGGTCAATGGCCTCATTAGAAGAATAATCTGGACATTTGTGAGGAACTCTAACCAAGAAAGCAACGTCAAACAGATCCAACAGACAATTTCCATGACTGAAAGTGTTCAGTGTAAAAATCCTACATTGCATTATTGCATCCTCTCACCACAGGAGGTGCTGTTGGCACCACTGATTGCTGATCAGCTGTTCTCTAATGATCTGATTGATACTGTGAATAACGGGACTCACTGAACTCTGTGACACAGTGAAGATTACAGAGTTTAACTTCAATACCTGACTGACGTCACACAGACAGAAGGATGAACCAGTGAGGCACATAACACAGTTACTGGAGATACTGGATCAGCTCCATGTGAACCTCTGATGGAGAACCTGCTGACCCAGAGAAACATCAGGACTTGACAGGCAGCTGCACTTATCTAACAACATGTAGCAGAGCCGATCTATGTTAGAGGATCTATTACAGCAGCTGAAGCCAAAGTCCAACACTGGATACCAGCTGAGCCTGTGCTGAGTGTAGTGTTACAGGAAAAGGGCAGAAACACTGACACTGGTAGCTCACAGTGATGCTGACTGGGGCACAGAGCTGAATGATGCAGCATCAGGACACTGTTTCAGTCTGACTGACAGAGAAACCTGTAGCTGTATCTACATGTGAGGCAGAGGCTACACAAGCAGGTTTCTGTGTTTCACAGTGACTGAGATCTTAAGTGGGGGATGGACATGCTCCTGTACAGACCTCTGAGGATAACCAAGGTGCAGTCAAAGAGTCCAGTCTGTCCTCAGAGATGTGAACATGTGGTTTCATCAGGTCTGCTGCCAACTATCAGGCTCACATCAGAATCACTGTTCCTGAAAAACACAGTCTGTGTGACATCATCAGTCAGCTGATCGTCCCAGATCTGAATGGTTTCTGTCTCTACTGAGGAAGTCAGAGAATATCACTGAGGTGTGGACAGGTTTAAACAGTCCACAGGTCTCACGTCCTGCTCAGTCTGGTAGCAGATACCTCGTATTGTTCCAGATGTGCTGACATCACAGTTCCCAGCAGCAGCAGCACAGCTGTGTAATACGATGAATCTCAGTTATTGATCCAACACACAGTAAATACAAAGATCAGGATTTATGAGAGTAATCATTATGAGTCTGAACAGATGATCACTGAATGTTAGTCTCCACAATAATAAGCTAACCCAACCAAACACAGCTTTCAGCTCTTATTTTGAAACTAGCTTATTTAGAGAGCTGTGATGTGAGCATGCCTGGCTCTGAGGCACTTGGATCAGCCTCTGTTGTTTAGAAGTGTAACAGACTGAATGACACAGACCTTTCAGTTTTCCATGTTTGTCTGTAACACAGCTCAGGGACTCCATGCTGAACGCATTCATCCAGTGTTATTGATCCAGTACTAATACCAGCATTGGGATCAATACTACAATACACAATCACATGTGTCCATGTGATGTATTTGACCAGCTTTATTAATTAATGATCAATCAACTTATTTACTGCATCTGAGTCCAGCTTCATTTAAATGATCCAACCCATGAAAATGACATCAGTCCTACAGAAGCACTTAATGCTAACAGGAAGTCATTTATTAAGGTGGAATAACACAGAGAGACACAACCACTCACAGTTAACCTGACCCCACTAACTGCATGTGTTTGGACTGTGGGAGGAAGCCGGAGTACCCGAGAGGACGCACACAAACACGGGAGGGAGAACATGAAGCTCAGCACTGAAACAAAGATGGTGGATTTGACCTCAGGACCAGGCGCATAATTTCCAGGGGGGTTACGGGGGTCATGACCCCCCAATAATCAGATCCAGCCAATATAAGTTAATCATTCTTGTTTATAAAATTATGAATTATCTTGTATAAATAACTTGTTGATTTTCTTTACTCGTTTCAATTATTATCAGCCAAATAGTTTCATGTTTAATCATCTAGTAATGTAACCCCCCCTCCTCCGCTGCCTACTTGGTTTTACCCAACCAGCTTTCTCTACCAAACCATCACTGTTTGCTGTATGTTTGTTAGCGCAGTCGCTGGTGCCAGAGACTGCCAGTGTCTTCAGTCTGAGGGTTTGAAGTTTCCATGTCTGTGTGATGTGTGGTGTGAAGGCTGCTGGCTAAACTGGGACTCACTGTTTAAAGCACTGAGTGCTCATAGAGAGATGCTCCATGAGTCCCAGTACAGACTACAAACATGTTGGAAACTTAGCTTTGATATCCACACACTCTGCACGTCTGTGAGTAACTGTGATGAAAATGTGCAGAGATCTGTGTACAAACAGGAGAAAGACTGTGCTTCTAACGGCCTCTGTTAACATATGTGAGGCTGTTTGTTGTTGTTGCCATGGAGCTTTTCACTGTTTGGGTCTGTGTCAGCAGGTCATGTGATCAGGTTTGTTCTGTGAAAGCTCGATGATGGTTCAGTGTCAGGGTTTGTTTGCATTCATCAATAAATATCTAAATAAATCAAAGACTCCATGTTTTTTCTTTCATCATGTGACCTCTGTTCATCCATCTCTGTGTGTATCAGGATACATTTAGTTCATAATACACAGAAAAATCAGAGTTATTACCTGTAATAAATGTGAAAGTAAAGTTTACTTCAGTGATAACCAGGCAGGACAGAAACACATCCAAGCTCACAGCCGTCACCATGGTAACAGCACCGTCCATCCACAGGTGAGGGGAGGAGCAAAAGGAGGGACCTTCACCATTTTATACTAAAAACACTCAACTAATATTTCTAATATGGAAACAAATAAGCCCACATTAATGTGAGCATTTATTAAATAATAATAATAATGATTTCCTCCTGATCTCATTTCCATACCAGAGAAAACTGTGGCGTATATTGAGGTGGAGGGTGTGGTCTTTGGCTCAGGTGTAGAGTGAGGGTGGGGTCCTGTGTGCACCACAGCAGCATGCTGGGACTGCTGAGGGTGGAGGAGGGAGTGATGATGACATCAGACCTGCAGCAAAGCAGTCAGCAGCACAGAGACCAGTGAATACACAGTCTATTCATCTTTGGATAGATAAAATATATAGCACAATATTGAATGACAGAGACACGCTGTGTGAGCTTCCACAGATACACTGACGTCAGTATCCAGAGTCCTCCTGCTGCTCCCCCCTCAGAGCCCAGCACCAACACATTCAGTTAGATGACAGAGTCCAGCTGCAGCTAGAATCAGCTCCCTCTGTGAACAACAGCACAGCGTCAGTGTTTCACACTCAGTGAAAGGAGGAAACACCAGAAGAACACCATGTGTGCTACGTTTCCCAGGACAGACTACAAACTGCACAAATACAGAGCAGCACGTGGAAGGACCTGGAGCTGCATTAAAGAGAAAAGACAGCGTGATGTCCTGTATGGACAGGTCAAAGGAACCAAGTCCTGAAACACTCGTGTTTGTCCACAGACAGGAAACACAGCAGGAAACTTTCTCAAAGAAGTGCAGCTCATGGATAACCAGTTATGGGAATAACGGTGTTACAAGTAACGGCGTTACTTTTTTCAGTAACGAGTAATCTAACTAATTACTATTCCTATCGTTACAACGCCGTTACAGTTACGAACAAGAAAATGCAGTCCGTTACTATTTTTCAACAAACAGATGGTTTAAGCTGTGTTCAATTTACAGCATCTTATATCAGCTGTAGGAAGTAGCTGTAAGTAATCTGGACGCTACAGCTTTAAGCAGCTGCAGGCGCTGCTGCGGACAGTAATCACGATCACTGTCTAGCACAACACCTGGAGCTCAGGGGGCAAAACAATCGCATGAGTGCTGCTGTTTGACTGAGGAAGAATAAAGCAGTCGTGGTAAGCCAATCACATGACCACTTAAAGACAAAGCAACAAGGTGATATATACCAGTTTATAAACTGTGTTGATAGGCCACGTAAAACCAGAGTCATGATAAACAATATATACGCTGCGTTTTTCCTCAATAGTTTCGTCACGTTTACTGTCTAAGGACAGCGCAGCGAGACCTCCGTCAGATCATTTAGACTGAGAATGGAGACTGAGAGATGTCCCACTGCAGGTCAAAGGTCAACATCAAACCAAAACGCTGCTGTAGACGATCACAATCACTCAAACTGAACTTTTAATATTGTCACAATAAGCATGCTTGCTTAACCATTTTAAATCTAAGCATATTCTTTAATTCATTACATTCAGTCAAAGGTCACCTGCCAATTTGTGTTTCTCTACAGAACCATTTCCATCCTGGGCCACAGCTCTCCTGGTTCTCCTGGTTCTCCTCTTTCTCCTGGTTCTTCTGGTTCTCCTGGTTCTCCTGTTTCTCCTGGTTCTCCTGGTTCTTGTTCTCATCGTCTCTGGAGGTCTTTTATTTCATTTCCGGCACTATTGTAAGTCAGGTGAGTGTCTCCTACTACAGGTAGGGGTGGATTTGATTAGTGATTGAAATCGATTCTAGCTTGGGTAATGTCATATTGATTCATTAAAATCCTGAATCGATTTTTAAATATAAATGTATTTTACCCGAAATGCCTGAATCTCAGGTTAAAGCTCACACAGTTTCAACAACCATCAAACAGCTAAAACAGTAAATGAGAGCAGGAACACGGATTCTGCACAGAGACGCATCAGAATCAGTTTCCCATCTAAAAATCTCTCTTTTCTGCATTATTCGCTTGTTATTACCCACCAGTCTACCGTTGTTGACAGCGCTGTCGGCCGCTGGGTTTGTTGTTGTTTTTTACTTAGTCTCATTTCTGCTTCTACTTTGTAAAATGATGCAAAATTGCAAAACTCTCAGCTGTGTCTGTAATCAAACCTCTGTAACTTTGCTTTGCTTCACTTCAGTAGCATCAGGTCATGTTCACATGTGTTTTTGTTCTACTGCAGAATATTTTTAAGGTCATCTGCTATAAAAAGCCAGGCCAGAAAAATCTGCTTCATGTTTTTCTGTGTTTTATCCTCAGTTACTTTGACACAAAGGCCTCTGCTGTGATGCTCACACCTCTGATGAAGTCTCACAGTGTCAGCTTTCTTTTTATAGATATAAAAATATGGAAATGAATGATAATATTTCTGACTGTCTGAGGCAAACTTCACCAATTAAAAGTGAATGGAATGGATTGTAGAAATCAGTGAGGATACCCAGCCCTGTTAGCAGGTGTCCTCTGGTGGCTCCTTGACTGTCACACAATCATGTGCTGACAGTAAATGTTGCAGCAGCTTCAGTAAATGTTCCTCCCTGAGTTGTGCTCAGTCATGTGGTGCAGAGCTTTAGATGTTCAGAGCAGGAGAGCTCCAACAAGACCAGGACTGTGTATTTTCCACCATCTGCTGACATCACAATATAACTGGTTACTTTTAGTAGTGCAGTGTCAGTGGATGCATTTTACCAAAACCAGATTGGAAACGGTCATAGATGTCGTGTTTCTTCAAACAGGCTGTGAGGTGGGCAGCTTCTACTCAACAAGCTTTGACATGAAAGAGAAACTGATCTATAATGTTGATGTAATGTTGGATCTAAGCTGGGTTTGCTGAGCTTTGGTTCCACAATGGCACGTTTGAAAAAGCTGGAACACTCCAGTCTGAAGAAAAGCGTTAAAAAGGTTTACAAGGCAAAAAGCTTTGTGGGTAGAATATCTGAGGGAGCTGAAGACGGCTAATTATCATCAAATGTCACAGGTGTAAAAGTAGAGCAGCAGTAAGCTGCCACAACAAGAACGCTCTGGGGGGGGGGGGGGGGGGGGGGGGGGGTTGTCATTGATTTCTTTGATCTTATCTACAGAAAATCAGACTTTTGTTGCTGTCTGCTTTAGAGCGCACATTTATAGGTGAGGCAGCTCGAGACGCAACAGCTGATTTTGTCAAACAAAACCATTTTCTGATATGAGTTTCTGAAGTTTCAAATAGACTCATTTATCCAATGGCATGTCCTCAAGTGAAGGTCAACAAAGACGCAGTTGTGGTCACTCAAACCTACATCCTCCGCAGACACGTTGCTGATGCTGAGGCCCACAGAAACGAAGCGTGTGAGACATGGCCGACTGTGGAGGCTCAGTCTGTCTGTTCTTCTGCTCTTCATCCAACATGTCTGCAGCACTTTACAGGACGCTGCAGACTAGTTACCAAAGAACGAGTCAGGAACACATCAGGAACAAACTGAGACACACAAGTTTTACAGAGACCCAACGAAGATGAAGAGAAAACTGCTTTAACCTGGAGACCTCAGTTTGACCCTGAAATACCCCACAGATGGAGACACAAACACCTCCACCTGCACCGTCTGCAGCAGGGAGGGAAACATCCTGCTGAAGAAACAAGTGCTGCTCACTGTCAGGGCTCAGTGCTGTAGATGCAGGTCAAAGGTCAGAGGTCATGGTGGGACCAGTATCAGTTTACTCCATTTAATCCATTCAGCCTGTCGGCTGATAATTTTTCTAATAATGACAAACTGGAAACACAACTTTACGATTGTTTCTTTAACATCATATTTCCTGAAGTATTCGGACACTTATTTGAAGGCCCTTCAGCAGGAATCACAGTAGCAGCTGTTTTTGGGGATGATGCAATGAGCCTCATCCACACCTGGATTTTCTGTCCTTCTACTTTCTAAATACTGACTTACATTAAATCTGATCCAGTGGGATCCTTTCTGGGCTCCTTTGATCGGCTCCATCACCTAGCGGGGTTGGGGGGTCGTGGTTTGGTCCCGCCTTGGCTATTGTGGTTGATGTGGAGGTTGGGATGGGCTTAGGGCACCTGGAGGACCCCTAGAGGCGTTATCCCTGGAGGGCTTAACCCGGGGGTTGTGTTCATAACCTGGTTAGTGGCTCTGGTCGCTCTCAGAGGTTGTTCTCCTCGTGGCCGCGTGCAGCGGGGCTGGAGGATGGTCTGTGCTGGCGGACGGAGGTTACTGGCCTGGTGGCCTGGCTGCCCCTGAGTGGATCCGGGGCGGGCGTGGGGGTTTGGGGTTCGGGGGTGCTTCGCCTCCGTGCTGGGGCTCTGGCTGGGCCTTGGGGGCTTCGGTCCTCGTCGGTGTGTCGCCGAGGTTGTGGGCGGGTGGGTGCACGGGGGCTCAGCCCTGGCGCAGGGGGCCTCTTGTGCATCGGCCTAACCGGGGGGCTCTTCAACTGGCAGGGAGGTTGTTCCATCTTTGCAGGAGTCCACTCTGCAGGTGGGGGAGAGACATAGGAGAGGTGGAGAATAAACTTAACCTGGGTGTCTGTGTCTTGTGTAGTCTGGGAGATGATTGAATGTTGGGGTGGGTACAGTTTCCTCTGCGGTGGGGTAGGGTGGGCTGCCCCGGGTCCTTTGGGGCTTGGCGGTGCTGCTGCCGTAGGCCCCGGTCTGGATGGGCCTGGGCTCCCTTGCCTTGGTGGATACCAGAGGACGGGGGTGCCTATTGGGGTCAGCGGGGGAGCTGGCCCTAGGGAGGGACACCCTCCCCTCCCTTCTTTTCCTCCCCATCCCCGGCTGCCTCCCTCTTCCCGCTCCACCACACCCACCCACACAGGTAGGGCTTTGGGGTGCGGGTGTGTCACCAGGGTGCAGGGGAGACATTCCCCCCCCCTCTGTCCTCTTCTGGCCACCTGTGCCTCAATTTTATCTCACAACTTAGACATCCACATTACTTACACTCTCATAACACACACACACACATATATATATATATATATAGGGCCTTGAGGGTGGGCACGTTAACGGCGTCCAGTAGACGGTCTGTGTATTCAAACCTACCTCTGGCGCCGGTGCCCACCTCTCAATTTTAAATCCATGTAGACATTGAGGGTTCTCGGGAGGGGCCGTGCTAACACCTGCTGCTCTCTGGCAGCAGCACCATGCTCTCCCTTGTTTTAAACACACTTTAGAGCAACACGCAGCAACACTACACTTGAGCGGGAGGAGGAGGGTATGGGGTCTTAACACACCCCCGTTCTCTGCTAGCCATCGGGGCGGGGGAGCTGGGAAGAGATGCTGGCTGTCCGATTGGCCTCCCTGCTGCTGCGGAGCCTGGGGCGGTCTGCTAGCCTCCACCCCGGAGGGAAGGGTAACATCTCTTGGGTCTGGGTGCCGTTTCCCCCTCTGGGGGCGAGGATACCTGGACCCGGGGTATAGAGTATGTTTGGGGAGTGTGATTGTGTGTACATGTCCATTTACGTTTATTCCTACGTTGGGTGAGTGCTGAGTGTTTGTATATGTGTGCATGAGGGTGGGAATGCATGTCTGTGTCTGTGTGTGCCTGTTTGTCTGTGTCTATATGTCAGGTCGGGTCTTAGACTCCACCTCTCTGGGAACTCCCAGGCCCTCCAAGTGTGGAGGCCTATCTCCCCTCACCACACTCCCTGCCGGTGACTGATGCCCTCAGGGGTCGGTGCATTGTTGGTTCTTGGTGTCCGGGGCTGGGCGCTCAGGTCATGTGCCAGCTCACTCCTAGTGGCTACTTGGCGGGGCCTGGCGCCTGCTGCTCAGTCAGGCCTCTTCCGGGGCGCGGAGGGCCCTCGGGCCTCCGGCCTCTGTGCCTGCGGCTCGATTCACTCTGGCACAGCTGGCTGCCGGCGGAGCCGACGGGCACGCCGGTGCAGCCCCCTCTAGTTTCTGCCCGGTGGCTACTGGGTGACCCCTCGCCTGGGTATCCTCAGCCCTTCCCATGAAGGTGGCACGGATGCCCCTCCGGTGGTCCTCCTTGGGCTCTTGCACTCTGGGACCTCTGGATGTCTGGGGCCTGGATCTCCTCCATGCCTGCTTCATGCCCTGGGGGACAGGGCTATGGCTCTCTACATCCTCTTGCAGACCATTACATGGGGAAACCATTTGAATACAAGCGCGCCGATCCACACAGGTGTGCACACAGGTGTTCACTGTTTGTAGACTTAAATCACACCTTTCTTGGCTGCTACTTCAAAGCACATTGTGCGCTGTCTGTCCTGCGTGCTGCACAACAACATTCAATATTTAGTGTTTACTGCTGTTTACACTTAGGTAGATTAATGCGATGGTGTTGTGTATAGTATGTTGCTTTGTTTCGTTTTGTTTTTTTTGCTTGTTTTCTATTCTTTTTCTCTCAACAGGTGATCCCGGAGATATTTTTTTTCCCCCCTTTCTCACTGTCCCTCTCCCCTTCTGTTTTTCTTTTCCTTCCTCTTTCTTTCTCCCTTTCCTATCCCTCACTCATGTCTGTCCCGTCTGTAACAACTGAAAATAAAATAAAATAAATAATAAAAACAAAGGTCGATCAAATGGACCAATACGGCAATGCCATGATGATCCATTTGGCAAAATAAATCCATTGGGTATCCTTGTTGGTCTTCAGACAACAATTCTGACGGCTAAAGAACCAAATGGGACAGGCAAAAAATAAATAAATAAATAAATAAATAAATAAATAAATCTGATCCAGTGTTGTTCTTCTTCTGTGGTGTTTGTGATGGAGCAGCTGTTCCTGATGTGTGTGAAGATGAAACCTGGGCTCCTACAGCTTTCTTTCCTACAGAAAGTTACATTTAAGATGTTTAATGTCACATACAATGAAGTTTAGGACTCATTTAAACCAGCATGAAATAACAGTTGTATAAGGAAAGGGAAATAAATGAGATGTGAACACCAAGAAATAAGTGAAATGATGATGAAGAATGCAGAACTATAATTTAACCAAAACTAGATCCCCCAGAAACATCCTCAGAAATCCAAACCTTGTCTCTAAGACCCAGAAGTAACACAGTCTACACTAGACTGTGGAAGCCACCACAGCTCTGCAGGACTGTTTGGACAATATGGTCTGGAGTGTATTCACAGAAGGAACAGACTTGGAGGGCCACACATCTGCTGTACTCTCATACATCTGCACTGAGAGTGTAACAACAAAGACTGTTAAAGTGTTCCCAAAGCAGAAGCCATGGCTCAACAGTGAGGTGCAAGCTCTACTGAGAGCAGCGCCTTCAAATCAGGAGACCAACAAACCTACAAAGAGGCGTCTAATCTAAAGGCATCAAAGAATCCAAATGCAGATTCAAACAGCGCATCGAGGAACACTTTAACACAAACCACTCCAGAAACATGTGGCAGGGGATCAAGACACTCATTGGCTACAAGGACAATCGCACACAAACAAACTCCCCGCTCATCACCTCACCTGACACCATAAAACAGTTCTTCGCCTGCTTTGACCAACAAAACAGTGACACCAACACCTATCCTGCCGTTACAGAGAGGGACGACGCCCCCATCCAGCTGGAGCTGCATCAGGTCAGAGCCACACTGCGCAGTCTATGCGAGGAAAGCAGCTGGTCCTGATGGTGCAGCCGGTGGAGTGCTTAAAGCATGTGCAACTAGCAGAGGTTTTCACCACCATCTTCAACCTCTCACCGCTACAGTCTGTAGAAGGCAAACAGGTGGACAGAGGACGCCATAATTACAGCTCTTCACACAACCCTCACACATCTGGACAGTAGTAAACACGTACGTGAGAATGCTGTTTGTGGACTTTACCTCTGCCTTCAATACAGTTCAACTGCACAAACTGGTTAATAAACTCAGCAACTTAGGACCCAGCAGCTCACTGTGCAGCTGGATACTGGACTTCCTGAGCAACACACCCCAGAACGTCAGAATGGGAGCGCACACCTCCTCCACCCTCACTCTGAACGTGTGTCCTCAGTCCCCTCTTATACTCACTTTTCACCCATGACTGTTCTCCAATCCACACCAGTAACACCATTATAAAATTTGTATTTGTATTTGACTGTTTGACAACAACGATGATTCAGCCTACAGAGAGGAGGTTCAGCATCTGAAGCAATGGTGTGACGACAACAACCTGCATCTGAACACAGCCAAGACCAAGGACATGATAATCGACTTCAGCAGAACAAAGCGATCTGAGCACTCCACCCTCTACGTTGATGGGGAGGAGGTAGAAAGGGTGGAGAGCTTCAAGTTCCTCTGAGTCCACATCTCGGCCGACCTTACCTGGTCCACAAACATCTCCCACCAGGTAAGGAAAGCACAACAAAGGCTGTACTTCCTCAGGAAGCAATGTCAAGCCCCAAAGCCTGCTAATTAATTTCTACTGCTCCACCATCAAGAGCCTTCTGACCTACTGCTGCACACTCTGCTTCAACTGCTGGACTGTGTAGGACAAGAGGAAACTGCAGCACATGGTGAGGGCAGCAGAGTGGGCAATCGGCACTTCACTAACCCCCCTCAGAGACATCTATACTGGCAGACTTCAGCAGGAAGCCAGCATCATCATCAAGGACCCCTTGCACCCTGGACACTCACTTTCCCACCTTCCCTCCAGTAAACTCTACAGGTCCAACAGGTCAAAGACAAACAGACTCAGTAGAAGTTTCTACCTCCACCCTGATTGAAGGTTAACTGTGCTGTTAACACTCATGGACACTTGCACTATATTTATTTCTAACCAGTATTCATTACCTACCTCTATTTATAGAACTGTATTCTTTTACAGCAGCAACCAGTATTCCTACCGCTTACTCAATGTGCAATACCACCAATCACATAGCACCTTATACTGAACTGATCCTCCTCTTTACACTGTACCTGCAGATATATCTATATATTTGTTTCTGTATATAACTTGTGCATATCCTTTTGTTTAGATACTTCATTTATTGTGCATTACACACATTCCCTGTGTAGGTACCTCTGAAACTTGTTCTTATCTTTATTTATCTTCTTCTATTATCCTAAGAATCTGAATGTAAAAAGATACAAGCTGCCAATGGAGAGATGCCAAACTACTCATCTTATCCTGATAGAATTTCTGTCAAACTGTGGACTCACGGGACGAGTCTTCAGATGACGTCTCCTGCTCATCGCAAGAACTCGAGCAACTAACCATAAACGTTCATCCTCTCTGAATCTGACTTTTAGCCTTCAAAATCACTTCATTTCATTTTCTTCTTTTCTTCTTAACATAGAAAATTCCATTACACATGAACATTTGGGTGCATATGAATATACTTCACTTTATGAAGCATCACTCAACCCATGCAATTCATCTTCAATTAGATTCACCATCAGCTCATTTTCACATGAACATCCACATAATGTCTTTTTGATTCAAATACATAGGAAAACTTTCTTCCCAGAAACAAATATATTCAGTATAATTGATTTTATTTACATGTTAATGTTAGATTAGTGGCTCCTCCCATCCTTTCCACACAGACTCTCAGTATGGGGCCTACAGAGTTATTATCATATTTTCTTATTCGGTGCTTTGGTTAAACTTGATTGTATTCTAAACAGTTTCAGTCAGTTAAGCAGGATTAACTATCAGCAAAATCACATATGAATTATGACTCTATTGTTAACTCTTAATATCCTGTCTTTTATCAGGATGGAGTTCTGGCACATTTCTTATCTTTCAACATTCCTGCAGCCACACACACACTAATCTTTCAAGGGCAAAGCTGAGGCACGTCTACACACACAAAATCTACACATTTAAATAATGTCAATTACCAAATTTCTCATTCAACATATTCATTAAACTTCAATTCTGATTAAGAATTAAGATGATTTACTAATAGCACTTCAAATCATTGTAAACATAACAGCCTAAATGTTAATACCTTTTTATTTCTCTCAGAGGCAATAAGAGGTGAGGGGGGGACTTCTGTCTCTCTCTGTCCCATCTCTCTCAACAAGGGCTCATTAAATTCATCCGACTTTCATCATTCATTAAAAAACATATTTATACTGACTATGTGATGTAATGCAAGAAAAGTAGAGGTGAATGGATGAATAATACAATACAATAATAAAATGTCATATAATAATTGCACCTGTCACCAGGCGCAGACCAGCTGAACTAGAACAGCAGTCGTATATTTATTTACAAAACCCCACGTGTACAGGGCAGGATGTGCAATGGTCCAGGGGAAAAGTGGACAAAGTCCAGCACACACTCTGCTCACTCGCTCCTTCCCAGTTTGTCTTCGGCACTCTTCTGAATCCAAACACGCTCCGCTCACTCGCACCTCTCGTATTTGTTTCCAGCACACTCACTCTCACTCCACTCCACGCCACCAGGGAAACCGATCGGGGTTACGGACGAGTACAAGAACCTAAGCACAAGAGAACTGCAGTGAGCATAAACAGAGTAATCACACAACAAACGGGGTTTATCGGGGCTGTACTGACGAGAATAAGTCCACAACCCAGCGAAGAAGCCTTCTGAGCCCTCCGCTTAAATAGCCCAGGAGTCCAGGTCATCAGGTAGATTCACGGCAGGTGCGTGGGCCAAGGGTGGAGCCCAGCTGAGCTCCTGTGTGCAGCTGTGTGCAGCTTCTGTGTGCAGCTTCTTATTACCAGGTGAGAATATGTAACAGTCTGTAGATGTGATGACACTATGGAGCGGGATCTCCTGTCTAGTGTGTACTGCACAGAAAGCTGATGTCACTGGAGCTGCTAATATGCGCTGCAGCCAAGCCTACATGAGAGGGCTGTGCTGTGTAACAGGGTGGTGCAGGTGGTGTTATCTACATTTGAACATTAGACAACAGTCATATGAAGACACTTGATATTGTTAGCTAGACCTACAATAAGAAAAAGATAGCAGCAGCACTAGTGCAGCAACAGCAGCTAATGTTATAAAAACACTGATCAATGATTTGACTGTAACTGCTCCAACTGTCTGTGTCAGTGACTTGCTGTTGGAGATGAAGTGAATGTTTCAGTAACACTGACTGAGACTGAAATGGTTTTAACACTGGTTTCCATGTTCAGATAGATTTGACATGCTGTTAAATTTCACATATTTCTGATATATGTATAATACATAATCATGCACTGTTACACACATTCATATTTGACTCTTAAAGGTTAAAGTATCATATTCAGTCCTCGTCTTACACTCAGGTGTTCATCGCAGTCACAGACGTGTCTGTAGTTGTTGTTGTCAGCCATGGAGGAACATTTCTGACATCCCTCTGCAGCAGTCCTCCTACTCACTGTTTACTCTGTGGGTCTTATAAAATCTGCTCTTCTTGTGTCATAGTGGGTCCTTTTAAACTGCATGCCCTCTGTCTGCTCTCACCTCTTCTTCACCTTTCTGCCACACTCCCATCTCCTCTCCTCACTTTTCCTCTTCTCTCCTCTGTCCTGGTTATAAGAAGAATGCATGTGTCAATAAAACTCCATCTAAATATACAATGTTCTTCTTCTTCCTTATATTGTTTATTGGCGGTTGGCAAACAGATAAATGGTGCCGCCACCAACTGGTGTGGAGTGTATATACAATTTTTGATGTGATAATTAGGTATTAAACATGTTACTGTCATGGTCCGTGTGAGTGGCTGTGTGTTTTTCCGAAGAGCTGGAGTTCCCACCTATCGGTGCAGCTTCTTCATTCCAATAAGGATCTGCGCCTGTTGGCAATTTGGGGCTGCCTGCATATAAGACCAGCGCTCTCAACACACACTCAAACACATCCTGCTATAGCAACACCCTTTTTGCACATGTTCTTCGTTCTTATTCAGATATTTATTAGTAAGTGAGTTATATGTATGTATATATTGTATATATTGTATTTCTTAGTTCTTGTATTGTCTGTTTTTGTTACTGTTTGGACTGGAGCACTGTAACCAACATAATTTCCCCTAGGAATCAATTAAGTATTCTGATTCTGATTCTCAATAAGTCTTCACCAGACCAACAAGTTATTCCTGTGCATCATCGTATTTGGTGTATGCTTACCTGGTGTTTTTCTGTGGTTTTCAGGAATCGTCTGGTACATCTTTTCACTCTCAACATTACTCACCACTTCTGAACGCTTGTCTGCTCAGTAATCATGGTCACAGCCCAAGCTCTGTTAGATATCCATTTACCCGCCTGCCTTCCTCCCTGCTCCTTCTCAAAGGATTCACGATAAACACTCCCTCTGGACCCTCGGATTCTGGACACCTGGATCACTTCGACTGCCTTCCCCTCACGCCAGCCTCCACCTACAAAATCTGTAAGACACTTCCTGGTTACTTACTCTTCTTACCTGACCAATCGCTGCCATCACTTACAGTTATCTCTGTATGTTCCAGTGCCACTGACCCTCACCTGAGCCACAATCCTCTCCCTGAGTTGTCTCTCTAGCTCCTGCTATGACAATTTACAGCCCCTTTGGTTTTCACAGCTCATAGTTCACGTTTCTACTTCATAGTTCACAGCTCATTTTCAGATGTTTTGTTCATGTTCAAAATGATCTAGTTCAGATGTTATTTACAGTCAAGATTCAAGAAGATTATTGTCATATACACCACAAAACACAAGTGGTTATGCAGAGCAATCAAATTCTTACTTTGCAGGTTCCCTTCACACAACTAAATAACAACTAACTAAAATAAAGAATAAGTTTAAGTCTGAGCATAGAAAATAATAAAGTAAAACAAGTGCTTATGTAGCTTACGTGTGGGTGTAGTCAGAATTTAAAGTGCCAGTAGTTGCAACACTGTCACAGTGGTAATATATACAGAATGTGCTATATTAAAATGTTTAGACTGTATGAAGTTGTGTTATGTTGGATATAGATGTAAAAAATTGCAATTTAACAGGTTAAAGATAATCACAGTTCAAGCATAAGTCAGTGATTCAGTAGCCTGATAGCCTGTGGATTGTCCTTGCTTTCACACACCTGTAGCAGGTGACAGGAGTGTGAACAGTGTGTGCTGTGGGTGTGTGTGGTCCTTGATGATGTTACGTGCGCTTTTTCTGACCAGAGTGTTGCAAATGTCCCTTATACATTTTTATTTATTTATTTATTTAGTTAGTTAGTTAGTTAGTTAGTTATGGGGGAGCGGTTCCCCCTCTCTTTTCTAGTATTGTAAATAATGAAAAAAAATTATTTATTTATTTAAAAGAAAGTAGGTGGGTGATGATAAAGTCAGTACTTCTTGGAGTATGCATGGAGGGTTTCACCTCAAACCCAGACCTTCCGACTTGAGGGGGGTGACCTATCCCGCAGCCAGACACCAGGGGGCGATAGAGATGTTTTGGCTTCATTTTGGGGGAGCTGTTAGGTCGTCCCTATTTTCTACAGTCATCCATACAGTTATGTGTGGTTTTTTATGTTTAAATGACTCGGGTCCCTGTTAAGTGTTTAACAGAAAATAAAAGAAAGAAAGAAAGAAAGAAAGAAAGAAAGAAAGAAAGAAAGATGACATACAAGAGCTGGACAAAAAAATGAGTAGCAAAGTAGCAAATACACACTTGAAAAAATTACAAAAGACTCACTTGAAGCAAAATATAAAGAAATGATGGGTGTCTAAAGACTTTTGCACTGTACTCCTTGTTCCAAGTGAAAAACGAAGAATGAAAAAACTAGAATATTTTTATAGTGACGACTTATTCCACATTCCCGCTCCAGCTTTTTGATTGAGATGGGATTAAAAACTGCACTGCAACGTTACTCCACAGCTCCACAGCTTTTTTCATTTAAGTGTTTGGGGGTTTTTTTATGCAGCATAGTGTTTTGTATTGAATGATGTTCTCAGCATTTCGTAGAAGCGCTGATAAATGACTTAAGCAGCATCAATCAGCTCTACAATTTACAGGACAGAGATGCACGCACTGTGATTGGCTGGCAGCCAAGCGGCGCAGGCGGTCACCTGGTGGAGACATAAAACAGGTTTGAATGGAGGGAAGGCTGAGTAGACAAACAATTTTTGGATCTGGTGCTGAAAGATGAGACTACTGGCTTTGGCTGTGGTTTGCGCTCTGATTGCTATCCAGGATGGACGGAGTGTGGGAGCAGCTCTGCCAGGAGTCGACCCTGCACAGAGAACACATGCAACAGGTGGCTGCTGAAGTCTAATATTTTTTATTTGTTATTTATTACAGCATTATGCTAATCGTTTAGCACTATCAGTACAGACAGGAAACGTGTCGCCTCAAGAGTTGCAACCAGTTAGGTTTTTATAGGCTTTGTGAATTTGGAATTTACACTAAAAATAAAGGGTTTGAAAAAATGTAGTTTCACGTCTCAGAATACAGGCTAGAGGGGTGCAAAAAAATCATGAAATTCTCAGCCCTAAATTGAATCAAAATGTTTGAATCATTCAGAAGCTGAGCCTGCTATAGGTATACTAATTCTAATGTATATACTTTTTGTTCCTGCTAATCTGCTGCACTTTTAGGTTGTCTTGCATTCAGTCTTCTGTCTACTTCATGCCAAAGCAGCTTGATGGGGTTTATGTCTGCAGTTTGTGCCTGTTTCCTTCTCGTAATACTTTGGCACACTATCTTGTTGTAATACACTTCTTCTCAAACAGTGTTGCAGGCCCCACTGCACCGATGACCAGAACAATGTGGAGTAAAACTGAATCAAATGAATCTGACTTTTGCAGACAAAACAGACTTAAAGGAAAATGTTGAGGCTTGTTCAAAATGCTGATGTTAAGAATTGTGAGATCTGAACTGTTTCTATCTTTTGAAGTGGGGCAGAAAAGTTTGAGTAACTGTAGCTGTAGGATGAAGCGCTGAGCCTCCTGTTCTCTCATCATTATGAAAGCAATATACAGTCTTACTATCATTAGGACTGTATTTTCCTTATGATTCATGGATTAGCTGAGGATTTGGACATAATCAGTAATAAACAGAGTATCCATATGAAATATTTGCATCAACCTTGAAGGCTTTGTTAACTCCTGTGGCTGCTTTAATGTTTTAAGTGAAAATTATGATGTTCTAATTGATTGTCTTAATTTTGTTATGAAGCTAAAAAACAAACAAACAATAAACCCATAACTTGGTATAAAAATAATTGACACATAGATATTTCATGGTCATAAAATCCTCTTTTTAAAAACAAAAGTACATGTCAAACTAAAATAATCTAAAAAAGAAAAAAAAATACATGAGTTACCTCATCAAACACTGTGTGTGTGTGTGTGGGTGTTTCTCCTTAAATGCAGAGTGGTGATGACTGATTGAATAGATTGTGTAGCAGGTTACAGCTGCACGTACTCTGCTGTGTTTATGTATTTCCAGTTGTGGACTGATGTGTCTGGGGTTTGCCTTCAGGAGCAGTGTCCTCTGCATTCAGGAGAACAGCAGGCGACTTCCTGGCAGAGGATCCGAGCCTCTGCTTTTCCCTGAGAGAGAACGAGGACCAGAGGCAGCTCCTTTGCAATGATCGCAGAAGTAATTTCAACTACAACCCTCTCAGCCTTCGCTTTGGAAAACGCTACAACGGCTACATTTACAGAAGAGCTGTTAAAAGAGCCAGAACAAAAAAGGTTTCACCCTTTTCTCTGTTCTTGCGAGAACTGGAGGTGCCCACCTGAAACAGAGGACATGATCTGGGGAATTATGTTATTTGTGGTGGAAAGTCAAACGGTGACAGCAGTGTTCTTAAAACTCTTTATTTAAAAAAGGTTTCCCTGATTAAAACTTTTGCACCTATCTTTAATGTAAAATTATTTTCAGATGCTACAATGGAGAGGAGAACTATGTAAATAAAATACTTTTAGAGAGCATGTCTTGTCCTTTGTCTCGTCTTAATAATCTGATGAGTTATACGAGGAGATCCTTAGTAGTAGTAGTAAAAATGAAGTGATTTAATTGACTGCAGTCACAAAAGGGCACTGCAAACTAAATAATAACAGGGAAAATAGTCAAATGTGTTTAGTAGAATTGTAAAAAAAATTAAAAATGCTGAATCAAGCCAGATCAAAGCGCTTCTGTCTATTCAATATATTCTTATTACCGGAACATCCATTTAGTGTCTATTGGGAATCAGAATCAGAATATTTTATTTACACCAGAGCAAATTAGGTAGTCACAGTCACTCCAAGGCAAGGTACCAATATTAAATAATACCTTTAAAAAAAAGCTATTAAAAACATTGAGGTAACCCTCTTGTCATTTGTTCCATGGTTATATACTTGTTGTAATAGTTTTTTCTTTATTGCGTTTCAAGTCAATAATTGACAGTTTGAGTTCTTCAAGTTTTCTAGTTTCAAATTACTTTTTATTTTTAGTTCCTTTTTTTAAAAAAAAAACAAACAAAACAAATTCATTCAGTTTGGTTCCATTTAGTTTCCAGAGGGAGTTTAATTGTTTCAGTTTAGTTTTTTTTAATGTTTGAGCAGTTTTAGTTTAGTTTCTCTTAGCTTCAGTGGTAGTTTGTTTTTATTAATTATTTCCTTTTACTAATAACAATAATAATAGTAATAATAAAATTTTACAATGTTGCAATTGTCCACTATAGCACTACAGAACATGAGACCATTTTTGGCAGAATACTGGTTATTATTATTACAGCTTATTTCCTTTTTTTGCTTCACAAGAGTTATCCTTACACTATTTAACAATGTAAATAAAACACATTGTTAAAGGGATTCTCTACATGTGCTTAAAACCTACTTAATAACTATAAAAACACATCCCCATAAAGTCATTGGTTCAGGTATGTGGATGACACCTAGGTGAAAATCAAATCTCAGGATGTACCACAATTCACAGATGGTGTTCCAGGGTATGGAACGCCAGGACTGCCATAATGAATTAATTAAATACACCATTAAATAATTAATTAAATGTGGCAATAATTAATTAAAATCGGAAATAATTATTAAATAAATATTTATGACACATGTAATTAATTAATTAATGACACATTTAATTAATTAAATAATGACACATTTAATTAATTAATGACACATTTAATTAATTATTTCTTTATTTCACATTTTAATTAATTATTGCACAGTTGACTCCTTCAGGTCTCACCATGAAATAATTTTATCTGTCAGCCTCACCCATCAAACTCAGGGGGCGGGGTTAACGCTGCCCTGCAGCTTCTCTAACATTTGATTGGTTGCCGTGCAAAGTAAGGTAAGACAGGTCAATCCTAGATAATCGATTGCTTGTGTCGACTTGGTATCCCAGAATGCATTTCAAATCACAGGCAGCAGTGGTGTAGTTTTAATAATAGTGTTTTAGCTGCGAATGTCTAGTCAGGTTGTCAACATAGAACATGTTTGCAAAAGTGCTCGGATGTTTTCAGAGATTTCGCTAGCTCGGCTAACAGTTAGCTGACAGAGTGCACCGAGCTCACAGCCCCGGTGTTCCAGCTTAACTGTTTATTTTGTGTGTATTTGTTTGTTTTGGAGGGGTGGGGGCTTAACCGGTTTGTTTAGATATTCCACTCTCTGTGTTCCACATGTTGCATTTGCAGATTCTCATTTTCACCGAACGATCGTCTCTTTCCGCCTGGTCTTGTGTCTCTGTGCTTCTGTAACATAAAGAACGAGCTGACGTGTTTCTCCCGACACCAGCGATCAGCTCAACAGGCCCTCAGTTTACCTGCATGCATCCTCCTCCTCCTCACCTGTCAGCGGTTGTTTAACACCTGCTGCTAATTCAAGAAACACGTCCACGTTACCTGGTGATAGTCACAGTTTAACTGGGCAGCCGGTGCACAATATAACGCAATGTTTCTGCACAAGATAAGTAAATATAGTTTTTCCCGAGCGCAGAGCTGCTGGAGCTTGTTTCCCAACAGAGCACTTTATAGGCGAACCCACTTCATCAGCGGCTGATGTCCAATCACCGGCACAGCTTTGAAACCTCAGCTGAGTTTTAGCTCTCAGCGGTTAAACGCTGGACTTAATTCACTCAGGTTTTGTCTGTCGGGTCACGTTTACTTCGCTGTTTTATTTACAACTGAGCAAATCGGTTTGGCTGAGGTTAAAGTTACGTTTCATAACTGCACAGTTTTACAGACGTTTAATGGTTCACTGGCACATGTGTTGACTAAACCATTCGCTTTTCTTTATCTGGTGTGTTTTGGATTTAACAGTGAATTTTGAGAGTAAACTGACTTGAAATGTTTTAAAGAAAGAGAAGAGTAGGCGCATTTCCACCGAGAGGAGCAGAGTTTGCAACAGCGTGTTCATCATGAAGACTGCAACCTGGACAGAAATATTATATCATCTGTTTTTTAATAGTTATTCAACTGTATTCTAAGCACCAGCTGTCTGTTAGAATTTTTAGAGTTTACTTAAATAAAAATAAATGAGGTTAACATATAATTTGTGAATTTTTTTTCTCTTTTTTTTCTTTTTCGGTCATGTTATGTTTAACGGTCAAAGGCTTGTTACAAACTGTGAAACACATCGTGCAGACTTCTGGATGTTTTGTTCTTTATGCTGTAGATTTTCCCGTCTCTGGAATAGTTGGCAGTAATAAGGATGATTTTCTGTATAATCATATAGATATGAGCCGTGACATATTCGTAGATGACCGTTAGATTAGTCAGCTGGGAAACTCTGTGTTAACTCATAGAGCTGAAGATATCGTGGATACACTGACCTCGCTCTGTGGTGTACAGGTCCGTTTACCCTCATGATTAATATTCACAATAAAAAATATTAGCCGAAAATCATGAAGTCTGTATGTGTTTCATAGTGTCGTACAACCTTTCTACAGTTAAAGCCAGCAGTTATTACATGGCGGAAACACCAACGTTATTTCTTTTATGCGTTTATGCGCAGGTCACACTGATTACTGAACAAAAACCCAAAGATCAGCTGTTAATCGAATTTATTTTCTCTCTCTCCTCCTTAAACATGTTTTTAATGTTAGTCATAATTCAGAATTATACTGAAACACGTAGGACACATACGAACATCAGGAAATAAACCCCCGATAAATATAACCTCAGTAAAATAAGTCAGTGTCAGCGGGGATTATTACAGCTGTCTACCGGGGCCTGCGCTTTGTCGGTGGTAATAACAGCTCGATTGCTTGCGAGGCGAGCGGGTCTATCCACGCTTTGCCGTGAGACTGGGCAGACATCTCCGAAATCATCGAAGCACTTTTGCAAAGAGGCTGTATCTTGACAAACCGACCAGACACATGAAGATTAAACCACTACATACTCGGCTAAAAAATATTAAAACGGTATTTGGTGACACACACACAAACAGGGTTTTTCAAAGTTCAGTTCTGTTAGTTTCCACATGCTGGTTGTTGTGTGCTAAAAACAATGGCCACCAGGCCAAAGCAATGGTTTAGACTCGATCAGCGTTAGCCCCGCCCCCTGAGTTTGATGGGTGAGGTTGACAGATAAAATTATTTCATGGTGAGACCTGAAGGAGTCAACTGTGCAATAATTAATTAAAATGTGAAATAAAGAAATAATTAATTAAATGTGTCAATAATTAATTAAATGTGTCATAAATATGTAATTAATTATTTCCGATTTTAATTAATTATTGCTACATTTAATTAATTATTTAATGGTGTATTTAATTCATTATGGCAGTCCTGGCGTTCCATACTAAGTCTTTAAAGTAAAGTTTTATCAGTACAGATAAACAAGTCATTGGAATGCCTAAGATTTTATAGATCTATCTACATGTTGATCAGCTCGAATTGAGATATTGCAGTATTATTTTTAGGTTATCATTCCAAATGATAAACTATTTTTAGTTGGTAATACAAGACTGCTCCCCTGCCAACTTTTTTGAAACGTTCTTGTGACACAAGATTTAGAGTGAATATTTCAGAAAATGAAAATTATTTCACTTTTAACTTTGACATGTTGTCTCCATCAAAATTTGCCAAAAAAGCCTTCAAATGACTTCTAAATTATTGCAGTTTGTCTTTTAGATCAAACACAAAAGTTATTTGTACTTTTCCACCAGATGATAGAACAGATTCCTTGTTTTACTACAGGCTGTAACATTAACATGAACAAACATCAAAGACACATTCAGGAGGTGTAGTTTTATTAAGTCACACACTGCTGATTACAACACAAGGCCAGAAAAATCACAACTCGTATCCGTAAATCAGTCCTAGCTGGATACCCACATGCTTCCACTGCTACTGCACCTCACTTTGACAGCACAGAGAAAGAAAGATTTCCCATCTAGACCCAAGTATGTGATGATTTGTCTGCTTCAAAGAAGCAACTTGAGAGGAAGGCTGTCCTTTGGCTTTGTTGATTATTTTGCTCAGTGACTCCCTGCTCTAAATTAAAACAACATGTGAAAATGCAGTTGAAGCAGTCAGTGACACTTAGTGTGTTTTTCTTGGGGGTTTTGTGTGGACTTCTAAGTGCATATGCTGGCTGACACTCTGGAATCCAAAGACAGTACAGGAACAAAGGTGAGCATAGATGTGCTAACACAATCACTGCGACAGTAACTTAGGCCTAGCGCACGACAGAAAGCAAATGTGCCCTTTTTTTAAAAAAAAGCATACCAGTATTTTTAGACCTACAAATAATCTGGTGATTGGCATGGAGTGAGCAGAAACATGATGTAAAACTGAAAAGTTCCCTGACAGTCTTAAAAACACTGGTACTGTTCTTCAAAATAAGGCAACACAAAGCTAGAAGAATGGGCAAGATTATGAAAGGACTGCGTGTGCGAGGACAGGCCTCACTGCATCATGGGAGTGATACGTGGTGTGTTCACAGGTCCTTGAGGTCTTTCTGGATCCCCCACAGTGTGTCAGCACTCTTCTTCAGCTGGGCAACCTCATTATCAGTGAGAGTCATGTTGACCACACTGTTCACACCGTTGCTGTTCAGAATGCAGGGCAGGGACAGGAAGACCTCTTCAGCGATACCGTACATGTTCTGAAAAAGACAAACACAAAATGAAGAGACACACCACCTGCCCTTTCTGATTCAAAACCCCAAAGGGGATTCATAAATCATATGGCTAATGTTGAGAATTAACTCGTGATTTACAGCAAATGTAGCTTTGGCCTAAAGAGCCAAAGCGCTGTTCTGTGTAACAGCCATCATGTGAAAAATGGTTTTCATGGGGTGACTGTGGCTCAAGAGGCAGAGCAGGTCAGAAGGTTGGTGGTTTGATGCACGCTGCGTGCCAAAGTAAGACATTATACCCCAACTGTACGAGACAGAGTGTCTGTGTGTGTGTCTGACCTTGACCATGGTGGAGACGGGATGGACACGGCTCAGATTCTTGACAATGCTCTCGGTGAGGTCAGCAACGCTCAGGCCGATGGCCCAGTTGGTGTATCCCTTCAACCTGATCACCTCATAGGCACTGAGATACAAAACACCATTATTAGCATCTGTCTGCAATTAGATATTAAATGTGTTACAGGAACCTCAATTAGTTTACCCAGGCACACTGAGAGGAAGGCTTTTATTATGGGGAAAAAGTTACAGGATTGTAAATCATTCTGAGCAACATGTATAAAAACTTAGCTCTTCCTATAGCAAGTCGAAAATATGTTTATTTTTATATTGTTTATGTTTATTTTTTGAAGCGATATGATACTGGATGCATATAAAAAAGTACTTTGAATAAACAATAAACAGTAGCAGCTTCACGTATAATTTGATAACATCTCTCTGGTCTTAAATGCACAATTATTAACAGAACCCACACCTTGAAGCGAGTCCTTGCACACTTACATTAGTTTCAGAGCTGAAGCTAACTAAATACAACGACCGAGGTTAGAGGTTCTATTCCCACTGGAGCCACCTTCTGTATAACTGTAATTACTTGTGGCCTTGAATAACTGCAGACATTCCCAGAATGACACATTTAATTACAGAAGGATACTGGCTTCGAAAACAGAACATCTGTTAGTTTGATTGTGCAGATCACCATGCGCCTTCCTTTACCAATCATTTTCTGTTGTAACTTCTAGAGGTCAGTTTAAGTGTCCCAGCAGCATTTTTCTGATGGTATGCTTGTGATGCAAATAATTACCGATTACTGAATGCTGGAGAGGATTTCATTTACTTATATACTGATGGCACACACATATTTGCATTAGGTAGTAAGATTATGTTTGAAAAAGTGTGACTTTAAAATAAAAAGGTATAGAGTTCAAAGTACAACCTGTCCACCACTGCCTTGTGTGTGGCCTTCCACTGCTCCTTATCGGCATCAGTGCCGATATCAGGGTTCAGCTTCTGCAGGTTGACTCCGGCCACATTTGCTCCGCTCCACACGGGCACTGAAGCAGGAATTCATGGAGATTTTACATGCAGATATGATTTTATAATGCTGTTATTAGACAGAAGCTAATTCAGGTGTGGACTCACCACTGGTGTCTCCGTGCTCACCCAGCACCCAGCCGTTGAAAGAGCTGGCGTGGATGCCGAGTCGCTCAGCCATCAGGTAACGGAAGCGGGCTGAATCCAGATTGGTGCCGCTGCCAATGACACGGTGCTTTGGCAGACCGCTCAGCTTCCAGGTCACATATGTCAGCACATCAACTGCATTTAAACACAAACACACAATGCAGAAGAGGAAACTAAGCTATTGCGAAAACCAAATGAATATAAATAAGTAGTATTCATAAGGGTCTTTATGAAACTCTTGCACTTACCAGGGTTGGAGACCACAATGATTGTGCAGTTGGGGCTGTACTTGATAATCTGAGGGACGATGGACTTGAAGACATTAACATTCCTCTGCACCAGGTTGAGGCGGCTCTCTCCCTCCTGCTGGCGAACACCAGCAGTCAACACGACTAGGCGAGAGTTGGCCGTCACTGCGTAGTCTGAAGGAGGAAGGAAAGAGTAACACATGATCTGCTCAGGCATGTATTCAGACATCTTTCTGTAGCATGGAGGTCAGTGCAGCTCCAGCTCCTGACCTTTGTCTGCCATTATCTTGGAGGTTTTGAGGAAAAGGCTGCCGTGCTGGAGGTCCATCATCTCTCCTTTAAGACGGTCCTCCATCACATCAACCAGAGCCAGCTCATCACACAGGTCCTGACCACAGGAGAAAATTCACTACTGCATTTCCACACATTTCTCCACATAGCCATGTTCCAGGATCTCCAGGAGACTCTGGAGCTCCCCAAGACTCCAAAGATGAAAAAAAAAAAACTGTTGTCAATTTGTTAATTCTATTCCATTTTATTTATATAGTGCCAACTCACAACAACAGTTACCTCAAGGCTAGAGCATTGCAAGGTAAAGACACTACAATAATACAGAGAAACCTCAAACATTTGACCCCCTATGAGCAAGCACTTTGGCAACATTGGGAAGAAAAAAAAACTCCCTTTTAACAGGAAGAAACCTCTGGCAGAACCAGGCTCAGAGAGGGGCGGCCGTCTGCCGCGACCAGTTGTGGTGAGTGGAGGAAGACAGAACAAAAGACATGCTGTGGAACAGAGCCAGAGATTAATAATAACTAATGATTCAATGCAGAGAGGTGTATGAGGATGTGTCCTTATAGCAGATCTGTTATTTATTATAGAAATATGGCTGGTTCCAGAAGTTATTCAGTTAGACAGCAGTGAGTTTGTGGAAGTTTCTTCACCAGTTTGGTGAAAATAAAAATCATTACGTCTGAAAAATCAGTGAAAAACTGTCAAACGGCCAGAATTTCCATAAATCACAGAGGATGAGTTAAGACTGTCAGAGAAACTGACTCCAAACATCAAAGACATGACAGTAGAGCATGGGTCTGCACAGAGACGAGACACACTGAACGGTACTTTGTGCTACCGCATCTCAGGTTTAACCAATGAGAAACAAGGTTTTGCTGGTGACAACTCATCTCTTTTTCTAGACACAGCAGCCTCCCAGGGAGTGCTCGCTTCTTTACATCAAATGGTGGAAACAGGAGGTCATTTTATAATTAAATTTCATCACACCTTTATGTTTTCCTTCACACACTGGCTGAAGGTGGAGTTTGTCTTACCCGCAGCAGGATGCTGACAGCACAGGCCATGCCCACTTGGCCCACCCCGACCACCGTCACCTTGTTCCTGGGAGGCTCAGCAGCGCTGCCGGCCTGAGGGCTGATAAGCTTTTGGAGCACTGAGGACATGATTGCACCTGCAGGGAGACAGAGAGAAACATTAAATTCAGTCAACTTGTCAAATGACAAAATAAAACAAAGGGAAAAAAATTAAAACAGATTGTGTTGACTGCTGCTGAAGATGGGCCAGCACGGTGGTAGAGTAGATGGCACTGAAGGCTCCTGGCTCAAACCACATCTCAAAGACATGAACTTTGGGCTAAATGCTCATTCTAAATTGGGCATGTGCAGAAAAAAAAAAACTTGATGCATACAGAATAAAAAACTCCATGAATGTGACTTACGTATCCTAATGTTCTCTAAGTGGTAAGTGTGACTAGAAAAGCACAATATTAACTGCAAATATTACTGACCAAAACTATCTGTGAAAAGTTCTTCTAAACTGTTTTAAGCACCAGAAGATTAAAACAAAAAAAAAAACAAAAAAAAAACAAACAAGTGCTCCTATTCCCGTTAGCTCCAGTCTTAATTCCAAAACTCAGCCAAAAACTTCCAGAAAGACTACAAAAGCTCAGGTTTGTGGGTTTTCTCAAATGTTCACCTGAGCTAAAACTGTCCCATTTCCAGTTTATTTCCTCCCAGTCCTCTTTAAACATTCTGGGCCTATTACTGGGTGAAGGTCCCTTTTATGCATGTGCTAAACTCAGAGTTGACTGAACCACCTGTGATCAGCTGTTCAGGAACACCTCAGAGTTTTATTTTAAACTGTGATTGTTGACCATGCTTCCTGGTACAGGGCCCCAGGTGCTCCTTGTTCTCACACTGTTTTAAACCACAAACACCAGTGGAAACAGTTTGGAAGGTTCTGACTTTCTCCTCAGACACTACGGTTTCAGTTTCTTCAGTCAGACTTTCTCCTGTTCTTTTGCCAACGGGTGTAGGGTTTATTCTTTCGACACTGATACTGCTCTCTCCACTTCACCTACAGGTAAAATGTTTCCTTATAAACAGGGCTGTGGCCGTATTCAGACTGCAGGTAGTAAGAAGGAGCCAGTCTTAGAATGACTCTGATTCACTGGAGGTTAAAACAAAATAATCTTGTCTTTTACAAATTCTATTGTATATACACAAAAAGAAGATTTTTGTTATGTTTGCTTGTTTGGTACGGGTTGTAAACTTAAAAAAAACCCCATCTAAATCTGTATGAAACACTTACAGGCCATAATAATACATCTAAATGTGATTTGGGGCTGAAATGTCTCAGTAACCTGCAGAGGGTCTACTGTGAAATGACCTACATTGGGTCCAATGGTTGGTTTTATAAACACCATCAAAAAGTCAAAGGGGACACAAGCTGTTCATTTCATTAGTTAATCATTAAGATAAAATGATTAAACACTACCTCACTCAAGGTTGACTTTGGCTAATATGTTTGACCACAAATGATGTGACCATAACACCATAAACACAAAAGATGTAAGTATTTGGGTTTTGGAGTGTTGAGGTCAGAGACAGCTTTGAGGAAACAGCATGACTGTGATGGAGTTAAATCTGCTACATTGTAACCGCAAACTCTTCTGAAACCTTACACTGTAATCTATAAACTGCTCCTCCCCACAAAATGGAACTATGTGCTACTGTTGACACAGACCACAGGCATAAATTTTGGCAACAGTGTCAGCCGGTTGCCAAGGTTACTCCATAAAGCACATTACGTTGACTGCCTGAAAAGACAAAAAATATCAGGGGACTCGGAAATAAAAATGTAGTTGATGACAGAAATGGTTTTGGAGAGATTTTGCAGGTCTTTCCTTCCAACTGCTGTCACACTCTACAACATGGTCTCTCCAGATGACCACACACATGCAGACAGACACACACACAATGATAACTTTCGCCATGTCTGCCTGAGGTGCAATAGTACCGAGTGCAATTTCCCAATATAACAAAGTATGTTATTCTATTCTTTTTTTCTTTTTGGGGGGGGGGGGGGGGGGGGTAATTTTTACTGCTTTTAAATTGTACCTTCTGTGCCATGACCAAAAAAAATCCCCACATGTGGAACTAATATAGGTTTATCTTATCTTTTATCTTCAGCTGAAAGCCATAAAAGTATTTCCTTTTTCCAAATACTACACTGCTTACTTTCTTAACAGCCAGTGAGGCTCATTAAGAACACGAAATTATTATTTCAAAATAACAGTTAAATGACAGTTGTATTTTGGGGCTGAGGCCTTAGTCCTGACCTGTGCAGCTGTAAATAATGTGGCTCACACATCAAGGTCAAAAAAGTCAAAGAAAGACAAAAATAAAATAAACCAGACCTTACCAAAATATTATGTCCAATCTGCAGAGACTGCCAAATCTGATGTATTAACAGTGTAACGTGTTACATTTCAGTGCAACAAAATGACTAATATAATAAAATGATTGTGTGAACTGTAGATACACTTATACAGCACATGATTTGAACGAAAACTGCTAGGCGAGGATCCAAAAAGATATCTCTGAAGTTCACAGGGCCTGTGTTTGGAAGCCACTGACCTTACCGCCAGTCAGTGGAAAGAACAAAGCCAGCGAGGTCACCTTGTGTCATATTTAGCCTACCAACAAGCTCCAACCTCTCAGCTATATCAAGGTCAAAGAAATTTGTGACCAGGCCGTGGGGGAGGGGTGCTTTGTCTCCATAAAGGATCCCCTTCTGTGCACACTTATACAGGATGTAGCTGCTCAACAGCACGTCTTTTCCTACCCTCCTAAAAATTACCATTGCACAATCCAGCCGTCGTCCACGTACATGTCAAAACATCACGTCTTCATCAAGCCCCGAGGTCGTTTTTCCCCAGTTTGTGCTATGCCTCAAGTGTCCTGCATTGTAATTTAGTTACGTAAGAGTCCAGGCCCGAGTCCTGCCGTTGGCTATCACGCAGTGAAAACTATTTCGAAGTCACGCGCACAGCGGGAAAAACGATTACTTGTAGATAATGATAACTCGACACGGATGTGGTGGGATGCAAATAAAGGGAAGGACGACGACATTCGTGTCGCATCACGACTCTAGCTTCCAGAGTGGTCCTCTCCAATTTAAATAATTTTTTTTATATCATTTTTAAAAAGCTAATATTAAACAGTGTTTTAAAGATGTGCAAAACAAGCGTGAAATCGCCCAAATTTTAACGATGCTGCAAAGATTGCGCAGACACTAGTGGAACTTACTATTCGCTGAAAATGGTTATCTTTAGCTGCCGTTTTAACTCGGAGCATCCATTTCTGATGCGAACACGACGCCGCTTCAGAAAACAGCCACAACAACAAGAACATGAACTTACAGGTTTAAAGAAAGCCTGGTATTCGTTATCTGGTCCCGGAGGAGGAACAAGGTGATGTTCGGTGGCTGGTGAAGGATGAACAGAAATGTGGTGTGTCGCTGAAAGGGCTGCTGTGAGGAGGGGGAGGGTATAGGGGGAGGTGGATGTGAATAGGCTGGCTATTAGAAAGAGGTGGTGCGGGTCTGCCTGCTTCCCTGAATTTACACCTGTTTAATCAGACTTAATCAGGTGAAGATGAAGGCTTTCGTTCAGTGATTCAGATCAGCTGCAGTTTTGCCATCTGCTGCAATAAAGACGTCCAGTCATAAACATCATTGTACTCACAAGCACTTTACTTTGGATCGTTTAAATATATGAACGTCAAACGATATCTGAAGTGCAAGACTTTTAATTTCCACATCAGTGTGCTATGAAATTGTTATGTTCCCTTGGTTCCAAGTTTCGTTCTCCACTTGCTGCCATTAAGGACTGGTAAACTACATGTGCACTACTTTTAATAAAAATGATTATGGAAACTGCTCATTGTTGGTAAATACAACAATGCATAAGGCAAATGCAGTATGTGAACAGAAAGGGAAGTAAGAAAGGGAATATTGGGGAAAGTGCAAGACATGCAGAGTCAAAAGTCTGTAACAAAACACCCCACTCCCATCAAAGTAGCTGCTTTCTTGCCTTATCAGTATTCCTCATTCTCTTTATCTCTAACACTTCAACGGCTTCCAATATTTCTCCCAGCCATCATTATAAACAGTCATCAGTTTGTCTCTATGAGGAAGAAATACGCAAAAAAAAAAAAAACAACCCCAAAAAACACACAAAGTAATCAAATATTCAGGTCCTAGTTTGAAACAAACAAAATTAAATATCTTGATGCATGCTCAATCACCTGGGCAAGAAAATCTCAGAAAGTTGATTCTGTTCATTGGACTGGACATTGCATTTTCAGCAGTACGCTACATTTAGGTCAAAGTCAAATTCAGCTTTATTGTCAAAAACTGTATGTACAGATCATACACATTTGAAATTGCATTGCTCCAAAGGGTATGGAAGAAATATAGTATCATCAGAATTCAACTATTTTTAGACATTGAATTTATAACACTGATTTTTTTATCCTCCAAATTTCCCTGCAAAAAAATTTCACCTGCAAAAATTCACCTGCAAAAAATTCACCTACAAAAATTCACCTGCAAAAATTCACCTGCAAAAAAATTCACCATCAAATATTCACCTGCAAAAAATTCACCTGCAAAAATTCACCTGCAAAAATTCAACTGCAAAAAATTCACCATCAAATATTCACCTGCAAAAAATTCACCTGCAAAAATTCACCTGCAAAAAATTCACCTACAAAAATTCACCTGCAAAAATTCACCTGCAAAAAATTCACCATCAAATATTCACCTGCAAAAAATTCACCTGCAAAAATTCACCATCAAAAATTCACCTGCAAAAATTCAACTGCAAAAGTGATGAACTTTTGACCCAAGCCAGAGCAATCAGCACTAGATCGAGTCGAGCGGCTCTCAGCCAATTAAATTACGCTGCTTGATCACATGACACCGTTAGCCAGCAGTGTGTCTCCTAAAAGAGAGCTGTTTAAAGGTGAGTGATCAAGTTTTTCTCCTAAATAGAGATCATTACAGAACGCCTAGTCCTACTTAAAATCCCATTCATTTTTCTTTTATTTTATCATCTACTCGAACTAAGGAAAACGTTTGACTAACTCAAAGACAATTTCCACGCCTCCCCTGCCTGTCTGCAGAGGCAGTTTTGAATTTAGGAGCGGCAAGATGGCAGCGGCAAACCCTGGCGGTTCTCCGGTAAGTGTATTGTTTTTTATCTTCAAGTTTGTCTTTTGAAACGTTAATTTTATTTAAATCCGTTGCTCACGTATAAAGTACACAGACGGGGTCTTTGCTCAACTCGTCTGAGGCGTGTCTCACTAAGCGCTACATGCTAGCATCTTGCTAACCGAGCTACCCTTTACATGCTGTGCTTTAGAAAATAGGATACTCGGTACAAAACCATACTCCGCAGATATTGATAGATAGACGAACACTGCAAATATAATGTTGGAAACGAGAACGGCCTTTGGTGAAGGGGTAAAATACACCATGAATAAAGCCATAGAGTGAATGGCTGTCATGGTTGCAGAACGGCCTGATTTAATGACAAGAATGGGGAAGAGTGAGGTGAAGTGAACCGAGTCAAAGCCACAAAACACGGTCAGACAAGGCGGCAAAAGGGCAGTGATCTGTCCGTCAGTATGAAGTTGGTGTGTGCTTTGGTGAACAAAAACTCGAGACCGGTAGCAGGAAGATGGGAGACTCGTGTTTCACTGGAATAGTGGTGAATTAAAACATCCTTTGTTGGGGACATTTAGGTGTAAATGCATCCATACAGGCGAGACAGAGGCAGACCAGACAGTGAAGAAAACAAGGCAAACATTAGAAATATCCAAACGGAAATATAGGATTAATATAACATACAATTAGGGATAAATGTAAGGAACAATGTAAATTATATTGTAAAGTCATTAAAACAGCATACTCTGATTAAAAGAAACATAATTGGGTAGGATGATGATGATGACAATAAAAAACATGTACAAGATGGGTATGTATACTTGTACCCAGAATTTAACAACGATAAAGTTGTAGCATGTCAGTACCTTACCCCATCCATTATATCCACACTTTCAGAAAAGGATATGGTCAATATCTTTACAAATACAATCTAAACTGAAACGGGATATTCCCTCTGCTTCTTGTATACACCCTCAGGGTTTGTGATCAGCCAGCGGCTGATATGATAACTAATCCTGTAAAATAATCTTTTGGTTTATGAATCTGTTTGCATGGATTTCTTAATCCGTTTCCACTGTTAGCAGAAGTTGTGCATGCAGTTTTGGTGTGCCGATGTTCCACTGTTGAAGATCAGCTGTGCCCATTTGTTGCACATTGTGGGAATGGAGAAGTTGAGGCCCTTGCAGGCTACCCACAATTTCCCCAAACTGAGCGATTATACAGCTTGCTTCCATATTTGTATCTTGTGTCACAAAAACATTTTATTTTAATTTTATACATTAATGACCTGCAGAATCTCCTCATCATATTAAGTGATTCATAATTGTCACTTTATGCTTTCTCCATCTCTAAAGTGATGACATCCTTACATTACATACTTTAGGTTCATTTTCTGCAGGCAGGTTTCTGACAGAGAACAGGCAGATTTACACTATAACATGCAGCGTTCTATAGATGGACACATAAAGAAATGAAAAATTACATGTGTTAACTTTCTAAAACACTTTGTTACAATTATGATGAAGTAGATTAAACACATTTATGTCGACCTTGGCTGATAGTTCTTGTCTTTAAATTAACTTTGTGTGTGTGTTTCAGGTCCTGCACTCTCAAAGACTGAATGAACCAGCATTACAGCCATGGGTCACTGTGAGCATCACAGGGAAGGTTGAAGCCGCCCACTGCACCTGTAAGGCCGGAGACCTGCACCCACGTCACTGCTCTTCTGTTTAATGTAGAAGCAACAGTGTTGATCTGTGGCACAAAGACTGTTACAGATGAACCTGCATACTGGGTTTTGCTGGGTAATGTGACCAAGATACAATCAGTGGTTGGCCATAAGATAGACTTCTCCTCTTCAGCTGCCCAAAAAAAAGGCTCTTTATCAAAACATAAACAGACTATCTGTAGTGACAGGTAAAAGGAGCCGTCCTCAAAAAAGAAAAATCCCACCTGCTACTGTGGAGGAGTCGTCAATGCCATAATGTTTTATCTAGGGGTCTAGATTTATGCCTGTAGTGCACTGCCGTGTAAATAATTTGCATTTACTGAATATGTACTGACTGAGTATCACTGTTCAAAAATTGAATAAAGAAACAAACTCATTTTTGCCTCTTTTTTTTTTTTATTAAAACCACTTTATAGAACATCACATCAGTTACAATGTAGAATCCATGTCACTGGAGCATTTTGATTCAATAAACAGTAAAAAGGTGAGCTGTGAAGACCAAGGACAAGTGCAGTTCACAGGTTTTCTAAGGAATCCCAGAAGATTGCATGGTGTCATTGCCCAGCAGTTGTTCCCAGGACATATGGACACAACCTCAACAATCCCTCACACTGAGCAGCATGAAGTGACAGTGCAGAGGAAAAACTCCCCTTTAACAAGAAGAAACCTCCAGCAGAACCAGAACCCGGTTCAGTACCAGCAGCCATCTGGGTTTGGAGGAGAGACAGAACTACCAAAAGTATATTTTTTTTAATGTGATTGACTGTTGTTGTAATTCAAGCCCTGAGTGTAGAGCAGGTAAGATATAAAGTTGCATCCTAAATTCTATGCTCATGCAGAGTGTTTAGTTTGACTTTTTCACCTGGTCATTTCTTGATGAACGGACGGTCTTTCAGGGTTGACCAAGCTGGTACCCTGACCACCTTGACTCTGTTCTCTGCAAGATGTTGCAAAAAACAATCATATGGAGACAATATTGGACACATATATATATATATATATATATATTTAGTTAAATGTAGCATTAACTCATAAGTCTTGCTAAAGTACCTTGTATTCTGATTCATCACAGCAGCAGCTCGGTTGGATCATGTCAGCAACTGCAGCAAGTGTCTTGCTGACTGAATGATTTCATCTTGTATAATCTGAAACAAACACAAAGACAGAAACAATTTATAAATTAACGTTCGATAAAATCTAAGAATTAATCATTTATTAGATACCAATATAAATATGTCTACCATAAAACTTGTGTGGAGCGAAGTTACATTCAATCAAGATGGTCTGACATGCTACAACTTTATCGTTGTTAAATTCTGGGTACAAGTATACATACCCATCTTGTACATGTTTTTTATTATTATCATCATTATTATTATCATCATCCTACCCAATTATGTTTCTTTTAATCAGAGTATGCTGTTTTAATGACTTTACAATATAATTTACATTGTTCCTTACATTTATCCCTAATTGTATGTTATATTAATCCTATATTCCCGTTTTAATATTTCTAATGTTTGCCTTGTTTTCTTCACTGTCTGGTCTGCCTCTGTCTCGCCTGTATGGATGCATTTACACCCAACAAAGGATGTTTTAATTCACCACTATTCCAGTGAAACACGAGTCTCCCATCTTCCTGCTACCGGTCTCGAGTTTTTGTTCACCAAAGCACACACCAACTTCATACTGACGGACAGATCACTGCCCTTTTGCCGCCTTGTCTGACCGTGTTTTGTGGCTTTGACTCGGTTCACTTCACCTCACTCTTCCCCATTCTTGTCATTAAATCAGGCCGTTCTGCAACCATGACAGCCATTCACTCTATGGCTTTATTCATGGTGTATTTTACCCCTTCACCAAAGGCCGTTCTCGTTTCCAACATTATATTTGCAGTGTTCGTCTATCTATCAATATCTGCGGAGTATGGTTTTGTACCGAGTATCCTATTTTCTAAAGCACAGCATGTAAAGGGTAGCTCGGTTAGCAAGATGCTAGCATGTAGCGCTTAGTGAGACACGCCTCAGACGAGTTGAGCAAAGACCCCGTCTGTGTACTTTATACGTGAGCAACGGATTTAAATAAAATTAACGTTTCAAAAGACAAACTTGAAGATAAAAAACAATACACTTACCGGAGAACCGCCAGGGTTTGCCGCTGCCATCTTGCCGCTCCTAAATTCAAAACTGCCTCTGCAGACAGGCAGAGGAGGCGTGGAAATTGTCTTTGAGTTAGTCAAACGTTTTCCTTAGTTCGAGTAGATGATAAAATAAAAGAAAAATGAATGGGATTTTAAGTAGGACTAGGCGTTCTGTAATGATCTCTATTTAGGAGAAAAACTTGATCACTCACCTTTAAACAGCTCTCTTTTAGGAGACACACTGCTGGCTAACGGTGTCATGTGATCAAGCAGTGTAATTTAATTGGCTGAGAGCCGCTCGACTCGATCTAGTGCTGATTGCTCTGGCTTGGGTCAAAAGTTCATCACTTTTGCAGTTGAATTTTTGCAGGTGAATTTTTGATGGTGAATTTTTGCAGGTGAATTTTTTGCAGGTGAATATTTGATGGTGAATTTTTTGCAGGTGAATTTTTGCAGGTGAATTTTTTGCAGGTGAAATTTTTTTTGCAGGGAAATTTGGAGGATAAAAAAATCAGTGTTATAAATTCAATGTCTAAAAATAGTTGAATTCTGATGATACTATATTTCTTCCATACCCTTTGGAGCAATGCAATTTCAAATGTGTATGATCTGTACATACAGTTTTTGACAATAAAGCTGAATTTGACTTTGACCTAAATGTAGCGTACTGCTGAAAATGCAATGTCCAGTCCAATGAACAGAATCAACTTTCTGAGATTTTCTTGCCCAGGTGATTGAGCATGCATCAAGATATTTAATTTTGTAGTTGAATTTTTGCAGGTGAATTTTTGCAGGTGAATTTTTTGCAGGTGAATTTTTGCAGGTGAACTTTTTTGCAGGTGAACTTTTGCAGGTGAATTTTTGCAGGTGAACTTTTTTGCAGGTGAATTTTTGCAGGTGAAATTTTTTTGCAGGGAAATTTGGAGGATAAAAATTCAGTGTTATAAATTCAATGTCTAAAAATAGTTGAATTCTGATGATACTATATTTCTTCCATACAAGAGGCATTAGACAAGGATGCCCTGCATCTCTGTACCTCTTTTTACAAGATCTTTAGATCTCACAGGTATCTCACTGCTGGACAGTGAGATACCTGATACTGCTGTTTTTCTGATGAACCAAAAACACATGTCTGCAGCTCTGGAAGCAGTAAAAGCATTCTCTAGAGCTTCTGGCGTAGATCTGAATATTACCAAGTGTGAACTTAAGGCTGTTAAGGAATATTTCAGTACATCTATTTGTACTATACAAGTTAAAAATGAAGTGAGATACTTGGGAATAATAATTACTAAGGATCAACAAAGAGGAACATCCTTAAATGTGAAATCTGTCTTCCAGAAAACTCAAAGTAGACTAAACCAGTGGCTCCTAGAGATCTCTTCTTAAGAGGAAGAGTTTTGATTACCAAAGCAGAGCAAATTTTACGATTAATATATGCAGCTCTGTCTATCCATGAGGAGAAAAAAACTCTTAAATGTTGCTGAACTGCAGAGCTCCTTCAGTGACAGACTGCTGCATCCTCGATGCATGAAGGAGCGTTTCGCAGGTCCTTCCTCCCTGCAGCTGTCAGACTGTACAATCAGAACTGCTCCCAACAAACATAGATGTTTACATCAGCACTGTAACTTGCACTATTTTATCAACCGATTCACACTATAACCAGGGTTTGCCTCTTATCTATATTTAATTTAATTTAATTTAATTTAATAATGGTACAGTACTCTGCTTTTGGTAACTGTTGGGTCTGTGTTTCCACAAGCCGCGCTAATTCTAGAGACTTATTCATCATGAAGAAAACAAAACAGTCGATCGACCAATTACTTGCGCAAGGGAGGCCTCGTCTGTGTCCACCACGAAAATGACCCCAAATCTGGCCTCCTCCCGCTGCCTTTTATTGAGAGACAGTTCACACAAAACACATCACAGCAAAGCAACGCCCACATGGTCCTAAGACAAGGCATTGTATGTATATGTGTGAACTTCTGTAAGAATGTGTGTGTGTGTGTTATGTGAGAATGTGTGCGTGCATGTGTGTGTGTAAGAATGTGTGTGTGTGACCTCCTGCTGACCAAAGGGTCGTAAACACAGGAAGCTTACATCAAAAAGCACAAGGATGTGTCTGTAATAAAACACTACAGCCCCCCACCCAGAACCTCGAGAATCTGGGGGGAAGGACAGTGGAATTCCTTTCATCAGAGTTGGCAAGCATAAAAATGACAACATTTAACAATTCACTCTAACAGCAACCATTGTCCTTGATGTAAATATGTAAAAACTGTATGTTTCTGTTCTGTGTCTTGTGTACTGTTTGTTTGTATATGTGTCTTTCTTGCTGCTGTTACACACAAATTTCCCCTTAGAGGGCAATTAAAGGATTATTCTATTCTATTCTGTTCTGTTCTATTCTATTCTATTCTAAATTACACTGACAAGATGCTCTTTACCTTTGTGTGGAGAAATAAGACTCAGTATTTAAGGAAACTTGTTCTCTTTAAGTCAAAGGAGCTTGCAAAGAAACTACGATGACTACGATGACCTGGATGACTGAGAACCTTTACAGACATATTGTTCTCTTGAACACATATGATAAAGGTGGTCTAAACTTTCTGGATTTTAGCACTTTAAACAACACATTTATCATTAATTGGGTAAAAAAATGTACAAAAATATCCCAACTCCACTTGGAATGTTATTCCTCTCCTTGTGATAATTACACTAGGACCCGGTCCACGGACACAGCTTAACAATTATATAATTTCATATGTCCGTTATTAATAGTCGAATCTTCAGTCCTGTATTGTGGCTTGCTGAGAATCCATGCTAGCAGGGGTGGGACTTTATTTTGATGGGCATATCATGCGGCCAATCACATGCAAAGACAGACTGGGAACATACCACTATGTAAAAGAAGATAGGGGACAGCCGGGAGCCCAAAACTGATTTCCAATGTTTCCGTATGTTTTTTTTATGTGTAATATCCTTACGTATGTTGGTAAATAGACTTCGGTGAACAGGGTTTACGAAGGGGTTATATATAAAATTTAAAAATTACCTGTTTTTCAAGTATCTTTATAGCTCTGTATTATTATACTTAGATTATAACCAATCCGGTCCTTTTTGTCCACTTAAAATATGTTTACAGAACTATTTTTATATTTGTTGCAATTTCCGCTGTCCTCTTGGACTTTAAAAAAAAGACATTTTTAATGTCAAGATTTTTTTAATTGGATAAATAAAGGATATATAAAAGTCACTGCCAAATACTGATTGTGGCTTCTACCTTGTTACAGGATTGTTGTTTGTGGCTCAAGATGATGAGGGATACATTTGACATATGTTTCACGTATTATAGACCAACAAGTTATTTATAGCAGTTTAAATACGAGCAATCAGTTTTTGGCAAATACCGGAAATCAGTTTTTGGCAGGCGATCATTTTTGGCACAACACCGGATTTAAATGCAAGCATCTCGGGAAAGAGTAAAGAAACGAAAGAAAACATAAAATGAGCAGCATCTGGCTAAATTTCAGTAATATTGTTATTGGAAACCGCAAAGCTGAGTGCAGACTTTATAAGACTAGGAGCTGGATAAAGTCATACCCGTTTTTCTTTTCAGCTATTTTCCATTGTGCAGGATTCAAATTTGTCCAGGCCTTAAACCTCGTATCTACCTAGTAGTAGCAAATCCATAAAAATAGTTTGGGGGGGGGGGGGGCTTCTGACAATACAGAATTAAAAATGAGCTTCCTTGAAAAAGACTAAAGTGACAGTTTAGTATTGAATATTACTTAAACTATATACAAAGTGTCTTTGAATGGCAGAGATGCAGAAATGTCTGCATGTAGCACACAGCTATGGATCAGTGTCTGAGTGTCTAAATGAGTCTCACAGGCCTGAATGTGCACTGCTAAAGATATTTCTTAAGAGTGATAGGTAGCCCATCATGTAAAATGAGTTTGACACCCCTGCTCTGGAGTAATCAGCTTTAAGTCTGGACCCCAGGTTGAGCAACTCGAGGGCATTCAGAATGGTTCCAACTCCTTTGTTGTCATGAGGTGCATGTAGCTAAGGAGGTAGAGCAGATCATCTGCTAATTAGAAGGTTTTCTCTTCCTTCAGACAAGGTGAGTCAAGTTAATGCTACAGAGCTCAGCTTTGGTTTAATCTTTGGACAGGGTGCGACAGAAATACCCAGTGCCCTAGTTCAACCATTCACGTTGGCAAAAATACTGCTAATGTAAAATAACACTAAATGATAAAGTTTGTAACAATCCATATACACTTGTTTTTTAGTCGTTTGCAGGTTATCTAATATGTTTTTTTCATAGGACACATTACAGTGTTCAGTAAAAATATTTTAAAAACTGAAATCTTTTGGACTCTAAAGTGCACAAACACTTTTTTAAAACTCAAAACAGAAAGAGAGAAAGAAAGGAAAAAAGCAAGTTTACGGGGTCCTCGGTGCATGATCTGCCTGTCTGTGTGGACTTGGCGCAGTGCAATGGAAACATAGTTGAAAGTGGACCTGATAATGAAGGCTAAACCCTGACTGTCCCTGATGGAGCCCACTGCTATTTCCATCAACGGTGGGACGTGCTGGAGATGGAGTACTAAAATAGGCCACACATACTGTTCAAGCAGCATGTGCAATAACCCTGTTAGCTTATCAAATCAATGGATTCTTCGTATTCTATCTAAACGTGGAAATTACTGGAGCGATCCACCCAAAAAGAGGAGATGAGTAAACCGAGCGTCTGACAAACCTTTTTATCCCCCATAGTGTTGATGTTTTATTCAATCATTCACAGATGACAGTGTTGCCTCACAAACAGGGAACACATAAATAGACTCCATTTCCCATGACCCCCGGCAACCTTATCCTGCCAGGCGGCCCTGTTGTACCCACTGAGATGCAACCTTTTCCCAATAGAAGACAACACTATTGCTGCCGGTGTAGAAGCTGCCCATTTTGTGGGCAACAAATGGATTGTAATGACACCATCAGTACAACAGCACACTGTGTGTGTGTGTGTATGTGTGTGTGTGTGTGTGTGTGTGTAAGGGGGAGTTTCTGTGACCCAGGCCAGGCTCAGGCCCATTAGATGAGCATCAGGTAAATCTGCTAGGCGCTATCATTTCATTTGTGACACAGTAGTTCCTTTTAACTCAGTTTGAAATGCAGTGTCTGATTTTTATGTTCCACAGCTCTACTACATCATTTTAGCAAATGCACTATTAGGATCATGAGGCACAACGTGAGCGTATGATAGTGGATGCATGCAAATGTATCTGCAAAGTTTAACAGGAAGCAGTGGCTCCCTGGTAATCCAGAAACAAATTAAAAACCCTTTTCCTCACATAGAAGGTCTTGAATAATCAGGCCCCATCTTATATTCCTCAGACCTCACAGTACCATATCACCCGAGTACAGCACTATGCTGTCAGACAGCTTACTTTTGGTTCCCTGGATATTTAATAGTAGAATCAATCACTTTTATAGAGCAAAAAATATAAAAATAAAATTCTAAATTGTCTTTCTCTCTCTCACACACACAAAACTGTGTCATTTGTACTAGAAAATAGGATCTATCGGTAATGAACAATATCTATTGCACAATACCAGCTTTTGACTTCTACATTAGCCATCAACCACAGTCTGAGATGAAGACAATGGAATAATTGATTACATGTTATACTATAATCTCACACCAGCATGCAGAGAGGAGGTGCAACAGCTAATGGACCGGTGTAGAGTCAACAACCTGTGTCTGAATGTGGACAAAACAAAAGATTTCAGGAGAGCACGGAGAGATCACTGTCCACATAACATTGATGGAGCATCTGTGGAGGCTGTCAAGAGCACCAAATTCCTTGGTGTCCACCTGGCGGAGAACTTCTCCTGGTCCCTCAACACCAGCTCCATAACTAAGAAGGTCCAACCACCTTCAGCAGAGGGACTATCTAAGCATCCTGAGCAGCTGGATCACTGTCTGCTATAGTAACTGCACTGTATCGGATCACAATACCCTACAACGGATAGTGAGAATAGCTGAGAAGATTATTGGAGCCTCTCTTCCCTCCATCATAGACACCTATTACACCCACTGCATCCACAAAGCCACCAGCATTGTGGAGGACCCCACGCACCCCTCACATACACTCTTCACTCTGCTGCCTTCTGGCAAGAGGTACCAGAGCATCCGGGCTGTCACTGCCAGACTGCCGAACAGTTTCTTCCCCCAGGCCGTCAGACTCCTGAACACTGAGTAAGTTACTTTTTGTACAATGCTCAGTTTCTACTGTTGTGTCTATATCGTTCTGCTGTCTGGTGTTGCACTCTTCTTGGTGTTTTGTTTATTTGCAATTTTTGCACATTGAACTTTGTAAAGTCCTGTGTTGATTGTCTGTTATATGTCATATGTAGCACCATGGTCTCGTTTCACTGTGTACTGTACCACTGCACATGGTTGGAATGACAATGAAGCCACTTGACTTGACTTGCTTAGGGAGGGGCAGCGACTGGGTGGCGTGAGGGGGGGGGGGGGGAAGACTGGACGAAGATGTGCTCTGGAAGCCAGAAGTTATAATAACTAATAATTAAATGCAGAGAGGTGTATAAATACCAACAACAAATAGTAAGCAGGTCTCATAGGCACAGCCTATGGGCCTACTTCTAGCCAACTAGAAGTAGAGGACCGCAGTCCCAACAGCTGAGTGATTAAGGTAAAATTAACGTGGTAAAAGAGTAAAATGAATGCCTATGTGACCATCAACTATGGCTAATAGTGTGGCTTTTAAAAGAAAAGGCAGCTAGGATACTTGTAATCATTTAACTTTACACTTAAATTGTCAATAGTTTCAAATTTAAGGTTGTGGGGTATGGTAATGAAATGGCCAGGTTTATATCTGCTAAATAAGGATCTTTCCTGATGCTCACTATAATTTTTTGAAGGAAAAAATAAATAAATCAGAAAAGGTCTGTTCTTCAGCATTAAAGTGACAATGGTCAATTTTTCTACTACTGCACAGCAACTGTTGATAATTGGGGAACTTCATTCTAAACACTGCTTATGTGTGGCCAATTGCATTGTGAGTTCTCTTCCTTTGGGCTCTGCCCTCCAGTCACTTGATTCAGAGAGTGAGTGCATGAAACTGCAGCAGTGCTTGCGCAGCATATTGAATGGTTTGTGTGCATTGCTGCAGAGTTCTGCAAGGGTAGGTTGTTGATTGCATGAGTAACAACAAATGTGGCCATCAAATGAAGTTATTTGCTCAGATTATATCTTTTCCTCCCTTTGTACCCAAATATAATTCCATAGCATTTTTGGTGGGAGAAACATCCCTCTCAACTTTTTCAGCCTGAAGGTGGAGTAAGACCTCCCTCTGGTGGTACTCTAAAACACAGGCCCACCAAGAACACCTTGAACAGTGAACAAAGACTAGTCAGTCATCTCTAATTAAAATGTACTGATCTTCCAGTGAGTGTATTACACTATGCAAACAATTGACAGAAATCTGGTTCTCCATGCTGATGACCTCAGGCAACTCAAACTAGCAGCATATGATGCATCACAACTACACCACCTTAAACCACTGCAAATTTCAGTGCAATATACAGAACCTTCCCAGTTATAGCAGTAACGCTCATTTAAAATTGATATTCTCGCACAGAGCAGATGCACTGTGATAGATGTTGTATAACCTTAAAAACAAACGCTTGAATTCAAAGCAGAAACAGACAACAGGTGTTTTCCAGGAAATATTTAATTAGAATTTCCAAATATTCTAAGGACAGGAACTGATAAAACCAGACTGATGTTTCTACAGAGAAAAATTATGTCAGACCCTTGATCAGCCAAGAGTGACGGCTCCATCTTCTCGCCCGTTTTGCTTTTAAATATACATGAGAAGTAGCACCCCTGGGCCCTGAAGAGCAGCAGGAGCTGAGGACATAAATACAGTGGCTGCTGTGTGCTGTAGGGATTTGGGGGTTTAAATGTGTTGCTTCTGGAGAATGCAGCTCAGTGACAAGATGTTATTCTGTAAGACCAAGCTTCTTCTTCAGGGACTCGGGCATCTCAGGTGGAGGGGGGCGTGGCAGGCGGAAGTACACCTTCACAGAATCGTAGATGAACCACTGTAGGGCTGTCAGAGTACCAATCATGATAATACGGGCAATAAGACCCTTCCACACACCTGAAAGAGACAACAGTCCGTTATTCCTCACCTCACAAAACAGTGGTTCAGGTCAATCAAGTCCTACTTCAGTAGACACAAAAGCTACTTTGCTATCCACTGAACACAAAAATGTGCTAGACACAAACTCATCATTCAACCCTACTTGAATGTAAATCAAGTACAGGAGGTGAGCAGTGTAAAAGTGAATTGTTCACAAAGTTGCACCCCTGAACCCCTGAGACACAACCGAGGCCTGATTGCAGGTATGCCATGACTCAAACTCCTCCCACAACATAGGAGCTGCTGAGAAGCTCTGCTCCTCCAGCAGTGAATGGTCTTAAACCTCGTTTCATATCACTGCTGCTGAAACAACTGAAATAATGTTGGTACAAACCTTTGGGTCCCAGCCTCTTGAGGACCTGCATAGCAGTGCTGCCCTTCTCTTTGTTCAGCACAGACACGACCGAGTCAGCAGGGTGGGACACGATGGCACAGAACACACCAGCTGCACACAAAGCAAAGAGACATTAGAAACCTCAACCTTGATTTTCTAGCCTTAAACAGCAAAAATGATTGGAGTTTACTGTGCATGCTACAACTAAAGGTCTAATAGTTGCTCAAAATACATGGCAGCATTTAATCAACATCAGCAGGGAAACATCCCCAAACTCACCAATGTAACCAGCCGTAAAGGTCACGACCAGCTGCTCAGGTTTGCTGCACTCACTGCGGGGCTTAGGAACAACATACTTGTAGAGCAGCTCCACAGTTCGCTCAAAGCAGGCAAACTTCATCATGGTGTAGGGGATCTGCCTCATCCACAAGGGAGCCACTCCCTTATAGAAACTGGGATTACAGGCAAAAACAAGGAATGAGCTCAGAGACACTTGGCACTAGAACTTCATATAGAGATAAATATCCCCTAATTTTAAAGTAAGTTTTAGGCTCAGGTACCTGTGTAGCTTACACATTTTGCTGGTTAAATGTAAAAAAAATAAATAAAAAAATCAAATCAAATCACTCCAAACTGTCTTCCAGCTCTATGCAGAGACTATGTCGAATGTGTCCGTCCCCCAGGCTCGCTGCACTGGGAGATCCCTGCCCAGTGACAGGGTTGCCAGTGCAGCAGACGGGCTGGGGGACAGGTAGACTGTTCTCACACGCCAATGACTCAAGCACCTCCAACTGTACAGCCAGAAAGCTGCTGAGGAGCTCTGCTCAGAGAACAGCGCCCTCCAGAGGTGGATCTAAGGAGCGTGTTAGCATCACAAACTTGTTCTCTGTTTAATTATTCAATCCAGTGCTACCACACGTTATGGAACAAACTTACGCCCAGAGGCCCTCCTCTGCATACATCTTGGGGGCACACTCTCTGAGGGTGTTAGCATAGCCTGGCTGGGTCTGGATACGGACTTTGGCAGCCTCCATTGGAGCCAGAGCGATGTCAGCGAAGAACTCTGCGCTAGCTGAGGCAGCCAGGTACAGGGAGGTTCTCCACAGGTACGTATTCTCCTGTTGGTCATACAGTGGGAGAAAATAAGAGTAGTCCCAAGCAAGTCACACACAGCCTACACTCCATTTGCACACATGAAAAAGGCAGTTCAGATTTCTCCAAAATAATGTGACAACTCAGAGCAGCTTCATGGTCAATACACGCTCAAAGGACTCCTTTAAACTCATCCCATCTTTCTTCTATAGACCAGAAGCACGACTCATGCCCACCCTGCTTTGGCAGGAATTCCCAGTCAAGCGTCCAAAAGTTCCACTCACCTCTCCTAGCAGGTCACTGTAGAGGATCTTGAACACTTCATAGAAACCAAACTTGCAGAGTCCCTGCATGGAGTAGCCAATGAAGGTAGGAGCCCAGCCCTTTGCCAGACCTCTGACACCATCTTCTCTCAGCGTTACTGCAAATCCATTGCCAATGCTCTTGTATTTATCAGGATTCACCTAAGGAACAGAAACACTGGCATGATCACCATATCAGCTCTGAACACAGGGGTTTTAGGGGTAGTGTTGTCTGCAGGTAACCAGCACCAAAAGGCTGACACTAAGAACATACTTGGACTGGAGACGTCTGTTTTCATGTCAGGTTACTGTTAATAACACTTATAATAATGCTGTGTGAGGGCAAATAGAGTCATTTACTGTTAATTAAACTTGTCCATTTCTGCTTTGCTTGGTTTAACAAGCTCTTGTACACTCAGGATCCACATTCTCAAGAAGCAAACAGTTGTCTTTGTTTGTTCAAAGTCACTTCAACTCAATGACTGATATTTATTTTAAAATATACAATAATTTGTAGGCTCTTTGCTAACATACTCATTAGTTGAAGGTTTGAGAGGCTGGCGTAGATGCTGGCTACTGGGAGGTTCAGCTTCCATACAAACCTGCAGACGGCACTTGACAAGGTCGAGGGGCACCACTGCTGTGTGTGTTAGGCCGCAACTCAGGATACCCCCAAAGCCACACAGAGCATAGTACTTTGAGGAGCCAAACTCGCAGCTGACTTCCTCTGTGGTAGAAGGGAGGGGACAAAGACATGCAGCATGCAAGGTCACATGCAACAGGACAAAAATCAACAAAAACAGGGCCAAGTAATGGAAGGAGTCACCACTGAAACACCAAATAAGTGTGTTTTGCTCCAGGTCGCAACTGTGTCAATTCAGTGCCAACACCCTTCCATTATGGATGCCTCTGTCACCAACATGCCACCAATCATTAGGACAGTATGATCAAATCACTGTACAAATTCAGTATGAGCGGTCAGGGACCACAGTAATGTTTTGCAGTTAGGCAGTTCTCTCTCCTCGTTTACCAGCTCCTGCTTTTCTTAACACACTTCAAACTTCCAACAGATCGTCAATATGTCAGTAAGTCTAAAAGAAATGCAAAACATTAGCAGGATCCCCAACTGATTAAAAACATGGTCTGATTAAACTGAAATAAAACAATATTCATTTCATTGGAATGATTACACACAGCAGAGAAACTGTCGTATCAAACGTACGGCTGTCTTTGCAGTGCTGTTAATGAACAGTCAGTGTGTTGCCTAAGCCAAACTCAGCTGTGTGTAATAAAACTCAAAAGAGAAACTGTTCTCCCTCAGGTCGGTCCTTCTGACCTTCAGACACTGGTCCTCTTCAGTGGGTGGCATTCATTTAACAATAACGTGAAAAATCATGCAGGTATGTTATGATCACTCCAACATGTCAGATTAATGGGAACTAATGGCAAAAACAGATTCACCACAACTATGCTGGTGACATTTCTCCCATGGAAAGGTGCATAAATTTTTTTTTTAAAAGGACAAACAGAATTATGGGTAAGTGGGTAAGTGGGCCAAAGACGATGGCAGCAAGCCGCAGCGACAGACCTGCATTCGGCATTTAACCAGATCGAGGGGAACGACAGCTGTGTGTGTAGTGCCACAGCTCAGAATCCCACCAAAGCCACACAGGATGAAATACTTCTGTGAGCCGAACTCACAACTGTCTCCCTCTGAAGAAACACAGGACAGACTTTAAGAACAGGGCAATATGAACTCAGCATGACTGAGTCTGGAGCAGTGAGCTTATGGAAAATTTGTCATCCATTTTTCTCTTACCCAAAGAGCTTTTTACTGCCCATATCATTTAACTAGGAAATTAGATATTTTGTCTTCCAAACTTAAACCAACACTAACAAACTTAAAAATTGCTGTTTCTGTTTCAAAAACAAATGATCCAAGCTTGGTGTCAAATGGCTGGGTCTAGACTTGAGCAGGGAAGGAAGTTCAAATCTTGTACTGAAACTTGGTTCTCTGAAAACCTGTTTGCAGACTGCAAGGCCCCAGATAAGAACACTGTTGTACTGTGTACCACAGCCATTGCGCCATCTGCCTTCAAAGGTGACCCCTGAGCAGCTCAGAGTCAGGGTCACATTCATTTTTGTTATAATTAGCGTTCAGAAAATCCTTAAAGTGTGTCAAACAGCGCATTGCTGTGCAAAGGCTGAGCGCTGCTGTGTCCTTCCGTGTCCTCCACGGGCGGCCTGTATGCAGGGCAGGCCCGATTGCTCCAACATCATCATCCAACAGTCCTCAGGACCACCTAACCCGTACATAAAACAAATCGAGTACACGTGCCTGCTCAAATAGTAAGTCCAACTACATATAATGTGCGAAAGTAGTTAGCCGCAACCGGGTACATCTGCTCAGCTAAGCTAACGCTAGCCTTGCAGCGACCTTTCGGAGTCTCGGCCGGCTTTACCGTCTACGGTGGCAGCTGCTGCCAATCGTCGGCTCCTCTGGCCCTTATGGCTCTGGAGGGGTTCTTCCACTTTCTGCAGGGTGAAGAGGGGGGCGCTGAACGGGTTGGCCCGGGCGATCTGCGTCAGTGTAGTGGGATACATGGTGGCGTCCTGCCGGCGGAGCTGCAATGAGAGACAAGGTTAGCGTGAGCTGAGCTAACTGCTAACACAACCAACCCACTCGCGAGAGTGGGTCACGTGCTGCTCAGCTTAGTTTGACTGTCAGCAGGAAAATCTTGGCTTAATGACCTCAACGCAAATACCTAAACTACAACAGTTATCTAACGTTAATAAAAGTCGCCGAAAGGTTACCAACCAGCTGTACATGAGCTCAAAATGCACGGCAGGCTAGCATTACACCGGCTTTAACGACACGGTAAAATGCTATGCTACATCAAGCTAACGCGACCGAAAGGTGGAGTGTCTGCGCTTCACATTAGAGATAGAAATAAAATAAACCCGCCTTTCAACATGAATCGCGGTTTGACAGTTACACGTCCATAACAAACTAATCGCCATTAATTCTTTCCTCTGTTCTCTCTGAAGAAGAAAAGCACGACTCACTTTCAGTGTCCTAAGATGGCGCCTCCGCTTCACTGTAACCGGCTGCTCGAAGAGGCCGAATGACCTCGCGCTAAAATGATTTGTCCTTTCGTGACGTCACCAATAGTGGGAGGTGGGGCACAACAAGTAAGTCTTCAGTCGTCACCAAGGCGGTTCTTGTCGAGAGGTAAGAGTGGGTAGTTGAAACACACTGGACTGTCATATTATATTCAACATTCAGGTGTTTGTGTTCTATAGAGTGACTTCTAATTAGAACTGTGAGAGGAACACCTCTCATAGTTTTAATTAGTTCTCAAAGGTCCGGCTGGGTAATGCTTTGCTCTAAAGGTGTGATGAAGCCCCTTTGGAAGTACTGACATCTGCTGGTCATTCGATGTACAGCAGCCCTGCTGTGATAATACATGTGGGCTACAAACACAGTGGATATGTTCACGTAATTATGTATCAGTTGCACAATACTCATGAAGTCCTGTATAATTAAAAAAAATAAAAAAAATAAATATATATATATATACATATATATATATATACATATATATATATATATATATATACATATATATATATATATATATATATATATATATAAATATACCGTACTTTCTGGACAATAGAGCGCACCTGTATTTAAGCCGCATCCGCTCTATTTTTAAAAAAAATTTTAAAAAAAAGATATACAAGCCGCACCCAGCTATAAGCCGCAGATATCTATGATGAAAAATTAGATATTTACTGCATGTACAGAACAATCTTGTACTGTAAATGTACATGTATGTACCTGAACAGATTCTTTCCGAACAATGCCTTTTAACACGGCAGCAACTTTGCTAATTAAAACGGAACAGAACCAAGAGAAAATAACCGCTATTTATTTACCTCCATTTTTCCTGTATTTGAAACCACAAGTCACTTTAATCATCTTCGCTGAAACCCATGAAGTCGTCTTTTTCAGTGTCGGAGTTGAACAGGCTCAGAAGCGCTTCATCACATCTGTCTCCATCAGTCTCGCTCTCCGTGTCACTGTCATCCTCCGGTGAAGTTGGCTCTCTAACTTGCATCATAGAAACTTCTTCGTGTGGTTTCCATGATGAAGTGGCGAGGATTTGAAAATAATTACCAGTTGGTAATTTGTTGTGCGTGTTCCATCTGCTAAAGAAAAAGTAGCGTGTTCTTCTTTGCATTGATTTTTCATCTATCTTGTTTTTTATTCTAATTCTGGTTAGAGTCCCCCTAGTGGTGGAAGAAAAATCCACAGAATAGCCGCACCTTTGTATAAGCCTCATGGCTCAAAACCTAGGAAAAAAGTAGCGGCTTATAGTCCAGGAAGTACGGTATACAAACAAGACCCATAGATCCCAAACAAGACCCATAGATCTTTGAACTCCTCCACCTGGGGTAGTAACTCATCACTGACCTGAAGCAGGCTCTACACCCTTTTCTGGGTGTGAGCTTTTTCCTGGTCCTTCTTTCAGTCCTGCTTTATTTTGACGGTTAGTTTAGTTATGCAACTTTGAGTTCTCTCCCTGGTTTACATTCAGTCTGTATTCATTTCCCCAGTCTCTGTTCAGTTATCATCATCTCTGGTTCAAATTCCTGAAAATATCCACTGTGTGACCAGCACAACAGATACCAAGGCCAGGGTTATTAGACAGTCATAACCAGACAGTGACCTGTCATGACCAGAAACGCCTCTTAACATTACAGCGGTTAAAAAGAGTTTACAGTTATGTATGTTAGGTACACTATAGATTTCCCACTGAAGCATAATTCAGCCATTAGACTGCATAGTTATAGTGGAAGGCACTGTAAGTGTTAAGGAGTAAGACTGGTTTTCTCCTGACCTTCCAGTAACTGCTGACAGTGCAATAATTGTCAGTAGTTACTGAATAACTGAAGCCTTTCATTGAACTGCCAAATAAACACATTGGTCCTCTCTTTCTGGGCGGACACGTGGCAGCACTTCTGCTATCATTTGTTTGTATTTAACAAAATAAAAGTGCAGACATAAGTGTACACATTAGTTTTTGACTCTCTCACTGAACTACACAGCCTATCCCTCAGCATGTCTGCTGCTCATATTGCCTTCATATTAAATCAACAACACACAAATCCTGCCTAACAAAAAAAGTCACTTCATTAGCATTATAGTTCTTCATGTCAGTATATGGGCCAGAAGTAGGAGTGGCATGGGCCGCGAGTGGCCCCCCGGGCCCCACACCCCTGTTCTACAGTATTGATCAGAATTTCATTAAATTTAAGAGAAAATGTAATACATTGTTTGAGAAAATGTGTTTGGGTATAAAATTTTATTAGAAGAGAAGATTAGGAAAATAGTGGGGCAGGCTTTAAAAAGCATTTGAACTATAACAAGAAGCCTCCGTGTCTCAATAACAAAGATGGTCCAAGGTACAAACCAGAATAGCAGCTTCAGACTCTTAAAGACTGTTAACAACAGAGATACTAAGGCAAATTTTGAAAAGTTACAATCACACACACATTCACACCATGCAAGTACGACTAAAAACAAAACGACGAGGCTCCTGTGTCTTTGAAAGCTCCTGTGTGTTGATTAGTGACTGGCTTCGTCATCACCTGAGGTCCTAGCTTAAGGACGAACCGCAGACAGGGCTGCTGGGTGCTTTCACAATGAGTGTCATTGAAATTTACTTATCTTCTCCATAAAAGCTTATTCAGAAATGAGGGCAAAAAAGTAGAATAGTACAAAATCTGTGATCACAGCAAAATGTAAAGAACACTTAACACACTTAAACATTAATGAAACATGAACGAGTTAAAGCAGACTAGGTCTTCTTCACCTCTCAGTCTCCAGCTGTGCTCTCTATGCTGTGCTACCAGCAGCCACCTCCATGTCTGAGGTCTGAAATGGGTTTATGGAGGTGGTCTCCATGGCCTGGTAAACGAGGAAGAGGAAAGTGGCCACGATGGCCAACAGGAAGAGCTTTATCCACAGAGACATGCTGCGCTGTGCTGCTTGGGTCTGCCCTGCAGGCGGGAGGCTGGAGGAGGTGGTTTTGGGTGGCAGGCTGGATACTCTGTTTACTGAGTAGCTCTGAGTGTAGGAGGAGATGCTGGTCTTGGTGGCTTTTGGAGAGAACAGGCGGCCATCACTCCACAGATCACTGGATGTCACAGGGCGCCCTGCTGCTCCTCGGATGGGCCGGCGACAGGTGGCACTACAAGAGAAACATTTAAGATTTAACATTCACAGAGACCTCAGCTCGTCATGTAGAGCAGATAATGTACTGGACTTTCCACTGTTCTGAGTCTTGGTCAATCCAGTAACTCCTGTCAAAAAAATCCTTGTTATGACAGCACTTACTGATCCTGGCCATGCCAAGTTAAAAGACACTGTAGAGACTTCTGCTCCACTTACAATGCCATGGACTAGTATTTGGCCCCTTCACACTTGTTAAAGTAGTAATTTTAATATCTTTTACTTTAGCTCTGGGGTTCATGTCCTGCTTTCTGTGGTGTCGACTTTAGAAGATCTCTGAATATTTATTTTACTGCAGGCTAAACACATCAAACTTCATTTCCGGTAAGAAAAGAACAGCCGACTGCACTTACGTGATTCCCGTTGGACCGCTCTGGTCATTAAGAAAGAGCTCCTTCAGGACATCTTTCTCATCTACTTTTAGGGTTTGATCACTGGCTGCGATTTTCTCCACCTACACAGACAAGAGAAATCAAGGTTAAGCTGGGAAATGAACACACTGTTGGACAGTGTAGATGCACAGCCCAGCATCTTCACAGGACTGTGTGTGAACAGAGTGTGCTCACAGACTGGGTGTCACTCTGTCACAGAAGCAGCCTTCTAGAGAGGAAACAGCACTGCGGACAGCTGAGTAGAGTAAAGTGCCGGCCTTCGATCCAAACTGGTCCGACATGGATCCGTGAAACTCTGATGCTCAATGAGTGACATATTACTCAAGGCTAACAATAGAGAGGCGGAGCTGAAGGTTTTAATCCACACACCGGTGGAGTATCTAAACCAAACTGACTTTCTGACATTTATTTAAAAGAAAGTATCTTATGGTGTGTTATTTCCTCTAAAAAATCCACAACATCGTGTCCTCCTCTGCCACTCACTTCTCCCCCCTCGATGCCTCTCTTGGACATCGATCTCCTCATTTGGTGCTGTCGCAAATGGAGCACCACCCGCATTGCCTTACTCGGGACCTTTCAGCAAAACAAACATCTGGCTGAGTACCACGGGACTCTGGTCCCAAGTCCAAAACAGGCCAGCGAGTGTGCTCGTCTTCTCAGATAGACTGAGCCTTGCTTTATTCGTCCTTTTGTGGTTAAATCAATTCTTAATCTCTCAACTGTCTCGAGTTATCCAGAAATGTGACGATCCACAACACTTTCCGTGTCTCCTACTTCAAACCGGTTCATTTCAGAGGGCTTGAGAAAGAAGACAACGTCACCTCTTTAGGTCTGTGAAGAAGTTTAAGTTCTCATCAAAGAGGCTGCTGGAGAGTCCCAGGCCTACAGCTGAACAGACAACATTGTATCCACATGATGGGTATAAAGGAGCTGTTATTAATTGACCTTTATAAACCCTGTTCATGCCTTTGCAAAGGTTTTAACTTCCTTTTAAATAAATCTCAGAAAGTCAGTTTGGTTTAGATACTCAAATGATTTTTCACAACATCTGCCACCCTCAGCCTGCTGCTGGCCTTCATCTGACAGAAAGTAAAGGACCTCAGTCTTTCTCGTAAAAGGGTTCTGTGTTCTTAATGAAGTCCCGTTAATTTGTCAGTGGAACCGTTTGAAATTCAGATTATCTGGTAGCAGCATAAACCAGATTGACTTTGAATTTTTTAAATGAAGAAAAGGAGATGGTTGTTTTATTACTTCAGCAGGAGGAAGTAAATGAAGTGAACTGTAACAGAAGACCACACTATATTCATTAACTTCACTTAATCTGATTACAGAGCAATGAGAGAACATCATTATTCACAACTGTACTTACTGAAATCATGGCAACACTGGTAGAAATGAAATGGAAAAACACCTCAGCAGGTGCATGTGCAGTGCCTGAGCAGCAGGGGGTTCTGTAGCTACAACCAGCAGCACAGTATCAGATCACAGCACTCACATGAGATGACTTCACACTGCTGTTATTTCTTCAAATGAGTCTGGCCATGTTGCTCTTTAAGCAGCTTTGACTGTACAGACAAAGCGGGGAGAGGGCTAAAAGTGGACTGCTTCAGGTGGCTCCAGTAAACAAGGACACAAACAGACAGATATCACAGGCACTGTGGAGAAAAGCAGGTGCTCTTTTAATCCACATCATGTGGTTTAAGTGTGACTAGAAGCAAGCTGATCCACTGAAGCAGTCTCACACTGAGTGTGAGTGAGTGCACTCGAGCTTCGAGGATGAAGAAGATACCATGCCGCGTCAGAGGAAACTGTGATTAAAGGCAGCTGCAGGGGTCCCACTATATTACACTTACTACATCTGCATGATACGTCACAATGATCTGCTTCTTGCTGCCACATACAGCTTTGATCGTCTTGTCACAAAATCCAAAAAGTCCGGTCATTGGAACCATTCCACTTTCACTGATAGAGGAGCAGGGAGTCCTGTTCCTGAAGCAAAGACTTGTGGGTCACTTCCACACTTGTACTTTAGTTTTTCTGGTGCAGTATAAATTTAATTTCATATTCACGTAAGTCTTTTCATACATGAATAAGAGCTCTATGAGAATTTAGCAGGTAAATTTTCAGCAGTTTCTCATATGTAGCACAGAGCAAGAGATACAGAGCCTGGTTCATTACAGGCCTTTTAAAGGACGCATGATGTGGTCCCTCCGAACTCGACACACAATACCTGTGGCCTTGCTCTCGGCTGGAAGCCTAACAGTCAAGAAAAACAGACCCATTAAAAACATGAGAACCTCTCTGAACGCACTTTCCGCTACAGTGCATTGACGGCATACAAAGTAAACATGGGTAAGAGCAGATTATCAAGTAACGGACACCTAAGAGCCTCTTTGGGACTCCCCTCACCGCTTAGCCCGTTTCCAGGCGTGACACAAACAGAGTTGCAGTTTTAAAGAGTGACCAGCAGTGGAATTCTGAACGGCCCGTGTCAAGCTGCTGCCGTCACAGACGAGTGGAAGCCATCACAGGGGGCCCTGGTGAGTAAGCGACACACAGCTCTACTAACACAGCAGCCGGGCACTGACACAGAGCACCAGACATCCCTTTGTTCTGCTGCCAGAGTGACAGGTCTGTTCTCTGTAAGTGCGGTGAACACCCGTCTTACCGCAGCGTGCTGGCTGCTGTGGCTGCGAGTGGAGATGACCGTCTTCTCTCTGCTCCTCACTGTTCTCTCAACCACAGGAGCTGGTTCTGGTTCCTCCACAGGCTCTGGACCACCAGCTGCAATCACCTCTGGCAAAACGGACAGTCACACAAAACACTATTTAAAACATTTAATACATTATTTATTTATTTCCAATTTCTATTCATTATTGACACATTTAATTCATTATTTAATGATGTATCTCTTTAATTCATTTTGGCACTCCTGACCCTGCTGCTGTGTTCATGAATTAATTTTATTGGTCAGCCTCACCCATCAAAGTCAGGGGGCGGGGTTAACAAGACAGGTCAATCCTAGATAATCTGATTGCTTTGAACTGGTGGTAGAGATGTCGCTAGCTCTGCTAACAGCTGACAGAGTGTACCGAGCGCTCAGCCCTGTTGTTCCAGGTTAACTGTTTTTTACATTAACTGGTTAGATTTTGTTACATTGTCAAAAACTTGTCCATTATGCTGGCAGTGTCCAAGAATTCTTTACCCCCTCCCCCCTGCAATGGCTCTGCGCCCATTCTTAGGGCATATAGTTACTACCTGAACTATATGCCCTAAGAATGGGCGCAGAGCCCATAAATCACATAGAGCTGCATCAGGTGACCCTAGGTCTAGGCTACTGGAGGATTCCCATGATGCACTGAGTGTTTCTTCTTCAGTCACATTTTTCATTATGTGTTCATACACCTCTCTACGTTGAATCATTAGTCATTATTAACCTCTGGCTCTCTTATACAGCGTCTCTTTGTCCTGTCTTCCTCCCCTAACCCCAACTGAACGCAGAAGATTGCTGCTCCTCCCTGAGCCTGGTTCTGCTGGAGGTTTCTTCCTGTTAAAAGGCGGTGTGGCCTTTTCATTCTTGCCAAAGCACTTGCTCACAGTGGGTCATATGATTGCTCTCATTTTCTCTGTATTATTGAAGGCTCTTTACCTTGCAATGCTGCAGCCTTGAGGCAACTGTTGTTGTGGTTAAAACTGAAATAAAACTGAATTGAATTAACAAATTGACAACACTTTTTTTTCTTTATCTTTGGAGTCTTGGGAAGCTCCAGATGGTACGATCCCAGTCTGTATTTGATTGTGATATAATTGTGCCCCTCAAAATAAAGCCCCACCTCTGTCTGCATGGTTTCCCAGCAGGGCTGAAGATTCAGGCCATCAATAAATGACATATGAAATTATCTTGCACCCCGGATATAATTGTATCAGGACATACGTTTGACATCTGTTCTACACACAACATCCCCTTCATCAACACACAATATCACATTTCTCATATAGGTGATGAGGGAACATTTCAAATCCAAGCACTCGTGCAGCAGCCCTGAATGAGCTGCACCGTGGATCCTTCCTACCGTCCTCCCTGTCACTGTAGAGGTCAGACTCTGAGCCTACGAGCATCAGCTGTGGTGGCGGAGGCCGTGGAGGCCCTTCATCCAGCAACTTTTGTAGCTTCTTCTCATACAGCTTCCGGGTGGATGCTGGGAGGACAAGACAAGGGTGATGTTGTAGCAGTGAAACCAACCAGGTTAATCCAGTAATGGGAAAAGTATCTGTCTCCTTCCTAATTTTTTCAAGTTTCACTACAGCTCATAGAATAAATGCTGTTTGCACACAGTCAAGCAATCTCAGCAACCTTACTGACGACCAAAGCAACAAAGTTTTTGGTGCAACACCCTCTTTGCAACCAATTTCACCCTGGGACTGTCTGCATCTGTCATTTTACAAATGCGCAGTGAGTGCAGTCTCTGTGCCCACTACGGTGTCTGCAATGGTGAGCAGGTTTACACTCACCCACAATTGGCCCCACGTCTAGTCCACGCTCGAGCAGTTCATCCCTCAGGCTCTTGTCGCTCAGCGCAGTCACATCAAGCTCAGTCGGTCGAACCTTGTCTGTTTTCCTGGTGGCTTTCTGTGGAAAACAGCAGGGCAGCACACAAAACAACCGATCAGAGCCAGAGCGGAGCCAGCGATAGATTTTTTTAGCCTGAAGGCAAATAATCACAAAGTAATGACTGACAAGAGTCACCTAACAGTTCCATTTTCACATGAAGGACTCTTCACTCAAAGAACCAGCACACACACTGCTATGTTCACCAAGCCATCAAAAAAAAACAAAAAACTGCAACATACTCAGTACCAGCATCACACAGACACACACACCTACAGCTGGAGTAGTTAGCGTGCATCATGTTAAACTTTAGGACTGTCAGAGGTCAGTAAAGCTGCTGATTCAACAACACTCAAATATTAAAATGTTACCATAAACATTAACACTAACCATTGACCATTCCGATGTTTCCATGTGTTTTTATGTATTTGTATTGGTTAACAGACTTTAGTGAACAGGATTTACAAAGCGCTTATACATAAAATAAAGAAGTTACCCGTTTTGCAGGTACCTTTATGACTGTGTGTTACTGTACCAACATGATCCCTAATCCAACAAATCTGTTGTTGGTCACTTAAAATATCTTTGTACATCTATTGTTATATTTATATATGCTTCTTTCTCTCCCTGAAGCTGGTTTTATGGTCAAAGGTAGCGCCTCCTCTCTGCCTGCAGACAGCTCTGTGGTCAGATGGAGGCAGTGTACAGTCTGTGGGCCACTCTGCTCGTGTTGTTGGTAAGTGAAGTTCTAAACCTGACAGCGCTGAAGTGAAACTGTGTTAGAAACAAGGGAACATGTCGCTGCAGTCACTGTCTGTGCTTTTAGTGCTGGATTTCTTTCTTTTTTTTTTGCAGTTCTCTCCCTCGTGCTGAACCCTACTATCGCTCCTTCTCTATTCTGGCCCAACATTTTGAGACAATTATGTCATCTGGTTCAAGTGACGTGTAGTCAGGATCTTGGAAGACTGCACAGGAGTGCGTCTCAGATGGGTGAAAAGCCCTCTCCCCCCGCTGTCCACCCGGAATAGTGTAGCAGAAGGACCTATATTAACTCATAACACGGGAACTCATGTGAACAACAGAAGTCAAACTGCAGAAATTTTCCAGAGCAGAAAGGTGCTTACCACCTGTTACGTTCTGGATAACACTGCTGTCACTGCACATAAGCAAAGCCTTTTTCAAAAATCCAGGAGCAGTATGCAGGAAGATTCGTTATTTTATGAATACTTCATTCCTAAACCACCGTTGAGCAGATGTGAAAACTTACTCATGTACACAAACGCGTTCTTTAATTTCCTGAAAGGAAGCTGCCACAGGGGAAATATTTAGGTAGGAGAATGGGACCGTCTGAAGATGCTGGAGGCGCTTCACCATAGTCTGAAGTTTTACTTAGCAGCCGACAGGAAATTACTTGTGAGGCCAGCATAGTGGCATGATGCTGTGTCTCCTAATTAACAAAACTAAAGGCAGCTCTGCCTTGGAGCAAATCAAATAAACGTACAATAAATATGTTGCTGAATGCAGCAGTGACATCATGCTTCTGAAGACTTAACAGGACAGTTGTCGATAGCTTGTTGGTGGACAGGAACCCTCAGCTTTCTTCTTAGCTCTGGGTTAAGCACCTGTGACAAGTTAGGCGCTACATGGCTCCAAAGGAGCGTACATGTGTGTGTTGAATGCACAGCTATAAAAATGTGACTCTTGGTTACTGAAGTAGAATTTATGGTCATGCAAAGCGACCACATTCGCTGTCCACTGTACTCCACGAACTGCCGTCTGTCTGCAGAGGAAGAGCAAAGCTCTAACATACAAAGAGCTGAAGTGAAACTCTGTATTAGAAACAATGACAATTGTGAAACAGCTGGATGTGAACCCAGCTGTTTCACAATCACAGCAGCAGCTCCAAAGACTGCAAGAGTGGGAGGAGGAGGAGGAGGAGAAAAGTGCCTCTGCAGACCACACCCTGGCCTTTACAGCCATAACTGAACTGAAAAGCTCACAGCTCTGTGGAACAAACTCACTGTGGACTCTTAGACTGTTCACAGAGTCCTGGACAGATGCTCACACATTCCTCACACTTTACAACAATCCATCCAAATCTCAATCAGACCAACATCTAATCTGAAAACACGAAGCTTTGCAGACTCGAAGAGTCACAGCGAGTATCCTCTTTCATGTCAGTCACTGAAAAATGTCAGGAATTCATTTTTGGGCACCTCCCTTTGCAGCCTGTAATCCCTCAGGTATGTGAGCAGCAGCTTTCACGAGATAAACGGCATCAACACTCTAGTGCCAAGACACCAACTATGCTGAGTCTGAGCATGAGTTCTTCCTTGCAAAAGCATTTCCTCAATGTTCACCATAATAATGCAAGCAGCTGCAGGAAAACATCTGTCTGCTCCACCACCTAAACCATGAAACAGCACTAAACACTCACTGCAAGAGCCACAGCACATGGTGGCTCACAGTTATAATAATGGATTGGATTTATATAGCGCTTTTCAAGGCACCCAAAGCACTTTACAATGCCATTATTCATTCACTCTCACATTCACACACTGGTGGAGGCAGCTACAGTTGTAGCCACAGCTGCCCTGGGGCAGACTGACAGAAGCGAGGCTGCCATATTGCACCATCGGCCCCCCTGGCCAACACCAGTAGGCGGTAGGGTAAAGTGTCTTGCCCAAGGACACAACGACCAGGACAGAGAGTTCAGGAATCGAACCAGCAACCTTCCACGGTCGCCCCCAGTTAGTGGATAATGTTATTTCATGCTCCAAAGGAAAGGCAGAAAGTAAAGCTGAAAGCTGCCTGACATCTGGCTGATCCAGTACTTAACACATCACCTCTGCAATCATTATACTCTTATTGAAACATCAGGCCCTTGGACAACATGGAAATGTGTACTTTTTATAAAACTACATACTAGTATCATCTAGTACTGCCTGTAGTTTTAAAGTGGGCACACATCCCACTCATTTTAAAAGTGGAAACGTGTAAGATGCACTGTTTCTGTTACAACCTGAACTGATCATCAATCTGCGTCGCAGCCAAATTCAGCTATTTCATGAGAAACCCGCTAAAAACAGGCTGGAGTGCCAGCCTCCACAAGGGACAAAGCGGGAGGGCTGCTTCAGGAAGGATATCCTGCAGACTTCAACACCGCCTCCTGGTCTATAATAAAATGCAAAATAGTAGTGTCACTCCTGTTTTCAGACACTTTGCTCTGTCAGACCTGAACAGACATCAGTTCGAACACCTGTCAGTTTGTCCCATTTCATCCTCAGCATCAGAACAAATCTCTTCCTGACTGAGTGCATGGCTGCCAGCTCCTCTAACCTCAAACTCTTTATCCCACCTACAAAAACGAGTAACCGTTGTGCACATGAGCGCGCTGATGCAGAGCTGAAAACTATCAAAAGGCTCTCGTTCCAGTTCAATGTAGTCGGCAGAAACCTTCATTCACAGACCTGTGTCTGTGTCTACATCTTTTTTGTGTGTCTGTATCGGCGCTAAAACTTTCTTCTGCATCACGATGGAGAGTCCCCAGCTGCTGCTGCTGGGGGGGTTAGTAAGGATGGGGCTGGAACTGAAGCAAAGAAGGAAACTCTGTGGGGAGGTGAGACCTGTGAGACTGATTTGTGGGAAGTGATCTGGATTTGCTCTGCGATTCATTCACGAGACTGCCTTAATATACTTTCCAGCGGAATGACGTTTCCAGTTATGTCTGTGAGGAGAGAGCGCACGTTTCAATGTGAGCCGTGTCTGATGAAGCGACATTTCAAGCTGATGTGTTCTGAACATCCGAAACTATGCCGCGAACATTTACAGTAGTTAACAGACGACGAGTTCAGAACGTGGATTTTGGTGGCTGCGTAATCCTGGTGGGTGTGGAAGTGTGCAAATGAGACGGGAGTGGGAGAGCACTTACTCTACCGGAGGAGCGGCTGGTGTCAGGCAGCGCGGGCGGAGGCAGCTCCTCGTCGCTGGAGAACGAGTCCGCAGCTGCAGCCGCGGGGCGTCTGCTTTGGCCGGACAGCTTCGTAAGATACAGCTGCACGTACACGTCCTTCGTGGGGTTGCCGCTCGGGAGCTCCACGTTGTGGGCCAGCAGCTCGCTCTTTAGCTTCTCCTTGGTGAGCACAGAGGGGTCGTCCAGGTACTCCGGCATGTCGGCGAGAAGACGACCGGGCAACGGGTCAGCAAGTAACAGCTAGCAGAAAACAGCGGAGCCGCTGATGGCGGATCGGGCAACCAGCGCCGCCCACTGGACCGAAATGGCAGAGTAGTGTGTGCTTCAAAGAAGCACGTGGATATGAGCTGCTGTCTATCCTCTCGCTCCCTCCTCCTCTCGGGAGAAGGAAGCAATTAAAGTGGGAAGAAATGAGGAATGCTGCACGGTCCTGACCGGAAGTGGCAGTTGGTAAAGCCCACCTCCTTCCGCTACAAGCTGGGACTGATCAGAGCCAGAGGCTCAGTCACTGCGCAGAACTCATGCCCAGTGAAATCCAGCTCTTCATTCACAGACTGCTCACTGAGAAACTGGATACATGAACACCATTAGATGTAATATGATCATGTTAGACATGAAGATCCTTTTGGGTTCTGTCACTGAAAATTTGCTCAGATGTTACAGTTATGGATATTTTTGTGCTTTCTAGTTCACACCTGATGATCAGCTCTGTTGCAGAAGTCAGCCAGTGCTACATTATTTTATAGATTTTATTCTCTGAACCTGATGAACTATTGTTTACTCAATACAAAAAGTGTAGTTAGCAGAGAAACTCCCAGACCTTCCTCACCAGTTATGGTTATGTTCTTTTCAGCATCTGGAGTGTGTATTTACAGTAAGCCTGCACATTTGGCAGGTGCGACGGTCAAGAAATAAAAGCTCAAAGTCCCTTTTTCTTTGTGCATTACTTTCAAATAAAAGCGTAATGCTCCGTTTATTTCATCACTGTGCACAAATGAAGACAGAAACCAAACAAGAAATAATTTCCTCTCCTTTGTCACAAAACAATATTAGCTTTGATTTGGACACTTTAGAACAACTTTAGATACTCAAGCAAAACACTGTAAAATACTCAAAGCAATGCTTCTTTAAGAAATGAAAGCCTCAGAACTTGAGCACTAACTCATTTATTCCTGTAACCATGAACAGAAAACAAGCCTTGGTCCAGCTCATCAAACACCTCAACACTGAAACCAAAACCGATGATGATGATGACGATGACGTTGTGCAGTTTGGGGTTGGCAGCTCTACATTAAAGAAGTTAGAGGACAGACAGAAGTGGGCTGATCAGAGAGAAAGCAGGCAGCAACGAGCTCTCACTCACAGCTCTACTGCTTCCCTCTGCAGCCCATGCTGTCCATGGACTGTCGGTGTGCAGGTGAGTGGGTGTGTGGACTGATGCTGTGACAGACAGGCCAGTCTTAGTATCCACATCAGTTCTGATGGATGAAAATGCTCTGGACTTGGCTCCTTTTGTGGATCTCGTTGAGGCTCCAGAAGGCGACGCCCTCTCCTCAGGCTTTGATCTCAGGGGTGGAGGTGTACAGCTGCTCAGGGTTCTCACTCCCCAGGTCCTCTGAGAAGGAAGTGAAGAACAATGTGATACATGACAGTGTAATATCATCATATATATATAATCATGAAATCATACTATGTTCTGTAAATATACACACACAAACATCTTACATGCTGCCACAGTTTAAACTCGAGTATTTTCCACGTGGTCAGGACATGGTTTGAAAAAATGTGCTACGCTGTGGTATAACATATGGATAGTTCACAGAGCTCTGAGGTCAGCAGCAGCACCGCCTCACAACCTTTGTCTCTTGTGCATATACAGTGCACAACACCACACAACTGAAACACAGTGTTGTCAAAGACTGCTTTGTATTGCTCTAATCTTTATAAAAACTTTTCATTCATTCATTCAGCATGACTGTCATTACAGTAACAGTGCAACAGTGTAACAGAATCCAGATGAAAGCATGAACACGTGTCATCAGTTCAGAGTTCAGACTTACCAGGAAGGACACACTTCCACAGGCCGTAGGTTTTTCCCACCGCTGTCTGCCACAGTCGGAGCGTGCCGTCCTCCGAGCCGCTCGCGTACAGCTCCCCGTCAGGACTGAAGCGAACACAGTGCACCGGACCAAAGTGCCCCTTGTAGGATTCTGCAGACACATGAGCAGCAGCACCATCAGTTTCCGATTGGTCAGTTACTCCTTTATGTTTTCATGGACCAAAGAATCAGGGTTTAAACTTCTTTTTTTTTTTTACATTTACAGATAAGTAAGTAGATCCTGTTATGAAATGAGCTGAGCAGGTCAAACAGCGAGTTTAAAAAAACAAACAAAAAAACCCTCTCTCTCTCTAGTGACATCATAGTGAAGCAGAACAAACGTTGGGATGATATGTGAAACCGAAATGAAAACAGAACCTCGTGAACCCAGATGTTTTTAATTAGTCTCCTGCACCAGCACGCTGGCAACACATGTTTTTCATTATGCTCATTTTGAATTTGATGGCAGCAACACATTGGCAGCAAAAGACTGAAAGAAAAAGAAAAAAAAGCTTGTGGAATGTTCTGGTCAGGAACACGAGTGGGAATGAAAAGATCATTTCTGTTAGAGAGCCAGATGTTCACATTCAGTAAAATCTGCATCATGTACAGACTAAGACAATCTGGTGACGTCTCTGTGTGCAAGGGACAAGGCCAGACATAAGTATTGGATAGCTGAGACGTTCAGGGCTCAGCGGAAAAGTGAGAAAAGTCAGCAGCTGCTCCCCTCAGCAGTTAAAAGAAGCGAGGATGGTGCACAGGGGGAAACACAGCCCTGTCCTCTCTTCCACAGTTCTGTGGCTGCCATCAAATTCAAAATAGACGGTTTGCTCAGTGTGATTATTTGATACGTTTCCTAGGTTCTGTTGTGAATAAAATCTGAGTTTGACTTGCATTTATTCTGTATTGACAGGTTCTGTTTCTAATTTCATTAAAGGAGTCAGACTGCTCCTCTTCATGACACAATGGAGCACTCTGCTGCTCACCCAGCTCTTCCTTAGTGCTGTAGTCAAACTTGTAGAGCTTGAAGTCGTCACCACCGGCAACAAAGAAGTCCTTCTCTGGATGCAGGGAAGCTGAGTTGATAGGAGCGGGGGCCTCCACAGTCTTGATCAATTCCAAGCTTGAAAATATTAATAAAAATAGAAAAAAAATTTACTTTATAAATGATGAATGCTTACTCAATAACAAAGTCAGTAATAATGTCATGCATGCAGGATGCCCTCTGTTTTATACATGTCACTCATTGACAATAAACGGGTGTGGCTGCAGGCTGACCTCAGAGCGTTGTAGAAAGCGATGGTCTTTCCATACGTGATCACAAGAATCTGTCCATCAGCTACGTACTCCATGCTGCTCACGGACGTGTCAAAGGTCAGTGTTTTCACCTCCTCCATGGAGCTCCTGTCCCACAGCCTACACACATGAACAGAGTGGTTGCTATGTCTACTGTCAGAAATGAGAGGTAAGATGGGTGAGGGCGTGTGTCACAGTGCACTGACCGGATGGTTTTGTCGTCAGCAGCAGAGAGGATCTGCTGGTCATTGTTGCACCACAGAGCCTTTTTTATGGCCGATGTGTGGCCTGAAATCTCCTGTGGAGCTGACGGGGACACAGAAGCAACAGCCAGAAACATTACATCACACCCAGAATCACTTCCTCCTGGTTTAGTGCCTCAGCAAACATATCACATTGCAGGCTACCTCTACATCTGCCATGGCTCAACCTTTGACCTTCAGGGCATAAAATTTCATAACTGCATTTGCTTCTTTGGGGCATATTTAGGTTTTGACGTGTCCAGGATTATCTGTGCGGTCACAGTGAGCTGTGAACTGCTCCAAGCTGTGCTGACAGTAACCATCTGCTCACTGTAATCAAGTGATCGATGAAGGCAACTTCCTCCACCAGCACAGACGGCACCTTGTCCATGAGTTACCATAGTCACACCCGCTGCTGTGGAAGTTTTCACAATAAACTGTTACATTGTATATAATTATTTACACTTGATGAATTTGTCAGCTTCATCTCAAAAGAGTGATCATGCAAATCATTTTGTGATGCTGCCGGCTGCTGTATAACCACCCACAGAGCTCTGCAGTACATGTAGCAAGTGGCTATTAATGGTCTAGCGACAGTACATATGGATAAGTGGGAGCATGTACTGGTCATATGGTCCCACATACACGTGTGTGCATGAGCGTGTCCACTTACCTGCTTCAGGGCTGCTCAGGTCATAGATACGCAGCAGTTTGTCGTTACCTCCAGTTAGCAGGCAGTTGCTGTCCTGTCAAAAAGAGGCACATATTCATGGGAGGCTCTTCACTCCCACCCAACAAGCACAGAGAGTAAAGCTGGATTTATAATCCTGCACATGTGTCAATTTGCAAACAGTTTTCAGTTGGAAGAGGAGTGAGCGTGTGGGCGCTTGTCACCCATGTGAGCCATGCTACCGAATGTTGATTGGTTGATAAGTGAGCCGGAATAGAGCAGGAAGCTATAGCAGAGTTCACTGAGGACGAGGCAAAACGCAAAAAACAAGCTCAAAAAACAAATCATGAAAAGCACAGAGAGTGACACATTTCATCGTTTCACTGGAGGTACAGGCAGGCAAGCTGCCCAAAAACGAATTCCTGACATTTTTCAGTGACTGACATGGAAGAGGATACCGGAGTCTGCAAAGCTTTACGTTTTCATGTTGTCTTTGAACAGTCTGGATGAGATTTGGATGGTTTGTTGTAAAATGTGAGGAATGTGCGAGTGTCTTTCCAGGACTCTGTGAGGAGTCTGAGATTCCACAGTGAGTTTGTTCCACAGACTTGTGAGCGCTATAGTGCAGTTATGGCTGTAAAGGCCAGGGCGTGGTCTGCAGAGGCACTTTTCTCCTCCTCCTCCTCCTCTCACAGTCTTTGGAGCTGCTGCTGTGATTGTGAAACTGCTGAGATCCCACTGAGGCTCAGACACAGGAGCTTGCCTCTCCATATCTCCCACTTTGTCAACCAGTATCCAAACTTCATCACTGAATCCCTCTCATTTTCTGTGGGTTCTCTACCTTGTTTGTGTGTGTGTTTGTATAATATTTATTTTTTCACTTTGAAAGTGAAGTTTTTGTGGGTAAACACTTGCTCTGAGTTCTTTAAGTGTGGTGCTTTATTCAAAATTCATGGTGCCCCAAATGTGTCCATCTGCGTACACTATTCCAGAGTTCACCAGGAGTGGGAGAACTTCTAAGTGATTCTTAAGGTGTTTTCACAGCTGTGCGCTTAGTTCATTTAAATCAACGTGATTCACCCCCAATCAGAACCAACTACCCAAACCTGTACATTACAAGCTTGAGCTAAAAAAAAAGGTTGTGTAGCCATCTCCTGATGATTGCTCAATCATCCAGGTAAGAAAATCCCACAAACGTTTTCAGTGGGAGAAACGTTTTTTCAGACTGATGAACAGAATGCTTTGTATTCTGGGATGGAACAAGGTACTACAGTTGTGCAAAGGTCTGTACGGGCTAGAAGCTACCTGTGAAATGAATGTAAATTCTCCAAGTTTTCCAATAATAAACAACACAGCACTTTCTTCCATCCCAGACACATCTAGCCAATGAGCAGACTGAACATTCTCACGCGGTTTGTAGTGCTGCATTTTGGCTCGCTTAGGGTTCACTTTTTCACTTGTTGTGAAAACAAATCAAATCACAGCGAAAAGCTACAAGTTTGCAAACTCATCAAACAATTCAAACCAGAGGAAAACAACTATATGTGAGAAAACACCTCACGCACTACAATAGGTCATCCAGCTAATCTGTTTGCTTTTGAAGGCAACACGATAACATGTATCCAGTGAATCTTTGCAAACAGCATATTTAACTAATATTTATTACAAGGCACTGCATGCATGCCATTGTAACTGGAGCTGAGCACTGCTAAAGCTTTGGCCCTAGAATCACTACGGACATGCAGGCTCAAATGTTTACATCTGATCACTTAACCCTTTAAGACCTACCATAGAACCAAGTCCGACAGAGCTATTATATTTTTACATGCTGTGGAGCCATTTTTGGGAGCATTTCAAGTTGCTATACATCAATACAACCATTACAGCCTAGATATTAATAATATGTCTGAATTAAGTGCATAGTAATTACATAAATTGCAAAAAAGTGCAATAAACTACAAAAAAATTGAAAATTGTTTTTGTTTTTTTAACATATATTTCTAGTTAGAGAACTTTAAGAGGCTTATCCCTCAAAACTGTAAATACAAAAAAGTTGCACAAAATAGTTTCCCACCACAGGAAATTTATTTTGAGTGTCTTCATAGTTTTATTTTTGAAATACACCAATTTTTATATACTGCAGGAAAAACGAAAATAAATATTATAATGCAAATTTGCAAAAAAGCAGCATATGCATCAAAATAAACTATTTCCAGCAGTGCAATATGAGTCCTAAGCATCCCAGAAACTATTCAGAAAAGTATAGAGTCAAACATAACTTTTAAAAACACCAGTATAGGCTAATGAGGCCTTGATGGTAAAAAAACTACATTTCCGCGAAAATGACGTCACTTCCGGTTTCAGGCAGGTCATGGCGGACATGCGATAGTTCACGCTGATGGACGTAGGAAGTGTTACAAACAGCTGATCGGATCGGCAAAGCGTGTTTCTGGAATATTATGTTTTTGTTGCTGCAAGTGCTTTTTATGCAGTTTTTGCAAAGCTATATGTGGAAGGAAACTGTGACCGAGGACAAGCTGATGGCATAAGATGTAAGTACAACTCCTCCGGTTTCATATGCAAAAAAAATTATTGTGCTAGCTTACGTGGTTGCAGAGCTACCGGGATTTAAAAATAGTTACGCAAAACGGAGCGTGCCCGCTCCCACCGGTTTTAAAGGGTTAAATCTTTTACTAAATGGTGATTTGAACTTGAGCAGGCCAGGGCCTGTTAACTTCTGGTTAGTGATCAACATTGACAAAGAACTTGTTTCACAGCACTGACTGGACTAAAATGTTACCTTATCAACTATATTCTGTTCTTGGTGAAAGGTGTGCATCAATTTAAACCCACAAGTAGAGAAACACATACAATACATCAGTCTTTTAAGGAGCACATGATGAAGTGCACTGACCTGAGTAAAGCTGACAGTTTTCACAATGTGTTTGTGTGCCAGAGACAGGACCTCATCTCCACTCACTGCATCCCACACCTTTCTGCAAAAGTCCACAAGGGAGCTGTTAACAGTGACCTCACACTGTGTGTGAGTGTGTGTGTGTGTCAGTGTAATATGTGTGAATGCAGAGGTTGCTTTATATAAGAGACAAAGTCAGAAGACACATATACAGTGGGGCAAAAAAGTATTTAGTCAGCCACCGATTGTGCAAGTTCCCCCACTTAAAATGATGACAGAGGTCAGTAATTTGCACCAGAGGTACACTTCAACTGTGAGAGACAGAATGTGAAAAAAAAATCCATGAATTCACATGGTAGGATTTGTAAAGAATTTATTCGTAAATCAGGGTGGAAAATAAGTATTTGGTCACCTCAAACAAGGAAAATCCCTGGCTCTCACAGACCTGTAACGTCTTCTGTAAGAAGCTTTTCTGTCCCCCACTCGTTACCTGTATGAATGGCACCTGTTTGACCTCATCATCTGTATAAAAGACACCTGTCCACAGCCTCAACCAGTCAGACTCCAAACTCCGCCATGGCCAAGACCAAAGAGCTTTCGAAGGACACCAGGAAAAGAATTGTAGACCTGCACCAGACTGGGAAGAGTGAATCTACAATAGGCAAGCAGCTTGGTGTGAAAAAAATCAACTGTGGGAGCAATCATCAGAAAATGGAAGACATACAAGACCACTGATAATCTCCCTCGATCTGGGGCTCCACGCAAGATCTCATCCCGTGGGGTCAAAATGATCATGAGAACGGTGAGCAAAGATCCCAGAACCACACGGGGGGACCTGGTGAATGACCTGCAGAGAGCTGGGACCAAAGTAACAAAGGTCACCATCAGTAACACACTACAACGGCAGGGAATCAAATCCCGCAGTGCCAGACGTGTTCCGCTGCTGAAGCCAGTGCATGTCCAGGCCCGTCTGAAGTTTGCCAGAGAGCACATGGATGATACAGCAGAGGATTGGGAGAATGTCATGTGGTCAGATGAAACCAAAGTAGAACTTTTTGGTATAAACTCAACTCGTCGTGTTTGGAGGAAGAAGAATACTGAGTTGCATCCCAAGAACACCATACCTACTGTGAAGCATGGGGGTGGAAACATCATGCTATGGGGCTGTTTTTCTGCCAAGGGGACAGGACGACTGATCCGTGTTAAGGACAGAATGAATGGGGCCAAGTATCGTGAGATTTTGAGCCAAAACCTCCTTCCATCAGTGAGAACTTTGAAGATAAAACGAGGCTGGGTCTTCCAACATGACAATGATCCAAAACACACCGCCCGGGCAACAAAGGAGTGGCTCCGTAAGAAGCATTTGAAAGTCCTGGAGTGGCCTAGCCAGTCTCCAGACCTCAACCCCATAGAAAATCTGTGGCGGGAGTTGAAAGTCCGTGTTGCTCGGCGACAGCCCCAAAACATCACTGCTCTTGAGAAGATCTGCATGGAGGAATGGGCCAAAATACCAGCTACTGTGTGTGCAAACCTGGTAAAGACCTATGGTAAACGTTTGACCTCTGTTATTGCCAACAAAGGTTATGTTACAAAGTATTGAGTTGTATTTTTGTTATTGACCAAATACTTATTTTCCACCCTGATTTACGAATAAATTCTTTACAAATCCTACCATGTGAATTCATGGATCTTTTTTTCACATTCTGTCTCTCACAGTTGAAGTGTACCTCTGGTGCAAATTACTGACCTCTGTCATCATTTTAAGTGGGGGAACTTGCACAATCGGTGGCTGACTAAATACTTTTTTGCCCCACTGTATGCAGAAAACTCATTCAAAGCTCAGTGTGCAAAACTGTTTCCTCTGTGACATACATGTGATAGAACAAGTCAGAGCCTCGTCTTACAAATCAGTGAGAATGATGGGTACATCAATATATTGGCTTATAACAGACTCTTGGAAAATAAGACAACATTTAGCAGGACTAAAGATTTAGCTGTTGTGTCACTGAATGTTGGCACTAGCTAAAAGTCTTAATGTTGAATAGCAGAATTGTCCTTGCTTTGCTGGAAAAGAGGGATAGATAAGAATGAAATAATAGGCGCAGCAGGATATTCTAATAAAAATGGTTTTACTTGATTCAGTGTAAAGCTTGCCATGGGGCAACCATGGGGTGCTGGGGGTTGGGAAGCGCATCTGTGACCGGAAGGTTGCCGGTTCGATCCCCGGGCTCTCTGTCCTGGTTGTTGTGTCCTTGGGCAAGACACTTCCTACCGCCTACTGGTAATGGCCAGGGGGGCCGATGGCACGATATGGCAGCCTCGCTTCTGTCAGTCTGCCCCAGGGCAGCTGTGGCTACAACTGTAGCTTGCCTCCACCAGTGTGTGAATGCGAGAGTGAATGAATAGTGGCATTGTAAAGTGCTTTGGGTGCCTTGAAAAGCGCTATATAAATCCAATCCATTATTATTATTATTATTCTTAGAAGGATGCTGGGAAAGCAAGGGTCACCATGGTGACCATGTCTATCACAAAGGCATGTGGGCTACGTCACTGCTATAGCCAAGCTAGAAAGGTCCCTGGAGCTTGTACTAGCGCTCACATCTAAGTGATCGATTATCAATACCATAGCATGAAGCAAAACAGCCGTTTAAGGTTATCTTGAAATGAAATGAGACCATATCACACATGAACTGAGGTTTCAGAGTGCATACAACAATACAACACTGCCAATGGGTGCATGACAGATGATCCACAGAGAGGAGCACTGAGGATCACTACCTCTTTCAGGCTAGTTTAGTCTGAGTGTGTGAACTCACGCTGTGAAGTCGGCAGCAGCAGTCGCTGCTTTGGTGGCGTCTGTGTTTAGAGTGGCTCCCCAGACAGCGCCCTTGTGACCCAGAAACGTTCCTATCCAGTCCCCTGTGTCTCCCTGGCGCAACATGGGCTTGCCATCTGATGGAGAGAAGCAGAGAGGATGTGAGCATCACAGTGTAACGGCAGGCGACAGTAAGGATAATCCACAGGTGTCTGCTAGGTCCTGCTGACTGTGTGACAAGCAGGGGTCACTGACTTCTAGGGTGACATTTGATTGTTGCTAGGTAAAATTGGTTGTAAAGAGTTGGTACTGCATTGAAAACCTTGCGGTTGCTTTTTTGCTAGCAGACTGCCACATCACAGTTTGTATGGAACATGCAGACTTGTCTGCAAGCACTTGCCAATTAGTTGCTAAGTGGTAGTGAAAGTTAAGAGTGCAGTGCAAACAAAAAGCAAAAGCTGCATCTTTTGCAATGTGTTGGTTTAACCCTGAAACGGTTAGGCACAACCTGGACACTGAAGGCACACCTTCACTGTTCAGAAAATGTTTGCCTTCAGTTGTAACAGCTTCACTACTGCTCACTTCAATACTGAGTCAGCATCCTCCATGCAAGCTATTAATAAAGGATTATTCCTAAAAGAAAGAAAAAGAAAAAAATGAACTTAACCTAGGAAATCTAGGAATAGGAACACTGTTTGCTCTCAAACGCCATCTTTCTCAGGGTTGTTTAGTTGCAGATCTGTAGCAACTCAGTGACAGGAATACCATCTGACAGCCCAGAGACGATCATTATCTGATCATGGACTTTATCGTTATCTGATCATGTCCTAAACAGGATGTAATCTTTTCTATAGTTTTTCAACAAAGTTGTACAATTCGAGATCAAACTTTAGGAGGAAGGTAAACCATCAGTAGTTAAGCTAGCCGCATGTGCCTCTCTCTCTCTCTCTCAGGCTCACACACATATGCGCACTTAATGACACCAGAAAACAATACAGAGACACAAAGTCAATGAATGGAAGAACATCATGTTTTATAAAGGGCTCATTTCAAAGCCCAACCCGCAACAGACCACGTCCAGAAGTAACACCAGATTCTCACAGGCTACTTTATGTTCATAGTCCTGCCAACACCTCTCACCCTTGCAGGCGCTGATGAGGAAGTATCCATAAGGAGTAATTCCACTGAAGGCCAGGTCCACCACAGGCCGGGTGTGACCGGAGCAGGTGAGGGGAGTCTGTCTCATCGCCATGGTCCTCCGGCCGGCCGGGAGACGGTTCGCACTGATAGAGGAGACGGTTGGATGCTAGCGGCTAGCTAGCAAGCTAGGAAAACTAGCGGAGTAGAAGGAAAACAAGTTAACAAGCTAGCTTTGTAGGTTATGTTCCGTTGGATAGCAGTTAGCTGCTGCTGCTCACACTGTGAATCAGAAAGAATAAACTGTAGGTCTCTCGTACAGCTCTACCTTCCAGCGAAGGAACGGCTACCGTGCTAATAGCTACAACATTGCAACTAACTAGCAACGTGCGACACGGCCAAACAACCATAGAGACGATGATGTTGCCGGTGTGTTACGCCAGTTCCGCTAATCATGATGATAACACTTCCGATGCCTTTCATAGTAAAAGTGTAATCGCTTCTAACGGACATTGATACTTTTTAAATTGAATGAACAAATATTGAATAAAGGTTTCTTCAGCAGTGCTGAGAGAAATTTTGATATCGATCCGTTATCAAGTAAAAACGGACAGTAATGTCCATACCAATACCAATACCTTCCACCCATAAGGCTTATGTGGGGGAGAGCAGTGTGTCATCATTTATTAGACGTATAATTATTAAATGGCGCTTCTATAGTTGAAATGTTCTATAAATATCTATTATTATTATCAATACCTGGGTTGATCTACCCACCACTATTCTTCATGAGCTACCTGTCAGCTCGTTTTCGTTTTCAGACTTTAACTCAGACTTTTCATCGTGTAAAAGACACAGTTAAACGTTGCGACATTGAAGGCATCAAAGCTACTTTGTAAACAGGACATATACTAATATTTCAAACAGAGATTGATTGTTTATTTGTATTACTTATGTATGTAATATTATCACAGGCTGAGCGCACTTCAAGAGCCCGTGAAGGCTCTGAGGCTGTAAAAGACGTGCAGCTGTATGCGAATGCTTTCTAGTTTTTAGTGTTGAGGTACCGGCAGATCTCATACCAGGAATGAAACTATTAAAACTCTTTGTTCCGTTCGCCTCCATAAAACAGAAAGAATGTATTTATACTCTTACCTCCAGAGGGCGCTGCGTGCATGGGATATATTACTGTAAACGCTCAGTGTGCAGCAGGATGACAGGGAGAGAGGAAGGTGCCTTGCTTCACGGCTGCGGGCAGAGATGGCGTCCTGCTGCCGGTGAATAAGCAGAAAAACGAATCAGAGGGAGGAGAGAGAGGAAGCATCTTTCCGAGCATCGCACGGCAGAGGATACTCCCGCTGAGATGGCAGCAGCGCTGTGAAAGCCGTGGATGCTCGCTGGTGCTGTTTGAGTTGCAGGACGTTGGGACTCCCCCAGAGGAGGCGGTGGGGCTTGTTTTCTCCCTCTGGCAGGGCTCTCTGTTCGTCCGCCGCAGGGAAGAGAGGGCAGAGGGAGGGACAGAGGAACGATGGCTGCCGGAGGAGCAGGATGCGGGGATACGGTAGAGGAATATCGGGCCGAGGTGGAGCGCCTGACCCGGGAGCTGGCGGAGGCCAACCGCGAGAAGATACGAGCGGCGGAGTGCGGACTGGCGGTTCTGGAGGAGAACCAGAGCCTGAAGCAGCAGTACGCCGACCTGGAGGCCGAGCAGGAGGCGCTAAGGGTGGAGCTGGAGCAGCTGCAGGAGGTGGGGTCAGCAGGGGTATGACTCCTTACTCGAAATCCATGCACTGGTCTGATTAGCGTGAGGCGTTTCTGACAGCACCTTCTCACCTGCACCCGCTGGAGGATGTTATGAGCTCACAGGGTGGTTCATTAAAAAGCCTGTCTGTGCACACTTCACCTGTAGTCACACCTGCTGGACATGCCAGCTCTTTAGCCAATATGGCTTCAGTTAGCTTGTCAAAGATTAAAGACAGTACTGTAATACAGGCTAGTTGCTTTATGCTCTTTATTTAATCTGTTTTTTAAATCAAGTCATTATATTTCACACACTACAAACTTTCTGAGCAAAATACTAAATTCCTCTCATACACCCACCATTTCTTTATATCATGCTTCCAAGGAGTCTGGTTTTCTTGTCATTTTTAACTGGTTTCAGTAGTTCTTAGCTTTCTCATGGGCTTTTTTGGACAATGGCAGCTTTTCCCACTCATCTTCAGTCCAGTCCTTGTACCTGACGATTTTCAGAGGAATGGTTTTTGTTTTTAAATCCATTTAACACTGACCTATGAATCATTCGAACATGAAAAGACACCCTATGACTACACATAACAGGCAACTTTTCAAAGAACCAGTTTAAATTGTATCTTTAGGGATTTGTATTGCAGGCTGCTGGAAACAAAACACATTATTATTACATGGGCTGGCACTTTTATGGTGCTGTTGTTGAGCACTCACAGGACTTCCTGCTGCAAGTCTCATTTACTCAGTCCCCTACATACGATTCAGTGCTTTAATCTATGCCCAAGCATTTTTTTAACATTCACTCACTCAAATTCCAATAGATGCATCAGGAGCAGCTCAGGGTTCAGTACATTGCCCAAGGCTAATTGTGGGCACAAGTAGGACTGGAGGAGTCAGGAGTCAATCTACTGACCTGCTCCACCACCTGAGCCACACCTGCCCATTTCTTTGTTTGCATCTATGGAAAATGTCTTTAAGAAATAGGAAAAAATCCATCAAAAACAATAATTTTTCAGTATCGCAATGATCCCAAATTGCCACTGCACTAAAAGTATACATGGATAGAAAAGCGCACCGTAGAATACAATCAGTCATGGACAGGCCAGCCCAGAACCCGGACATCAACATTACCAAAAATCTTTTGCATAACTGAGGGAAGCCACTAAATACAGTACAACAACGCTGAAACCTCATAAACCTGTTTGCGTTTGTGTCCACGTAATGAACATGAGATTAGTATTCACTCTCCTTCAATCTCAGGGTAAATCAGAGAGGTCTACATATTAAAGTGTCCTTGGGCAGGATACCAAATCCCCAAATTTCCAGTCCGTCACTGTCTGAGTGGCAACGATGAAGCATTTATGGCAAAGAATAAAGGGCTATATCAATGTGTGAATGTGGCTTTTTGTAGAAAAGCACTTGGAGTGGTCAGTAAGACTAGAAGAGCTTTATATAAATCTCAGTCAACATACCAGATATAGTAGCAGTGTCCAGGCTGGGCGAAATTTCTCCATTTAGAGTTAAAAAACGGTGCAGGCTACACTTCTGGTTGTCCCCTTCTTTTTAAGTTTCAGCTTTGCAACCATACTCCCCACGGACTTTGGTTTTCTTTATGCTAGTTGGCAGGTGGTGCAGTGGTTAGCACTGTTGCCTCCTGGCAAGAACAACCCCAATTTGACTTCACCATCTTTGCATGTGGTGTGGTGGAATTTCCATGTGTTTGTCCAAAGACACGTAATTAACCGGGTTAGGTTAACTGGTGATTAGGTGTTCACTCGTAATCGACTGGTTTCTGTCTCTCTGTGCTAACCCTGCATCAAGCTAGTGGCCTGTCCAGGGTGTACACCGCCTCTCGTGTTATGGTAGCTGGGATAGGCTGCAGCCCCCCGTGACCCTGATAAGGATAAGCAGAAGAGAATGGATGGGCACTGGCCATTTATCGACATGAAACAGCACATTCTGCAAGCCTCAGCTAGGTCATACCATAGAAATGTTGGTAGAGTTTTAAAGAACCATTGGGGCATTTCAACACGTGTAGGTTGTTTGTCTTTCAAGACTTTTATGTACTCAGCTTTACTACTCAATATATTTTATAGAATTATGTAATTCTGCATGGGGTTTTTATCTACACTGGAGCTTAATGGTGATAATGATTCACCTCAAGTGAGTCTCATAGTCAGTCTTAGGGATAATGTTGGGATCGTGTAATTTTTCTGACTTACATTTATTGGAGAGCTACTGTATGCTAACACCAATCCGCCAGTTTGTGAGAATGTGTATGTGTCCATGCGACTCCATTAATTTAGAGAATATTTAGTTTTCTATATGGAATTTCTTAAATTCAAGTGAGCAGGCTACATCTCTACTGCCTCTGTTTCTCTTCTGTCTTCTTTTTAAAAATACACTCAGGACAGAGATGACCTACAGGAGCAGGACTGAATCCATGATTCATTTTTGTGTTTTTTACAGTTTGTCTTGATGCATGCTCAATCATTAGCATGCATCAAGAAATTCTAACCCACTTTGGCAAGGACTGCCTAAATGTGTATGTCAGTATGAGCAAACAGCACGTAAGATGGTGATTACAGGAACCACATGAGATTCAGCCTCAGATGCAGACAGAACAGAATCAACTTTTTGGGATATTGTGCAGTTGTTTTCATTGCTATGAACAGCAACAACTAAGACTAAGTTAGCATGTACTAATAGCAGCACAAGTTACCATTGTGTTTGTTGTCTTTAGGCCGCAAAAAATCATTCTCATGAAATTTTAACTTTTCGGAGCTAATGTTGTTTCCTATGACCGTGATTGAATGAATCCACTCCTAAGTGTTAATTCGGGCCCTCACACATTTTAAAGTTTGTGTTAAGTGGCCCAAGAACACAGGAAACCATCCTGGACCAGGGCATCACTGAGCTTCTGGACAGTCTGAGGTGCAACCTGGCAGTGTCAGATGCAGTGAAATATGACGTCCCTTAGGTGTTCTAGCAGATTTAGGTCAGGCAAGCATGGGGGCCAGTCATTGTCATAAATTCATTCATCCTCCAGGACTGTCTGCATGCTCTCATCTAGGGCTGCAACTATTCATCGAGTAAATAGTATATACATAAATATAAAAATTTTGCATTTATATTTTTGTTTTATTGTTTTTTTTTTCTTAACAGATGTCTTATGTTGGTAAACTTTAAAACATTGCAACTTCTAAAATGGAACCCAATTAGCAGTTCATTCTGAATATTTTTCCCTTTTGAATATTTGATATTACTCATCAAAGGTTGATTCTGTTCATCTGGACGTAGTGTTTTCAGTGGGAGAAACATTTTGTCACTCATCCAAGTGACTTCTTCAGGAGACTTCTGGAGACTGAAGAAGTCACTTTGATGAGTGACGAAACGTTTCTCCCACTGAAAAATGCTACGTCCAGATGAACAGAATCAACCTTAGGAGATTTACTTACCTGGATGATTGAGCATGCATCAAGACACTCATTATTGCTCATCAATAAAACAAAAGTATTTCTTATCTGATTATATAATTCATTGATGGAATAATTGATAGATTATTTGGTTACTAAAATAATTGATAGCTGCAGCCCTAGTCTCATCACATGAGGGTATGCATTGTGCACGATCTGATATCGTCGTGTTGGTGTTGTTCCCAGATCAATATAGTAAATGTTGTTCCAGGATCAACATTGCAAGTGACCAATCAGAATGTTGTGACGTCATACTTTTGCAACTTTGGGAAAAACCGGCGTAAAACAAAAAAAATTTAATTTCACCCGTGAAAATAAATTAGTTGCCTGAATTGTATTTTTTGTCACACTTGACTTTTGATAGAAATGTAATTCCATACTCTTCCTATCGTTTTCCTACGGTGTGCCATAAGGTTCCATTTCGGGGGTTTTACTGTTTCTGTTAAATCTGCTCCCTATGCTGGACATTTTAATCATTGGTATTTGGATGTCATATTTTATAGACCCACATAATACAAACAGGATATCTGTAAGAATATGCACAATGTACAATACTTGCAAAAATCTTCTTATTTATTCTTCAGCACAACCTGAACACTGTCAGGCAGCTTTCTGTGATTTCTGTAAATAACCCTTCAGGAATAAGTGTCCAGGGTTCATTCAGATCTCTTTGATGTTTCTGTCTTTTTCCTTCATTCTCTGTCAAAATGATGCCACGCTGCTTTAACAATGTTGAGGTCTGGGTTCTGGGCAGGGCATTTCATGACTGATGGTGTTCTACTGTGTCCCTTTTCTTCTATGAATGTTTTCATTGCACTGGCAATGTTGTTGATAAGGTGGTGGTTAACAATTTTGCACAGTAGTGTTAAGGTTTTAGGCAAAAAAGTACTATGATGCTAAGAGGGCAGAAACAAACACTGCAGGTCTTTTAATAATCAGCCTGAGTGAATGGGATATGTGACAAGTGAAGCAGAGGGTGTAGCTGATGAGGCTAAAAACAGAAGGAGACCGAGTGCAGTTATCCTCTGTGATGTCATGCAGCCAATGGCACCCCTCCCTTTATAGTCATCAGACACTGCCATCCTTACTCACATAATGTTGTGGGATGGATCCTTTCCCTCTGCAGGTGCTTTGGAAGTCTTTATGCTAGCAAAAATCAGTTAGTAGAAAGTAATTCTCAACCAGGAGGAGCTTTGCTTGAAAATTGCTGAGATATGATTCATTTCAGTGATAGATCGAGACGCTGCGGTGACTTGTTTTTGGCCTCTATTTCTGATCTCTGGCAGTTGTGGAAGGAACAACCAAAACTGAGTTGCTCTTAAAAACAGCCTGGAGGTCTAAATGATGCATGCCTGGACAGGGTTTCAAAGCATCCGCACAAAAATGGAGAGGATGTGATGAATTATTCATTAAGTACGGGCCTATGATGAGTCCAACCCGGTGACAGCTTACTGTAACATATAATGATGTTATCTTGTTAAGCAACCTGAAGAGGTTTGGTCACAGCAAATGCTTAAAAACGACTTATTTTTGCATTCTGAAGTCAAAGTAATTATGATGGAGGCAAAGAAGGTGAGGTAGAGTCATGTGAAGAAGAAAGTAAGGCCTCCTTCACTTTAAGGTTTTATTTAACAGGACTTAATAAGACTTCTGGGCCCAACACTGCGTTTAATAAGGCTTTTGTGTTTTTAACATGTTTTAATGCTTTGTATCTTGTTCTATTTAATCTCAAAAAGCAATACGTGTCATTTAGACCCCATTCCCACAAGACTGCTCATCAAAGTCCTACCATTAATTAATGCTTCAATCTTAAATATCATCAATCTAGAGCTGTAGCTATCAGTTATTTTAGTAATAGCATCACACTCATTTGAACAATTCTTAACAGAGATGGATTGATCTAGGGCTGCAAAGATTTGAATAATTTGAATAGCTTTATTATAAAAAAAATCACTTTTGCAACAAATTGAAATGTGAAGAAAAGTGAACTTCATAGCTGCTCCATCCACTGCCATTTGTTTCATATAGTAAGGGTACAGAAGTAAGGCTGCATTAAAATATACAGAGGAATTGTTAACCTAGTCTGATACAATGTTTAAATTAGGTCACTTGGTGAAGGCTCACGGCAGTAGTTAAACCATTGTCAGAACTCAGCTCAGCGTCAGATACTGTTGACCATAATATTTTATTAAAGTGATTAGAGCATGCCGTAGGTATTACAGGTACTGTGCTGCAATACTCCAATTTGTTCATGTAAATGCAGAATCCTCTTTATACACTAAGGTTAATTATGGAGTTCCACAGGGTTCAGTGCTAGGACCAGTTCTGTTTATATTACATAAGTTTCCTTTAGAAGACATAGCATATACTGATGATACCGAACTTTATCTGCCCATGAAGCCAGATATCAAATACCAATTAGTCAAACTGAAGTAATGTCCTAGAGACAAAAAAGAGCTGTGTGACCTTTTATTTTCTGCTTCTAAATTTAGATAAAACAGACGTTCTTGTACTAGGCCCTAAAAATCTTAGAAATATGGCCACTAATCAGATACTTACTCTGGATGGTAAATAATAAATAGATAGTTAAATGGACCGGTTCTCATGTAGCACTTATCTATTCTATCTGGCATGCATTACCTTGGTCTCTACTAATTGCATTAAAGTACATGAAACAATATAAAAATAAAGGACAAAAAAAATCTTTGAGTTAATCACTCATGTATCATTTATACAAGGTGAAAGGGACTTTCATTTTTGTACATTTCTCCCCAGGTAAAGTCAAGAGAAATAATCCTTTCCCCTCCTGTCCTGTTCCAGGCATTCGGCCAGGCATACTCCACCCAGCGTAAGGTCGCAGAGGACGGGGAGAACAATGAGGAGACACTGTTGCAGGAGTCTGCCACCAAGGAGACCTACTTTAGGGGTCGTCTCCTGGAGCTCCAGTTGGAACTGAATCACAGTCGAGTGGCTGCCTCCAGTGCACAGGCAGACAGCGAGCACCTGAGCAGCCTGCTGCAGGAGCTCAGGGAGGTACGGTACAATCATAAGGTTCTCATATTTATTAGAGACACTTACTCTGGACGTTTAGATTTATGGATAACTTGATAGAGTGTTTTTAAAGTGTCATCAAAATCATGATCATGGCATGTTTAATAAGACTTGAAATTCGATCACATTATCATCAGGGAAGTGACTACTGAGTTCATGGACAAGGGGCTGGAAGGGCTGTTTTCTCAGAGACTTCAGTACAACCAGACTTTAAAAACAGCTTTAAAACCCTTTTACATACAGTCATGACCAAAAGCTTTGAGAATGACTCAAACATTGGTTTTCAGAAAGTTTCCTGCTTCAGTTTTTATGATGGCAATTTGCTATCATTTCATTACTCCAGAATGTTATGAAGAGGGATCTGACGAACTGCAAAGTCTTTCTTTGCCATGAAAATGAACTTGATCCCAAAAAAAGCCTCCACTTCATTTCATCGCTGCCATAAAAGGATCTGTTGAGATCATTTCAATAATCTTCTCGTTAACACAGGCGAAAATGTTGACGAGCACAAGGTTGAAGATCATTATGTCATACTGACTGAATTAGAAAAGCAGACCGGAATTGTTACTAAGATTGCAGGTAAATCAACCATTTATCGGCTCTTTAAGAACTTCAAGGAAAGAGGTTCAGTTGTTGTGAAGAAGGCTTTAGGACGCTCAAGAAAGTCCAGCAACGGCCAGGACTGTTTCCTAAAGATGATTCAGCTGTGAGCTCAGGAATTGCAGCAGGCAGGTGTGAGTGCAACTGCACGCACAGGGAGGCGAAGATTTTTGGAAGATGCCCTGGGTTCAAGAAGGGCAGCAAAGAAGCCACTCTCCCCAAAAAAACATCAGGGACAGACTGATATTCTGCAAAAGGTACACTGAATAGGCTGCTGAGGACTGGGGTGAAGACATTTTCTCTGATGAAGCACTTTTCCAATTGTTTGGGGCATCTGAAAAGGTAGGCGTTACCATCAGTCCTGTCTCGTGCCAACAGTAAAGCATCCTGAGACCATTCATGTGGGGTGCTGCTTCTCATCCAAGGGATTGGGCTGTCTTAGTATTTTGCCAAAGAACACAGCCATGAATAAAGAATGGGACCAAAACATCCTCCAACAGCAACTTCTTCCAACCATCCAACAGTTTGGTGAAGAACAACGCCTTTTCCAGCATGACGGAGCACCGTGCCACAAGGCCAAAGTGATAACTTAAGTGGATTGGGGAACAACGCACTGAAATCTTGGGTCCAGGGCCAGGAAACTCCCCAGACCTTAATCCAATTAAGAACTTGCGATCAATCCTCAAGAGGCAGGTGGACAAACCAAAACCCACTAATTGTGACGAACTCCAAGTGTTGAATATGAAAGAATGGGTTGCCATCAGTCAGGATTTCGCCCAGAAGCTGATTGACAGCATGCCAGGGCCAATTGCAGAGGTCTTGAAAAAGAAGGGACAACATTGCAAATACTCAAAACTTTTGACCACGACTGTATATGAGCTTCATTCTCCATTTTTTTTAAATGTCAGTTTTTCATGGTTTTGTGTGGAGATATACTGTAATCCATCCTTCACCTTCCCTCTTTTAAAAATTTCATCCTGCAAACTCTAAATACTGGTGACATTACCTTCCTTTGTGAGAACTGTGTCATAAGCAGCTCCAGCTCTCATTTTGTGCTGTCTTAGCAGAGCAATGAGATGTTGGAGCTACAGCGGACCCGAATGCGGGAAGAGATCAGAGAATACAAATTCAGAGAGTCACGGCTTCTCCAGGACTACACCGAGCTGGAGGAGGAGAACATCTCTCTGCAGAAACTGGTGTCAACGCTTAAACAGAGTCAGGTACAGACAGTGCTCAAGTAATGTCGTAAAACTGTTTCAAAGTGTATGTATGATGCTGAAGGTCATTAGACTTTAGCGCTCTCTTTGACTTATTAGCTACAGTTACCAGACAGTTATGTTCCCTGCTCCCTGCTCCCTCCCTGCTGGCTCAGCTGTCAATCAAAGGTGTACTTATCTACTAAGAGGTCCAAAAGTTAAAGAAGCACAATTCATCTAAATCAAAGAAAAGATTACCCTTCTATGTCCCTAGCTGCTGCTGACAGCCCTCTGTCTTTCTGTATACTTCTTTTCTGAGTGAACTCTGAGAATCCATCCATTAGTCAGTGTTCTTACCCACTTAACCAGCAACAATTGCAGGGGAGTCAGAAGCCTGTCCCAGCTATATACCAGGTATGCCCACGCAGATGACAATATGTGGTCAGGTTAGAGCAAACAGGTGGAGGGTGGTCCTGGGTCCAAAACTTCCGGGGCCTTTCTGCGTCTGTAGATTTTCTCCTTGTCATCTAGGATTTTCTCACAACAATGGATATAAAAGAAATGAAGCACACAAAGTGATTTAGAATATGGGTGAAGGTGAGATTTCTTCATAATCTCCGATCCATTTCACTTTCCTGTGGAACTTCTAGTTTGACAGGTAAGGCATTAAGATTAGTCAGACGCTGAGCATGTGCAGCATTTCAATATTCATCCACTTTCAGGCCAATGTCTGTGGATTCACTGCATTGTATTATGGAGAATCTTCAATCAGTCAGTCACTCCGGTTGGTTTTTCTACCTGTTCAGTGTTAAATGCCTAGGAGTGGTTCTCCTCATATTTACATCACGATTTTTTTCTGTGGCAGTCTCTGATTTCAGGTCATCCTCTACCTCCCTTACTTACGGTGTCCCTCAAGGTTCGGTTTTGGGGCCTTTATTGTTTTTAATATATCTTCTTCCCCTCCAACATATATTGAGCCCCTTCGAGGACATTTCCCATCACTGTTATGCTGATGAAATTCAGTTATACATTTCTTTTAAGCCCCAAGTCTTGTCTAAGCTCCAGCTTCTGACCGACTGCTTAGATTTGATTAAACGCTGGATGGCTGTTAACTTCCTCCAGCTTAATGAGGGACTGAACTGAACTGAAAACTGAAATAATTGTATGCGCTCCTGACAGATTTTTTTTACCTCAGATAGTGAAAGCCCTTGGTCCTCTTTCAGTGTACGTTAAATCCTCTATCAGGAATTTAGGTGTACTTTTTGACTTGACTCTCACATTGGATGGTCATGATAAATCTCTGGTTCGGTCTTGTTTTTATCATTTAAGAAATGTTGCTAAATGGTTAAGCCCTGTTGCATTTATTTCTTGACATTTGGAATATTGTAAATCACTGTTTGTGTGTCTAAGCACAGGTTTCCTGGAACATCTGCAGGTTGTGCAAAATAATGCAGCTAGGCTTTTGACCAAATCCTCTAAGTATTCACATGTGACACCGTTACTATCTCAGTTACACTGGCTTCCTATTGACTTCAGAGTCCATTTTAAGATCCTGGTTTTGACTTTTAGAGCTTTGCTCTAAGAACTGTGGATTCAGTTGTTGCTTTTAAAAAACAACTCAAAACTCACCTTTATAGAATTGCTTTTGGTTAATTTTTGCCTGTTTATTTTGTCTGTTTTATGTTCTATGACTGGTTATATTGGGTTATATTAATAAAATTTTACTTACTTGTATGTATATCCCAGCTGTGATCTTCTTTTGATTGGTGTGATTACATTTATCTAAACATTTAATAAAACCATAGTAACATAAATTTACAATTGTTTCCATTTAAAGAGGTTTCATATTTTAAAGCGATGTTCAGTATACATACGTTCCATTGGATGAGGAACATTTGTGGACTTTTGACATAAAACTGAATATAATATTTGGGGCTTTTTAATCTTCATTATAATAGGACAGTTGAATGGACAGGAAAGCAAGAACACAGCAAAAGGCCTTGGATTGGACAAATATGTTACTTTAATTTTGTTATAGTTTTATCTGGGGTTTTTTGTTTGTTTGTTTTTAATTGCAATACTGATGAGTCATTTAGTAATTTTGTGGGGATAACACTTTACTCAAGAGAAGTTTTTTTTTCTTTCATTGAAACGGAGCAAATCTAGAAGATACCATCCTGTGCCCAATCAGTCGCTGACTGGTCCGGCGTCCCTCAGCTGGTTCAATAGACTTCCCTCGGAAGTAACCACAGGTTCCAACAGCAAACCATCTGTGTGGGTTACCATGCTTGAATTTGCTTGACAGGAGGCTGGTTCCCTTCTTCCAAGGTCAGGGCCTGTAACAAGAGGTGTTTTTGTGTTTGCTGTGCTGGTGCAAAGGTGAAGGATTGGGATCAGAGATAGAGCCCCTTTCTGGCAACAATCATCATGAGAAATGTCAGCTCTGCCCAACAAAAGTGATAAGCGAGAGATATTGGTGAAAACTCAGAAAGTATACTGTGGTGTAAATGAGACACGGCGGGTCCAGGGATCATAGTTTTGAGCCATTTTATTTAAATCGCATCACATCACACCACAACCCCCGAGTCCCTGTGTTTTAACTCGGCGGGCGTGATTAAGGATGCCGTGCAGGTGCGTTCACCCTCCCTGCACGGCACCACAGGCCACGCCCCGCCACATATACCGTCAGTGCTCACTCATGTTTTTCTGAAACATGGTTGAATCAGTACATCCGAGACCAATGTGGATCTGCCTGGTTTCACCCGCATATGGGAAGATAGCTAGTGGCAAAATAAAAGGTGGGGGCTGGGCTTTATTTGTGAACTGTCAAGGAGAAGATGTTCAGAATACTTTATTGTTCCCTAGGGGATTTATGTTGGTTACAGTGCTCCAGTCCAAACAGTAAGAATAACAGACAATACAGGAAGTAAGAAATAGCACAATATATACATACATATAAGTCACTTACTGATTAATATCTAAATAAGAAAGAAGAGCATGTGCAAAAAGGGTGTAGCTATTGCAGTATACAGTGTGTTAGGTGGATGAGTTGTACAGGGAGATGGCCACAGGCAGGAATGATTTCCTGTGTTGTTCAGTGGTGCTTTTTGGTAATCTCAGTCTCTCACTGAACGTGCTCCTGTGGCTAGCCAGCATGTCATGGAGTGGGAGGAATTATCCAACATTGGCTTTCATCATCTTGGCGCCTCTCCGACACCACCTTAAGAGAGTCCAGCTCCATCCCCACAACATTGCTGGCCTTGCAGATCAGTTTATTGAGTCTGTTAGCATCAGCAACCCTCAATCTACTGTAGCATGTGACCACAGTAACAAAACCTGCTTAGCCTGGTGAGTGATACCAGCAGCAGGAGGAATGTGTTTTTTACAAAGTTGGACCTACTTGTCACTCTGGGCATCAACATGTCTATCTAAGCTTAAGTATGTAAAGCTTAAGTATTTAGGTTTGCAATTGCACAAAATATATGCATAAAGTTTAGAATAAATATATATTGTGTTTACAAACTGTTCAAAGCAATTTTGATTTTAATATATATTAATCACCTAAACAATGTAGCAGTAATTCAAAATAAAGGTTCATACGTTTGAATGTGAATGTCCACTCTTGTTCAGGTGGAGTATGAAGGCCTGAAACATGAGATTAAAGTTCTGGAGGAGGAGACAGAGCTGCTGAACAGCCAGTTACAGGATGCACTGCGTTTGAAGGACATCTCAGACGCCCAGCTGGAGGAGGCGCTGGAGTCTCTGAAGAGTGAGCGCGAGCAGAAGAACCACCTGCGAAGAGAACTTGTTCACCACCTCAGCATGTGTGATGTGGCCTACACTGGGAGTGCAAATCTAATATTCTCCTCAGCACCGCCCAGTGGCACTGCTACCCCAACTACTCTGCTCTCCCCAAACACAGAGGAGCCAACAAGGTGGATATCACACCTACAAACACAGGCACACAGACCTGTCTCCTTGACCCAGTGCATTCAGACTGTAATCTGCAGAAATGGGAGAGTAAGGGGGGGGGGGGGGGGGGGTGCAGCAGTTACTAATTGGTCACTGGCCACAGCTGCTTGTGTTCAAAGGTCGTTGCTTACATGAAGTTGCTTTAAAACTTTTCTTCTTACTGTTATTGACACTATAGCTTGTGACAAGGCACTTTCTGCTCTAATCTGCCAGATGTAACGGTCACCTTCAGAGTGGCTCAGGACCAGTGACGGCTGTGGGCTCAGCGCTCAGGGCTAATGGAGAGTGCAGAAGGCAGTGTCTGAAAACTGAGGGGGCCGCCACATCAGACCTCCTTACTGAGATGAACCTGACAGAGATTCAGAAGCTCAAGCAGCAGCTGATAGCGGTAAGTTCCAATGATATCATCCTGACATGTAGACCGAGGAAGACAGTCAGTTTAATAAATGTAATAGTTTATGTCAAAGTAAATTAATTTACTTCTACAACCACACCCAATCTGCTTCACATTACCAGCAGTGAGTCAGACTGCTTCGTCACCAGTTCAGTTCAAGGCATTTAGGAGCAGCCAAGGCATGGACTGTTTGGTGGTCTCAGGATCTCGTCTCTGCTATTTGGAGATGATGGTTCTGTTGGGCTCATCTGCCCCCAGCTTGCACTGGAGTGCTTTGCAGCTGAGTATGAAGCAGGTGTGAAGTACCTCCCAGCACCTCCCAGTTTGAGCCCGTGGTTCAAGACTGGGAAAGCACAAAAATGCACAAATGTAAGGATGTTCGTGAGTGAAGGGTGAATGAAGCAGGAGATAGAAAAAATGAGATCATAGATATAAGCAGAAATTTGCTTCCTCTAAAGTAGGGTGTGTAGCTTAGAGTAGAGCGGCTACTTCCCCTCATAGAGAGAACCAGGATGCCTCCTGAGCATCTCATGGGTGAGGCGTTCTAGGCTAGAAAAGTGGCAGACCCTGAGCATGCTGGAGAGATTTAATGACCCTGGGGGGATTAAACCGAGCACAAAAAGTGTTTATTTAATATGACTAAAAACTGTGAGGATGATAAATAAGCTTTTAAGGAATAATGTAGCATGTACTTTGAATAAAAGTATAAAAAACTAACAACAACAAAAATCAGCTTTTCTTTGGATGACATAACTAATAATGCTTTAAGAAGAAATATATCTGGCTATTATTCCTGTTTTGCTGTTATGACTAGAGATGCACTGATGTCTTCACTCACTTACATGCAAACAGTGTAGCATATGGCTCGCCGCTATGCACAAAATGTGCATGAAACACACCGGTTCATAATTGAAAACTGGAAATCAGTGCATCTCTAAGTGTGATTCTCAAAGTAAATTATTCTTGTGGTCCCCAAGAAGCCCAGTTAGTAAGAATGTGTGTGAAATATATCAGTGAGATAAGGGCTAGGCTAACAGCTAACGTCCACCTACACTTTAGCCACCAACAGCTAGTGGCTTCCAGGTTGCAGCTTGCTGCTTCTGGGTTTGTTTGCACAGTTGCTGATGAACTTTAGTCTGAATTAGTGCTGGACAATCTCATTCTGCTGCCAGACAAGGAAACATTTCTAGGTGTCGCTTAGATGATGATGGTGTCAAACATGGACATAAGTATACACGGTCTTGGCGGCATGTACAGGCTCAGAACAGTTTCTTCCTGAACAGGTTCTAATTCACATCTTCACATCAGTAGCAGCGTAATCTTTGGTTTCCCCCTTTTAATATGTTTAGATATTAAAACGATTTTTTCCAGAAGATGGTCAGATTGTGATATCTGTGCTACTGTCACTGAATTGCTTCCCATTTAAATGTCGTGTTTTTATTTTCATTTAAACAGCCTCTCAGCTTCTTCAGAAATGGGATTGTGGTTGCACCTCTTCTTGTCTTTTTACTTTCTTACAACAATTATGTTGACATCACTGTAACCTCAGAAACTGCAGTTTATTAAGTCGCGCGGGATACGGCTTTGCTTAATCATGCACTTGTCTTCTTCAGGTTGAACATGAGAAAGCAGCACTCATGACGAGCCTGCAGGAGTCCCAGACTCAGTTGCAGCACACCCAGGGGGCCCTAACCGAGCAGCACGAGAAGACCCTCCGCCTGAGCCAGAAAGTCTCTGCTCTCCGCTGTCTTCATCGAAGGGTCAGCCAGGAGGCTTGTAGCAGTCCCACCTCTCAACTCAACTGTGAAAGTCTGCTGGTGCTGGATAGAGACGATGAGGCTGAGGAGGAAGGAGAAACTGCAGAGGAGAAGAGTAAAAGTCTGGTATTTTCATACCAAACTCCCAGTCTGGAGATCTTGCAGTGCAAGTACCGTGTGGCTGTGACAGAGGTGGTGGAGCTCAAGGCAGAGTTAAAAGTGCTCCGTGAGAAGCTTGCTCAGTGTGTGGAGGGAGCTGTGGAGGACAAGCCAAGGCAAAGGAGTCATCTCCAGAAGCTGGAGAGGCAGGTTGCCTCTCTGGAAAAGAACTGCCAGGAGGGACGGGATAAGGTAACAAAGTCATACTGCCAGAGATGACTGTTTCCTGTCTGTTTCCTCTCCTCTCCTGTGAGTCTGTGAGAGTGAATGTTTCACATTCTCTTTCTTTACACTGTGAACTTGATGTGAAGGTAAGATTAGTTTTGCCAGTTTCATTAATTTGTGTGTTGAGTGAATGAAACCTAGTGGATTGTGTTTGGAGTCCCTCTGCAGAGAGAACTGGCCTCCCTGTCCATCAGACTCGGGGTTGGTGGCTGCAGGAGGACAGGTGGATGTGAAAGTATCACTTATTGCTTTCCAATGAATGTGGCTGCTGTTGTCTTTCTCTGAGAGGAGTGTTCAGTTCAAACAGTGTTCAGCTGTCTCTTCACAGATTTATATAGGTTTTTACAGTGGTTATGCCAGCTTAGGCAGGATGGTGATGTCAGCTACAAACACTCATTCTGCCGCACAGAGTGCTGGTGACACCAGCTCCTGCAGTCATGCAACAAACGGGCTGCAAACCTGAAAACTGATTTGGCAAAGTTGTGAGAATAGTGCATGAGAATAAGGAAGTCGGCTGACAGATAGGTGGAGGAAAATGAAGGTAGTGGACAGATGGGGAATGAAAGCTGAAGCCAATATGCAGTATGTTTGAATGAAAGCGAACAGATGATTCTCTATTCCAGTTCTCAGATACTGAGTAACAGGGTGACACATTCATTATCTCTGTTCTGAAGGGAACAGCATTTGGTTACAAACAGCTAAGTAAACAACAAAGAGTTCATGGAAAGGATGAGGACACTGAGTAAAGTTAGGGGGGGAAAGCACTTACAATAATGTGGGTGAAGCACAGATATCAACGGTAAAGAGTAGGCTCAGTGGTAATGGTAGGAGCAGACTGGAATATACCAACTATCCTTCAGCTGATAGCAATGAGAAGGGTTTGTTTAACTCAGGGGTAACTTCAGGCCTTGAGTGCTGTTGTCCTGTAGGTTTTAGATATCACCCTGGGTCAACACACCTGAATCAAATGATTAGTACATTAGCAGGCCTCTGGAGAACTTCAAGACATGTTGAGGAGGTAATTTAACCATTTGAATCAGCTGTGTTGGATCAAGGACACATCTAAAACCTGCAGGACACCGGCCCTCAAGGCCTGGAGTTCAACTACCCCTAATTTAACTAATTTCTTAATAGGACAGGACTGTGTCTGTTTGATTGATTGATTGATAATACTGTATTCATCCCGAGGCTGCCGGACGATCCAGCACCATCATGAGATCCCTCCTGACCATACATAGAATACACAAACATAACATTGAGAAGACCGGTTAGAGAGGTACGGAAAAAAAAAACAGTGGAAATACACGAGGAAAGAGGAGGAGAAAAAACTCCTCCCAGACTGAGCTCCTGGGGAACAGCAGTTTGAGGACAGAAAAAAACACCTCAGCACTAAAAGCACATAAATCTTTACATTTTACAACATAAAAGCACATGATTTGCAACTAGGGGGGGAATTAACCCATTTAGACAGCAGTCCGGTCCTGCTGCCAATCTTCCGGTGCTGGACAGATCCGCCTGCCTACTTTGGGTGGGAGTAAGCGGGGGAGGGGGGTGAGTGCGTGTCTGTGTCAATGTAGATGAGAGATTTGCATGTTTGTGTGTATCCTGTGTTCAACTTAAGAGAGAGTGTCCTTTCACCCAGTTAAGCAAAAGTCAACAGTCCTCCAGCTGGCGCAGGTGACCTTGAAGGGTAGGAGCAGTCAAACCACAGTCCTGCATTCCAGTTTCGCAGTTGGTCTAAATGTCCATCACTGGTCATCAGGTCTCAACTCCCATTGTAGAGCCGTGAGCTTCTCCAAGATCTTATCAATATTGCATTCAATAAACACAGTCTGAGTACTCGCAGCTTGCCCATCGTCACTCATGTCAGCCAGCCTTGTCGTGTTTCAAACGGCTCTAACCTCTTTCTTTGTTTTTTGATAAGCCAGGTCAGAGCAGCTCCAATCAGCCAGAACTCTGTTATCATTGTTCTGAATAGGTAGATCTCGTTCAACGCCCTCCATTGAGAGTATCACCAGGCACATGACGCAACCGGCCATCGCGCATCTGGCAGCAAACATCTCTGCAGGACAGTCAGGCTCCCCCGAGCCCAGTCTTCTCATCGAGAATAGGGTGTCAATTTCATTAAGAGACCAGTTGATCAAACGCATAACTCTTAATTCATAATTCTGCGCGAGCAGAAAAACCACCTGCGGACGATCTAACCCTATCTGAGGGTTAGAGTTAGACAAGACTTGACAAGGACATAAAAGCCAAGCAGGGAAAGATAAGGGAGGGAGAGGGGGAAAAGATGCGTCCGCCTCCACCAAGAGCCAAGAGAGAGAAAGAATTTTGTGCAAAGTCACTGAGAAACAGCTAGTGTTGAACTTCTGGGACATCAATCAATATTCTGCTTTTTGTTTTTTGGGGGACTACAATTTCAGTTGTGCATATGTTAATTTTTTCTCATTTCCTTCTCCTCTCTTTTCAGATTTGTAGCCTGGAGTTTGAATTGCAGGCTGTTCAGTCAGCAGCCAATGAGAGCCAAGGGGCACTGAACGCAGCTCAGGATGAGCTGGTAACCCTGAGTGAGGAGCTCGCCCAGCTCTACCACCATGTCTGCCTGTGCAACGATGAGACTCCCAACCGTGTCATGCTGGATTACTACAGGTGTGACTGTTTTACTGCTCTTAGAGTATCCATGGAAATTCAAATAATAAATAAAACGACTCGCATTATAGGTGTGTTTGTCTGTTCTATAAAAACTTCTTTAAAAAATAATATCATCTACGAGAGGCCTGGGAGCTTAAGGTTATCTTTGCTGTTTGTAGGAAAGCGCTCTTCTGGACAAAGCTCTCAGATACACTCGCCCAGTTTGCAGGTGACTTACGTGAATGCTTGGTTACCATGGGGACCACTGTTGCCTTCACCTTCCACATCTTCTGTCTTTATCCTGTCTTCCTTCTCTCTCCCCAACCTGTCACAGCAGATGGGCGCCCCTCCCTGAGCCTGGTTCTGCTGGAGGTTTCATCCTGTTAAAAGGGAGTTTTTCCTTCCCACTGTCGCCAAAGTGCTCGCTCATAGGGGGTCATATGATTGTTGGGTTTTTCTCTGTATGTATTATTGTAGGTTCTACCTTACAATATAAAGCACCTTGAGGCAACTGTTGTTGTGATTTGGCGCTTTATAAATAAAACTGAATTGAATCTTCTTGAGCTCCTCTCTCAGCCCTTGGAAGTTTTCGAGCTGTAGGTTGATCTTGGCCTCTAGTCCCTGTCAGTACTCTAACAGCAGCATTCTCCTTCTCCTCTTGATCCTCCTCCTAGTTCTTGCGCTGCATGCTTTTGGTCACTACTCTTCATAGTGCTCAAGATCTGGTTGCTGAGCAAAGTTATTAACTAAATGCATCTTCCCTTGTGTGGAAGGGTACTTGACAAGATACAGAGCATTGTTTTATTCAGCTGCAAAGTGAGGGTTTGGTGAGCATTGAGCTGTTTGCTTGCTTTCTTTTACTTGATGTCTTAGTTGAGAAAGAACCGGTTTAAAGCACCTATGATTTAAACTGCCAGAGGTGCTCAGAATGACACTAAAGGTTCTGTTCTATTATCTGTTCTATTCTTCCAGACAAGGCAGGGGCCTCAGGGGCCTTAGTTCTAGTCTCAAAGCCATGTGTACAGACAACAGCAAAGTTCTTCTCACACCACGCCTAGCCAGACGGCTTGCTGCTGTTGCGTCAACAACCTCAACTCCAGGGGAGTCGTTGACGCCCTCGGAGTCTCCATCCAAAGAGCCCTTACACGGAGGGAGCCGAAGAGCGGAGAAAGAGGTCCTTCAGGTGCCATCTGAGCAGAGCCTGCCACCTAGCACACCTCCAACCCGCTCACCTAGCATCAGTGCCTCTTCATCATCATCGTCATCTTCATCGCCAGCCATGGAGCCAGCTGGTGAGCTGCGCAGGGAGCCCATGAACATCTACAACCTCAGCGCCATCATTAGAGACCAGGTACATCTGCCTGTACCTCCTGATGTGTTGCTATATTGCCAAAGGTCTTTTCTCATCCCTACAAGCATTCAGGTGTTCCAAATACTTCCATGAACATGGGTGTATAAAATCAATCACCTGGGCATGCAGACTGCTTCTACAAACATTTTTTAAAGAATAGGTCCTCGCTATTAAATATCCCACAGGCAGCTGTTAGTGGTACATAACAAAGTGGAGGCGATCGGGATCAACAGAAAGGTTTCCAACTTTCTGCTGAGTCAATCGCTGCAGACCTCCAAACTTCATGTGGTGTAAAGATTAGCTCAAGAACAGTGTGTAGAGAGCTTCATGGGATGGGTTTCCATGACCGAGTAGCTACATCCAAGCCTTACATCACCAAACACAATTCAAATGCTATAAAGCACACCACCACTGGACTCTAGAGTAGTGGTGACATGGTCCATGGTCCATGGTCCAATTCATGTTCGTGTGAAGGCAGATGAGCAAATACTTTAGGTAATATAGTATCAATCGTTGTTCCTCCTCTCTACCACCTTCTTTTCTTCCGGCATAAGATGTGACACCTCCAGTGGTTTCCTTTTTTCTTATCTGCTCCTGTCTCCTCCCCAGGTGAAACACCTACAGCGGGCAGTGGACAGGTCACTGCAGCTGTCCAAACAGAGGACTGCAGCCCGGGAACTGGTTCCTCTCTTGGATAAGGATAAGGAAAGCTGCATGGAGGAGATCCTGAAGCTCAAATCTTTACTCAGCACCAAGAGAGAGCAGATAGCCACTCTTCGACTGGTGCTCAAGGCTAACAAACAGGTGAGTATGGAAACGTGATGGTTAAGTTATTATAGGCAACAATATTTCAATAATTTTCCATTGCTGACATTTCCCTACGTGTATTTAACAAAAAAGTAAAACCCCTCAGAGAGTTTTAAGCACCAACCCAACAAGTAGCATGTAAATAAATGGTAAACAGACTGATTCGTATATAGTGCTTTTCTACTCTCTCATAGACAGTGAAAAAGAAAAGAACTGTTGGTTTGAATGGACGAAGCAGTTTGTTTTCTATGCTTAAGTGCTTTCTTTCTAACAGTCACAGATGCCAACTTCCCTTCTTCCTAAAAATTGGTTCTTGGACTTCCTCACATGTTGGCCATGTACATCTCACATTTGCTTTGTTCCTCTCCGTTATGCATATGAAACATATAAATGATATTTGCAAACAACTGATTACTGCTGTCCACTGCTAAATATTCTAGACAAATAGTCAAGAAAAGTCATTCTGAATCAGTATACATAATATACACTAAAACCCCTGTTATACGAGTACCTACTTGGATCAAGGTCATATTACCTGATACCAGGTACCTGCTCAGCTGGGGTTCCAAGTGATTCGAGCAGGTACTAAAATGTGACATTACCAGACTTAATGTCAATTGGCCGTCAGGTAAGTGTCCCTAAGAGGGTCCTGGAAACCCTATTGATCCTCTACCTCAGATCCTCAGGTGTGAATTACAATCAGCTAAGGTTTTGGATGAACCCATTGTGAAACCTAGCCCCACCCTATCATGTGATTTACTGAGGTCAAATGACCCAGGATGTGAGTGGGTGCTAAGGCGTCTGGGAAGGATCTCAAAACTGGATCGTAGGTGGCAGACAGTTGGTGTCATAAGCCACCTCCTCTGTTCAAAGATGGTCGTTCACAGTGGACATAGATGGCTTCTTTTACTCCTCTTTCAAACCATCTGTCCTCTCTGTCCAAATTGTAAGCATTGGCATCCTCAAAGAGTGTCCTTTGTCCTTTAGATGGACAGCCAAGTCTTGTCCTATGGAGGTGGCTCTTCTATGTTGTGCCATGTGTTTATGAAGTGGCTGTTTGGTTTCTCCAATGTAGAGGTCTGAGCATTCCTCACTACACTGTACACCGTACACTACATTGTTAAACTTGTCTTTGGGATGAACCAGTTTTTGTCTGACTGTGTGGCTAGTCTGAAGTACACTGGGATGTCGTGCTTTGAGAAAACTCTCCTGAGTTTCTCTGACAAACCTGCTACATAAGGGTTGACAATATTGTTCCATTTGCCCTTCTAATTCTCCCTAGACAGAGGAACCTCTTAGGGACACTCCCAATAGGGCTTAAAAATCTGGAACTCTCCACCAATTGCTCTTAGAACTGAAGAAGCTTCTCAGATGAGAGGTGAAACGTCTTCAAGAAACTTAAAAAAGTCCAGATGCTTTTCTTTCCAAGCTTTTTAGACTACGATGAACCTTCACAGACACTTCACAGCAATGCAAAACCAGTTTATCCAAGTAGGTACTAATGGAAAAGGGGCTTAATATACAGTCACTAATATGTCTGTGTGTTTAACTAGACAGCAGAAGTGGCTCTGGCCAACCTGAAGAGTAAGTATGAGGCGGAGAAGTCCATGGTGACCGACACCATGACAAAGCTGAGGAACGAATTAAAGGCCCTGAAGGAAGACGCCGCCACGTTCTCCTCTCTGCGAGCCATGTTTGCTACCAGGTCAGAGAACAAAACAGAACATACTGAAGCACAAACATTTCTAGAAACTCTTTGAGAATCCATGTGTTGGGTTAGTGCAGGGGTGTTGAACTCCAGGCCTCGAGGGCCGGTGTCCTGTAGGTTTTAGATGTGTTCTTGATCCAACACAGCTGATTTAAATGGCTAAATGACCTCCTCGACATGTCTTGAAGTTCTCCAGAGGCCTGATAATGAACTAATCATTTGATTCAGGTGTGTTGACCCAGGGTGAGATCTAAAACCTGCAGGACACCGGCCCTCGAGGCCTGGAGTTTGACACCTGTGGGTTAGTGTGTCAGGGAAAGCCTCTAAAGAATTTAACCAGGATGTAATAAGAAGTCCAGTCATTTCTCTTTCCAAGCTCCTTAGGATTACCATGATCTGGATGACCGAGCACCCACACAGACAACCAGGATGTAATGCACATCACAGCCCAGCTCTATCTCTAAAGACAAACTGTCCAAAAACTCAGCTTTGTGTTTCCTCTCAGGCTACGTCCACACGTACCCGGGTATTTTTGAAAACGCAGATTTTTCTATGCGTTTGCACCTTTCGTCCACACGTAAACTGTGTTTTTGGTCACTGAAAACGGAGATTTTTAAAAACTCCGGCCAGGGTGGATATTTTCTAAAACTCCGTTTTTGCATTTACGTGTGGACGAGAAAAACGGAGAAAACTCAGCGTCAAAGGTGTGCGCCTTTTTTGACGTCACAGTGTGCGCCACGTTATTGTTTCGGTGAAATGAATTTCTACAATACTGTTACTGTTAATTGTACTCTCTGCAGTGTTTAAATGCTTACATATACACACACAGTTACTGCCCCTCCACACATACGACTCAGTTCTACTTCTATGCCCCATCTTTGTTTACTATTTCCCACCGAGGCTTCTAAACTTCTGATTGGCCAACATTTCTACACGGTAAGGAATATAGTGCCACCTGCTGCTTTGGCATGTTCCTAGCAGCGTTTTCCTTCATTTCTGCGTTTACGTGTGGACGGGATTATTTTTTAAAACGAAAACGGAAAATCTCCGTTTTCAAAAATACCCGTGTACGTGTGGACGTAGCCTCAGTCAACAGACTTTGTAATCTTAAAGAATAGGTTGATATTTCATGCATTTACATTTTCCTCATTTTACTTGTTTCAGTCTTTACAAATGTTCCACACAGCACCCAGCTGCTTTTATCTGGAGCTTATTAACTAGCATCACGTATCTTTTTCACCATACTCAAACTAACTTATACATTCCACCAGGTAATGTGTAGCTATTCAATTAGAGTGCAAACATCAACTGTCTTTATTTCCACATTTTAAATTTTAGTTCATTTTCTACACTACTCAAATGTCTGCTTTGTGCAGGTGTGATGAGTATGTGACCCAGCTGGATGACATGCAGAGGCAGCTGGCTGCAGCCGAGGATGAGAAGAAGACTCTGAACTCTCTCCTGCGGATGGCCATCCAGCAGAAACTGGCCCTCACCCAGCGTTTGGAGGACTTGGCCTTTGATCAGGAGCAGTCCCATCGCACCCGGGGGAGCAGGTTGACCCGTGGAAAAACCAGCACCCCCAAAGTAAGTCCTTCGACTTTGACTACAGCCTCCAATCCTGCTCAAGGGTCCAGTCCAGCTTTGGCCCCTGGCAGCCTCCCTTCTATCAGCCCCACACCAGCTCTTCGCGATGATCCCTCTGACCACCTTAGCCCAGCCACTGCGGCTCTGGCCTCAGCTACCACCTCCCCCACCTCGCACGCATCCTCTCACAGTCCGTCATTACCATCGGTTGCCTCGCTGAGTGGCCCTCCAATGCCAGGGAGCCCCCCTTCTCTGGAGGCCCCCTCGCCTCCCTCAGCACAGACCCCACCCTCAACCCCTCTGAGGGTTTCTCACTCCCAGTGGACGGTGGGGGTGCGGACGTTTGTGGTCGACTCCCACAGTTTCAGCACGAACATCTCCCCTGCTCCCGCTCGCCCTTCAGGCCTATCCAGGCACTGCACTCCACACACTCACACCCCTCCTCTCTCCCCCACTACCAGGCCCACCCAGCCAGGATCTGCTCCCTCCTCTCCCTATCGGTCCCCTGGTCTGGGTCTCAGACGGTCCACGTGGAGCCCCTCACCTCGAACTCGTCCCCTGCCCAGCATGACACGCTCATCCGTCCTTTACACTCCCTCCTCATCCTCCCCTTACTCCTTCCCTTACTCCCCATCTTCTTCCCACAGCTATTCATCTGCCTATTACAGCTCCCCTTCTGCTTTCACCCCGTCTAGCTCCTACCTCACCTCTGGCACCTCCACCTCCTACAGCCATTCCTCACACTACACGCCCCTCTATCCCAGATACTACAGCTCCTACAGGCCCCGGGAATGACGCTATACTGCAAGTCTGTCAAAGGCTACTGCACTGAGCTCCCTGTTTCTAACAAACTGCAGCCCCCATAACGCTTCTCTTTTATCACCTAAGAGGGGGCTCACAGAAAGGAGGACAGACTGGTTTCCCGTTTCTTGTGCCTAAGCCGTGGCCAGTGGGTTCTGAATGTTCAGTGACTTTGCTCAGGGATTATATGGAGCACAAACGTCCCCGCCTTCTTTTATTCTGAGACTGCTGACTGATTCACAGGAGGACATTGATGAAGACTTTCCAAAGTTTTTAGCGTTTAGATGAATAAGGTTGACTACACATTGACTGGACACTTACATGAGGCTCATGACACATGAAACACTGTACTCTGTATTCAGTTTAATACTCACATTGATTGGTAGTCTGTCTCATATCCTCTAAACCGACACATTTTTGACACAGAGGAAGCAGTGTTTTTGCTGTGGGTCCTCTGTCCTAGACCACGGTGAAAATCCTGATGGCACAGATAATGATGCATAGCTTGGGCGCTCAGTTACTCTCGTGGAGCCCACAGTTTGTGTGGACAATTGTCTACAGCTGCTCGTTTTCATTTCCTTCCCTCGCTGCAGGCCAGTGTACATTCTTGGGACACTCCTCCCGTCAGGCTGTTGTGGTCTTCTTTGTCCAGGGTGTTGCCATGATAAAGCTCATCCCTCAGTATTTTTTGTTCATCTCTAGCATCTTTTTTATATATAGCCATACACTCAGCTATGCATGTTCACACACGGATGCTTTTGTGCTGCGGCTGTCCCTCCGCTTGCCTTTGAAAGGTTGGTGTAATTGCAGTTGAAGGCTGTTTGGAAGGTTTAGGATGGAGAAAATCTTTGAACAGGAAGCTGGGATGAGGGACCTTAAACTGTATGATCACCGTATGATCAGTTGATACCATAGTATACCAACCGTACCATCTCATCTCGTGTGTTCTTGTAGCCAACATACAGTTTTCTGGTTAAGTTTTTTTCCCCAAAGATTAGAGTTTTCGTTAAAAGGAAGAAAAAGTTTCATTTTATTAGTTGAAGACGCCACACATTTCTGATTTTTCTTTTTCTGCTCAGTACTCAAGGCTGCATCAGGCTCTCCAACCCATCAAATTTCAGATTTGCCTGAAACAATTCAAAGGGAAAGATACACTTCTGTGTGTTTCTTTTTGTCTATTTTTGGTCATTTTAGTAAAAGTCATCAGATTTCGTGGCAGAAGAACAAAATGAAGGATGTTTTTCCTGCTGTGAAATGTCAAAACTGCTCAAATTTGACCTGAACAGTATGTGAGGGTTAAACAATATAAATTATGTGCCTTGTATACGAGAAATGTACAGAATACAGCAGCCCCCACCTTCAACACTGTGCTCTCTACAGGCCTCTAAATCTGATAACAGAGACTGGACATCCAAATATTTTAGATTTTTCAAGGATCCATCATTCCAAGTCCAATTTATAGTCTTTACCAGATATTTACCCTTTAAAATGAATAATCTAGCTTAAGTTAATCAGTGTTCATTCCTTAAAGGATTTTGTTTGAGAAAATCCTTTTCTCTGCATATTTTTTTTAAGAAGCACTGACCCATGAACATCATCACAGAACACACTGCATGTATGGCATGGATATATAGGGAAGAGCACATTAGTTATCAACACATTAGTTAGTAGATCACTGTGTTGTTTTCTTGGAAAGCTACCATATCCTCCAGAACCATCATTGAATTTTTTCATGTATTTATTTTTCCTAAAATCACTTTTTCTGTAATATGCTGTCATAGGCACTGAGAGGAAGTGATTAAGCATTTCTCTGACTCACTCCTGTCATGGTAGACTTGGTTGTAGCATCTGTAGTGTAGCATCTGTAAAAGAATGACTGATTTAAGCAGAGCTGAGGGCTCACCTCACCAAAGTTAGTGAACCTGGCACGAGTCATCCTGGAGCTGGATGACCTGTAGCATCATGGTGTGGTTTGAACTGGGAGAAGAGACTGGCTAAGCTGAGTGAGTGAGTGAACTTAAAGGAAGTGTGAAAAGAAATACGTTTGTTAATCAAGGTTGATATCTGTTTTGAAGCTGGCCTCTTGTGTAACCACTTCTTTGTGCTTGATTGACAGATGATGTGAAGCTTCTTGTGATGTGAGTCTACTGACAGTTATTTTGAACGATGCTTGATGGGCCTTAAAACTTCTGTTACACCTGATATCCCAGCAGGAACCAGCTGCACGGTACTTACAGTTTAGCCTGCTCTGGCAGCATGCCTTCACCTGGACACAAGCAGATAATGTGCTTCCTTTTACATGTTATTCCTCCTGTACCTCAGGCTAAAATGCTGTTTTTTATGTATTTGTCTTTGGCTTGGATTACTTTTAGTCATAATACTTTTTTTGGTCTGGATACTGTTCGTGAAAAAAATCTGGAGCCAAAATGATCAACTTTGTGTGGCCTGTCACTTGCTTTTTAGATTTAATTGTTACTAAAAACAGTCAGAAACATAAATAAATAAATAAACGATTTGTTTGTTGCAGTGCCATTCATTGACAAAGCGCAGAGCCAAATAAACCAAGGAGCACCCCTGGGGTGTCAGGCCTTCAGCACACGCACCAGCAGACTCCCTTCATAGGAGTGAGGATGTCTGAGTCCTCATGTCTTTGTTACTTAACCATAATGTACAACAAAATGTGTCGTGCACTAGCATACACACCGAGTATTCACACACTCGTTAGACTGACTCACAGTCACAGCTTGGCCTTCTACAGACACCTGCCCTCAGCATTGTTAGTCTCTTCTGCCCATTGACTGTATGACAGCCTCCCTGTAAGGCCAGTTTACTGTGCTGGGTTTAGCATACAGGGCTTACAAAATAGAGACACAGCTTCCTGAGGTCAGTTCTTCAGGCACAGGGTCACACAGAGGTCACTCACTAAGGCACACAATAACAGTAATGTTTCCACACTGGTTACATTTAGCAGATTAAGAGAATGTCAAATCTTATCGAGTGAGATTAAGATTAAATGAGGTAAACTAAGAATTATTCTCAGTGTATACAATCTTTAATCACCACTGACATACTATCAAAAGGATAATCCTGCAGAAAACTGTTATAAGATGTTTTTGAAAAACTCATTTGACAGACGCTGCTGATTTGAATGGTAGAAAACAAGTGTACTTTATTGACAAAATTGCAATAAAAACTAAAGTAAAAAGTTGGACCTAAAGTAACTGATTATCCAGTCCTCAGAGGTGGGTAGTAACAAATTACATTTACTTGAGTAACTTTTTGGAAAAAAAAAAAACTTTTAGGAGTAGTTTTAGTGCACTGTACTTTTTACTTTTACTTGAGTAATATTATTATAAAGTATTGCTACTCTTAGTTGAGACAGACACAAACTGCAGGTTTGTGTCAAAGTGAGACTTCTTGTTTGTACATAAGGTTTGTTGTTTTAGTGTTACTCTGTGTGTGTATGTATATGTGTGTGTGGATATATATATATATATATATACACACACACACACACACAGTTTTGAAACAGTTATTTTTGTTAATCACGTTGTTACAGTTGTTGTGTTGTTAGTTCTTAGCTGCACTGCACACATGTAGCAAAAAGCTACACTTTGACCATTAGCCACGGCTAAAAGCTAAAGTAGCCGTTCACTTTACTTGAATCCTTTCTGATTACTTTCTTCATATATTTTCTCTCCTTGTTAATTTCACCTCTCGCTTTCTCATCCTCACAGTGGCCTTTCAATTATGCCAGACTACCAGTCCAGTCCTATTCATGCCAGTTTTATATATAATATATAATAATAATAATAATAAATAATAATATATAATATATATGTTTATATATTTTTTTACAGTTGTTTCTCAAAAATCCTCCAATTTTGATTTTGAAGCAAGTTCTGAGCTTTCTTTCCCCCCCAAAACGGATCCTTGTCAGGAGTTGATATTTTATAAATGTTCAGGAACTTCACAATAAGTAGTCCAATTTTCTGTTCAGTTATTTACAGAGGAAATATAAGACATTCATACTTGTGAATTATTAGAACCCTGATTTAGTCAATTAGTCTTTCTGGATGTTGTGGAAATCCAACTTAGATTATTTGCTGGAGGGATTTTTACCCCTCTTGAAAGAAATCCGATAAATAATTGGTGGAAATGGTTGGTTGTTGTCATGTTTCCCTAAAAGGTCCAGGGGATGTGGAAAAGCAACAAAATGTGGTTAAAAAAAGAAGATGTGAAGGCAACATTGTTAGATTAAAGATTCTTATTAATCTGTACTAACTAATCAAACTTAAAGAGACAAGTCGCCATCGCCTTTAAAAGAATGGAAACACAACAAAGCTCTGTAGTCGGTGACTAAATATAAAAGTAAGTCAAAAAGTGCTACCAGAACAGGATTAAACAGCTACCACACACAGATCACTGGCTGCAAACCAACAAGACTCTCTGGCACTAGAGTGCTCTTTCTCCAGCCTTAAAATCTCCGCCTTAATTGCTTAGTAAAGTTGGCTGGGGAAAGGACGACACCTAAGGCAGGAGAAATCAAAATCCCTACAGACCCTACTAGGGTCATAACAGGTGGTATAAATGGAGGTCTCTCTGAAACCTGTGGGAGTTCCTCTTACCATGAAGTGTCTTGAAAGTGCTCAATTTTTAAGATGGCTACATTAACCATTGGTGGATTTGTGGCCTGAGATGAATAATTAGTTGTATCTGGACATTTGGCTTCTCCAGACAGTGAATAACAGAGGGCCACATAGTTTAGATGTCCAGACAAAAAAGATTCAAGGAAAGCTTGAACATTAAAAAAATGAGTCTAGATGAATATTTAAAGGGATAACATTTACCTTAAATGCTCACATGCTGGTCATATAAAATACCTAGAGCCTTTTAACACCACAGGAGTTTATGAAAAGGGCAGAAATTATATATATATATGCACATATTTATCCTATTCAATGCAACTGTAACTTTTTTGAAGTATGTTGTTGGTGTTCTGATCAACTGGTAGCTATAAACACGAAGTATAAAAATAATCGTCCAATAGGGAGGAAAAACTGTTTTGTTTTTTTTACTTCAGTTATTACCACACCATGAAGCACTTTTATCAAACTTTAATGCCAGTTTACCTGTTTACCGTGGCTCATAATCACAGCATTTCATGTAGCATAGCCACATAAATTTAACAGATTATGTAACGGTAACGATTTTGGTGTGGGATCATGTAGCACCTGTCAATTTATATGATCATGTGGAGAGAAATGATATGGCGTTGTTGAAGGCCATACTGGATCCCCGGGGTTAAGCGTCCTCGAGTGGTTTCTGTTTTTGCCCCTCTTGTCCTTTATGGAACATGCTGTTGAGGTCACCTCCTTGGCTTACTATCAATATACTTTGCAATATACCATCACGGGCAGGTGTAAGGAACAGAAAAATTCACACCAGGGTTTGTGGAAATTTAAAGTTTTAAGATGAGTTTCACTTTAGCTTTCATGGAACTAAGTGGCTGCTATGTTTCTACTGTTCTTAAATGCATCCATAGACCCGCCGAGAATGATTCAATTTACTTAAGGGAATAAAGTCCACTTATTATGTATTCTGTTCAAGACTAATTTTGTATCTTTTGTAGTTTCCATCACTTTGTATGAGTTTTACTTTGGTCAGAGACAGGGGCACTGCACTGCTTGCATTTAAAAACAAATAATTTTGTTGAATTTATAACCAACATTTTAATCTGCTTTTCCAGTATCATGTTGCTGAATGTACCACACAACACCGGGATTCATGCTTTCTTTTCATGCTGTGATCATACTGGGTGTTCTGTGCAAACAGCTATTGATCTGTCGTTTTGGCACCCAGACTGTTAAATGTCATACAACTGAATGTGTTCAATGCCTGTTTGCTTTCTAACCACTTGATATGCAGGTGTACATACTGAGTATTTCAAAGCTTTAAATGTACAGCTTTATGTAAATGTATATTGCAAATACAATTGAATACCGTGTGTCATTCTTTGCTACTGATCACTGCTCAAGTCACTTACACTTGACAAATTTCCATGATTTTCGTTTGTATTTAGATGTTTGTAGTTCTGCCTCTCTACAATCTGCAAATATACAGCCTTAATCTTACTTTATATGAAATATTAAATTCAAATTTGACCTTTTTCTTCATGGATGTGTTGGTAAGTGTTAAATCTCCTGTTGATAAGCCTTTATTATTCAAGTGGTTAAATGTGAAATAATACCATTCAAAGTTGGTTTGTGTCCATCTAACAGTGTCAGTTTCTTGCAGATTGTCAGTAGTCTTCTGCCACAGTGCCGTTCCTTATTCACTTCCCACAGCTGAGGGTTTGTCCTTCTTAGCACTGATCACAGGTAACAGCAATGGAACGACATATCAGCAGGTGTGTGATATCTGTTGGCAAGCATTCTCCTTTAAGCTCTGATCCAACATTAGATTATTATGTTGTTGTCACCTGTAAGTTTCAGTCAGATTCTTTCACATGCTCGCAGAACAAATTAAGAAATTATTAGTGCTGTCAGCGTTGATCTCGTTAAAATTACGTTAACGTCATAACAGCATTAACGCGGCAAATCTCCGTTAGCGAGTTACCGCGTATCGCCCCGTGTGTGGGGCTGCACGGCATCAACGCGTTAGCCTGTGTGGGTTTCTCTGAGTACTCTGGCTTTATTCCACAATATGTGACACAGATAAAGTACTTAAAACACTGTATGAATGTATGGTTTAATGTGGCTCATAACCAAAAATGCCAGGTCCGATTTTTTGTCCCAGTTGAGCTCTGATTTGGATTGTGGAATTTGGTGTAAACAACAGGAAAGAATGGATCAATGTGGTCAAAAAGTGCACCAGCAATGACTATACAAATACCTCAGAGACACAGCTAAACACTCCTCTGGGTCAACACAATGAATGTCCTTGAGTGGCCCACACTCGAACCTGATTAAACATCTCTAGAGATCTGAAAAATGCTGTACACCAACACTCCCCATTCAACCTGACTGAGCTCGAGAGGTTCTGCAAAGAAGAACTGAGAAGCTGCCAAAGGTGCTTCAACAAAAGCTATGAATAATTACGTACATGATATAGTTTTGTTTTTTATTTAAACAATAATCAAAATCAAACATACAGCTTTCACTGGCCATGCTGGATTAATGACTCCCAAGTCAGGGAGCCAATTACGCAGGTGGGTGGAAGGATAGTTTTCTAATCAAGGGATCAGTCAGACGTTGAAAACTATCTTGACATTTTGATAACCAGATCTATAGGTGATAGTAATTAATGAAACTTTATGGCCTCAGAGTCTACCAAACTGTATTGATGACATATCTTAGCAGGTATTACTTGTTAGGGAGAAGATATTGACTGCCAGTATCATTAGATTTATTGGCTGGCACAGCCTTTTGTCCGCACCGGACAAGTAGAAACAAAATGACCTTTTGTGCCACAGTAAAGACACTCACCCACTGCAAGGCATCTTCTGTGGGTTAGTCGAGAGAGGTGAGCATGGCCGAGCAACATGGCTTACTTGCCTGACTGTTATTGCTAGCTCCCTCTGTTACTCCACCCCGATGGAACCTTTACTGTGTCTGACTTTAAATGACCTCTTTCCACAATGAAACCAAGGAAGTCTTTGACAAAGACTGTTGACAGATTGACAAAGTTGTTAATGAAATCTCAGGACATTGTTTGAGGGTCTGAAATTTCTGCAGGAGCATTTGTTAAACCAAAAGACATTACCAAGTACTCAAAGTGACCCAGATGTGTATTAATTGCTGTCTTCCACTCATCCCCAATCCTTTATTCTCACCAAATGTAAGCATTACTGAGATTCAACTTGGTAAAAACAGTCGCACTCCTGGAGCAACTCAAAAATTACGGAGCCCCGCAGGGGACATGGGAGAGAAAAAAATTAAGACGGACTTTTGCGAGATCTCGCAAAACTAACTCGGGATCTCGCAAAACTTTTGCGAGATCTCGCAAAACAAACTCGGGATCTCGCAAAAGTTTTAGCCGCATTCTTCCCATTAGCTTGAAGCTAACGGGAGGTCGAGACCTACTACAGCCAGGAGGAACACCGCTTTCCCGGCACATCGTGCCTCGACCTCCCGGTCGGCTTCGAGCCAGCGTCCGAAGAATGCGGCTAAAACGTTTGCGAGATCTCGCAAAAGTCCGTCTTAATTTTTTTTTCTCCCATGTCCCCTGCGGGGCTCCGTAAAAAATAGAGGTAAGCAAGGGCATTTATTCTTTGTCGTTATCTTAAACCACGGAAGTTGATACAGTGCCAAAGGGACTTGTCTTTCTTCTCTACAAAGAAAAAACCTGTGCATAGGAGATAATGAAGGACAGATAATCCCTTGTACTAATGAGTCAGTAATGTACAATCCATGGCTTCATGTTCTGTCTGTTGAACAATCATTTGCACTATAAGGAAGAGAGAGAGCTAGATCCTTACTGAACATTTTGGCTAGGTCGTTAGGTCGGGCTTGGCAAAGGTGTCAGTTTCAACTGAGGGAATGGCTGACTTAAGGTTCTGTTGGTGGCAGCAACATTTCAACCAGAAATTTTATTTTTGCTTTTAGTATGTGAAGGTTACATTCACTAAGCCACGAGTGTCTTATAACCAAAATGAGGTGGGGGCCTCACCCTACTGCCAGAGTGAGAGAGTCACAGGTCAAGTCTTATGGGTGACATCAGGGACACCGTTTAAAGCGGAGACTTGCAGAGGTTCAGAGTGTTGTTAGAAGTATTTTTGAATTCAGAGGCAGGGAATTAATAATGAAACTTTGTTAGGTCCCAGAATCATTATGGGTGTTGACATATCTTAGCAGGTATTTAAACCTTGGGTAGAGAGGAGTTATTATTTATTTTGTAAATAATAGCCAAGGCGTAGCCAAGTGGCAGAGGGCTTCCACTTGGGTGAAGCCAAGTCAAGACAACTTTATTTATTAAGTACTTTAACAACAGCTAGCACTGACCAAAGTGCTGAACATAAATAAGAAAAAATATAAATGCTAAAAATAAAAATACAATATAGAACACCAACATCAGAAAGACAACAAAATCTGAATAAAATGAACATTTCTGTACTGGCTTAAAAGCCAAACTGAAAAGTTGTGTCTCAGAATCTCCTCTCTGCTTTTCGTAGATGATGTGATTCTGTTGGCTTTATCAGGATGGTGGCCTCCAGCTCGCACTGGAGTGGTTCACAGGCCAGTGTGAAGTGGCCATCTGGGAGGGGCTCAGTAGAGCTGCTACTCCTCCACATTGAAAGGAGCCAGTTGAGGTGGTTCAGGCACAGTGCAGACCCAGGACACACTGGAGAGATTTTATTTATAAGCTGGAGAAGCTGGCTAGGGAGTGGGAGGTCTGGGCTTCTTTGTGTAGGCTGCTGCCCCCGCGACCCGGGTAAACTGAAGAAAATGGAAGGATGGATCAAAGCATTTTGTTAACACTATAAAAAGGTGCAAAATAGTTCTTCTCATTACTGTGGAGGAGAGGGTCGCAGTAAACCCGATGCTTGTCTGACAAGGGTGCCTGGGGAGGTGATTTCAACACACAGCCAAGACATATCATGTATCAGATATCCTGGCAGCAGTGGCGCAAGAATGGATGAAAATGTAGTCTAAGCTGTGGGGTGCACTTTGGAGTGCTTGGACCCTTACATAGCTGTTTTACACCTCAGCTTCGGACAAATCACATGATGATTATTGGGTTAGTGACCTTCAGGACTATCTCCAAGGTCACAAACCAAGTCTGGGTTAAATGGGAGTCTCCATCTGTTGTTAGAGCTGAAGAGGCTCCTCGATAAGAGCTGAAATGTCTTCACAAACCAAAAAGACGTCCCTCAGACTACTGAAACCAGAATGGGCTATTTCCCCTATACTGTAGTGACAGCTGTGTTCTTATTTATTGTGCTCATGAGGTCAAACTGGCAATCACAGAAGTAGGAATGATGAAACGGCACGCTTTGACTCTTTGCTTTTATTCAGGTAGCAGCATCAATCAGCACTGTCCTACTTACACACTGCAGCCCCGCTCAGCCCTGCAAGGCTAACAGATTACACTTCACACAGCTGAAGACCGAATATCATACAACAGTCTCTTAGATAGCTTCTTCACACTCATACACACGAACCTGCACCAAGACCTTGTGCAGCTTCCTGTACAGGGTGAGAGATCACTGTGATGTGTGTGAGAGAGGCCTCTAGTTTCACATCAGTATCAAGTTTGTGTGAGTCCAGGGAGTTTTTTGGAGACTTGGACTGAGTGACAAGTTGCTGCCTAATGACGTGGTCACTCTGATCCTGGCTGGGACCTGACAGAGGCCGCTGTGCCTCCAGCTGCTCAAAGTGGAAGAGTGAATCCATAACTGCAGCTGACTGCACCTTCAGTTAACAATTTTCACACGCCTAACCTGCAGGAAGAAGGACTGACGTGGATTAAAATGCATGTGTTAGTTTTATTAAATTTTGGTTGCTTAGGTAACAGGTTGCTTTACCACCACACTCATGACTACAGCAGGCAGCAGGAAACACAAGGGCAGCAGCTGTGCTCAGATAATCAGATTTTCTTTTCCTAGCTGAGTGAAGCTGCACAGAAGAATGTGAGCCATAATTATATTGGGGTGAATTCAGGAAACGTGGTTCAACGCTGCCTTTATTTCCTATGATAGGAAAGCAGTGATGGTGTCCTATAAGTGGACTGACAAGCAACACAGATCATCTACATCCTAGTCAAAGATATATATATTTTGAACTATTTGTTATATCCATAAATGAACTCTTCTTAAAATGACCTTTGCATGAAGTTCATTCCCGTGTGAAACGCTTTGTAAAGCAGACTCAATAAAAATGAATAAAAAAGGTAAATGGACTGATTCTTATATAGCACTTTTCTACTCTCCTGGAGCACTTTATACAACATGCCACATTCACAGAAGCACTTTCCTTTCAGTGCTTCCTAGCTAACACTCACACACTGATGGATGCTTGAGAGACCCTGCAACTTGGAGCCAGGGATCGAACCATTAACCTTGCGATCAGTAGATGACTTGCTCTTCCTCCTGAGCTACAGCTACCCCAGGACGATACACTATATTAGGTATTGCTGTATTGCCAAGATTAAATAATTTGACTACAGCAATGTGTGCAGTGCACAGGAGGAGCGATCGGACCTTTACGCAGCCGTTTCACACTGTGACTCCTGGGGCAAATCTGGCAACCCAAATCTGGGTTAAATACCGGGGTTCTGCTTCACTACTTCTTTCCTCACCTGACCTCATGTTTTCCACTAAGGTCATGTGAATTGGAGAAGACATAGGAGAATATTTTTTGCACTATTTGACCAAGACCAGTATCATCATATTATCAATATTTTTTTCAAGTATTCCATAATATCCATGTCAAAACGTTCAGTTTCACTTTCACTGTATTGATTACAAAATTATTCCTGCAGTGATTTGTGTTCCCAATGTCTTTAGACCCGTATCTAACTTTAGTTTTTCTTTATAATATCATGCAGGACATTAATGCCCAGCAGTGTCTTTTATCAGGACTCTATGGCTGCCAGTATGTCCACAGCCTCTCCAGATAACATGAAATTAGCGGCACAACATTCATACCAGACCAATAATAAGTTGACGATACACCAACTGATGGTGTGACACCTCACAAACAAGAGAGCGCACACTGGCACTGTGTTATTGGCTCATTTGGCTGCTATAGTATCATTGTAGGGTCTTTACCTTACATTAAAGCACCTTGAGGTGATTATTATTATTGTGATTTTGCGCTATATAAAAAAACCCTGAATTGAACTGCTGTCAAACTAGAGGCCAAAGGGAGAAAGAACGAGTGTGGAAGAAAGTGTTTGGGACTCACCTTACTGGAACTGGTAGATTTTTACAGATTTCCCATCCTCCCATCAACCATTTAACCCGCTCATAGATAATGCTGACTGTTGGGCCTTGTTGCTGCACTCTGTTATGGGAGGCAGTTAACTAAGCGACAATGCTTCCATCTGCTGTCACATTCTGTAGTCGTACCAAAACAGAAGACACACTACAGGGCCGATGTGGAGATCCCCTGAAAATTAACCAAGCGGATGGCCTCCAGACATTATTACACTTTTAGCTTATTTGTCATACGAGTAGGAAGATTTATTCTGATCTGTATCAGCCATGAAACAAATTCAGCAGCAGCAGATGGTCAGATGGCTGCTACCCTCTGTATCTGAGTGTGTCTCACTCGTCACAACAAGGTTTTTTAACTCTCTGTCAACATGTTGACCTCTTTGTCCTGCTGCCTGCAGATCGGTTGCATTGGAGCCGGGGCTGTGCTGTCAGTCATACTGCAGCTTCCTGTTACTTCATAGTTTTGGAAAGCTTAGTCCACAGTGCTCTACACCCTGCTAAGCACTGTCCTGGCAGAACACACACCCACACACACAAACACACACCCACACTTGTATCTACCTTCACATACACATACAAACACACACCCACACACACATAATGTTACACATAGCCATAACACTGTCATTGGTCTTAGAAATATGGCAAGGCAATATTTTTGTTTGCTGTCTATCATATTCCATAACTGAAGCTTGAGGCCCACACACCTGGGGCCCAGCCCCAGCAGTCCCTTGTGCGATCATTCATAGCTTTAACATCCTGGGAGAAGGAAACACTTCACACATTTTCTCCTTTATCCACAACTGATGACAAAGTTGGAACAAAAGAGCCCCTGCAGTGTCACACTCAGTGTCCAATGTTCTGAGGGACTTAAGTCTCAAAGTATCCCCAGGACCCACACAGGCTTCCGTTCACACTATGCTCCCCTCGTGCAGCCTGTGGAGCATGTCAGTAGTTCAGAGTTGGGGCTATGAGGGTCCGCAGTGGTGGCTAGCTGTTGTTTTCAGCCGTCATGTACTTAAGGGCGGCAAAACCGTACCGCCGCGACATGTTCTGTTGGAACTCCTCCTTCAGGGTCTTCAGGCAGACCCGGTACTGCTTATTGGAGCGGAACTTGGTGATGTCAAAGCTGGGTGCATGAGGCATATGGATCATGAAAGCATTGGGCAGAACCACAAATTCATACTCCTGTGGAGAGAAAAGAACAAACTTTCAGTCTGAATTCCTCAGGAATCACCGTTCATACCTGAGTACATCTGATCTGGTAACATGTAACTGCATGAGCCACATTCCTCTTGGTCGTGCATAAGAAGCTAAAATTCGCAGTCGAACTGAACCGAAGTGCGCAGTTAACATCATTACTATTCTCATATTTTCAACAATGAGCAACACCTGACACAGGACACACGCAGACATTAGATATAGTGACAATAAAAATTTTATAAACACAAAATAGTTTCTATGACTTTTAGAAGTTGCATTTTTATGCTCCAAAAAAGGATGTTTGCATAAAGTCCTCTAAGACTATTATTAAGCACTTCAGTCAAACCTGACCTATGACCTCTTAAAATTAAAATCCAGTCATAATGAGTTTAGGAATGGGTATCGAAAACCGGTTCTTGTTGAGAGTTCTTGTCCCACTGTTTCAATTCCTTGGAATTGTTTGCCATTTTTGCAAACAATTCCCTTATCGATTCCAGTCGCCCTGAATGACGTCACCATGTTGCGGAGCGTCATTTACCTGGCAGGAAACACGGCGCCTAAGCGGCTCAAACACTAAAAAGTTTGATTATACTTTACGAGAACGGATGACAACAGGGCAACTTGCAACATCTGCCACAGCAGATGCCCCGATTTTCGGTAAGTGAATGTGTTTAATTGTAGGCAGGGAAATTACTGGATATTCTTCTGTAATTGCTACAGAATAATTTATGTTATACTTCGTTATTGCTACAGAAGAATATTTATTGTATTATTTTACATTTTTTTTCCTGGGGACCCCATGACACCCCATTGAAGAGCCGTAGGCTGTGGATCTCTTAAGATCTCACTGTTGGGTTTGTAAGGCCATGTTACTCCTAAATTTCTATCTTGTTCAAAGAGAAGATATAAAACAAAGTTCTAAGCTATTCGACCTTAGTGTTCTCCTTTTTTAAAAGGAATCAATAAGAGAATCGATATAGAATCGAATCGTTAAACAGAATCGAAAATGGAATCGGAATCGTGAAAATCGTATCAATGCCCATCCCTAAATGAGTTGCATGCTGATTTCTTCTTCAGCTAAAAGAGAACAGAACGTGTCACTGTAAAGCCATACAACCTGTCCAATCATTTGACTGACTGAGCTTTTGAGCTTTCTTTATCCTCAAATCCTCAAAATACAAAAATAAATGTGGTTAAATTACACAGTGGAAATCAAAATTATCTTAAGTTAAGTTATCCTAACATGAAAAAAGTGGAATATAGTGGAAAAGGATTTCATCATTTGAAAATATTCTGTATCACATTATAAAACAAACTTAAATGAGAAATTTAAAAGTTTTCCATCCATCGACTGCTGCTTGTCTGGGTTACAGAGGCAGTTGTCTCAGCAAAGATGCCCAGACTGCCCTCTCCCCAACTACTGAAAAATGTCCTTGTTTAACCACCTCCTTGACCTCATGCCCAGGGATAGACCAGTCATCCCCTTTCCCCACAATTTGCCTCCTCAAAGGAAAGGATGTCAGTGGGCTCAAAGAAACCCTCCTAATAAGTCAGTTAATAAATTGATACATTTTTTTACTACTCTGTATGCTTGAAGTGCTTTTTTCAATTTCTTAGCATCTAACATTGCTTCACACTCTCGCACTCTGATGGGGAACAACGTGGGCTTCAGAATCTTGCTTTGATATGCAGACTTGAGGGAGTGAACCCCCAACCTTCCACATGGTAGACAACCAGCTCCACCTCTCAGTCCACAGCCACACCACATTCACCACCTAACAATATCCTTATATAAAGTCAGCAGCTCTCTATCCTCACCACATACAGGTGAGCTGGAAGATGCTTCTCTATTCTGAGTCACTTGACAGTTTGTCAGTTTGCCTTGACGTCAGTTAAAATTCTTGTTCCATAGCATCACCAAACCCAGGTTTTTGCTTCAGCTACTGCCAGAGTCGCTCTCTTTGTGACTCTGGCAACGTAGGGCCTACCATTACCTGTCAGCTGACTGTTCAACGTATCCTCAGAATATAAGCTTGAGTATGAGCCCTATCCAGCGTCTTCCCCTACAACCTGACTTAACTTGCCACCAGTTGGTGATGAGTTGTGCTGATCAGCTATGCTTTTAACTTTACTTGAGGTCCAAAACACCAGTCTGAACGTGGTGGTGGTTTGAACGATTATTTTAACTGCTGAGTAGAGCAACTGCTGACTTTTCTCAGAGGAATGTTGTCCTGGTCTTATCTGATAGAGGATTCTAGCTGCTCAACAGTCCTGAGGCTCCAGATGTTCTAAGCTGGCGAATGGTGTGGACTCTTCTGCTATGAAGCCGTGCTGCTGGAATAGATGCAATATGCAGTTTAGCATCGTCCTGCTAAACTATGATAAAGACACCTGCTGTCTTTATGTTGCTCTAAAACCTGTATATACCTTTCAGCACTGATGGATCCTTTCCTTCATGTGTCAACTGCCAGTTCCATAGGCTCTGATGCCCCCAGTAGTATCAAAGATACAGGCATTTGAACTGAGCACCGATAAGCAGTCAGATCATCCCTGTCCTCTTTAGTCCAGAGGACGCAGCGTTCATGTTTTCCAAAAAATATTTTGGTTCCGATTTCTCTGACCTACGATCAGTTTTCCACTTTGAGCTTTGGTCCATCGGAGACAGCAGTGTTTGTGGATCAATGTTACAGATGATTCTTATCTGCATGATGGAGCTTTAACCTGCACGTATGGACGGCACACTGAGCTGTGTTCACACACGGTGATTTGTGAAGTGTTGCATTCTCTCAGTCTGTTGATGATATAATGTACTGTAGACAATGAGATGTTCAGTCTGCACAGTTTAGGAACATTACTGTGTTATTGTAGGATCTTTATCTTACAGTATAGAGAACCTTGAGGTGACTGTTGCTGTGATTTGGCGCTACATAAATGAAACTGAACTGAATTAAGCTAGTTGCCAAATTTGTAGATACATTTTTCTTCCTGTATTTTCTTCTGAGAAAAACTCTTTTTATATCCACTCATGTTACTGACTTGTTGCTAATAAGTCTACTGTATGTTCATTCAGTTGTGAGTTTAAATAACCGATATGTTATTATATGACTTAAAGAGATTTTCAAATCACTGGATTCTGTTTGTATTTACATTTTACACAAAGTCTCAATTTTGGGAGTAAATGAGGTTGACAATGGGAGCACTGAGTTACCTGTGCATCCAGCTCCATAATGTGAGCCACCTTGTTCCAGCCAAAGCCCACAAAGCGGCGGTCATACTCAGGACTGTCCCTCCTCACCATAACATAGGGCTCAAAGTCAGCCTCCCACTGCACTCTGTAGGGAGTGGTGGCTGTCCGCCATTTGGCAAAGTTAGTTGGTGCATGGCCTTTAGTCCACACATGATATCTGTAAGGAGAAAAAAGGAAAGTAGTTTACCAGAGCAGAAATGCACTCGACAGTTCCTAAAAAATTAGGTGGTACTTTGGACACAGGGATGCAAAAAGCTCTTTCTCAAGCGTAGATGTGAAAATTGAGTCTTTTTTATAGAGTTTTTACCCCACTATTCAGACCAAATCATTTTTGATGGCAGCACAGTTATCTCCATATATGTGAGTGCCATAAGACCATAAGATAAAAGACGTATTACAGACTGCAAACTCAAGGTGGGTGAAGCAAAGTGAATATGACTCAAAGAGCCTTGGGCACCCATAGAGACTGCACACAGGAGAAGCCCTGTAGAGTTTTGACCAGTATAGTGTTGCATCTGTACTCCCACTAAACATAGGCATATACTTATCTCCATGTCTGTGAGATGAAATTACATTTTCATTAATTTATGTCAAAGTTATTAACACCAGTATTTTGTGAAACCAGCTTCTTATCCTTCTGTTCCAGATGTAAAGCAGAAGGTTTGATTCACGCTGGTTTTACTGGATGTCATGTGTGCCTCATTGCAGCTTTCTGTTAGTGCCACTCATGTCTTATGTCTGCACTGAGCACCTCTGAGTCCGCTGACAGAACGTATCTGCGAATCTACTATTCTTTTCTGGTTCACATACCTTCTACGACAGAGAGGGACAAACATGTCTAACCTGAAGGTGAAGAGTGTGCCCATGTCCAGCTGAGACAGCAGCTCGGCTTTAGATTTCGGGTATGACAGTCGATACCGAAGTGTCTCAAAGGCGGGAACCACTAGAGCTTTCTTGGTGTTGGCCATGTCCAGCTGCACCACAGACTTCCTGCACATAGACGGTAAGTGATTGTTCACAGTGTCAATGAGGAATGAGATCAACATTTAGAGCTGTCCTTTGGTTTTTACTTAATCATCTTACCTGAGATACTCATAGAGGCTGTACATAGGCAAGAAGTCAATGTCTGATAGGAACATGTAGGGTGTGTTGACGTGTCGCATGGCCACATTTCGTAGCAAGTTGACTGGGTAGAACTGACCCTCCTTGTAGACAATGTGGTAACCGACATTCCCACGACTCATCAGCACCTCAGAGCCCTGAGCATAGCGAAGGAACTGCTGGGCTTCAGCATCTGACAAGTACAGGGCGAGGCTGATGGGGCCTTCCCAGTGCTTACAGATGGCCTCCAACATCTGGAGCCTACAAGACCAGATCACAGGCATAAATGACATCACCAAATAACTTATTACATATAGAGGATATATATATATATATATATACACATGCATCGCGACGGGAGTATTAGTTTTGTCAGCCAATGACAAAACATCTGCTGTTCTTTCATATTAGAGAAAACAGCAGGAGATCTTGCAATGAAATACAACTACTGGATTGCAATATTTGAAATGTTAAAATGGAAGTCTGCTTGCTAGCTGTGGGCAGTTCTTTTTCTGTTTTGTTCACAATGATTATTCTGAATTGATGTTAGAATAAAAACATGAAAAGTCAATAAAATAATTAAGAAGTCTTTTTTTTTTTTTTATAAACCACATATTTCTGTCACTGGCAACCACAGTGACTGAGTAGTTGAGAGTGGTGGTTGGAAGTTGCAGGTACTCACTGTGAAATTGATTGGTGAAGCCCAAGTGAGGCAGGCCTAGAGGCTGTCAGTGGTAATTAGGGTAATTAGGAAAAAATGTGTATTTCCTGACTAGCTGGTGAGTAGTTGCAAGAGGCTGCTTGCTGTAGCAAAGTGAAATCGATTGCAAAGGTGTATAGAGCACTGAACCAAAAACCTCTTTGTATTTGCTTTGGTTGCAAACAGATTTCCATGGTTGCCCATAGATAGTATGGAAAACACTGACTGCTCTGCAGAGTCTAAGCAGTAGTGAAACTTTTAAAACGGCATTGCACACAAGAAATGGAGATCATTCCCCTTTAAAGTAAAAGATGAACTTTTTGAAATGTGTTAGTTTCTGTTAGTTAACGCTGAAGGCAAATTTTTGGTTTGACTTGCACTTTTCCAAGTTACGCTACCATTCGGTGGTTAGCTTTTATCGGGGTGACCATGGTTCACGGGGTTGGGAAGCTCATCTTGTAACTGGAAGGTTACCGGTTCGATCCCCTGCTCTGTCTGTCTTGGTCGTTGTGTCCTTGCGCCTAAAGGTGTTGGCCAGAGGGGCCGATGGCGCGATATGGCAGCCTCGCTTCTGTCAACCTGCCCCAAGGCAGCTGTGGCTACAACTGTAGCTTGCCTCCACCAGTGTGTGAGAGTGAATGAATAGTGGAATTGTAAAGCGATTTGATGGTCTCGAAAAGCTCTATATAAATGTAATCTATTATTTTAAGTGTCGGCAGACAATTTGATTCAATTTTACAAAGCAATCATAAGGATGTTTTCAGTGCAGCATCGTCTTTGCAGCCAATTTCACCCAACCACAGGGAGCAACCTCCAGCAACCACTCAGCAGCCATCAGGAAATATTCATTTTCCTCTAGCGACCAGATGTTGCCAGGGGTTCACAGTCATGAAGATGTGAAAATAAACCTTTTTAATGCCACTATATCGCCTTGATCCAGATTATTGCTGAATAAGAGATGAACTGATCTCACTTTCTGATGTTAATCAAGGACACTTTTAGACTCTAAAATTATTAACCTAGAAGCTCAGAAGTTCTGGGGGTAGTCATTTTTACTGACTGTTAAATACTTTTCCCTGGTCTATGGTTTTAAAAACATAAAACTGCAGAGTACAGGCCGAATGGCTAACCTTTAAACATTTCAGGTAGGTTTGGGTATTTGGCAGTATGACAAAAGCTGCAAACTGAAAAAGAGCTGTTACTAGAAGGATGTTTGCTTCTGCTTTTTAAGTATCCTAGTATTCTTTAGTAGTGCAGGACTATATATATATAAACCATTAGCCTGTAAGGAAGATATTGGTAAATGATTGCAGCCAGGCTCCAGTACATACCTGAATTCAACTAGTTTCTTAAGCTCAAGCCTTACTGCAGTAGAGGCAAACCATTGTTAAGCTCTATAACAGGAGATATGTAAATATATTTCTCCCCCAATGTCATACCTAAGAGGTTTGTTCCTTCGATCTTCATCAGTCAACAGATTCGCCAACACAGCTGTTTATTGTGTGTGTGGGGGGGTTTCTAACCAGGAGCAGCTCTAATATGTTTTTTCTTAACATTTTCAATGTTCTAAAACCTCTGGAAGCCTTCCACTTCATTGTTCTGCCCACTTTGAACTAAACACACCTGTGTAGCTTCTGTAAGTGTGGGTGTAAACCAGCACCTGTCCATAGAGAGCTGGGCGACGAGAGTGACATCTGTGTTGTCAGAGCTGGGTTTATACTCATAGTGCAGGAAGTAGAGGTGTGTTCGATGGACAGTGAATCGCTCTCGACGAAACTCGTAGCACGGATCATCTTCGTCCAGCTCTGACAGTGTCTTCTGGAGCTGCAGATAGAGAAAGACAGGAAGAATAAGACAGATTATAGACCAGAGAGACAGAATCTCAACAACAACAAAAAAACTAGACAAAACATGCATGTCACTGAGTGAAATAAGTATTTGATCCCCAACCAAAACATGTCTAGTACTTGATGGGGAAACCCTTTTTGCTGGTAAAACATTTCTCGTAGTTTGCACACATCTCAGGAGGGATTTTGTGTTACCAATGGTAGTCTTGGTGACTGTGAGCTGCATTCAGCTGCCAACACCTCACTCTTAACCATCCTCACCCTACGAGGCAAGATCTTGCAAGGGACTGTGGCTGCAAGGTGGTGTCCAACCATATGGTGGACAGAGGTGAAAGGAGCAATCAAGCTGAAGGAGGAGTCTTATGAGGGTTGGCTAATTCAATTCAATTTTATTTATACTGTGCCAAATCACAATAACAAGGCACTTTGAAATGTAAGGTAAAGACCCTACAATAATAAAGAGAAAACCCCAAAAATCATATGATGAGAGTGGGAAGGAAAAACCTGGCATAACCAGGCTCAGGGAGGGTGACACTGTACTGTGAGGCCTGATTACTAAGACAGGGAGCCAATGAAGAGATGCCCGTATAGGAAAAATATGCTCTCTCTGTCTATTCACCGTCAGTACTCTTGCTGCAGCATTTTGGATTAACTGAAGGGAGTTTTTAAGACAACTTATAATAACAAATTACAATAATTCAGTCTAAAATTAATAAATGAATATACTAGTGTGTCAGTGTCACATGATTTTAGAGATCTTGCACAAATGAAAGAAAGCAGTCCCACATATTTGTATGTGCATTGAAGGACATATCCTGATCAAAAACGATACAAAGTTTCCTTTCAGTGTTACTGGAGGCCAAGGTAATGCCATCCAGCAAACAGGGATGACAGACTAAGGTTGGTGTTCCCACAGCAGCAGCGGGAGCAAGTTTTAAGATTGGGGCATATTATTCTGATGGTGGGTCCATCTGGGAACTAAGAGGACAAGGGACTGAATTGCCAGCAGGTTCTATTGGCCAGGTATGAACAGAGAGTTTTTCTTGCTCAATCTGTCAGCTGGCTGGTGAAAAAAATGTCCCAAAATTTCCTTTAAAGCCTTTACCTGTTATTGATGTTCCATTCAGTCGCATTGCAATGGATATAGTGTGGCCGCTAGAGTGAATCCAGGCAGGTAATCACTATATATTAGTGGTTTGTGACTACAGTACCAGATATCCAGAAGCATTTCTCCTTAGGGAAATTACAGCTAAACAGACAGCTTATGCTCTCTTGCGGGTTTTTTTCCCAGGTGGATACTCCATCTGAGATTTTGACAGATGATGGTTTTGAGTTTCTTTCGCATACCCTGAGGAAGGTGTATAAGCTTTAAGGTATTAGCAGTATTTGAACCCCCAAACAGATGGCTTGGTGGAGAGATACAATCAAACTCTGAAAGCAATGTTGAAGAATTTAATCTCAGCTAATGCTAAAGATTGGGACATGTGGCTTCCTGATTGGCTGTTCACTTATAGGGAAGTGCCTTAAGCATGAACCGGCTTTTCACGTGCTCCTGTATGGCAGGCAGGTGAGAGGACCATTGGACGTTCTACAGGAATCCTGGGTGAGGCCGAGGAAAGAGGTGACGAGCGTGTTGAACTACGTTCTTCAGATGAGGGAGAAAATGGAGCAAAACACCAAATTGGTGAAGAGGCATATGCAGAGTACTGTTACAACAGGGCCGCAAGGGAGAGCTCGTTCAGCCAAGGACAGCAGGTACTCTTACTACTTCCTACTGCTGAAAACAAATTGTTGGCTAAATGGCAAGGTGCTGTGCTAAGAAAGCAGTTCAACAACTTATGAGATCCAGATGCCAGAGAGAAGAAATCCAAAACAAATTTCACATCAATCAGCTAAAGCAGGGGTGGGCAACTCCAGGCCTCGAGGGCCGATGTCCTGCAGGTTTTAGATATCACCCTGGGTCAACACACCTGAATTAAATAATTAGTTCATTAGGAGGCCTCTGGAGAACTACAACACATGCTGAGGAGGTAATTTAACCATTTAAAGCAGCTGTGTTGGATCAAGGAAACATCTAAAACCTGCAGGACACCGGCCCTTGAGGCCTGGAGTTGCCCACCCCTGAGCTAAAGGAATGGAAAACCCAGAATAATCCAATCCAGCAGCAGTTGTTGGTGCAAACTGTGGCTGAGGAGGATGATATCAATGAGGAATTTATGCCTGTTGGGCTTAACTCTGCCTCTCTTGACCTCTCCCATCTCTCTGTAACTCAGTAGGAGGAGTTGCATGCCATTATTCCTGCCAAGTTATTTTTAAGAAGAAACCAGGGATGACAAACCTTGTGGAGCCTGACATCTGCCTGAAAGAGAGTACACCAATATGGCAGAGAATGTACAGGATTGGAGTTTTGGAGAAGTAGGTAGCTCTGATATTGGATTGGGGGGTTACTGAGCTCTCAACCAGTGAATGGAGCAATCCTATTGTGATGGTAAAAGTTGTAATTGTAGAAGAAATTGTAATTTTGTTTAAATTCTGTTCCAGTGAAAATAAAAGCATTCTAAACTCAAATAGATTCCTTGGAAAGAAAAGTTTCACGATCTCCACCAATCCATGAATTAACTTGTTTTCAACTGACAGCATGGCAAGAGCATTTAACCTCTGCTGTCCCATGGTGTTGCATGTGAAGGTCTTAATTCTTTTCCACTTTATAATCACTTCTGCTGAATCAAGCAGAAGCTTTTCAATTTCTGGCTGTGACACTCTTTCAGATAAGGCATCCTGAAGGTTGTTCTCAATTAACTCGAGCAGAAACGAGTATTTCCTGTGTGCAGCTCAAAGAGACTGTACAGTGACTTCATCCTAATTTTGATCGCTCCTTCAAGTGTGACACTGGGAAATTATGTGACAAACTTCCTTCAGAGAATACAGTCCGTTATTCTCCGGAGGAAGTCGGACAGAATAAGGTGACCACTTTTGATTAATGTCTCCTGTACCTGCACGACACATTTAGTCCTCTTATTCTTTCTCTCTCAGACAACCCACTCTCTCTAAAACTGTGTGTTTGACTGGATGATCATGGCCATTTTTACATATTGCTTTTCGAGGACATACATCATATTAAACTCTGGTGTCAGCATAGAAAAACTGTAGAACCTGTAGAAATGAAATAATGTAAATAAACCTGCAAAAATAAAAAAAATACTTCCAAATCAGAGTCTTGTTGACTGCTGAAGTTCCCACTCCTATCTATCTATTTATCTATCTATCTATCTATTGCATCATCATAGGTTTGCACAATTAATTTATTCTTGCTATTTTATTGCTTGCGAGTCATTTTGTCCTTAACCTAAACGAATGCAATTTCACATGTGCTAAAAAGTTTCTGCACGTTATGATTCTAGCAAGAACAAACCTGTCAGTGGCACTTTTGTGTCAGTCTGAGCCACTGACTTTGATCATGAACATTATTACCGACATGTGAACAGCTGCTTTTGTGTCTGGCATGGTAGATAGACTGGTGTTTATGCTATACTCTCCTACTCTGCCTTAGCACTGAGGACTTTATACAACATGCCTCATTCACCCATTAAACAAGCACTATCTATGCTGAGATTCTATAGTATATTTCACACTGTTTGTGTGCCGGGGATACAAGTTTCACCTGGTTGGAGTTTTGTTTAAGTAAATGTTTATCACTGTTGACAGTAGAGGGCAGCAGGGTTCCTGCTGTGGGACTGTTATGGCAAGACACACCTCTGTTCATTCTCCTATTCTACACATTAGTAATGGCTCCAAAAGCACAAAAACTTATTAATGAACACTGAAGTTTATCCTCTGTTACTCCAGGTTATGTTTACAATGACCAATATGTAACACTGTGCTTACTTGAGCGACTCTGGCTAAAATAAAAATTGCATAGATATGCTTCAAGCACAGTGTTCCTAGTTTTTCTTGTGTTTTTGTATTTTGTTAGTTCATTATTTATTCCCTGGTTCCTAGGTTGTTCAGTTTAGTTTATTGGATTCCCCCCTTGTGTCTCTGCTCTCTGTGTCTCCCTCTGTGTCTGTGTTTATATTGTGGTGTGAGTTCTTGTGCCGTGGTTCCCTTCATGTTTTATTGTGTTATGTTTTCCATGTTTCCCCAGCGTGTCGTGTCTGTGCTCTCCCTCGCTCCCTCATCTGCCTCTCCTCTACTCTCACATCATGTTTCCTGTTTTATTGTGAAGGTCCTGCGTTTTCATGTTTATTCTGTTCAGTCCAGTCGCCCCTGTCTCGTTATGGTTATTCATGTCAGCTGTGTTCCTTGGGTCTTCTCACTTCCTTGTTATCCCTCTGTGTATTTAGGTCAGCATCTCCCTCAGTCCTCTGTCGCGTCCTCCCTCATGGCTGCGTGTCTCTCCCTGTGTTTCCCCATGAGTTCATATTCTTAGATTTTCCCGGTTTAGTTTTGTATCGCTCCCTCTGTTCCCAGCAATAAAACTGTATTTTGAATTCACGTTTTGCTTAAGTGAGTTTGCGTATGAGTTCCTGGTTCATGACAATCCTGCTCTCTTAAAATGTAAAGATCAGATCACTTAGTTTTAGATTTTCTGTTCAGTGTTTGTATGTTAATTATACAAAGCAGGTCTAAAGTTATTCAGACACCCCCCCCCCCCCCCCCCCCCCCCCCTAACAAAACATTTGAATACTGTCAGTAGCCAACTTGACTGGGAACACGTAAATCATAAAAGTAGTATGAGTCATGTCAATAAAAACTTTAGGAAGTACAATACATATGGATATAGGTTTTTTCCTTCCTTCCTTCCCTTACCCTTAAAAGATGACTATCCCTCCCTGAGCCTGCTTCTGCTAGATGTTTCCTCCTGTTAACGAGCTAAGGATAGGAATTCCTAAAACCTGGCGCACACCTCAGAAGCAGTAAAGGCATCATGAGTGTAGGTGATGCAAAATGTCCATGTGCATCCACAACGCTAATGCTAATGTCTGACTAGCCAACATACCCTGAACCTACCATGTCAGGTATTAATTTAATGTACTAGGCATAGCAGTTACATCAGGAGATGTAGAAACTCTCATGTATGTTGTCAATACCAAGTCAAGAGTTATGTTTCAATTTATAAGAAATTTACTCTTTGTTCGCTACAAATGTAACTTGTTTGTAACTAAATGGATGATGGCAGTTTGAATCCCACAGTGTTTAAGCACCATCTCAAATAACTTCACTACACTGACAACAGAAACAGAAGCACAGAAGTTCCACATACATTCTCACTGTTGTGGTCAGCCTCACTGGGACACCCGAACAGCTCTCGTCGCAGAAGGTTGCCATCGTACTCCAGAAAGGTAAGATAGAGATTCCGGAAGAATTCCACATGCTTGTTCTTTACTCGCAACTTCTTTGGAGAGTTCCAGTGGATCACCTGTTGAGGAGAACCACAAATGGGAGAGCGGTGAAGAAGCTTCTGGTATCATCAGGTTCTAAAGAATCAGAGCAATAAACCAAAACATTTACACTGCGCTTTGCCAAGAGTGCAGAACAAAGTTACTACTTGTTGTTAACACTTATCCGTTATTTGGCTCAATACCTGGCAAAAATAATGAGAGAGCAGTGAAGAAAAGCCTCATTATACTATTTGCTAAGATGTGAAATTACTTCACTCAGTGCTTTAGACAAAGGTGCCATTTCACCAACCGCACTTTTTTTGCAGATTGATATAAATATGTTTCAGCAATACCATTCAAGATGCTCGTTTGTCACTTTCAGCAACTCAGTGTTTTGGCCAAGAACACTTTGTGGACATAGAATGAACTGCCAACCGTGCGAGGAGCACATGAAGCATTATCCAATGCCAGAAGATACATTATAGAAGAAACCACATGAAAGAATCCACAAAACTGCCAAAACATGTATGAGGCTATTTCCGGCATGGCTTCACTTTTGATTGGTAAGATCAAGAGCTTTTCCTAAAACTAATTCAGCAGAGTTTCTTAAAGTCTTTGTTTAACGGTCTCAAAAGCACTGTGCTAGTGTGGAAAGTTTAAGTCCTGTTTTTTTCTATTATAGTATACTTTTACTTGGATGACTAAAAACCTACACAGACCAGTTTGGTAAGAACAGTAATAGACCCTGTGCACGAGAAAATGCTAAGTTCCTGTTTTAAGGCCGGATGTAGGGTTGTACATTTCCGGTAGCTTTATTTTGCGGTCAATCGCTACTGCAAAGGTGGACTCCAAAATCATGTCCAAAATACGAAAACGGAAAGATTACATTAAGTTACAAAGAGCAAAAGGTGGGCACACTCACCATTGCCGTGTTATTAAAAATAAAATGATAAATTTTGACGTTTGAAGCGTGTAGATTGGTTGTTTACATCACTCAACACAAGCAGAACTGTATTACAAAATCAGAAGACACATCGTCCACATTCAGAAGCACATCTCTGTATAGTGACAGTTCTTATGTTTAAACAGGCAAATGTCCAGTATTGAAACTACAGGTGAACAATAGTCAAAGCCAGATGTTACCACGTTATGTCGATATCAGCTGGTCAAGTGCTCACCTACACAGCATGTCAACAAACCGTGAAAAAAAGCCACAGGATATAAAAAATACATGAATGACTGCTGGTAAGGGTCTCGATATATTAGTATTTACGAAGGGTATGTTGTGACTTATCTTCACAATTACAGTGGTCCCTCGCTATAACGCGGTTCACCTTTCGCAGCCTCGCTATTTCGCGGATGTTTTTAGTGCAATTTTGCATGCTTTTTTTCTTTCTTTTTTTTAAAGCGCAGTGTGTTCTGCGTCCTGATCGACTGCAGACCATTGTCGATCTCCTCCGTGCCGTCTCTCCTGTACAGTACAGAATCGCTACATCAATAGCTAGCAGTGTGACTCTGAAGTGCTGTACTGTATGTTTGGAAGTTTTCTCCTCAACAAAAACAATGTCAACGAAACGTTTTGCACCGTCATAGGCACCTGCGGTAGCACCCGAAAGGCAGAGGAAGATAACCATGGCACAAAAACCGTTGGACTTCTGGGCCCATACGGCGCGCCGGATTATAAGGTGCATTAAGCTTAAATGAAGCAATTAAGCTTACAGTTAAATTCATTAGTTCTAAAATCCGTCATTATTATTTATAGGAAAACAAATATACTGTATGTTTAATTTTCAAATAAATGTTTGAGACTGAAAACAGGTTTTGATCTTTGGTTTCATTCTATAATACTGGACTTTTTTTTTTACGAAGGTTTGAACTCTGAGAGTGTTTAAATGACAGAAAAGTGGGAAAATGTTGATGCCTGTCTGAAAAAACTGTATAAAGCGTGTAGTGAGGGGTGTAACAGCCTTAAAACATATAAAATAATTGTAAAAAAATAAAGTTGGCTACTTTGTGGATTTCACCTATTGCTGGTTATTTTTAGAACATAACACCCGCAATAAACGAGAGAACACTATATACAAATACTAAGAAATATAAAATTTGAATCTTTTTTATAGTTTGCCCTGAGGCGAGGGGGAAAAATATCGACAAGTCGACGAACATCATCTACAGATATATTCGTTAAATGCACAAGACATCTTGAGAAATGTAAATCGCCGCTTGATTCATCCATTTGGTTGACGTTTTTTTGGAAAACCCAACCGTAAACAAGGTGCGAATATCACACCGGAAACGAAGCGCCTTACAGGAGTTTCCCCACCGGAAGTAGCATATGCTAAAGTGCACATAATCAATCCGGTCGTTAAGTCTGACGTCACTAGCCGTGTCTGGGCCTAAACTCTGCTGCAGGTCCATATATCAAGCTATCACTATGGCATTACTGAGAGTTGAAAAACTGTCTAAAGTCTTTCATCTTTAATAAAATGATCAGCGTTCTGCTCTACCAGGTGTAACAATTGAGTTTAACATCCAGGCATCCATGAAAACGGAATTTATGACATTTAACGGAGTTAGAAGTTAGCAGGAAGTTAGCTCGCTAGCTTCTATCTAAATACAATATAGCATGTCCTGACTGCGGGGTTTTGGAAACAAATTAAAACGTACAGCTCTGTATTCACTTCCAACATAAATGAAGACAGAAAACTAAACAGCAGTGACGTTTGTAGGGTTACTGAAGTTTGGCTAGCTGGTATATAATAGATGTGCTACGTGACCGCTAGCGACACAGCTATGTTAGCATAATATAAACAAGCTAACTTTTTTTCCACTCGATAAAGGTTAACGTGAGTGTTCTCAGTGGTCAGGAACAAATGTAATCGCATGGCAGGATGCTGTAAAAGGACCAAACTTCAGCCAGGAGAACAACTGAGATAATCCATTCACAATACGAGGTTAGTCATTCATATACTGCTGCATGGGCTGGGCTGTAGTTACATCCTAAGGTTTAAAAAACTGAGCTTAAATAAATGATTAGCGGTAATAAAAGCCGAGGGAGGTCAACAGTGATCACTGACTATTTTAGGAGCTTTTTGAGATTAAATAGAAGAAAATAATACTCTTATGCAGGGTTTGAAATGTCTAGTTATTTGAAAAATGGAAAGTAAAATAAAGGATAGAAAGTGGGGAACACCTCCGAGCAGGTTCATATGTGTCTCGATAAATGTATAACGCGCTTATCAACATCTCACCTTTAGGTCGGACACATCTTTGTAGCACTTTTCGGAACGGGTGTGGTCAGACAGCTGGACGTTCCAGAAGCAAGGCAGCTGATGAACCAGGAACGGGTTTTGTTTGATCACTGCGTTAAAGATATCCTGCAGACACAAAATCATATAAGATATGATATCCCCACACAAAAAAACCACATATTTAGGTTGTCCATTCTTTAATCTGCTGAAAGAGATGTGTCTTCCTGAATGTTTTAAATGTGGTACAAATGCTTACTTAAAGACCTAAGTTGGAATCTGCTTTGTTTGATCGATTTAGATTTTTTACATATATGAATCATTTTATCATCATCACCAACCGGAGAGCTGGGAGGGATTACTACCTGCCTCGTGGTTTTATGTTTAATAAAAAGAAAGTGAAAAAGATATTCTGGAATCTTGCTGGTCTGGGCCCAGTTTCATAGTTCTGACTCAGCCACCATCTTGTTAAGTGTGCCGTATGTATCCAGATGTTCATCCTTATACAGTCCATTTATACGTACACTCACTCTCATAAAGCGAAAAACTTGAAATTGCTTTGAAGAAATGAAGTCTGGTTACATCTGACAGACTTTTCTTTAGCTTTGAGATTTTTGAACACTCACGTAGCAAAAGCCTAAGTGGCAGCTTTAGCTTCCTAATGGGAAACATAAAAACTATTTAACCATGTAATGAATACTACAATAAAGTGGGCTGACAGTCCATGGAAAGAAGTCATATAGCAGAAGGCAGATGGAAAGCTGAAAGGAACCTGCTCCTTTTCCAAACTGCCTACTTTGCGGGAATTTACTTAGTGAAGGTTTAATTTAACTCTCATAACCATACCTCTCATCTAGACAAGCTCTTAATAACTAAATGGAAAAAGGATAACTTCCCAAAGCTCTCAGTGTTTGCCCTGTGACTGTTGATGTGGAACAACTCAAAGAGTATGATAACATGTCTTTGTGACCACTGGCACATAGGTATGCCCAAGTGGACTGTGAAAACTGTGTAGACCACTAACATATACATGAAGAGTTCTATCATCCTGGCACAGGCACAATGCAGGACTCCAGTTATTTAGTATATTTCGTTTTGCGAAAGATCTAAACATTAAAGTCTCAGAGGTGGAGAAAGAGTCTTATAAATTTTATTTAGCTTGTAGGTGTCTGGAGTCAGCTGACAGTTACTGACAATCCAAGAGGAGAATGGCAGTAGCTGAAGCAAAAACTCAGGTGTGGCAGGAGCTCATTGGTATGGGCCATTAGGTCCCTGTACAACTGTAGTGAAAGCTCTCGATCCAGCAGTAAGTCAGACCCTTTGTTATCAATTCTGTTCCTAAATTTTATGACCAACATTTTTAGGTGAGGCAAGTGACTTTATAGGCAGTGACCTCAGCTCCCACTGGGTCATTTGCAACCAAGTTTTAAAGCAAAAGAAATGAGAATTGCCACCTCTAAATCTGACACTACTGTTCTCAGATGACAAAGGGCTGCATGCAGCTAAGGGAGGATTCGCTGTTTATTTTGACGTCCTATTCGCTGAGCGAAGAGTGAAGCAGGTCACTGACAAGTTGAGGGAGGATGTCTATAAATAGACAGCTGCCTCTGTAAGCTGGACCCAGATAAGCGTGAGAAAATGGATGACCCTTGAAGGTTAAAACTATCTTTTTATCTTTTGAGATACAGTGTAAAGCTGGACATACACTGTGCAATTTCGGCCCATTTTGAGCCGATTTTTCAGTCGTGCGACCGTTTTGGGCATCGGCCCGAGTTTCGCCTTAATCGTGTGTTGTGCATCATGTAGTATACGTGGGGTAACAAGAAGCGATTAACACCTCACGACCAGCTCCCGATCATCAATCGTTTGGTCGTAAGAAAATCAAACATGTTTGAAATCCTGTCGTGAGGGTGTCACTGCAGCCTCTCACACTGCGCACGCGCAAACACAGAAATGAAAGTGAAAAGACGGAGCAACACGGCAGTGCAGCGTATGATGGAGGCACAACTTGTAGAACTTTGGCAAGCTCATCTGAGTCTTTTTGATGTGGCCTCACAAAATTATCAAAATCACAACAACCGTGAAAAGAGTTGGATGGACATTGCTGTTCAGTCACAGCTGCCTGATCAGTGTTTTTCATTAGCAATTTATGGTTGATGGTGGTGTGTGTGTGTGTCTGTGTGAGTGAAAGACAGAGAGGGGGAGCGAGAGGCAGATTTTGTGTTATAAGCTTCATGTTATGGACGCACAGTGTGAGCACTCAGGTCGCATCAGATCAGGCTGTATAGTGTGAGACGCTGCATCGTGACCGACAAACTTCTAACCCCTGCGACTCAATTGTACAGTTTGAGCAGGAGTTGAATAACGCGACTGAAAAAATTGCAGTGTTTGCCCAGCTTAAGACTAACGCCTGATTTAGACTTTTGCAGGGAACCTTTACCATTACGTGTTCGTGTTCCAGTGTTTCAACTGTGATGTCAGCCAATTAAAACTTTTCTCTCCCAGGTCCCTGCTCTTTGCTGTGGCCAGTGAATTTTTGGTGGGTTTTTTGGGGAAACAAAACAATAGTGGATCCCTGACCCTCAGAACCATTTTCCAATAAGTTGATTTTGTTTTCCAGTAACTGCTGTCACATCATTTTGTTTTCAACAAATTAAAGAAACATTTGAACAGTTCGATCATCAATATCCAACATGTCATTTTTTGTACTGTCTATAACCTTTATTGACTGCAACATTTGATACAACATACTCATACTAATTATACACAACTGAAAATCTTTTTTTAGTGACTTTTATTATAATGGCAGGTTTACCCACCAGTCCCGACTACCTTTTCCTGATGATTTCATCCAGTACCAGAGTGAGATATTCCTATTCAGATTTTAACTGTCACTGAATGCAGAGTTGTCAAATTTAAAGGACATTTTTATATTGGTGCAGCACCATAATGCTGTGCTGTCAGTATATGAAAGCACAACAGGTTTATTTAATTATGTAAGTCCAAAAATACTCCTACTTCAAATACAGCTGTTTTTCCAATTTAAATGACACAATTGTGATGTGAGCTATGACATTATGTGTGTGTGTGTGTGTGTGTGTGTGTGTCTTACCTGGTCTGCCAAGGAAGTGGACAGCATGCTCATTAGTTCCCTTTCTGCAGTCAGTCTCCACATCTGCTCCCATCTGAGCTTTCGCAGACGATCCAGGAGGAGCAAAATAACCCCTGTAAAGTGGACACACACATGCTCAAACACACACACACACACGCACACACACACACACACACACACACGCACGCACACACACAGACACACACAAGGTACAAACAAAGATGGTAGCTTAAGAAACAGAGTGACTGGCGTCTAGCTGGTCTTAAGGAAGACCAGGTCTTCCTTAAGACGCAGTGCCAGAAGTGTTGTTTCTCATTCAGGTTTTCTAATTTTGTTTCCTTTCTTAAATTCTGTCATCTAGACTTTACTTGACACAGCTAACATGCTAAAAGCAGGTTATAAGGTACTCACCAGTGTTAAAGCCTCTGCCCAGTGCTGGCCAGGGTCGATGGTTCTTCCACAGGTTCCCCAGATACCAGTCACTCTGGTTCTCTACCAGACCTAGAACTTGCTGGCCTGTATAAAAACACACACACACACACACACACACACACACACACACACACACACACACACACACACACACACACACACACACACACACACACACACACACACACACACGACTGTTCTCACTTGTTTTTTTTGGTCTCAAACAAGCACCTTTTTATCTCCACAACCTTCAATTCATTCAACTCTAACCTGCTGCACAGTGGCTGTAATGTCATTAGTAATTACTGATTTGTAGTATTTTATTGAGGAAAAAAATAAAGGCATTTCATATGGGATGAGGACAAAACATCATGATTATATTGGGAGGAATAACTGTATGCCACGGTCCTGGATCTGGTGACCCGGTGTTTGTTTTTTTGATTTAATATTCTTTGATTATTGTTATTCATGGTTTTGGTTATCTTTATATTTAAGGTTTGCTGCTGGATGGACTGTGTATCTCCCCTGATGGTTCTACTTTCCCCATCTCATATCATTATTTTGCTATGAGCCTATGTTTTAGTTTCTTCCCAGTTTAGGCTTTGTAGTTTAGTCGTTGTCTCTTTTCACGTTGCATTTGTGTCCTGTTCCGCTGCTAATAAAGGCTCACTTTCGGTTTAAGTCCATCCAAAGCGTCTGCATTTGGGTCCAATGTCTGTCTACTCCGCACGCTCTGCCACAGCAGACGTGAAACTGAGTTCAGCAAGACTTTGAAAGGACGTATGTAGATTGTTTCGATAAGAGAATTTATAGAAACAATCTGCTCGTTTCTAGAGTGGGTTGATTGCATCATTTGAGAAAGTGTTTCAATAGCAGTAACAGTAGATTAAAACTGCAAGAATGACATAACATGAGCTTAATAGTGGAGTGAAAAACTGTTGCCTCAGAGCAAGAAGGTCTTGGGTTTGAATCCACTATCTGGCCGGGGCTTTTCTGTGTGGAGTTCTCGCCTATCAATTGTCTCTCTGCAAGAAAGGTCACCAAGCTGGAAGCTGGACGCATCAGTAGCAGACACTTTAGGGTCAAATATCATGACATCCAGATCCAGATCCAATAGAAACCTAATCATATCATAAAACGAGCTTTTATGTTAAATCCACAACAAAGTGTCAAAAACTTTAATTGCTGCCTCATAAATGAAACCACGCTGCAATGAAAAGAAGCAAGAATTGAATTCACTCATACATTTAAAGCTTTTGAGTCACTGAACAAAAAGTATAAAGACAGCAAGTGGTTGGAATTAAATATAACTGGGAGATTAAGAGAAGAGAGGAGGAGAGTATGCGGGCTTTAAGGTAAGAGATTACTGAAGGAAGCTGGGCAGAGATAAAGGTTGAGGAAAGAGGCAGTGGGAGCCTGGAGAGAAGAGCATGGGTGCAGTGGTGGCAGGTTTAATGAAGGCTATAAGGAAGATTAATGAGAGCTTATTGAAGCAGGCAGCAGAGAGCAGGGTGCTCCTTTACAAAGGCTACGAAACAAAGAACACAGATCTGCCTGAGCAGGATAATTAGAGCTCAAATACAAAAAGCTATAGTTTATAAAGGTTAATCAAACTTGATGGCCACAATATTTGTGTGAAATTAGTTGAGTTCCAAGTGAAAAATAAAACACAGGGAACAGTTATTCAGTGTTAGACTGCATCATGAAATAAATCAAAAACAGCACTGTCCGAATGTTCCTACAGCACCTGAACTATGCAGGAGTGTGAGTGGTAGTGACAGAGACAGGGCGCAGCTCTTTGGTCCAATTACTCACCCTAAGAAGTGTAATCTAGCTGTAAACCCAAACACTCAAACTACTTAAATAAATTAATGTAAACTTCCATCCATTCGCTTCCGCTTATCCTTTTCAGGGTCGCGGGGGGGCGCTGTCATAGGGCGAGAGGCGGGGTACACCCTGGACAGGTCGCCAGTCTGTCGCAGGGCCAACACACAGGGACAGACAACCATTTGCACTCACATTCACTCGCACATTCACACCTAGTGGCAATTTGGACGGTGGGAGGAAGCCGGAGTACCCGGAGAGAACCCACGCAAACACGGGGAGAACATGCAAACTCCACACAGAAAGACCCCGGCCTGATGGTGGAATTGAACTCAGGACCTTCTTGCTGTGCGGCAACAGTGCTAACCACCGTGCCACCGCTATACGCCTGTATATGTATAGCGCTTTACTAGTCCCTAAGGACCCCAAAGCGCTTTACACCAGCGGTCTCCAACCTTTTTTGCGCCACGGACCGGTTTATGCCCGACAATATTTTCACGGACCGGCCTTTAAGGTGTCGCGGATAAATACAACAAACTAAAACTAGTACCGGTACTGAAAAAAAAAGAAGATTTATTCATAACACACGTGAAAAGACCCAGGAAAACCGGGTTAACGATAAAAACGATATCAAAATAACGCTGAAAACCAATAAAAACCCTGAAAACCATACATTTCACACCTGAGCCTCAACTCTCGCGGCCCAGTACCAAACGACTCACGGACCAGTCCGAGGCCCGGGGGTTGGGGACCGCTGCTTTACACAACCAGTCATCCACCCATTCACACACTACTAACTCAAATAGCTTAAGTTCCTGTAACATGTTTCAACATATTATTTTTTAATAAACTTATTTGCAGTGTTGGTCAACTTACTTGAAAATAGTAATTAGTTACTAATTACTGATTACTTCTCCAAGAAAGTAATCCCATTACTTTACTGATTACTTATTTTCAGAAGTAATTAGTTACGTTACTACTCAGTTACTTGTTAAAAATATGATACACAACCTGAATACGTAATAAAACAATAGACCTTTCAACCCAATTCTATTTTTTCTGCATAATCCATCATATAAAATTAATCAAATGAAAAAAGTCTCTTTTTAAAATTTGTTTTATGAGTTTTAATGTTTACATTTTATACACATTGCATTAAGCAAAAATTATATGTAGCTGTCTTTGACTTGAAGAAATGTTTAACATTTAAACCTGTTTTCTGCGTATTCCAAAAATAAAAAATAAAATCATTTTTGTGTTTACACTCACTCTTTCAAATAGATGCAAGTAAAACACAGCAAAGATTAAATAAAATCAAAGATACAGCTGCACTGAGTCCTGTCGCTCTTAAATCTATTTTCACCTGTTTAGCAGGAGTGGGGCGGGTGGAAGTTTGCCCGGTGCTGCAGCAGTCATGTCAGTGGGGGGATCTGGGGGTTTCTCTGTGAATTTCACATTCCTGTGGCAGTGTGCTCGGTGTTTGCTCAGATTTTAAGTTTAATTTTTCACTGTAGAAAGAAGTTTTCTTCCCGCACACAGTTCACAGCAGACGCTAAGGGGGCAGGGATAGCTCAGTAGGTAGGTAGAACCCCCGACCTTCCGATCATGGAAGGTCGGGGGTTTAAATCCACTGAACGGCTACCCTGAGGTACCCCTGAGCAAGGTACCGTCCCCACACACTGCTCCCCGGCGCCTGCTTAGTGGCTGCCCACTGCTTCACTGAGTGAATGGGTCAAATGCAGAGAAAAACAAGTAATTTCCCCACAGGGATCAATAAAGTATAGATTATTAATGTTTCTGTCCCTTTTTACGGAATCAAACTCAAAGTAATGTCAGTACTTCCACGCTTCACAAAATCATGGTTTGGTGACGCAGTAACGCAGCGTGCTTATGAGAAAGTAACAATCATCTAATTACTTTTTTCAAGTAATGAGTGAAGTAAGGGATAAATAGTAATCCCTTACTTTACTCGTTACTTGAAAAAAGTAATCAGATTACAATAACACGTTACTTGTAACTTGTAATGTTTCTGCGTTGCCGGCTGGTACATATGTACATTCAGATAGTGCACCTGCTAAATCATTCCTCGTTAGTTTGTGGTCAGGAAGTGGAATTTCTTGTAGATTCCGGGGCCACTAATTCTGTGTTATGCTCAGATTCTCTCTCTCCACAGGCTGTGTTAAGTGAGACGTTCACTCATTCTGCATCTGCATCAGGAACCGTTCAGAGGGAAAATTTCACCGTAGCCCCGTCTTGTGTAGAAGGGCAGGGGCAGAAATTCAAACATGGGTCTCTGTGGTTTGATCTGTGTCCGGTCAATTTGCTTGCCAGAGACTTAATGTGTAAGTTAAATATAAATTTAATCTCCTGCTATGATGGTATTACACTAACGCAATCAAACTGTGATTATATGATGGTGAAATACTGCCCCGTGATCCTGGCTTTCGCTTATGAATGGAAACTGGGAGGAGGGTCGCTTGTTGAAGAGCTCATGACTCGCGTCTGCATGCCTCCAGAAGGCCCATTCTCCCAGCAGTTACATTAGACTGGACAAACATGCTCAGCATGTAGAGCTCTGTAGTATCCTCAATATACTGAAGCAGGTTAGGTATCCAAACAAAGAAGAATTCCCACATTTAGAATAAGAACAACAGAACAGGCCAGTGCACATACTTCACAGAACAAGTTATAGGTACACGTCAGTGAAACTCATCCAGTATATCACAGAAAAATCATCCATCTTTTATGAAGGTCAGATACAATAGAACTGGAGAAGTGTTGATTAAAGAATAAGAACATTTTGGAGGTTTTAGTTTGCGATGCTATTGAAGTGCATCACACAGAGAGGTTTTTCTGTTACTCTCACTGATATGTGGAAGCTTGAAATTTTGAGGAGAAACAATAATAGCAACATGTCTGGACAACAGTTTCTATAACAAAACTAAGCTTTTTACCTTTCATAAAAGTGGGAACAGAGGAATGTTGTAGGTTCAGTTCAACTAAGTCTTATTTATATATTACCAAATCCCAAAAGCAGTCACCTCGAGGCACTTTATCTTTTTTATTATTCTTTTTCCCCTTCTTTCAGCTGCTTCCTACAGCTTGCTACGCTGGATCATCTGTCTTCATCTCACATTGTCCCTGTATCCTCCAGCCTCTGCATACATTAACCTCCTCTGAGGTCTTTCTCTTTTCCTCATGCTTTCAGTCCATGTTAACCATTGTTGTTCAGTATATCCACTCTCACTCCTCTGCATGTCCAAAGTATCTGAGCCTTGCATTTTTAAATTCAGAGTTCAAAGACTCTACAATAATACAGAGAAACACCAAACAATCAGACGACCCCATCTGAGCAAGCCCTTGGTGACAGTGGGAAGGAAAAAAATCCTTTTAACAGGACGAAACCTCAGGCTGAACCAGGCTCAGGGAGGGGCGGGGCCATCTGAGAGAAAAGGAGTTACATTACCTTTGAACTTGTGGAAGACGGCCCAGAGTTCAGCAATGTCAGTGGCAAAGGTGATGTCTGTGTCTAGAACGATGACTCTCTGTAGATCTGATGGCAGGGTCTTTGTCAGTACCAGTTTCATTAGCCCATAAATCCCAGAGTAATGTTTGTTAGGAATCCATGAGACTTCGGACTGAAACACAAGAGGAAATAAGGGTTGGGATCATTTACTGTTAAATAGAAATAGCTCATAATGTGTCGCATTAAATAAAGCAGTAGGCATGAGATAATTAAGCAGCCCAATCAGTAAAGCAGGGTGATGGAGTCTGTGTTCCCCACCTTCAGCTCATCTGCGTCATAGAAGTCCACCCTGACGGCAGGAACCATCCATGTATGAAACAAGGAGGACAGGATCTGCTGAGCAATGGAGTCTGTGATGAAATGGAAATGAAGGGGATTCCGCCTGTAGACACACACAAATACCAAGCTCCAATGAATTCACGGCTTTTACTTTTACTTCCTGCATCATATCACAAAACATTCAGTACATGCACAGTGGGAGTTTGGAAATGAAACTGAATAGAAAGGACAAACCATTTTTATAAGCACACAGTTACACAATGTCTGGATAAACTTTAAATAAATTCTGCAAAACGTCACCAATGTGCCCATGATCCACATATAGAAATGTGTTTCTCATTTTCTCTGAAAAATGTTCATCACACATCATGATGTCTAACACACAGATGGCATATTAAATGAGCAGCCAACAAAAATGTGAATACTCACCAGCTTGTGAAAGCAGATAAGTTAACAGCAGAAAACAGCATTATTTCCTTTTTGTGTCCTACATCCACCAACATTTTTAGGAAACCTTTGATCTATTAATGCCTCAAGTGGGCAATAGGCTCATGTTCACATTTTTCATTGTGCTTATTTACATGAGCTGTCCGCTAGAAGAATAACCACTTTAGCAATGTTTGTGAGAGACTGAGTTTAATAAGGCACAAGACGTACAGGTACAGGAATGGAAACTGTTTGCACATCCATTCCAAAATTCACTCATCTTTCCTGTCGTCTTAGAACCCAATCTTTTCTTGTTTAGCACATAAATATAAACTGTACTTTTCCTGGTCAATAAGACTATGTGATATGCTTGAGAACTCGAAAACAAGTCCAGTTGTTTCAGCTTTAGCATTAATAAATGCATGTGTTAAACCCTAAGGCTGCAAGAGACAGACATGGCACACTGATGGAGAGATGATAATCTTACGCCTCATTTCAGCTCAGGGAAGGGGTGTGAGGGATGGGGGTATAAAATAGGTGTTCAGGACTTCCGAATCAGGTCAAAGGGAAGTGACACTAAGCTGAGGATGTGAGCACCCGGGGGTGTCTTATGCTGATTGACTTTGTATCAATGTGTCAGCTGCACTGGCTCAATAAGCACTGAAGGCTGGGAGCTGTCAGAATGTATCAGAACCCAGAAAATCAGAAAAGCTGTCAACACAGCAGTGCACATTGAAAAGACCTTCACATCCTTTGGACAAACAGCAACAAGGTTTTGATGGGACGATTAGGATTGTGCTAAAAAGAAAGTGTCACGTACGTCTGACTATAAAAACTATTAGGCTGTAGTGACCCATGACTATTTCATCCACATGATGCAACTGTGTTTTCTTGTGGATTTGGTGAAAGACAAATCCACAAGACTAAGATCCACTGTGCTCATATCTGCTCAGAGTGAAGGATTATCCTAAACTACAACAGATGGCGTGTGTGCGCAACTGGGGCACCTTTTCCCCTCTCAGTGCCCAAACAGTCAGACCATTGGCTGTCAGCCTCACAATATCCTATACGACTGTGCTTTAACATATCTAATATATCTGTTTATTTAATATGCCCGACTGAGTGCTTCTGTTGTGTGGTGTGCCAGTCTACTGTACATTTTTAGAAGTTTAAGTTTACATCCACTTCTCTTTTAAACCGCCCCAACTTTTCTGTGAGAGACCCTCACTGGAGATGAGAGCTCAAGAGTGGTAGAGCAGTTTTCAGTGCAAGAGACTACAGTTTCCAAAGTAAGATCAAGACCCTTATTGTGCTCTTTTAAGATATTCAACAATGACGGAGAAAATTTAGCCGAAACATCAGAACTGTGGTGCATAAAAGAGTCCCATCTTGTGCAGGCTCAAACCTGCACCAAGACAATGCTCACTCACTGACTCAACCAGCCATCACCTTTGGCCTTCTATTACTTCTTTGACTTTCAGTGTCACAGTGGCCATATTTACATCAGATAAGGCTTTTGATTTTATAGATCTGTTCTCAGAATCTTTTGATCATACCTCATTACTTGTAACACTTTTGGAAATGGTAACTAATTAGAAAATAGATATGTAGGGAAGGTATGGTAGTCATAGTTAAAAGTAACAACTGTTGAATGGGCATACATTGTCCACATTCATTTTTCAAAAATTGTTCAGCCAAATCTCTCGCTTAGAAAGCTTTTTTTTTGTAGACCTGTAACAACGTCATGTTACTGTGGCAACAGTATTTACTTTTTCCCTGGTGCAGCCCTTGAGGTTATCTGTCTGGAACAGGCCACTTTAGCCTTAAAAAAAAAACATAAGAGTGGCTCACAGTCACAGATGTGTGACTGAGATGACCACACAGAAATATATTCGCTCTCACTGACATCAGACAGAGCCAAGAGTAGGAAAAACTCTCTGAAACTGAGTGCTTCGAGCAGTCTGAAGCCTGAGCTGCTAGAGATTATTTAGAGATTACTTGCACGCTGACCTCAACTTTTTGTATTTGTCTTAATATTAGCATACACCATTTTAATGCAGGATGGATTACCTCCTACTTTTCAGAAGGTTGATGATTTGATGATATTATTGAGACAGGACATATACAGTGGCTGCTGAACAGAAGACAATGATAAGAACCTCCACTATGTGACAGAGTGCAGCATAAAAAGGCCATCTCTCAGGAGTGACAGCATCAGTCACACAGACAGGCTCTTCTACAAGGCTCTCCATCATTTAGGCAAGACATTAACTGGTAGCAAAAAATTCATTTGCTAAAACATCTAGCGGCAGAAATTAAGCGGCAGAATAGTAAATATAAAGAATGAAATGGCACACGTCTTTAAGCTTGTTTTACAGGGAATTAATAGCATATTCAATAATGAATTACAAGGTGACAATAGAGGGAAGAAATACCAAAATTAAGTCATTTTGTTTAAATCTGCAGGTCAGCTTGTCACAAGGTCAGAGTAGATCTGTTGATAAGTGTCCTAGATGCTGTTCCACATTTTGATTCATTCACCAGGATTCCCTACACAGTCAGAACAATCCAACAGGATGACTGCTCAGGCAACTGTCTGCTCAGGAGGAGGATCCATCATGTTTTCACTTCTTTAGTGAAGGGGAGCCCAATGAGTGTTCTTCTCCTCTGCCTTTGACGTACCAAGTATGTAGCCAGTCATTTATATAAAACACAATTAGGCAGAGCGGTCATGTTGATCTAATGATGGACACTTCTGTTTCTGACTTGGAGAAGACTCATAAAAATCTCAAGAGCCTTCTTATTCCAGCTTCAGATGTAGTTTGACATTTTGGACCCAACGTGCCACCAACTACCTACCTGCAGTTGTTAGACTCTGCATTTGGCACAGCTGAGGATGGGGAGGAACTGTTGGTGAGGTTCATGAACACATAGCAAGATTATTATGGCTTACTTGCATCGCTTGCAGGTGGCATTGACCGCATTGTACATAGGGGAGGTATACAGCCACAACAGGTCAGCAAACACTTCCTGAAACAGTTTTACAGTGGCTGTTGAGACCATGACTTGCTTGCTGTTATGCAGCTAGAACTTAAGAATCAAGAGCCCCCATCACTTGCTGAGCTTTTGTGGCTGCTGCATACTGCAGAAAATAGGCAAGAAACAGAAAGTAGTTGAATAAAACTGCACCTCTGTACTACAAAACTGAAGGTTGTCTCCCATAGACAGAATGTTCAGCAAGTGAAATACAGGCTGAATCTGCATCAAGCGACATCAGTAGGTTGAAAAAATTTGAAAAAGCTGACCTGAAAAGCCAATTGATTTCCCTCATGGAATAAATGAAAACTGCAGCTTCTAAGAAAGAACAGATACAGAAAGATGAAACTAAAAAAACCTGACCATGCAAAGACCAAACCAGGGCCCTCTTACACAGCACCTCTACTTTAAAGCCAAAACTGTGGCAGTGTTTTCATTGTGGGGAGGATGGTCACATTGTGGCCACGTGCGAGTCAGATTCAACTCATGCCTTGGTAGCTGCAAAAAAGAAGGAACTAAGAATTTGTCAGCAGTTATGGGAACGCCAGCAAAGGAACACACCTTCATTAAACTGAAGACATTCCCTGTCGTGAGACAAATGGAAAATGCAACGGGTCAAACACGTACGACTGATAAGAAGCCTAAAGTGACCACTAAGAAGTGTGTGATATTAACATTGCATGCTGAGCGAGGTCATTTCAAATTACCCAAAGGTTTGATAGGGGCAAAAACTACAGCACAGGTTCAAATGGAGGGCAATTGTGATAGCTGCATAATGGATACAGGCTCCCAGGTTACCACAGTTCCCGAGTCTTTTTACAATCAGAACATGCCACAACATGAGATCAGAGCAATCCTTGAGCTTTTGGAGGTTAAAGAAGCCAATGGCCAATCTATGCATTATCTAGGCTACATTGAGATTAATGTTGTATTCCCCAAGGACTTTTTGGGTGCGGAAGTTGAAGTTCTCACACTTGCATTAGTGGTTCTAGATGACTTGACTTTGGGAGATCAGGTAAAACATTGCGTATGTTGTCTGATGAGATTCCATTTAAGCACAGTAAAGCTGTCCAAAAGCATTTGCAAGAACTTAAACAGCCAGGTGTAATCAGGGAGTCCACGTCACCATTCTCTTCGCCCATAGTGGTGGTGAGGAAAAAGAATGGGAACATGTGTCTCTGTGTTGATTACAGGAAGCTCAATTTGCAGACAGTGAAAGATGTTTACGCACTCCCGAATTTGGAGGAGACCTTCTCCACGCCGAGTGAGTCCCAGTGGTTCTCTGTCCTCGACTTAAAATCTGGCAGGCCATCCCTCCCTAGTTCTGCTGGGGGTTTCTTCCTGTTAAAAGGGAGTTTTTCCTTCCCACTGTCGCCAAAGTGCTTGCTCATGATTGTTGGGTTTTTCTCTGCATGTATTATTGTAGGTTCTACCTTAAAATACAAAGGATCTTGAGGTGACTGTTGTTGGTGATTTGGCGCTGTATAAATAAAATTGAATTGAAGTAAAATCAATACCGATCCTATCACTATGGGACTTGGTACTGCCTTGTATCAGGAGCAGGAGGGTCAGATAAGAGTCACAGCATATGCTAGCAGGGTTTTGTCTAAGAGTGAGTCTCATTACCATGCCCACAAATTAGAGTTTTTAGCCCAAAAGTGGGCAGTTACGAAAAAACATTGTGATTACCTTTATGGTAGCCAGTACACAGTCGTAACTGACAGTAGTCCTTTAATATATGCAGTGAGCTATCATTGGCTAGCAGCACTTTCTATGTTTAACTTTTAGCTTCAGTGCAGAGCTGGAAAGCTGAATTCTGATGCAGATGGTCTTTCAATGTGACCACATGGAAAACTGCTCAATGACACTGTTTCACAAAAAGAGCAGGAACGTACATTCAGTGAACAGTGGTTCACTGAAACAGATCTGTCTGGTCAAGGAATCACCCTTGGCCCAGATGTGGTACCAGCTATCTGTGAGAAGCATCTCCTTGGCTGTAATCCAAGTGAAAACACAGACGTGGAGTGTGCGTTCACCCTAGTACACTCAGCCTTGTCTGTAGCTGCTATACCAGATGAGTTTGTAAATGAAGATCAGTGTGATGGTTTTCTAGTTATTCCCCACATGCCAGTAAAGCAGCTAAGAGCAGATCAACAAGCTGACCCATGTTTGAGGGAAACCATAGCTCAACTTGAGACTGGGAACAAGGTTTAATGCAACTTTAGAAAGCAACTGCCTGATATCCCCTTGCTAATTAGACAATTCAGTCTTCTTGAGCTACACAATCAAACACTGTACCGGACACATCAAGTTGTTGATTTTGTAACCTGACACACTGTTCTTCCGGAACAGTTTCGAGATGCAGTCCTCCAGAGTCTCCATGATGATATGGGCCGCTTACGCATTGTACATACTCTCAACCTCTGTGAGAACAAGATTTTACTGGCCAAGCAGATGTTGAGGGAAAGATTTTGAGAGAAAAGGTTAAAACCTGTTAACACTGTGTTCTGAGAAAATTCCTTCCTGAAAGCGCTGCTCCTTTGAGCCTATCATGCTCAAAGGACCAAAAGAGCCTGAATAATATTAAGGACATTTTTGTACCTACAGACCAGTTTATTAAGTAAGCCAACACCAAACTAGAAAGCTCAAACAGCCAATTGTTTGTGGGGTAATTTCATTGTCCACTATGGGATTCTTGAACGTTTGCACAGTAACCAAGGGCCTGACTTTGAATCACACATCATCAAAGAACTTTGCAAAATCATGGGTGTTCACAAAATACATACCACACGCTACCACCCTACCAGTGGAAACACCGTGGAGTGTTTTAATAGGACTTTGCTGAACATGCTTGGCACATTGGAAAACAAAGGTAAATCACAGTGGCATAGCTATTCGAAACTGTCGGTCCATCCGTACAATTGTACAAAGAATGATGTAACAGGATTCTCATCTTATGAATTAATGTGTGGTTGTCAAAATAGATTGTCTGTTTTAGTGCATGCTGTCTGCCTGAGAGGGGAAACATAAACTTGCTGAGTGGGAGTCAGATGTTTATGTGGCGGTAAAACAAGATGGAGATCTCCCAATTTACACCATAAAACCTGAGAACAAAGAAGCTTCTTGGCAAACTGTTCATCAAGATCTCTTACTCCTGTGTGGCTTCATCACACCAACTGGGGAGAAGCCTGTTACGACAAAATTCAAACACAAGCCAATAACACGGTTATCAGCTAAATAGTATGATGAGACTGAGCCTTCTGAGACAGAGGAGGATACCATCTGGCTTCATGAGAGGATTCCCAAAGAAACCACCCAATTCACCACAATACATTAGGTTCCTAAATCATGTCTCTGATAGAGCTGATAGTGAGATAGTGCAGCCAAGTTTAACTGAAGACTGCTTAGGCGTTGATGACACAGTGATCAGAGAAAACTTGTTTCATGATAATCCAGATACCACTGTAGAGTGAAAAACACTTGACTGCTGATGCTCCCGAAAATGAAAGTGACTTAGCAGACATGTCCACTTTCTAGGGAGACGTTCTCCGAAGTGGAGAAGACTCTGACATTGACCCTAAGGCCATTAACAACAAAGATTCACAGCAAAGTGTGGAAGGTTGAAAAAAATGGACACTATTAGGCATTCAGTCAGAAGCAGACTTCAACCGGAAAGACTGCAGTACACCCACTTGGGAAACCCACTGATATCTATTGTGCAATATTTATTCCAAGGCTTGAGCTTAGCTTTTACTGATGCTTTACAACAGAGCAAAGTTTCAAAAGCTCACCAGGGGCTATTCCCTCAAGTGGTGAAGTCACAGCCATTTCCAATGCAAAGTGACTTGCATAACTTTAGGAGAACAAAACTAACTCTGGTTTCATGACTGGTGAAATGTAGGAACATTTTGAACTTGTCATTTGTACAATACATTAAAAACAGAACTTGAATTTAAAACTAATTTTGTTCATGCTTCATTCCTCAAGCAGAAATGTTTATAGATATTTGTCAGTTAACTATGGTTAATGTGCATTTGAAGTAACTCTGACCTCGCTCTTAGGTCAGATTTTTTGATTTGGGGATCAAAGGACTCAAAGTCCCCAGAGAACTTCGAATTTTAGACCTTCTGGAAATCCACAGAAGGAGAATGATCTTCCATTGCAATGGATGTCGTGCCACAGCCCATATGGAAATCTTGCAGTCTGATTGCCCGAGTTGGGTTAGGGTTAGGACAAACTGTGCAAACCGTACATCAATCGTTAGACTGATTTCACACCAATAAACTGCTGAGATCACCCGACAGGCCTGAACTGGATAACACTGATAACTAAAAGGCCCGGGTCTTACTTTGGTATCTGTGCGCGCACACTATTTTGGTTATTGTTGTTGGTTGATATACAGTGCATGAAATTTTAATACAACCAAAGCTTTGCTTTATCATTTTCTGTGGTTGTGTCTTGGCTCCTACCGTTCCTGAAGTCCTCTGAAGTCGGCCATCTTTAACTTTATTTTATTTACTTATTTTTTTTGTACACACTGGTTGCAGATGCCTGCTCCTGTGGTTTTTTCATAATTCATTTGATTCATTCTTACTCTATCAGAATACATCAATTTGTTGGAAAACATTATTATAAACTAATCAGTGTGTATATATGAGTACACAAAAAGAAAAAGAAAAAAAGAATTATACTCCACCAAGTCTGTTATTTTAAGAGAAGGAGAAAAGATTTGCTGTACCTGTGGAAGAGGACAGATTTAACCAGCGTCACCACATCTCGACTTGCGTTGTAACCTGCACATACAATGGCCACATGGATGGTCTGAGGAGAAAATGACAAAGCGATTAAGAAGGAGAGATGTGCACAGCACAAGGAACAAAGTATAACTGTGAATTGGCTTAGTAAAACAAAAGACAACACTGATTGTGTGTTGGAGCATTCATTAACTCATTCCACCTCAATTCAAAGGGCAATTATGGTAACTGTCAAACAAAAGTTCTTAGACGTGTATAAAACTCAACTGTAAGCTGAAGCTTTGTAAAATCTAATGAATTTTTAATGAGAAGATTGAGGAAATAGATTTGATAATACTTTTATGATACTATACTATACTCATATGATAATATCTTCATACATTTAGAGCAGATATCCTAATAATTCTCAAATATATGTTGACTTCACAACATATAGTTGAACAGATGGCTGGAAGTTCTCCTTTATGATATTTTGGTAGACGGCAGAATTCATGGTTCCATTTACCACAGCAAGTCTTCCAGGCTCTGCAAAAGCAAAACAGCCTCAGACCTTCACACTACCACCACCATATTTTACTGTTGCTATGACACTCCTTTTCTGAAATGCTGTATCACTTTTACGCCAGATGTAATGGGACACACACCTTCCAAAAAGTTCAACTTTTGTCTCATCAGTCTGTATTTTCACAAGAATCTTGGGGTTCATCAAAATGTTTTCTGGCAAAACTTAGATGAGCCTTTATGTTCCTTTTGCTCAGCAGTGGGTTTCATGTTGGAACTTTGCCATGCAGGCCATTTTTGTCCAGTCTCTTTTTTATGGTGGAGTCATGAACATTGACCTTAATTGAGGCAATTGAGGCCTGCAGTTCTTTCAATGTTGTTCTGGCTCTTTTGTGACAAGTCGTCTCTTGGATGAGTGGGGTAATTTTGGTTGGCTGGCCACTCCTGGGAAGGTCGTTACATCGCAATAAAAAGCCCATTGAAACAACTGCTGCTGTGATTTGGTGCTATATAAATAAAATTAGAATCAGAATCAATCAGAATCAGCCTACCTTATTAATCCCTAAGGAAATTGTATGGTTATTGTTGCTCCCAGACAATAAGGACAGTAACTGAACTAAATTAAATAATACATCATATTACAGAGTTACAAAATATAACAAATAAATCTTGTCTATATATAAATAGGTCAATTATAAATATCCAGAATATTACAGAGATTAAATTGTACTCTAAACTTAAAAACTTTATTTTCACTGTAGAGGATGTGTAAATATTTGTGCTGTCAGCATTAACCTCGTTAAAATGACATTACCATTAGCGTTGTTAACGCGTTGACGCCGTGCAGCCCCACACACAGGGTGATCCGCGTTAACTCGCTAAAGGAGATTTGCCGCGTTAATGCAGTTATTGCGTTAACGTCATTTTAACGAGATTAACACTGACAGCACTAGTAAATATTAAGGGTGTAACTATTAAACTGTACAGTGCATTAGATGGAGGAGTTGTACAGAGAAATAAGCATTGTCTGAGAAATGTTAAAAGACTACCTGCCCCAGAAAATAGAAACGGCCCTTCCAGCAGAGTGTAGTGGTCTTTTTAATCCAATCCAGTTTATTATCAATCTGTACACCGAGGTATTTATAGTCCTACACAATGTTCACATCAACTGCATGGACTGAAACAGAGTTGCAGTTTTCCTGGTCCTGCTAACATCCACCATTGGTCCTTTGTGGTGTCCCTGTGTTGCCGATCACCTTGCCATACACAAATGTTGAAGACGCACATATTGTGGTCATTCATTTAGGTAATTAACAATCCTGGACATAAAAGAGGCATCCACCTGCATCGCTATCGGCTTATCACCCAAGAGGGTTGGTCTGATAGTTCTGAATGGACTGGAAGTCGAAAAACATGACCTTCACAGCGCTCACTGGCTGGTCCAGATGGGTGTAGACACGACTGAACAGATGATGATGTCCTCAGCTCCAAGGAGGAGCTGGTAAGTGAACTGAGGGGATCCTGATGTGGCCTGACAGTAGGTCGAGCTGGTCAAAGACGAGTCTTTCCAGGGTCTTCATGATGTGGGATGTCAGAGCCAAAGGTCTGTAACCCTGGGGGCCACTGGGACATGGCGTCTGTGGTACCGGAACGAGGCATGATGTCTTCCACAGCACTGGGACCCTCTGCCGACTCTGACTCATTTATGAAAGGCTCCACAAAACTGGGGGGCACAGGCCTTGAGGACACAAGGACTCACCCTGTCTGGTCCAACAGACTTGTTTAAGGGGAGTCTTCTCATTTGTCTCTGAACCTGGCTTAGAGTGAAAGTAATAGCTGGGGGTGGGGTGTCAGGACTTTTGCAGGACATGCAATGTGTAGAGAGAGTGGTGTGGCTGTGGATCGCAGGCTGACTACAGGTAAGTCAGTAGGGGAGTGAGCATTCACTGCAGTGTTGAATCTGTTGAAGAACACATTCAGCTCGTTGGCTCTGTCCTCATTGTCCCCAGCTCCTCTGCTGTTGGATGGCCTGAATTAGGTGATTCATGCCATTCCACTCCTCTATCATGCTGTTCTGCTGGAGTTGCCACTCCAGCTTTCTCCTGGAGTCGTCCTTACCCTCTATGACCTTGTCCTTCAGTAGTGCCTGAACCATTCTCACCTCTATTTAAGTCCTCTTCTTGTCATTGAGGTGAGCTTTGAAGATTTGAAGCCTCTTTTTTAGCAATATCTTATTTAGCAGTTTAGTAGAGAATATAAAAAAAAACAAAAAAAAAACCAGTTCAAACAAGAAACAGACAAATATGTCGGCTGCCAGACCATGAGAAAGTTCAACAAGAAGAAAAGGTACAGAAACAGAGGTTATAGTCACAGTAGGAACCCTTGGATAAGCAAATGAATTAGCAAATCACTCTACAGAAAAAGCTGACATAAAAGTCATATCTCGTTGAGGAGGCCAGCAATTAACTAGAAGAGTAGGCTAAAATATGCCTAAAGGCATCCTGTAGAAGGCAGTCATACTATGCTAATAGTGCTGCGGTATGTGGAAACATCTTTCAAGGTCATACTGCATTATGGAGCAGAAACTTTGAATGGTCTGTTGTGGGTGGAACACTGTAGTATTAGAAAACCTGCTTGTGGAACCTGCTAGGACAAATATAAATTAAACATATCTCACCTCGCACTTATCCACCACTGGGTGTCGGACACAGTCTGAGCTATTACCCACTGTAACAGCTTTCTGGCTCTCATTGTCACCTGTGCCTTCCTCTGAATGTGTTCGGCTTTGGTTGCCACGGTGATTATTGCTCGGAAGCTGTGCAGATGGGCTCCTAGGTGGACGGCTAAGTTCTCGGCGCAGCGCCCGGTTCTCTTCCTCCACCACCCGAACCCGCAACTCTAAGGCCTGTCGTTCACCGGCTCCGCCCACCGGGGTGGATGACAGGGCTTCCAATGGAGAAAGAGGGAGGGGCTTCACTGTGGAATTATAACACGGAGAAACTGATTTAACATGATTAAGAACATCAGTGTCAGTGCCCAGTATATATGAAGTTGAACACTAAGGGCTGGTCAGTGTGGGTTTTTCTATACAGAGAAACCACTGATATGAAACGTCACTGCACAAAAACAAATCTAAATTGAAGCAGGTAAGTAGCTTGTCCAAAAAGAGGTGTGTCAAGTGTATAAGGCTAGAGCTACAGCTATTATTTATTCCTATCCATGGCTCATACCCATGGACACATCTTATTAATCTGGAATGGTACAACAGAAACATATAGTACTGTGCTGCGTAGTGCAGTTTTAGGCTTGATTTAGGAGTGGTACGACCATCTTCATTCTTCAGCACAACCTGAACTTTGTTGGAAAACTTTCTTTATTTTCTGAGGATTTTTTATGAGTCTGTGTGGCCAGTACCATTCTCTATGCTGTTGCTCGCTGGAGCAGCAGGTTGAGGCTCCCAGACGCCAAAAGACTCAATACACTGAACCTCAAGACCAGTAATGCTGTGGGGATGGAGCTCCCTTAAGGTGGTGTTGGAGAGGCAGATGTTGTCCAAGACAAGGACAATGCTGGACAATACCTCCCACCCACTCCATTACCTGGTAGCCAGTCACAGGAGCATGTTCAGTGAGAGACTGAGATTACCCATAATGCACCACCGAACAACACAGGAAATCATTCCTCGCTGTGGCCATCTCCCTGTACAACTCCTCCATCTAATGTATAGTAGATAGTGCAATAGCTGCACCCTTTTGCACATCCTCTACAGTGAAAACAACAAATAATAATACGTTTTTCAGGTTAAATTACAGTGTCGGTCACAAATAGTTCTCCAGGCTTCTTTTAAAGCTCTTCTTTGGATGTTTCTGTCTTTTCTTCCATTCTCTGTCAAGATGATCCCACACTGCTTCAACAATGTTGAAGTCTGCATTCTCAGGAGGCCAGTGAGCAGCAGATCAAATTATAAATGGTTTTAAGTGCACATTCAGACCTGTGAGACTCATTTAGAAATCAGACATTGAGCCATGGCTCTGTGCTACATGAAGACATTACTGCATCTCTGCCAGTCAAGGGCACTTTGTGTATAGTTTATTCATTAATAACTGACATATGAAATGTTCTCACAGGCCACACTGTATCGCAGCTGAGGGTCCTCAGGATGTACAAAACAGGACTCCAACTTACTGCTGACCTTCTGCCACTCATCCATTTAGAGCCTGCTGACATACCGTATCACAGTATGGTATGGCAGCTGCACTAAGGCAACCTGTTCAAACTGCTTCCCTCACGGAAGTGCTACAGGTGCATCAGCACAAAAACCGACAGACTCAAGAATAGTTTCTTCCCAAAAGCCATAACCACCCTGAACTCACACATGCACTGACAACACAGTTCCAACCCTTAATCCAAGGACTTCCCTCTATACACAGACTACACAATTACCATCACCACTGTGCAATACTTAATTTACATGGAATAACCCACATTGTAAATATATAATATTTTTCCCCCAATTTGTATATTTATACATTTTATATTTTTGAATACTGTTCATATGTAGTGCTGCAGAAACTGCCCCCCCTTTTCTGCACTGAGTAGGAGATCCTCTTTATCTCATTGTACATCTGTATAGTCACAATAAAAGACATTTGACTTCTAATATGATTAACTTCCCAGAATGGAATTGTAAAGGAATGAAATACTTGGAACATATATTTGAAGGAACAGACTTTATTCCATTTCACAAAATAGATATACAGTATGTGATTAACAAGATTAGATTTTTAGAATAACAACAAATTAAATCTATAGTAAAAAAGAAATTTAAACCTAATAAAGTTGAATTACAAACACCATCGAGTGTGGTACAATTTCTTAATTGCAGAACCACCAAATTACTGACTAAAATATGCAGTCCAAGGATCATAGTTTCAAAATGTATAAACGCATTGATTTGGCAATATTATGAATATGATCAAGCCAATAAAACAAATAAAATGAACTGAACTGAGAGGTAGTGATAGAGTCAAAATGTAAAACTGAATTTGTGCCAGTAGTAGCACATCGGTCCTGTCTCACACATCCAGGCTTAACCTGCAGCCAGGCCCTGTCACTTGTCAGCTTATCACACTCCCAGGAACTGCATCCCACCACCAGGAATTACTGCCAAATCTAATAATTACTTTGCAGACCTTGGTGACTATTCCATTATGGGAGTGTATACACATATACGCTCTCCAGTGACTGTGACCCCAAGTCAAAATTGCCAATTTAATCATAATTAATAATGGCACTACTGCAGCATTTCAATCCTGTGAGTCAAAGTGATTAAAATGGCTCCAAGAACTTTTGGACATTATTGTCTGGAGGAAGTAATCAACTTTAGACAGGCCTCAGTAATTCATTAACATACCACCTCAGGAAGAAAGTTGGGAGAGAAAGGTCACTTTGTCTACAGGAAATCTGTATCTTCCCACTTTCTGGGACAAGTCTCGGGCTTTAATATTAAGGCATGACATGCACTGAAAAGTATGACAGTACTGTTCCTTATTTTAATCCCAGCAACCTAAACCTTTATCTTTACTATGGATGGCTGTAGCTCAGGGGGTAGAGCAGGTTGGTGGTTTGATCCCTGGCTGCTCCAGTCTTCATGCCATAAGGACTGTATGAGAACCAGTCCAGCATTTTGTTAACATTTAATCAGTTCAACCAGATTTTTCAAAAAAGGTAATATTTATCTGTAATATTTAAAAACTTAACGATGTGTTAAATTTAGAAAAGAATAAAGTCAAAAATAAAATGTTAAAAAAAACCTTTTATCATGAATTTTTGAATTTTAAAACAGAAAGTTTCCCAGTCTTGCATCACTTGTTTTTAGAATTGTTTTTTTTTTTTTTTTAATCCTGTCCTGTCTGGTAGCTTTTGCAATCAGAATTATGATCTGAATGTGATAATGTACCAAACACAGTTTGCTTTTCCAAGAAGAACTCTATAGGCTCTTCTTGTTCTTGTTTTATGTGTTTATGTATTCATTTCTATTAGTGTTTTCATTATAGTTAGACTGTTTTAAAATGGTTTAAAAAAACCCACAGAAACCTAAATAATTTAAAGCCATAAAAGTTGCAAATAACTCTGCCAATACTTATTGTCCTTACCTTGAAAGCTCCCGACTGACAGGTAAAGCCACGTAAGTGCTGGGATGAAGAGCAGGGCGAGGGAGGCCACCAGGAACTTCCGGCGCCCGCGACACATTCCCAGCATCCTCTGGACCAAAGCAGATAGAAAGAGAGGTAAAGTGACCTCTATGTGGGTAGGAGCTGCTGTCCAGGCTGAGTCATAGCACTGAGGGAGAGGAGAGACCAGGACAAAAAAAAAAAGAGGTTAGAGAAGAAGCTCACATTTCACAGTCTACATAGATTGATTATTATAATGATTATTTTTTCATTCCTGACGCTGATGATGTTTAAGCAGGTTTACTGATTCAGCTTCAGAAGAAGGTGACATACCCGACAACTAAGGGATTTCTAGATAACATGGACTCTTGGAGAAGATAGGACACCCTAAAAGCCATGCAATCTGCTTCGTTAGAATTTCATCCAAGTGTGATACACAAATGCCACTTGGTGGAGATGTGATATCTGCATACTAAATTTTAAATGAGTGAAGAATGCGTGGTGGCCTGTCACTTTCCTCCTTACATGCTGCGACGTTTACTTACAGCACCAAAGCTATATTGTGTAGAATGAGGAACAGGTAAAAATCTGGGTTAGAATACCCAACCTGTTCCCAAGCAAACAAATGGTTCTGACCAAGCCTGCAGTATATGATTTCCTGAGAGTAGAAGTCAATCATGACAATAGTTGGCAATGAAATGTATCATTGCCTTGCACAGGTTGTGCAAGTGGCTAACATTTCTACTTTCAATTTAGTTTGGTTCAATTCAATTTATAGCACTACATAACAAAGTGAAAACTGCATCCATTTATTGTATACAATTGCAAATGTCAGATCCAAACATTTAGCTGAATATTTTTGTAAGACCTTTTGGCAAAAAAACAACAACAACAACAAAAACAAACATAAAACAAGTTAAGATAAAAAACATCAGACAAAATTATTCAGTCAAACTGTTCATCTAAAACTTAAATCAGACCTTCAGAAATGAAGTCTGACAACTTTCATGTTATTAAATATAACATAACACATCAGGCAGTCACACACTATGTGGCTTTATGACCTAAAGCAATTTACCACAGTCTGTCCATAACGAACATCGTGTTCAAACATAAGTGTCCTTAAGTGCACGTGGCACCAGGACTTGGCTTCATCAGGTGATGGCCACCAGCTCGCACTGGAACTATTCGGGGAAGAGTTTGAAGCGATGGGAATGAGAATCAGCACCTCCAAATCTGAGGCCATTGTTCTCAGCCGGAAGAGGGCGGAGTGCAAGCTCTGGGTCAGGGACAAGTTCCTGCCCCAAATGGAGGAGTTTAAGTATCTCAGAGTCTTTTTCACAAGTGACAGGTGAAAGGAGCAGGATATTGATAGACGGTGTGGTCCTGCAGCTGCAGTAAGGCATATGCTGTACCGGTCCATCGTGGTGAAGAGGAGAGCTGAGTGTAAAAGTGAAGCGCTCAATTTACCGGTCGATCCTCTTCCCTACCCTCACCTATTGTTACAAGCTGTGGGTAGTGAACGAAGGAACGAGACTGTGGATACAAGCGGCAGAAATGGTCTTCCTCCGAAGGGTGGCTGGTCTCTCCCTTAGAGATAGGGTCACAAGTTTAGCCATCCATGAGGGGCTCTGAGTAGAGGAGCTGCTCCTCCACATCGAAAGGAGATCGTTGAGGGGGTTCGGGCATCTGATAAGGGTGCCTCCAGGGCGGCTCCTGGGTGAGGTATTCCAGGCATGTCCCACTGGGAGGAGGCCCCGGGGCAGACCCAGGACACGCAGGAGGGATTATATCTCTCGGCTGGCCTGGGAACGCCTTGGTGTTCCCCCGGACAAGCTGGAGGAGGTGGCAGGGAAGAGGGACACTAGGTTTCTCTGCTTAGGCTGCTGGCCCCAAGACCCGGCCCAGATAAGCGGAAGAAGATGGATGGATGGTAATTTGACATATTTTAGTTTGATGTAGAGCACAGAGGTTAGAAGTACAATTATATAATATTAGTTGAAATCCTTTTTCCATTATAACTACATTTGTAGTTAGGGAAGCAATATAGCATCATAGTGTCACCCGGTAAAACGATGTAAAGCAGGCAGAGTTTAAAATGAAAAGTATTACCAAATCTGTTTTTTTTGTCCTTTTTTTTAAACATATGGCCTGGGCAATGTAAAGAGAGCAGAGTAAAGTGGAGTGGCTGGGGAGACTTAACCAAGTGTCTCCACAAAATTCTGACAGGCAGGCTATGAATCATTTTATTAGGTCCTTAGCATTTGACCCTTGTGTGATAATAACTTCACTAGACCCTGTAACTTACATTACAAATGCTACACTGAAGAAATTTATTACCACATCCAAGTCAGATATCAGAGGACAGAGTGAACAAATCCAGCTATGCAGGGATCAGACTCAGAGTCAGAACACTTTAATAATCTATAAGGAAATTGTGTGTGTGTGTGTGTGTGTGTGTGGGGGGGGGGGGGGGGGGGGGAGGATGAGAAGCAGGCAGAAAAAAAAGCATTGTTTTGAAAACGCAGGAACACAACACTGGAGAAGGAAAATAGCAGACCTCTGTATTTTCCTTCACTTACTAAGACACGAACAGTGTCTTATTTTTATGGTGGTTTCATTTTGACAGCGAGAGAGAGAATATCAACTGAAAATCCAGAAAAAACTATTGGTTTGCATATAGTGGAGTGAAATAAGTATTTGATCTCCTACAAGAAATCTGTGGCTCCAAAGGTTGGCTGTCTCCATGTGGCACACAAATTATAATCAATTAATCTATTTCAGCTACTCTTGACTGCAATTTGGGTATATGGGTATAAAACACACCTGCCCACAGAATCAGTTTCAAACCAAGACTGTAGAGCTGTACGAGGCTGGAATGGGCTAGAAGACCATCAGCAAGAAGCTCTGTTAAAATATGACAAGTGTTGGTACAATGGAAGACATACAAAATAACCATCAATCACCGCTGGTCTGGAGCTCCATGCAACATCTTGTTCATGGGGTGAGAATAATCTTGAGAAATGTGGTGGATCAGCTCAAAACTACACAAAAGACGCTTGGTAATGATCTGAAACCAGCTGGGTCCACAGTCACCAAGAGCATCTTTGATAACATGTTACAATCTTTTGGATCATCTTGTAGGAACCACAAGGTCCCCCTGGATCAAGAAGGTGTATAAACAGGCCAAATTTAAGTTTTCCAGTGAACATTAGAATGATTAAGAGAAGGCTTGGGAGAACGTGTTGTGGTCAGATCAAACCAAATCAAACCAGATCTGCACTTAGTAGATCCATGGATTCAGTGCCTTGTACAATAAGACCTCCCTGGGTAGAATTTTCCTAGCAGAGCATTGCAAAGAAACGATTAATGTCATTAACCTATTTAGTTTTTTCTTGTTGTGGCTAATTGATTATATGCAGCACTGACAGACAGACATGGCATAGATAAAGTCAATGCTTGAGAACCTGGGTTTTGATTGATTGGCTCTTAAATTCTTTAATTCTGTTTGAAGACTAGTTTGTATTACTGCTACAATAAATTACATCTATTTCTTGTCATTATGGTTTATAGTAGAGATCCACCAATTTATCACTTTCTCAATTTGTTGACTATTTCCTAAAAGATGGTTTTAGAGAAACTTTCTCCAACACTCGCCAGCAAAATTAAAAACAACTAATAAGATCACACACGCACAGTCCCCAAAATAGATCTTGCTTTTGAAATGTAATTGGGAATAAGCCTTGATGGGGAGTTTCTTACAGTATCAGAAACTGTGACATGTAAAACCTCTTTTTTAAGGGTGGAGTTATCACATGACTCAGCATTGTCCACTGTCTATTTTAACTGTATACTGTTTGTACTTTGTTTTGAGAAAACAGAAAAAAAATTGAAAAAGTCTTTACACTATTATTGGAAAAAGTCATCCCGGGATCCAGCAAACAGCCCCAGACCATCACACTTCCTCCTCCATGTTTGACAGTTGACGTCACACACTGTAGAACCATCCTTTTACCTGCTCGAAGGCGTACAAAGACTATGCGTGATGAACCAGAAATTTCAAAACTTGATTCATCACTCCATAATACCTTGTTCCAGTCTTCAGTAGTCCATTGGTGTTGTTTCATGGTCCAGACAAGCCACTTTGCCTTATTCTGACGTCTTAGCAACAGCTTTCTTGCTGCAACTCGTCCTGTCAAACCTGCAGCTCGAGGTCTTCTCTTCACAGTTGAAACTGAGATTTTCTTACTACGACCACTATTAAGTTGTGCTTAAAGCTGTTCTCTTGTGAGCCACCTATCACGCAAGCTGTTAACTCTCAGAAACTTGTCCTCTGATTTAGTTGTGGCTTTGGGTGCGCCAGACCTCTTCCTGTCAGAGCCCAAAAGGTTGAATCTATTCAGCTGGACATAGCATTTTCAGTGGGAAAAATGGTTCGCCACTTATCTAAGTGACTTCTTCAGTCTCAGCTGACTGTGGGTTTCCCCAACCTTATAAACAGTACCTTTGCACAGCGACTGAAACTAACCCAGTTAATGAACAATGGGCTGTGAGGTCAGTTTCTTGATCATTAATATGTAAAGTGTCATCACCATTGATCAACAACCAATGATCATTGATCAATGGCCATGAGTATAATAAAATGAATAGAATTAACCTTTTGTGATTTACTTTCCTGGGTGATTGAGCATGCATCAAAACGTTTTTTCCAGATAGTGTTTTAGCTTGAAGTAACTGCGCCTGTTTCCTCTGTAAAGCTGTGTGATTTTAAACTTTATTTCCATTAATGGGGGTAAATATTATTATTTTGATTACCAAAGTTGTAGTGATATGAAGTAGAAACCTAGCACATCGACTTTAAGAGTCAGAACTGAAACTAACATTTGAAATCTGACTTTAAGAAGATGAACATGTCAAAATATAATATGCTGTAAACCCTCATATACTGTGTGAGCCTGGACATGGACCATAATGCGTTGTCTCCAAAGTCCACTGTTAATATGAAAAGTATAAGCACATATCACGATGCAAGAAGAAAATAATTTCTTGTTTATTCAGTGAATGTTTTTGTTTAGTGCTGGCAGGCAAGAATGAGAAAATCAATGAAGCAGTGACCAGAAGAGGCTTGTTTGCTGATCCAACATACTTCCTTTAAGAGGCAGCCTCCATGCTCATTTATAAAGACAAACAGGCATAATCTTGAAACATTATGCATTCTGGGACAAAAGGCGATATCGATTGTTGCCTGATTAGCTTAAGGTTTTTGACTCATTTACCGTTAACATCTGAATACCCAATCCTCAAAGGTGAATTTACTGACAGGATTTTGTGCAGAAGCACTTAATGAAACTGAAACATCCTCCTGATCTTATGCTCAGAAAATGATCCGAATCATAGCCAGTGGTTGTTCATGCATTTATACACACAGATGTATGGTCATTCTAAAAATATTATATTTTTATCTTTGAATTAAGATATAAGAAAACAATAAATAATTTAAAAGTTTAGTTAATAACAGAGTTACAAAGTTAAAATATTGACCATTATTAAGATTATTTAATATGTGGTGACACTGCCTTCAAACTGATTATTTATACTGTATTTTTTTCTCATTTACTCACATTTGACATATTCCATTAATAATCAATTTATATGCCTACAGTCATGCCAAATATATGCTACCACAGTTGTGTTTGTTTGTGGAAGTATTTGCTTATGGAGAGATGTTTTGCACCTGTGCAGCCCTCCAAAATCCCAACTTCGCATTGCCCAGTGTAAATGACACTGTGCATTGGTGGAATGCCAATTAGTTGACAAGTGGCCTGGAACATGGAAGGGAGACCGAGGCCGTTTCTGAAAATGCGTATTTGTGTGTACTTGTGTTCTCATGCACTTGTTATATGTCATCAGTTGCAGACCAAGTACTGTCCCAATTTAAAGTACACATCAAGCCAAGTATGCTCAAAATTCCCGGATGTGTTCTCGCTCCTCCCATTCTATCGAGCATGCATCGGTGGTGACGTGTGGACCTGGTGCAGCCAAATATCCCAGAATGCATTTCATCCAAAACGCAAATGCAGCAATGGTGGAGGAGAGCGGCTAAGAAGTTTCAAATATTACTCTCTGTGTAACAAAATAAACTTTTAAGATATTTTACGGCAAGAATGTAGCTGTGTAAACTTCAAATATCTGCTATCAAGACATCACACATTTGCAAAAGTGCTCCAACAGTTTTGGAGATGTCTGTTACTCCACCAGCTTGACAGCTGACCGCAGAGGTCAAGGCTCAGTAGAGCCGGCGGGAACACTTGATTCCCGGAACATCGTTTTGAAACCCCCGTGGTCTTTCGCTACTCAGGTTAAACATGACACAAGTCACTTAGGTAATTTAATTTAATAAGGTAAATCTTATTTATTTCAGTGTTTTATTTGTTCCTGAACAAGTCGGTTTGGCAGTAAATAAAGTTAGAACAGTTCAGTTATGAAGCTTATTTAATTTATTATTAAAAGTCTTACTTTGAGAGCTGTCAGCTTATTTTAAATAGAATATTTCACCCATCATATCCCTGATGTAAAAATATGCTGTTCTTATTTAAACAGCTGACTGAACTAAATCTAACTGTAGAACATCTGACTAGTGTTGTTGAATAATGAGGGTTTCCCATACCTGTTTGAAGCGAATAGTGCACTGCGCATGCATGCAGTGAAAAAAATAAAAAAATAAATAAAAAAGGCTAATACAGGACCAGGTTCCCACCCCCAGAGTCAAGAAGCTTCTTGCATGTAATGTTTCCACAGTTATACACTGTAAAAGCTGATAAGAAATCATGAACCCAGCGTCTTTACTAAACATCAAACATGGTGTCAGAAGTTGTGGTCTGGTCGTGTGCTAAAGAGCTGCCAACAAAATGCTAAGGCGAACGTTTTCTAAGCACCTTGATGACATAAAATCCCTCGTGCCCAACTCTGTGCTGCCCTGGGTTCCTTTGCTAGCTGTTCCTGTGACTATGTCAGTAACTTGGGTGTACTGCTGCATAGCTCGCTCAAACTCGATAAGCAAGTGTCTGCTGTAGTGAGATCTAGCTTCCACCAACTGCGCCTTATCTCTAAGGCTAGGCATTATGTTCCACATGAGGACCTGGAGAAGCTTATTCACGCTTTTGTGACCTCCAGGTTGGATTATTGTAACTCCTTGTACCCTCTTCTCTTCTTCTTAGACTGCAAACAGTCCAAAATGCAGCAGCCGGCCTCTTGACTGGTACCAGGAAATTTTGCCCTATTACTCCTGTTCAAGCTAGCTTGCATTGGCTGCCCATAAAGTACCGTATTCAATTTAAAATATTACTCCTTACATTCAAAACTATTAATAAATTAGCACCGAATTATCTTAATGAATTTCTCAAGCCACATACTCCTGCTAGAACACTTAGATCTGCCACTCAACTACTTCTGGTGCAACCTAGATCTCGGCTGAAGTCCCGGGGTGACCGTGCGTTTGCTCTGGCTGACCCGGTACTGTGGAATACCCTTCCTCTCGATATCCGCGTATCTGATTCCATTGCACTGTTTAAATCACGACTAAAAACCCACTTATTCAATCTTGCCTTTCCCTCTAAGTTAATATTTCCTTTATGATTTTATATAATGCACTTTTATGCTCATTTAATTTCTTGTTTGTTCTGTTGCTTTCCTATGTATCAGTGACAGCTACCTGCTTGCATACCTAGTACTTGCTTTGGTCCTATTTCTGTTATCTTCCTTCTATTCTCTATGTTACTCGTTAAGCACCTTGGCATACCCTTGGTTTTTAAGTGTGCTTTATAAATAAAGTTTATTATTATTATTGTTGTAGCGAGCAAGCAACCAGCTAGGGTTCAAGCAAAAATACGATTGATTCATTGCAGCTGCTCATTTAGATAAGGATGCCCGAACTAGAGCGTTCATCCTTCTAAACTTGGCCAGCTTTGAAGCCATCGAAAGGGAGTGTGCCTTCCTTTACACGTGGAGAACACAGACCAGTGACCAGAGCAGAATCAAGAAAAGACGTGCAATGTCTCAAATGCAAATTCCACAAACTGTGTAGTCCTCAAACAGAACTATAGAAAGTTTAACACCAGAAACAAATGACCGTGATGAAACAAGTCTTATGTGGACTTGAAAAATAAGGCAGGCAGTTGCAGGTTTCGCCAACAACCTCATCAGAGACATACTCATTTGTGTAGTACATTAATGTACAACTTCCAGATATTGTACAAAAAAGGCTTACATTGCACGATCTGGGAGAGTTTGCAAGCCAAACCCCAACACTAAGGCGTAGGAGATGGACTGTTTAAAATTGTTTTTAAAAGTGTACATTATTTCTTTAAATATTTATTTCTGCTATTGATATTCATAGAAATTACATGTAAATTGATGTTGACAAAGTGAAATGTTGACCATGTTCTTACCAGTGAAACAGTTCCAGGTTTCAAGTGAATGGTTAATTTTCAAGCTAGAATGTTACGGATTACAATCTATTGTTAATGCGTTATGCTGAAGATGTTGTTGTTAGTCAGACATAAGCTAAAGAATGGGATTGTAGAACATCTGACTAGTGTTGCTGAATAGTGGGGGTTTCCCATACCTGTTCGAAGTCCATGCACGCAATTAAAAATGGCTAACACAGGACCAGGTTCCCACCCCCGGAGTTGAGCTGCTTGCATGTAATGTCTCCACAGTTACACACAGTAAATGTTTATAGGGAATCATGAACCCAGCGTCTTTACTAAACATCAAACACTAACATTAAAAATATTTTAATTCAGAAGGAAACAGGATGTTAATACAAGGAGATCCTGAAGACTGCTCCAGAAATGATCAAATTATGTTTTAAATATTTGTTCAATTCTCTTCCAAACCCCAGCAGACTATTGGAGGTCTTGAGTGTCTACTAAAATAAAAATAAAAGCATTCTAACAGCTCATCTGTTTGTTTTTATTCAATAAGCAGCATAGCTTATTAAGAGAGATTAAACTTGAGTTTCTGTCATGAAGTGATTGTGCTCAACTGTATTAAGCTTGTGCTCAACTGTATTAAGCTTACACATTATGCAACAGATAAAAGTAAAAGCAAATTTGGCCAAAATGCTTAAAATACTTATTTAAATTATTTGTTTTTTCTTAAAGAAATCTACTACATCATGCATCTTTTCAATTGCAAATATTAATCACAGTTAAATTAAGAGGGGCGGGCAGTTAAAACCCTGGAGCTGAGATGTCATCAAGTATACTACCATTCCAATTGTGGAATGACGATGAACTTACGAAGTACGGACTAGCGAGGACATGAGTACGGACTTGCATACTTGAGTATTGAGAAACGGCCAGAGTTTAGCAGGAGTGGGAGAAAAAACAGGGGGGAAAACAACAACAAACAAAACAAAACAAAAAAAACATGAAAGATTAAACAAAAATTAAAAATGTAATGTATAAAGTAGAGGCAGTGGCTGCCATGGACAGCTGTCATGGTTTTTGAAACAGCAGCTCTCTACATGTTGCACAATCATGTCGCTATAATTAAAAAGAGGGAGGACTAGTATGAATGACACTGATTTGCTATTGGCAAAACACAGTTGGGTAGAATTCCAGGTTAAAGTTTTTAGTTCAACATACAAGTGACAACTTATGACCTTTCACCAGGTTTTATTTAATGTCCTCTTCATGTAGCTGAATACATTCATTGTTAAAAGCAAAAGCTGTGCAGATCTGAGATCAGCAGTGTTCTTAAACACCAAACTTACTGTTTATGCTCATTGTATATTGATGACCTGATGTTTTGTCTTTAATTTTCTCAGTAAAACAGCTGCAGCATTCACTAACAGTACATAACATGGTACTCTAGACTTTGTACTTTATTCCATTAGTTACATCTGGAGTTATTGCAAATTTACTCCAATATTAAATTAAATGTATTCTGCATTAAGAGTGAACATACAGGATGATGTTACTGGGTGGTGCTGAGGTCTGAATTTGAGGGCAGCTCCTGTAATCACAATGAGAAAAGACTCATTACAAACTGTCAAATGTGAAGTTTATCTCTGAAATCTGAAATAAAACTGATCCTTCCTTGTCCTCACACACCCGTATGTACGGGAAGCATACGGTAACAGTGATTTCGTTAGTAAATTCATTCATGTGCACGGATTAGCTAATGAGCACAGCTTTACCCAAACGCCAACTGTAAGCTTAGCTAGCTAGCTAAGGACTTTACTGATTAGCTTACAAACACACATTTAACTTATCAAAAAAGTGCAGCAGGACCTCAGGTGTCAGTATGACACAGTCAGTCATGGTTTTGTAAAGTAAACGCTTGCCCTCCTCTCAGCATCCATGGATTCATCTGCCATTCTCGAACAGAGATAGGCAAGTTTCTCCGTGATTGCAGCTGTTTTTCAGAGCTGTTACGATGATCAAACAGTATTATAGTTGTAATTAGAGTTATGAGAAGGGAGACCCCTTGAACACGAATCAGCATGACGCGAACTACTAATAATGGCCGAAAGCACATCCTTGGAAAAAATTATCTGAGGAGAATTTTTGTTTTTGTTTTACCCCAGTCCCACCTTCTAAAATGGAGGAGGCGGGGTTTGTGACCTATACTGTAGCCAGACACCAGGGGGCGATAGAGACTTTTTGGCTTCATTTGGGGGAGCTGTTAGGTCATTGGTTAGAACTTGGATCTTCTTCACGGTAACTGGTTGCGCTGCACATTTCTGACACTGCCCACATCTGACAAAACGTGCAGGTAGACGGTCAGTCAGCACCTGCCCACGGACTACCAAGCCCATGCTACCATTCAACGAGCTTTTCCCCACCATGACCGTATTCCTGCGTGCAACTGTTGCCGCTGAGCTAGGCAGCTGACGTACGGCTGTTTGTGTGCTCAGTGCCATCACCCGAGGACTGGGAAGCAAGAATTAGCATATCTGAAAACATGGCAAAGTAAAGGTTGTTGGCGTTGTTTTCGCAGCTCTCAGTAAGATTAAAAACACTTTTTAGGAGAGGGGACTGAACTTGAACCGTTTACCATCTCCTTCCAATATTTAAGACTGACTTAGAGGAAAATGCCCCAGTTTTTGTATGGGAGGACGGCACACAGTAAATCCGCTGCGCTGTACACATGCTTAATGACCGTATGGAAAAGGGCCTTATAGAAATGTAAGCACAAGGACTTTAAAGGTTATAACAAGCGAAACAGATCGTGGCATAAATACGAGGGTTGTTAGCGTGACCGTGATAGTCATTGGTGAATAATGTCACACTCACCTGATGCAGAGAACCTCCAAATGCTGCTTTTATGAGCCCTCGATCAAATCAATACCCAGCACTGAACCCCGTGGCGCTTTTCAAAAAGAGAACTGAGCCTGCAGCTCAGTCATAACGGTCCTTCTGGCGCAAAATAAGCCCGTGCTCCGTCGCTCACTCGCTCCATCAGGTTGGGATTTTCTCGGGATATTTATGTGGCCCAGCAGCCTCGGCTGTTAGCCCCGGCTACCAGCAACGACATCTGAGCCTTTCCGTTTGCTTCGGGCTAAATAAAGACTTAATCTCACACCGGTCTGTGCTGCGTCGAAAACACGGCAGTTCCAGTCTCATTAAAACAGCGCCGGCTTCGCGTTTGTGAGAGCAGCAGGCAAGAGGCGAACAGCCGCGACGGACCGCAGCGGGAACACGGAGACCCGGTGTCGCTGCTCCGCTCAAGCTCGGCTACTTTCAAATCGCTCCGAGTTCCCAACACACTTTAAAATCCCCCAGTTAAGATATTCCAACATCGTCCGTGTCCTGGTTCTGTCTGAGTTTTCGGCCTCAGCATAGCATCTCTTTCTTCCTGACAGGCAGCCAACATCCAATCCCAACGCTGGATTCTGGAAGTGTGGGAGGATACAAAGGAGTCGATGAAACGGATTGGAAGTCTTGGAATTGACTAACCTACTGATGGGCTGAAGACCAAAGCAGCCCGATTAACACAATCAAAACACACAATTGAACTGAAGTAGTAACAAAACAAAAGCTGAGGGTCAGTTTTGAGATTTTTGGGTTCATCGCGGTTAGCATTGCTTGACCTACAGGGTCTCTGTCAGGTCAAGCAAGGCAAACAACATTTGCCTTGTCATGTCTTCAAATACACCAAAGTCTCTCTCTGTCCTTCCATCTCCTTCCATCTCACAAAGCCTTCTGTCATTGGGATATTTCACCTATATTCATCTATCCTTTACATCAGTGCCATTTTGTGGCTGCAGCCAGTGATTGTAACTGGAAGAACACTTGCTTTGGATCTCATTGGGAACTGGAGTTTGTCTCGATTTCACAGGCATTTCCATGTCCTCTAATGGCTGGACCCTTGGCCAGCAGCTTTTTCTAGTTGTTTGTACATGCGCAATGAGGATAAATCTCAGATCTGTGACAGGACTTATGGGGGATTAGCATCTAAGACAAGCTGCCACTAGTTCTGCTCTGAGATCAGTTATGAGCCACACTTTGTGTGGAAACAGAGTTAGCATTAGCAATTGCATGATAAGTTTAACTAGCTGCTTTTTTCTTAACACCCTGCCTTCTTTTTTCAATAATATTTTTACGCCCTCTGGTAGATATTGAAAGTTAACCACGTCACAAGCTGCTTAAGCCTTATTTTTTTAAAACATTGATTTTAATATACTTTTATTAAAAAAATAAGATGTATGCCTGTTTTTCTGAGCTCATTAACAGCAGCACCCATATAGCACTGATGGGCACCTTTTTCTACGGAATAATCATTTTCAGTTTTAATAATTTATAATAATAATAAGAATAATTTAAGCCGACTGTCAGCATAAGAACTAGCATAAACCTGTCCCACAGGTGTTTTTTGGATCACATATGCACTTTAATTTATTTTGTTGTGTTATTATTAAAAACATTTATAATTATATATTTAAAAAATATTAATTGTTCTTCTATATAGACGCTACATATTCATTGTATAAGACAAAATCCGTTACAAGCACTATTAGCATCACACTTTTATGAATTTATTTACAGATTTCAGTGACAACACATATTAGTACCACTGCACTAAACATTGTTTAGCAAAATGTATTTACAATAAAACAGTGTACACATAATGTCAACATTTACATGTTACCATTTGTTTTGAGATAAGCTACTTTAAATATATAATTTGTAGCGATTTGATTGTTTTGAAAATAATTCAAAAAGAGCCCACAAAGACACAAAAAGGGGCAAAACACACAAAAACCTAACTGAAAGTAACATAGCAAATATCATTACCCCCCTCCCCTCCACGATACAGTTGTAGTATGACCTAATTTGTTGGTCTTTATATAGACTCTTAGTTCATCAGCCAAGGAACTGGAGCAGCTGCCACTAAGGTAACTCAGAAAACAGAGAAAGATTACATGAAGTGTAACAGTGTAAATTAAAAGTGTGCACACTTATTTATAGAATACAGTATTGTGTAATTGTATAAATTGATTCTAAACCAAAACCACCTTTATCACTCTGTAAAGTAAAGCCTATTTTTTAAAGAAAGCAAAATATAAGTGCAGTGTTATGTATAAGTCGCTATTATAGCACTGTGATGTTTGGTAGATATTACTCAATATGTGTGGCTATAACTGCAGCCATCACAGGAACAGACATAAATACATAGACTATGTCTGTTATAGTAAGGTTAAAGCAGGCAGCACAAAACAGGTATGCTTTAATTGGGCCCAATTTGATATGGTGGAACAGTTTGTATTAATGCAGCTCTCCTGAGCTCCACCTGAGTGTCAGTCCTCAGAACTATGGATTTTACACTTTCACGGTGCTTGTCAATTTCTATCTGAAGAGTTATTTCTTATATCAGAAGCATATTGATTTTCCTTCAGCCTCCTCAGTGATCTGAACTGCCTCACCTTTTTCAGAGCGAAGCCTACATTTACACTGGATTATTTTGGTTAGCAGGCCTACAGTGCTCTCCCTCACACCCCTTTCTCATGAGGTTTGAGTCCTTCTCTTGGGAGAATGCTGGTTATTACTGAATTGGCTGCGTCTTTGTAAATAAATCGTTAGTGAATCACACTGTAATTGTGACATCACAAAATTTGCCTCACTAAATAAATCTGCCCCACATTTAAATGAAATGCATCTTATTTTCCCATATTTTATTGTTGTGATCCAGTGAAACTCCTTTCTTCCTCCCTGTTTAATATTTCTGTAACTGCAGAAAAATTCCTTCCATCCATCACTTATGACAACTGAACTGCAGTGTAGTAAAAATTTAACTTTAATCCTTAAGACTGCAAAACAGCAAATACAAACACTGATTATACAGAATCTTAAGCTCACTTTTATCAGCTAATATCCTGTAGATCATAGCACCTTTACGCAACAGCTGTACATTTAACAAATTGTTCTTCAAACTCTCAGCAGGCCTAACTGGAAATTTGCAATCATAGTTAACAATTACAGATGTTTGGAAATACTTTGTGTAACATGATGGAGTGTTATTTCTCCCCAGTCTGACACCCACAGTGTCTCGGTGCTTCCATACTTGGTTACAATTTAGCTTTTTTAGGCTCTTGTTGCTGGCTTCCTAGAGTATTTGAAAGTAGAATGGGAGGGAGAGGGTTCAGTTTTCAGAACCAGCTTCCAGTTTGGATTCAGGAATCAGACACTATCTCTACTTTTAAGATTTGGCTTCAAACTTTCCTTTTTGCTAAAGCATATAGTTAGGGCTGGATCAGGTGACCCTGAATCCTCCCTTAGTTATGCTGCAGTAGGCAGGGCTCTAGACTAACTTTTTGCGACGGTTGCACTGGCCTAACTTTTCTTCTTAGGCGCACCCAAATTTTTCAACCGCATCGCTTAAAACCACAGTTTTACATGTGCACTTTTTTGGGGGGGAAATTGGTGTCTACAGACACTATTAATTTGTAAATGATTAACTAACAATCTTGTCAACACAAAGTTCTTTGTTTGGAGCACATTTCTACAACAAAGATAAGTTACTGAAAAAGTGCTTGTGCTTAAAGTCCTTTGGCACTCTTTGGGAATATTGTAGACAATGTTAAACTTAATCATCATCTCGGCCTCCTCTGACAACCTGTTTGCTGCTGCCTGCTGCAGCAAACAGGTTGATGGCACCGTGTCAGAGCACTGGCTATGAATTTCAGATGGATCAGGCCTTAACTTAACAAAAAAAAAATATCAATAGTTCTTTTCATATTTTCTTATTACCCACAGCTACATCCACTTCTGTCGGGCCTAGGCTATTCACTAAGACTGGGTATCATCACTCATTTCCATTTGATTCCGATTCACAAGGTCCAGATTCGATTCGATTTTGCCTCAGATAGTCAAAAATATTATAATTCTGATCATTTTTCAGTACTGTTACATGTGAAACTTCATCAGAGGTGTGAGCATCAAAGCAGATGCCTTTGTGTCAGAGTAACTGAGGATAAAACACAGAAAAAGGAGAATTTCCTGGCCTACAAGCTTTTTATAGCAGATAACCTTAAATACATTGTGCAATTTTACATAATGTTAAAAAGTTCAAATTTCTTCAGTACTGAACAACAAAAATTAGACTCTCTTTTCCGAGGTCATTTAAGTAAAAAAAAAAAAAAAAGAGCGGCCAACAAGGCTGCAAACAACGGTAGACTGGTGGGTAATAACTGAATGAATAATGCTGAAAACAGAGATTTGAGATCGGAAACTGTTCTTGAAGTACAGAGAGAGAGAGAGAGAGATAGAGAGCTGTGCATTGAGTGTGATTTTATGGTGGTGGGAGCCAAACAGCAGAAGTCAGAGGGAATTCATGGCGATGTTTATCAAATGTGGAGCGTAGTTTTGATCTTCTTTTGCTGCTGGTTCAGTGAATTTTGGTTGGTGAGAGCAGTAGTGTTTTTTGATACGGGCGACACGTTGCTGTTGCTGGAAAAGTCTCCTCCACAGAAAAACGTTATTGTCATCTCCGCTACAGTCCAGTATATAGAGAGACGAGACGACGAGGCTCCAGTTACAGCAGTGCAAGTAAACAAACAATAAATATAAGAAGAGTAAGAAAATAAATATACACTTTAGGACCAGGGGTAAAGGGATCAATAACAATTTAAAATTTATTATTTACAGTTTGATGATTTAAAGTCTCACACACAACCTGTTGACAGGGGAGCGGCCCCGGCTGGTTCCAAGTAGAGCACATTTCATTCATAATGATGTAAACCCAAGTCCATTATGTATTCATGATTTGAATCCTGGGTTGAGGGAACAGTTTACCCTGCCCGGGATAGGGTTACCGGGGCCCCGCCCTGGAGCCAGGCCCGGGGAGGGTGCCCGAGGGCGAGCGTCTGGTGGCCGGGCCTTAGTCCATGGCCCATCCTCCCGCAGGCCCACCACCTGCAGGAGGCGCCATAGGGGTCGGGTGCATTGTGTGCCGGGTGGCGGCCAGGAGCGGAGGCCCTGGCGGACTGACCCCCGGCTGCCAAGACTGGCAATAGGGACATGGAATGTCACCTCTCTGGTGGGGAAGGAGCCTGAGTTAGTGCGTGAGGTTGAGAGGTACCGGCTAGATATAGTCGGGCTCACCTCTACGCACGGCTTGGGCTCTGGAACCAGTCTCCTGGAGAGGGGCTGGACTCTGTCTCAGTCTGGAGTTGCCCCTGGTGAGAGGCGGCGGGCTGGGGTGGGTATTCTAATATCCCCTCGGCTTGCTGCCGGTACGTTGGGGTTTTTCCCGGTGGACGAGAGGGTTTGTTTCCTGCGCCTTAGGGTCGGGGAACGGGTCCTGACTGTCATCTGCGCTTATGCGCCGAGTGGCAGTTCGGAGTACCCAGCCTTCTTAGAGTCCCTGGGGGGGGGGTGCTGGAAGGTGCTCCACCTGGAGACTCTGTTGTCCTGCTGGGAGACTTCAATGCTCACGTGGGTAACGACAGCGAGACCTGGAGGGGCGTGATTGGGAGGAACGGCCTCCCTGATCTGAACCCGAGCGGTGCTTTGTTATTGGACTTCTGTGCTAATCACAGTTTGGCCATAACGAACACCTTGTTCGAACATAAGAGTGTCCATAAGTGCACGTGGCACCAGGACGCTCTAGGCCGTAGGTCGATGATCGATTTTGTAATCGTATCACCAGACCTGCGACCATATGTTCTGGACACTCGGGTAAAGAGAGGGGCTGAGCTGTCAACTGATCACCACCTGGTGGTGAGTTGGATCAGGTGGCGAGGGAGGACGCTGGACAGACCTGGTGCACCTAAACGTGTAGTGAGGGTGTGCTGGGAACGACTAGCAGAGGCCCCCGTCCGCGAGATCTTCAACGCACACCTCCGGCAGAGCTTCAACAGCATTCCGAGGGAGGCGGGGGACATCGAGTCCGAATGGACCATGTTCAGCGCCTCCATTGCCAAAGCTGCTGCATTGAGCTGCGGCCGCAAGGTGGTTGGTGCCTGCCGTGGTGGTAATCCCCGAACCAAATGGTGGACACCAGAGGTGAAGGGAGCCACCAGGCTGAAGAAGGAGTCCTATCGGGCTTGGTTAGCCTGTGGGACTCCGGAGGCAGCCGACAGGTATCGACAGGCCAAGCGGAATGCGGCTCGGGCAGTGGCTGAAGCAAAAACTCGGGTGTGGGAGGAGTTTGGAGAGGCCATGGAAAAAGACTTTCGGACTGCCTCGAAGAGGTTCTGGCAAACCGTCAGGCGTCTCAGGAGGGGAAAGCGGTGCTCTACCTGCACTGTGTATAGTGCTGGCGGAGCGCTGCTGACGTCGACTGAGAAAATTGTCAGGCGGTGGAAGGAATACTTCGAGGACCTCCTCAATCCCACTGACGTGTCTTCCAAGGAGGAAGCAGAGTCTGGGGATGAGGGGAATGACCCGCCAATTTCTGGGGGCGAGGTCACTGAGGCAGTTAAACAACTCCTTGGTGGCAGAGCCCCTGGTGTTGATGAGGTCCGCCCCGAGTTCCTGAAGGCTCTGGACGTTGTAGGGCTGTCCTGGCTGACACGCCTCTGCAATGTTGCGTGGAGATCAGGGGCAGTACCCGTGGATTGGCAGACCGGGGTGGTGGTCCCCATCTTTAAGAAGGGGGACCGGAGGGTGTGTTCCAACTACAGGGGGATCACACTCCTCAGCCTCCCCGGGAAAGTCTATGCCAGGGTGCTGGAAAGGAGAGTTCGTCCGCTAGTCGAACCTCTGATGCAGGAGGAACAATGCGGTTTTCGTCCTGGTCGCGGAACACTGGACCAGCTCTTCATCCTCTCGAGGATACTTGAGGGTGCATGGGAGTTTGCCCAACCAGTCTACATGTGTTTTGTGGACTTGGAGAAGGCATTCGACCGTGTCCCTTGGGGTGTCCTGTGGGAGGTGTTGCGGGAGTATGGGGTGTCTGGCCCATTGCTACGGGCCATTCAATCCCTATACAACCGTTGCAAGAGCTTGGTTCGCATTGCCGGCAATAAGTCGGACTCGTTCCCGGTGGGTGATGGGCTCCGCCAGGGCTGCCCTTTGTCACCGGTTCTGTTCATAATTTTTATGGACAGGATTTCTAGGCGCAGCCAAGTGGCGGAGGGCTTTCGCTTTGGTGGCCTCAGGATCTCATCTCTGATCTTTGCGGATGATGTGGTTCTGTTGGCTTCATCGGGTGAGGGCCTCCAGCTCGCACTGGAGCGGTTCGCAGCCGAGTGTGAAGCAGCGGGAATGAGGATCAGCACCTCCAAATCTGAGGCCATGGTTCTCAGCCGGAAAAGGGTGGAGTGCCCACTCCGGGTCGGGGATGAGGTCCTGCCCCAAGTGGAGGAGTTCAAGTATCTCGGGGTCTTGTTCGCGAGTGATGGGAGAAGGGAGCCGGAGATCGACAGACGGATTGGGGCTGCAGCTGCAGTAATGCAGACGCTGCACCGGTCCGTCGTGGTGAAGAGGGAGCTGAGTGTAAAAGCGAAGCTCTCAATTTACCGGTCGATCTACGTCCCTACCCTCACCTATGGCCACGAGCTGTGGGTAGTGACCGAAAGGACGAGATCGCGGATACAAGCGGCGGAAATGAGCTTCCTCCGAAGGGTGGCTGGCATCTCCCTTAGAGATAGGGTGAGAAGTTCGGCCATCCGGGAGGGGCTCAGAGTAGAGCCGCTGCTGCTCCACATCGAAAGGAGCCAGCTGAGGTGGTTTGGGCATCTGGTAAGGATGCCCCCTGGGCGCCTCCTGGGTGAGGTGTTCCAGGCATGTCCCACCGGGAGGAGGCCCCGGGGCAGACCCAGGACACGCTGGAGAGATTATATCTCTCGGCTGGCCTGGGAACGCCTTGGTGTTCCCCCGGATGAGCTGGAGGAGGTGGCTGGGGAGAGGGAGGTCTGGGCCTCTTTGCTTAGGCTGCTGCCCCCGCGACCCGGCCCCGGATAAAGCGGATGAAGATGGATGGATGGATGGATGGATGGATGGGTTGTGTGAAATCCCAGAAATACACCTTAGACAAAGTGAATCTGTGAACTAAGGTGTAGGTCTATTAGGTTATGTTGCGGTGATGCTCGAGTTGGGGGATTTGTGTTCATACTGGAGTGCAAAATAAAACCAATGGAAGATGGACAAGAAAAGTTCAAAGCCATCAAGTGCTAAGTTTAGAAAAAATAGAAAAGAAGAGGAGGAGAAACGAGCAAAAGATACAGGTAAGCAGATGTGTCATTGGATAATGGCGGGTCATCCTGAAATGATCAGATTCAGAATACTTTATTAATCCCTAAGGCAATAATGTGGGTTACAGTTGCTCCAAAAAGAAATGGTAAAAATAGTAACAGTAACAGACTGAACTCCAAACAACACATTATGTTACAGATTTTAATATTAATTAGTCATTGTCAGTTGTTGATTTGTCCTGTTCTCATTGTATGAGGAATTATGATGGCTGTTTGGTAGCTGTTTGCATACAGTGCATACTCTCTCTCTCTTCATATGCGTGTGTGTGTTTCTCTGGTGAAATTCAGTATGGTTCCGACAACAGTTTTATGTTAATGTATAATCCTTAATATGTTTTATATGTGTGTGTGATGTTTAATTGAATTGAATTAAATTAAACATCATGGAACTGAAGCAAGTTTTAGTATTGCACACTGCATTGATAAACATGGAAAGCTATTTACAGACTGAGAATTTATTAAGGAGGCTTCTCTCCCAAGCTCAGAGTTGTTATTTAATGGGCTTGTAAACAGCCATACAATTAAAGCAAAGATACAAGACCCTGCATCAGCCAGAATTGTGGAATGACGCATCCAGGAAATGGGTGACAATGTCAGAGCCCAACAAACAGCTGGTCTGAAAGAAGACCAAGTGTTTAGTGTAGCGTAGTGTCTAGAGGCTATACAGGAGGAACTGTTCTGCTTAATCTGATGCCTGAAACAACTCAAGGTGAGGATCTTGCCAACGTTTTTAAGGAACATTTTAAGCAGCGAAAGACTGACATTACAAAGATTTTTGCTGTGACAACTGATGGTGCGCCAGCTATGGTTTGGAAACACGATAATACGTTGTGTATTATGAATGGCCATAAGGGAGGTTTTTATTAGTAACAAAAACTGTAAAATTTATGAAAATACATTAAAAAGTCCAACATTTCTGTTTATGTGTTTGTGGTAAGCAGCAGATCACACAAGTTAAGAATTATAAATGGCTTCAAGTGCACATTCAGGCTTGTGAGTTCAATGTAAGCGTGGCACTGCTGATTTACCACAGTGTTGCTGGAAAAGTCTCCTCCACAGAGAAACTCATTTCCCCAAAATAAAGGAAATGGAGGTGTGGGCACGCTTTGCACACCTTCCCATGAGGTATTCCATTGCATTGCTGGTGTAATTGCTGGACACCAGATTCTTCCATTTGGAGAACCACAGAAAAAAATCGCATATCAACACGAAATCTCTGTGATGCCAGAGTTTCGTTTCATCAATGTGTAATTTCAACCTCCTCATTCAAACTGTTTGAAAAAATGTTTGTACATGATGTTTCTAACACCTCCTATTGTTCACAAGTGGAAACTGTTTCTCAACCTCTTTGCTTTTCTCATTCTGATGCAGAATGCAGCCCCCTGGAGTCCCACAGGGTTGCATTCTCAGCCCCCTGCTGGACACCCTGTTGACCTATAACTACACTCCAACTAAACCAGCCAATGTTAACCTCTAATGTGTGCCTTCCTCCTGTTTTCTATATATTCCTCTTGTTTGTATATACTCATTTTGCCTGCTTTTTTATTGTTGCTGTCCTGCTATTTATAATTTTATCCATACACAGTTGGTGCAGAGCATCCACAATTTTCTTTTCCAAGTCCAATAACAATAAAAGGGTATTCTATTCTATTCTTCTGTTCTAACAAGTTTGTGCTTTGTATTCACCAGCAGGCCTCTTCCTCTTGGGAGATGGAGAATCCGAATCAGCATACTTTATTAATACCCATGTCTGCAGAACCCAGTAGCAATAATGACACCATATATTCAGCCTGTTCCAAATAAGAACATTATTCCCTTCACATTATACTTACAAACACGTCATATCAGTATGACACTCAAGGCAACCGAGAGTGCCAGCACACAGAGTCTCACACACTTTTATGATTGTTCAGAAAGACATTTTCTTTTCTGTTCACTTCTTGCACACACTCTACCTCTGCAGTTCTCACATTTGTTTTTCAGGACCATTGCTGCTGTAACTTCACTGCAGCTTTGGTGCTGTCAGCCTCAGTACTGCTCATCTCCACACACACATAAGTCCCAGTGTCCCACTGCGTAAAATAGGAGAGGTATAATTAGGTGATGGCTGGCAGCTGTCCCAGCCAGCCTCCCCTGGCACTGCCCCTGAAACCCCTGTACCACCCTTCCCTGCAGCTGAGTCACAAACCACACCCTGCTGTGGGTTTCACTTATCAGCAGAAACATAGCAGAAAACCTATTTGCTGTTAAAATTTTACCTTTGCGTGGCTTTAACTTCATATATTTTCATTACATTTTTATTATTGCTGTTCTGTTTTGTATATAATTTGTGTATCTTTCTGTAAGATGATTTATACATCAGGAAAACCAAACAACCTCTAGGGAAGCAGATAGGACAACACAGAAGAGCTAACTTGTCAGACCAGTGCTCTGCAGTCTATTTAAACCTAGAGACCAGTGGACACTCTTTCAATGATGAGGATGAACACGCCCTGGACAGGGAGGAACCCTGGTTTGCTAATTTTGATCATTCTTCCAGAAGTGCATTTGTGAGACCTGGCTCACAGTCTCTGCTCTAATTCATCCCAAAGATGCTCTGTCAGGTTGAGGTCAGGACTCTGTGCAGGCCAGTCAGGTTTTTCCATACCAAACTCGCTCATCTACATGTTTATGGACCTTGCTGTGCACACTGATGTGTAGTCATGTTGGAACAAGAAGGAGCCATCTGTTTCCAAGAAGTTAGGATCATGAAATTGCACAAAATGTCTTGGTGTGCTGAAGCATTAAAGAGGCCAAGGACAACTCCAGACAAGTACCATTGTCATGGCAACTGCCAAGCCCAGTCTCACCCATCGGATTGCCAGATGGAGAAGTGGGATTCATCACTCCAGAGAACATGTCTCCAGTGCTCCAGAGTCCAGTAGTGGCGTGCATCCCCATCACATAACCACTGCATCCGACACTTTGTATTACACTTGATGATGCATGGCTTGGATGCAGCCGCATGAAGCACTCCACACAGTGTTCTTGAGCTAAATTGAAGGCCACATAAAGTTTGGAGTTCTGTAGCGATTGACTCTGCTGAAGGTTGGGGACCTCTGTGCACTGTGTGTATGTTTGTAGAAGCAGTCTACATGCCTAGTTGCTTGATTTTATACATATGTGGCCATGGAAGTGTTTGGAAAACCTGAATTCAATGATCTGGAAGTGTATAAATGTAGAGTGTACAAGTTTACAGATTTTTTTCTTTTGCCACTAATTAATTTGCTGCCAATTGAATTTTACAGCTGGGATATTTGTAGATTTAGAAAAAAGGCAAAAGTATTAAAATTCAAAGAACACCAATAGATTTAAGAGAGAAAGAGATTCATCAGCAACAGTGTTGGTCAAGTTACTTGAAAAAAGTAATCGGATTACTGCCCTTCTTATAGTAAACTTACCCTTCATGTTGTCTTTATTCAATTTCTCAAAAAAGAGTGCAATAATTTATTCAGTTGTGAAAACAGTTTTAAACAGGTTTTCTGAATGAATCTGTCTATTCTATTAAAAACAAACATAAACAATAAACTTAAAGCTTAAAGGACACGTTAAATATGTAGCCTGAAAAGCATTTTAAACAGGTCTTGATTATAATTAGCTGACTTTATTTTCTCCTGCATTCCTTCACCAGAACTTGGTGAATCATAACATTTAGCCTTTTTAAGTTACTTTAAATACATTCGATCTCAGTTAACTTCTAACTGGCCCCCTATCTATCATCAAGCCTCTTCAGTGCATAGAATAGCTCTCCCACACATGGATTTATTCATTTTCCATGATCTGAAATACTCCTGTAGTATTAATCTATATTAAAACAGCTATCACCTGGGGCGATCGTGGCTCAAGAGTTGGCAGTTCGTCTTGTAATCGGAAGGTTGCCGGTTCAAGCCCCGGCTCAGTCTCACTCGTTGTATCCTTGGGCAAGACACTTCACCCCACCTACTGGTGGTGCCCGTGTCTGGCAGCCTCACCTCTGTCAGTGTGTCCCAGAGCAGCTGTGGCTACAATGTAGCTTGCTATCACCAGTGTGTGAATGACTGAATGTAGTGTAAAGTGCTTTGGGGTCCTTAGGGACTAAGTAAGCATACTACAAATACAGACCATTTACTGAAGTCAAATCTGACAACTGCTATCTAAGTACATAAACTATACTTTATCTTTTTATCAGTAATAAACAACCAACCAAACAAAACCACGGGTACCACTACAGGCACCACACAAAAGCAGTTTACTTCTGCCAGAACTTGACTAGACTGGTTCTTACTTGCTAAAGAGGTAAACCCCCCCACCACCAAACTTGTGTGTGCTTTCACCCTTTATATAGTACTAAACACAAGGTATAGCTAAAGGTGATGGCAGTATCAGTAGTTTCATGAGAAGTTGGTCACACGTAAAAAAAAATACAGAAATTTGGTCTGTTTGGATGATAACACCACATAAAAATTTCCCATCAGCTGCAGTACTGTGAATCCTCAGTATCTGTGTGATAGCATTATTGTTGCCAGTGAACTGTATGTTGTAAAATGACAAGATGAATTGAAATGGAGAGAAGACAGATGGCCAAGTATACAACTAAAGTTAGTTTAAACTCCTTAATTTGGACATCAAACAAAAGACTTAAAGGTCTCAGATCACATTGATGAGCTGATGAACAAGGACTCAGATTTACACAGTCATTGTTGTATTTGGTTATGTGATTGTCTAGGGTGAAAGCCATTTTAATATTTTATTATGTGCGTTTTATTGTGTAGTTTTGTTGCATTTTTTTGGTTGCATGCATTTATTTTGAAAGTGTGTCACTTCCTACCTACAGTCTCCCCCAAGTTAAAGAATGACTTGTACCTGTAAAGGTACAAGTCAGCTAAGAAATGCTAAGAAATGGATGCTAACAAATTTTAATTGGGGTAATGGCACTTGATAGTGTTTGTGAGGAATTGTGAGGACATATTAGGATTGGGTTCTTATTAGATGGTTATGTAGTATTTAGTTAGGGATGATTAGTCTCCTCACAGCTCTGGATTTTTCAGATATAATTTAATAGTTTTTTTTTTTTTTTGCAGCTTTCTGTCTGGTCTGCCCTCCCCTTTGGTCACATGATAACAACGACTTCAGAAAAGAAGTGGAAGATCCGTTCTGCAACAGGTAAAGGACTGGCGATTTATCTGTTGCTGCAAGGAGAACTTTTCCACACTGAGACTCAACATTCTTACGTATTTTTCTTTTTAAAACTTTGAGGCATCATCGGACAGCTTTGATTGTTCAAAATGGTTTATCTTTATCTTTAGTGGCAATTCAATTCTAGTGCCAGTGACAAATCACAGCAACAGTCGCCTCAAGGCGCTTTATATTGTAAGGTAGACCCTACAATAATACATACAGAGTAAAATCCACCAATCATATGACCCCTATTAGGAAGCATTGTGAGAAGGAAAAACTCCCTTCTAGCAGGAAGAAGCCCCCAGCAGAACAAAGCTCAGGGAGGGGCGGCCATCTGTTGCAACCGGTTGGGGAGAGAGAAAGAAGACAGGATAAAAGACGTGCTGTGGAAGAGAGAAAGAGATTAATAACAGATATGATTCAATACAGAGAGGTCTGTTAACTATAGTGAGTGAGAAAGGTGACTGAAGAAGAAATACTCAATGCATCATGGGAATGCTCCGGCAGCCTACACCTATTGCAGGGAGGATTCAGTGTCACCTGATGCAGCCCTATATATGCTTTATCAAAAAGGAAAGAAGCCTAATCTTAAAAGTAGACATAGTGTCTGCCTCCTGAGTAAATGTTTCATTTTAACTGTTAAACTCTCAGTTAGTGCCAGCTGTTCCTTAACAGCCTCTCCTCTGCACTTTTCCTGTGCTAATGATCTCTGCCCATGTCAACAAACAAGCTTTTACTGGACATTTTCCTTAGAAGCATCCTTGGATGAATACTGTCCTCTCACTGTGGACTATCTGGTGATTCAGCTGGAAGAGATGGTTCAATATCATGAAACAGGAAAAAAGAGAATCTGACCCGTGACATTACTATTTTGACTTCTAGCTTTTATTAATTTGATTTTCTTGCGCTTTAAAAAAAAACACTTTACTTACTTAATAGTTAATGCCACTTTCTCTGTTTACTCATGAAATCTCAAACTGGCATTATGCAACATACTAATCTGCATTTACCTGCATATTTAAAATGTTTTTCTTGTTAGTAAAAAGCATCAAGTACTGATGCTTTTCACAAAACTTTGCACATTCCTGTACACACATGTTCAACTTTAACAAAAATAAATGTATAAATCATAACAGTAGTGTTGTTACATTGCATTTTATTTGTGCTATTACTACAGAATACTGGTTTAGATGACTCATTTGAAGTAGTTATACTGACATAAACATTTTCAGCACAGATTGCATTTTTTAATTTAATAAAAGCTTCACTGCATTCACTCTGCTCAGTAAGGACCATCACTGACAAAGCTGAAACACGGGTGAATGTAAATAATGTCAACGTTATGATTAGACATGAAAACATCTGAAAACAAGTTTCAGGGGAAAAAAAGAAACTGATAAATACTACAAAGCTTGATGTAGGGAAACAGTTCATGAAAGGACTTGATGGGAAAACATCACACTGTTGGCGAGTAGCCACAGTTTTAGCCACATTTAATAAAGAAAAAATAAGCAAAATACATTAAGATACTGAATACATTTATAAATAAAATTTAAATGTTTGTGCAACATAAAAAAACCTCTTTATGATGCCTTTGGTAATAACATGATATTTTAGTTTGCCAGACCTATTCATTTATGATAAAATATATAAAATTAAATAAAAATGTCTTGGTGTATCCTCAATGCCAATTTTTTCTACTGCTAGATAAAATTAAACTTAGTAATCAGTTCACTAAATTTCTGAAGTAAGACTCTGGATATCCCTGCCAAGGTATCTCCCAATATTCACAATATCAAACCTCTGTCAACACTGGTAACCATCACTCTGCAGGGTCACCTGCAGGTAAATGAACTATTTTCAGGGATATTTCATCACTTGCTTATGCCGGCTCCTCGGTCTTTTCCTAGTCTTTGGTTTGCATGTTACTCATTCGGTCACTGAGCTCATCAAAGTAATTATCAACAAAGCGAAACATCTGGATGACGGCGCTGAGCAACAAGATGTCACAATTCATGTCCAACTCCAACTCCTCGCTGTAGTTCTTCACTGGAATGATACAGGACAACGGCACACCGAGCCGAGAGCCGACCTCCTGCATCTGTATGACAGAACACAGGAAAAAAGTATTAGTACCCTCATCTAATTTTTTACTCACTAAAAAAGAGAAGAAAAAAGTACAAACTCACCACATCCTTGATGTAGCCACTCTTATAAACATTTCTCACATCCTCTTTCACCAGTGGACAGGCTTCATCTACTTTAGTGAGGAGGATCAGCTGAGGAATACCTGGAAACAAAGGAGCAGGAAGATCACTTCCAGACTGCCAGAGATGTTTATGTATTGGACTGTAAGGATTTTAGGAACACATCTGGACTCATTGAAGATCAAATGAGCTGAAGTTGAAAACTTTGATCACATGAAACAGTCTGGATGCAAAACTGATCTGCCGTCAGTTATGTTATTGTATTTTTTGGTATACTTTTTAAAAAATATATAATTTCACGAACTTTGATTTACACATCACTGCATTTTCTTTTGATTTTGTTTACATGGCATGGATTGTACATTCCACATAATCTTGTTCAGAAAAAAAGAATACAATGAGACTGAAGAGGGACTCAGTTTTACTGACCCATTAAGTTGACCTTTCTGCGGATAGCATCCAGCTTCTCCTCCAGCCCTTTGGGCATGATGGAGACCTTGGAAGCATCAATAACATAGGCCACACAGTGGATCTTGTCCTTGAGTCCAGGAGATGTGCGATAGCCGTGGGACTCAGAATGCAGAGGAGCTGAAGGGTTGAACTAAATGACACATTTGAGGAGAAACAGAGACACAGTTTGAGTCGACTGCTGACAAATCTGTGTTTCATACATTCTGTGACCCGCTGATATAATATAGCACCTGATAACGGTCTGGCAGGTGACCTTTGAGGATGCTGCTGAGGTCGTCAATGTCAAGCCCCGCCCCTTTGGTCTCCTCCAGTCCCATGGTATCACACAAGATTATTGGCAGAGGTTTCCCTTCACGCCCATCTTTCACAGAGTAGGAGCGAAACTGTTTACAGTACAATGAGAATGAGTGACAGACCACTGAAATCAGTCACAATAAGTGGAAATCATCAGACACCAGACAAAGACCTGTGTGGTGAGGCTGGTGGAGGAGGAGCCAGAGATAGCCTGGCTGGTGACGTGGCCTCTGAATACAGAGTTGACAGAGTTAAAGAAGCTGGACTTTCCAGCTCCGACTGGTCCAATGAGCAAAACTTGAGGCTGGGTCACAGAGCTGACTGTGGGTTTGTAGCTTTTAATGCTCTCAATCAGCTCCTTCCTCTTCCTGTACAAAAAAAGGAGATAAAGAACGTTAGAAGTCATATTGACTGTGAAATAATTTGTACTACTGTCACTTCTTTGAAAGAAACAGTTGCAGTTACAAGCAAGCATAGCAAACAATATTGCATAATATTGTGCATGGTTTGCAATCATAATCTAAAATACTTATATATATATATATATATATATATATATATATATATATATATATATATATATATATATATATACATATATATACTTCTATGCGGTTTCAGGTACGGGTGGCATGCAAAGTCATTTGAATTTTGCAGATATGCCAGAATGGTGGTTCTATCAAACCTACTCAGATTCCCAGTTTACAGTCCTCCATGGTCTCTCAAGTTCAGTTGCTCCTGTTAAAGAGAAAAAATTAATGATAAATATCATATTGTGTGTGTGTGTGTTTTAGGTGCACTTTGTAGCACAGTTAATGTGCTAAAAATGTCATCAGGTTGAATCTTAGCTTGGTTTTTAGTAAATCATATATATTACGACTGACCTACAATGACCTGGATGACTGAGAACCTTCACAGACAGTAAATCATATATATTAATTCTTGTACAATAAATCCCAATAAATTTCACGGTCACCTAGTCAAGATTTGTGAGTCATTTTATTATATTTAGCTATAGACTGTCACACCTAAAATGTATCACTGCTCATCTACGACAACTAAATGAAAATGTGATTATTCATGCTTATTCATACTGAACTTACCCTCCACTTGGTAGACTTCACACTCAGTCAGGTTGAGATCATTGCCATGCATTTGTGCAGCAGGGAAGTTGTAAATATTTCCTGGATTGCTGTATGCTACTGCTTGGCTTGCATTGACAAGAACCAGTGTTTCTCCAAAATAAGGCCCAGAGTTAGCCATCATTTTCACTGCATGTGCAGTACTAGTAACTGGATATTTGATGAGGTTTTCACAATTGAAGGTAAAAAGAAAAGCCTGATCATCATTCACGTACTGTCCAGACTGACTAAAAGGTTGTTTGGTGTAGCCTCCAAACACAAAACCAGATTTGTTGTAGCCCACAGACACAGTGGGAGAGTGGTTGTCACATCTTTGGTGAAATGCTGCACCGGTGAAGCCGTGGATGCTGGCCTTGTACAGCAGCTTTAGTTTGACTCTTCCGAGCTGAGCGCAGATTGTTCTCTGCTGGCTTTGTGTTAGTCTGGGGTTCATAGTGGACTTGGACTTCTGAACTGAGTAAAGGACAGTGAATGAATTTGTGGAGCTCATTGAACCAAAACAGACACAAATGGTCAAAACTACATTGTTTTAAACCACACAAACTTAAAGCAACACTACAGCATGATTAGAATTTCCAAGTCATTAGCATTAGAATTATTTATGTTATTCTTTCTTATGCATTTCTTGCTGAAAACTTGGTGATAGGAAAGCCTGATTTAGTTTACCACAGATCCCTTTGTCATGTCCTTCATATTTTGTCTCTCTTTAAAATACTAAATATCCTCAGATTATTATTATTAATAATAATAAGAATAAGAGTAAGATGCACAGTACCACAGCATGATATGAAGCATAACTTTGTATTTCGTGGTAGACCACACCCAGCTTATAAACTGTGCCAAATGGTTCTCCTACTTGTTCATCAGTCATTTACCCCATTTTTACAGGTTGCAGGTACTTTTAGAATATTTTCATACATGTTACTTAAATAAATAAATCCGCGAACAATAATTACACTATTATTCATTAATTAACTACCAATGAACTACATCACATGGCATTCATAATCTAATCAGAATCAAAATCTTATCAATATGCATCTCTTTAATCATTTCAGTTTTACCTCCTGTTATAGAGAGCTGAGGAAAAAAGAGAAGAAATCACAAATGTCTTGTTCAGATGTGACAAGCAGTTTCAGGCCGCAGAAACGAAACCGAAAGTCTCAGACTGGAACACGCTGGATTTCAAAATAAAACACGGTGTCCGCTGGCTTTTCAGTTTAAAACACATATAAAACAAACCCAGGGGCCACACATCATAAATTATTTAGACTTTTGCTTACGTTTTATGAGGGGTCATTGTTCTTCATACTAGTGATAGTATGAAGATAGAGTGAAGTAAACCACATTAACATAATTGGATCGATTAAATAGCGACTTGCTCAGAAGGAGGTGAGTGTTAGAGCATTTGATCATTATTAATTAATTCAACAAGAATTCTCCCCAAAGAGTAAAAATCAACAATAAGAAAACTATAAGAGCGGAGAAGCCCAGATTGCTCCAGCTCCAAGTTAACCTTTGTGATGACTTTAGTCAAAGCAGTAATGGAGATGGAAGAAAGAACGGTGTACACTGGGTAATGCTGTGTAACGTGAGGAAGGCCATCTGTGCAGGGTGAGGATGACTGAACCACGTAAATTTCATTTTATGCTGTGAAAGAAAAAACTGAAAGCACTGAATGAATGTCAAAACCTTTAATAACATATTTCTGAATCACATTTGTGTTGCATTCAGAATTATATTTTATCCATTTCATTGAGAAACAAGATTACTTACTTTACCTATGTGCAGCGTTTGTTGTTGTTAAAGCTTTCACAGAAATGTTAAAATCACACAAACAAAAGTTTTAAAACAAACCCATTTTTTAAATGAAAACAAGCTGCATTGTAGCCACAGCTGCCCTGGGGCGCACTGACAGAGGCGCCACCGGGCCCTCTGACCACCACCAGTAGGCAAATATGGGGTTAGTATCTTGCTATCTTGCTTGGCTGACCTGCTCTGCCACCTGAGCTACAGCCACCCTACAATGGGGATGGGGAATGTTAACACAGTGAGGCCGTTATAATGGGAGACGTTAAACAGATAGTGGGACTCCTTCTGCTTATCAGGGGTGTAAATCTGCTTCTTAATTCAGATAAAACTGAGGTCATTGTACTCGGCGCTGAAAAGCTTAGAAATATGGTATCTAACCAGATTCTTACTCTGGATGGCATTACCTTGGCCTCCAGTAACACTGTGAGGAACCTTGGAGTCATTTTTGACCAGGATATGTCCTTCAACGCACATATTAAACAAATATGTAAGACTGCGTTCTTCCATTTGCGCAACATCTCTAAAATTAGAAATATCCTGTCTCAGAGTGATGCTGAAAAACTAGTTCATGCATTTATTACTTCCAGGCTGGACTACTGCAATTCATTATTATCAGGATGTCCAAAAAACTCACTGAAAAGCCTTCAGTTAATCCAAAATGCTGCAGCAAGAGTACTGACAGGGACTAGAAAGAGAGAGCATATTTCTCCTGTTTTGGCTTCCCTTCATTGGCTTCCTGTTAAATCCAGAATTGAATTCAAAATCCTGCTCCTCACATACAAGGTCTTAAATAATCAGGCCCCATCTTATCTTAATGACCTTGTAGTACCATATCACCCTATTAGAGCACTTCGCTCCCACTCTGCAGGCCTACTTGTTGTTCCTAGAGTATTTAAAAGTAGAATGGGAGGGAGAGCCTTCAGTTTTCAGGCCCCTCTTCTGTGGAACCAGCTTCCAGTTTGGATTCAGGAGACAGACACTATCTCTACTTTTAAGATTAGGCTTAAAACTTTCCTTTTTGCTAAAGCATATAGTTAGGGCTGGACCAGGTGACCCTGAATCCTCCCTTAGTTATGCTGCAATAGATGTAGGCTGCTGGGGGATTCCCATGATGCATTGAGTTTTTCCTTTCCAGTCACCCTTCTCACTCACTATGTGTTAACAGACCTCTCTGTATTGAATCATATCTGTTATTAACCTCTGTCTCTCTTCCACAGCATGTCTTTTATCCTGTCTTCCTTCTCTCACCCCAACCGGTCGCAGCAGATGGCCGCCCCTCCCTGAGCCTGGTTCTGCCGGAGGTTTCTTCCTGTCAAAAGGGAGTTTTTCCTTCCCACTGTTGCCAAAGTGCTCGCTCATAGGGGGTCATATGATTGTTGGGTTTTTCTCTGTATCTATGAAGCGCCTTGAGGCGACTTTTGTTGTGATTTGGCGCTATATAAATAAAATTGAATTGAATTGAATTGAATTGTAAATCCTTAGGTGATGGCCAAGCAGAAAACAAGGTCATAATTCTCTCTGTGAGGGAGAAGGTATAGAAACTGACTGTTTGGACTATTGGAGAGAGTCAGCTTTGCCATAAGAGCCTATCCTTTGCTCTTTCTTGTGGTCTTCATCTGTGCTCCTAATGATTTCTGCCCACCTCGTCAAATAATCTTATTTTTCAGCCTCATTAGATAAGTACTGTCCTCTTACTGGGGGTCAGTTGGTGTTTCAACTGGAGAAAATGCTTCAATATCGTGAAACAAGAGAAAACAAAAGCTCACTGAACACTAGGACTTCTATATTGTATCAGTCTTGCTGTTTGGTCTGTGAAAGTTTGTGACAAAGCTGGAGAAAGTTCCCTGTCAATTATGTGCATGACACTGATATTTTAAAGACCATTTCAAATGTGCTCATTTTGAAGTTACTTTGCAGTTCATTGACTAATGATAATGTGACTTCACACTCAATCAGATTGAGATCATTGCCACACATCTCTGCAGAGGGGAAGTTGTAATAATTTCTTGGATTGCTGTACACTACTGGTTTGCTTTCGTGGGCAAGAACCAGTGCTTATCCAAATTAGGACCCACAGTTAGCTATCATTCTCACTTCATTTCCAGGACCAGTAACTAGCTATTTATCATTGAAGGTAAAAAGAAAAGCCTGATCATCATTCACGTACGGTTCAGACTGACTAAAAAGTTGTTTGGTGTAGCCTCCAGAAACAAAATCAGAGTTATTGTAGCTCATAGACACAGTGGGAGTATATTTGTGACATCTTTGGTAAGATACTGAAATACTGAACCACTGAAACCATGGATGCTGGCCTTGTACAGCAGCTGCCACTTGACTCTTACTAGCTTGGGATTCATAGTTGTAAGTGATAAACCTGCAGTCTGCTGAGACTGAAGAAGTCACTTGGATGAGTGACGAAATGTTCCTCCCACTGAAAACGCTACGTCCAGATGACCAACTTTTGGGGATTTACTTACCTGGATGATTGAGCATACATCAAAACATTTAACAGTGTTTCCTGAATACCCTCTCTTGTCTGATAATTTCCTGTTAACATTTACAATGATTGATTACACAGCAGTGAGAAGTAGACTTCATCCCAGTAGATGTCTTTCTGAATGGACTGTAACTAAGTTAAAGGATAAAGTTCACCCACTGTTATCATCTTTAATGCCCTGTACCAACACAGTGCAGAACAGCTACCTGAATCCCACTCCCACAGATGTTGATTATCTTGTTCATTCATTTCATTTCATTTATTTATTCATTTCAGGCACAACAAAAATACATATATTGAACATAAAGTGCACAAAACAAAAAACAAAAATTACCTGAAAAGGAGTGGGACGAAGAAAACTTATTAAATCCCACCCCTATACTCACTCATCAAAAAAAAAGCAAGCAAGCATCTCCACGGCAGCTCGCAACAACAATTAGAACCATCATAACTAAATACAGAATATATAATAATTATAAATTGCGTTACCACAGGTAACAGGCAATAATAATTACATAGTGACAAACACACATACATACATATATATCTACACACACATATACATACATACACACTTTTTTTTTTTTTTTTTTTTGGAATCCATACCAGCAATGGTAAGAGAACAGACATTACAGAGCACACTAAAACCATCATTGAGTATACTGTGACCAGACCAACTGTTTGTAGAGGAATTTAAATCTGTGAATATTTTTGCATTGTTTCAGTTGTAAACTCAGACTGTTCCAGATTTTCACACCACATACAGACACACAAAAACCTTTACGGGTTGTTCGAGTTCTGGGTAATTTGAATTCCCCGAAGCCTCTCACATTATAAACCCTTTCTCGAATTTCAAATATAATTTGTAAATTTGTAGGTAGAAGTTTATTAAAGGCTTTGTATAAGATTATAGATGTATTGTAATTAACCAGATCCTGGAATTTAAGTAACTTTGCCTGAAGAAAGAGTTTGTGAGTATGATCTAGATAACCAGCCTTGTGAATAATACGCAGTGCTCGTTTCTGTACTGTGACTAATGGATTAGTTGTATTTTTATATGTGTTTCCCCACACTTCCACACAATATGTAAGATATGGAAGAACCAGGGTACAGTACAGAGTACGAAGTGAATCTTTATTAAGGTATGGTTTCACTTTGTTCAAAACTGCGAGGCTTCTGGAAATTTTGGTTTTTATGTGTCTGATGTGTGGTTTCCATGAAATTTTGTTATCAATTATGACTCCCAAAAATTTGTGTTCACTCACATTTTCAATTGGTACACCTTCAATGATAATTGGTAATTCTATATTATATTTTAAATTACCGAAAAACATTGCTTTAGTTTTATTTATATTTAATGATAATTTATTTATATCCATCCATTTTTTAATTAATTTTAGCTCCCTGTTTACGGGATAACTCTTTTTTCACTATATACGTCTATGGATACCGTAGCTCCTCTGAAAAGTAAGCCGCAAATCAGAAGAACTTGACTCCCAGGTATAACGCTCAAATATTAGAACAGATAACTCGTAAGCTAGAGAGGAAATGGCGGTACGGCAGATGTGTGGCCCTCCAAGTATGTTCCTTCTGCAAATATACCCCAAACCTGTAGGGCTGTCATGGCTTCATGTATGGCTGTGGTGGCGTCCACGGTCCATACTCAGATTGTCTGTGAAAACATTAGCCCAAATAGCAGACAAGTCTGGCCCAGATCTGGTATCAAGCCAGCACTGCTGGCTGACTTCTGGCATGATAAGACGTTTGTCATCCAGATATGGGCCAGGGCTGGCATAGATGGCACTGTTTATGTGATGGCATGCCACATCTGGCCCAATTGTGGTTTGGTTTATGTGGCCCAGGCTCATAGAAAACGGGTCTGACCCAGATCTGGCATCAAGCTGGCACTTCTGACTGACTGGTGTCATGGCAGGGTGTATGTCATCCAGATGTGGGCCAGGTCTGGCAATGATGGCACTATTTATGTTGCTATTTTCCTATTTTAGTCAGAAGACTCAAAATGCCATGTTGCAATACTATACTGCTATATGGTAGCCAACGTTTCAAATGCAGGTTTGACAGGTTTGTGAGTGTACCCTTTATCCAAAACCTACTCATGTTTACTGCTGGGTGGCTGTAGCTCAAGAGGTAGAGCAGGTCACCTACTGATTGGAAGGTTAGTGGTTTGATCCCTGGCTCCTCCAATCTGCAGTATGAATGTAGTTAGGAAGCACTTAGTTTAGAGAAAGTGTGTGATTGGATTAGTGTTGTATCGAGTACTTTAAGTAATTCGGGAGAGTAGAAAAGCATAATATAAGAATCTGTCCATTCACTGTCTGATCAGATTTTTGTCATGTTACTTTTGCACTATTATGTTCCGGCACATGTTGTTAATACATGGCTTGATTAAGGTACACATTAGGCTGACATCTGGGGCCAGAGCTGAAACTGTTCTGGGCCAGCACAGGGCCAGCAGTGTGTCTGCAACTGGCCTTGTGATGGCCCATGTGTGGGCCACCTCTGGGAAACCAGATCTGGGCCACCAAAGGGCCATCATTCTTTGCGGTATGTGGGCCATGTGTAAGCACATTGTGTGGGTCAGATGCGGGCCATACCAATTTTGCTATGTGGGAGGAATCCACGACAGCCATACAGGACTGTTTTGACAAAACGGTTTGGGGTATATTTGCAGAAAGAACAGACTTGGAGGGCCACACATCTGCCATACTCTCATACATCAACTTCTGTACTGAGAGTGCAACAACAACAAAAACTCTTAAAGTGCAAGCCCTACTAAGAGTATGTGACAATGCCTTCAAATCAAAGTGCAAATACAAACAGTGCGTCAGGGGAACATTTTAGCACAAACAACTCCAAAACTTGTGCATATGGTTTTAAAATTGAAAATGTATATTTGCATTTAAAGTTATGAAATATGATTCATTAAACATTGTGGTTGTTACAATAAAAAATATAACTTTTTCTACTCTGATTTTGTGTGTGTGTTATTGGCTACACCCCAAAAAGTGGATCACTGAAATTAATCACAGTGACTGGAAATCATTAGACAACAGACACAAACCTGTGTGGTAAGGCTGGTGGTGGTGGAACCAAAAATGGACTGTCTGTTGATGTGACCTCCGAATACACAGCTGACAGAGTTAAAGAACTCATTGGACCAGCTCCAACTAGTTTTCCACACAGCTATGTTCTGTCTCTGCTCTAACGTTCAAATAAAGTCAGTAATTGAAAAAGGGTTACTTGTTTATGCTTTTGATTTTGTCCTCTCCTCCATGCTCATCCTAATTTATGAATATTGCTCCTTTTTGGCTCTGCAGGAGCTCCAGTGTCAGCAGGAAGTCTTGATGAACAACATCTTGGCCCAGCAAGAGTTTAGGGTCTTCAAAGAGCGCTGCCTCCTTTCCTTTCAGCTCCATATGCCAGACCCTGTCCTCCCCAATCAATGGTACTGCCTAGATGATTATCCCAGTCCCCCTCTTTCATCATAGTAGGATGCATCATAGTGTGCATCATAGTAGGATGCACACTAGAGCTAAGCAACACAGCTGAAGCAAGTAGAAAAAAAAGCACTATTCCTTTTCCAGCAGGTGGCAGAGTGGAGCTTACTGACTTCCAGGACTGCAAAACTGACGGAAGAACCAAGTGGGGGAATTTGGCCATCTGTCTGAATGAGTGAAGAAAATAATAATAATAATAATAATAACTGCCTGCTTCACATGTTGCCATTGCAGCAAAATAGTCATTTTATCTATGTAATATTAACATTAATCCTCTCCTCTGACACTGTATAATTTTCTTACAGTGTCAGCATTTCAGTTATTAAATATAAAACTGAATACAGAGAGAGACCCCCAGACAAGCAGCAAATGAAGATGGTTGCAGTAAAGGGCTGGCAGAATATCTCAAAAGAGGACTGAGCATTTGGTAATAAAAATAAAAAGATTCTAGTCTTCAGGCAGTCTAACTGATTTCATCTGAGTGTTAAAAACAATCCCCATGTTTAAAATAATCCTGACTAGTCCGATTAATTTTGTGCCTCTGAAAATGGGAATTTTTGTGTGTATAAAAACGGCTCTAATTCATATGCTGTTAATGTAATAGTTTGTGTAAAAATGCTTAAATAAAGCTGAAAGTCTGCACTCCAATCATATCTTGATTGCTTGAAAATCCACTGTGTTGGTGTAGAGCTGCAAATTTATGAAAGACGTATAATTATCAAAATGCATAACTGTAATTATTTTATAAAGCCAACATCCTGGATTTTTTGATGTTTTCTTTTTAAAATTCTACTTTTACAAATCATTTAATTGTCACATTTACAGGAAGTCCTATGGCATCCAGTCTAATTTAAATATAGTAGGCATGATAACAACTGAAAAATGATTCATTGAAGGAAAAACCCATTACTCATTAGTGTATCATTACTACAGAGTTTGATGTGAGGGTAAAGTGTCTGAAATGACAGAATACTAAAACTTTGTTGTGATTATGCAAATGAGGACCCAAATACAGGACAATGGAGGCAGAATGTTCAAAAAGAGCCGAGCCTTTGTTGTGGCTGATTCAAAACTCCAAAATAGACTAAATTCAAAAAGGTATAAAGCAGCAATCCAAACAGAAACAGAATCAACTTTCCTGGACCAAGACAGGAGGGTAATAAGACACATTCATTATGAGACACACAAAAAGGTAATCAAGGCAGTCAGACAGAGAGCAAGCAAAACTCAAAGATGATCAGAATAAAACTGTAAACGTGGTGAGGTCACTCAAAACTTACAATCCACTACGATAACAATGAACTCAAAAGTCACAGTAATGAAGAAGAATCCATAACTCAGGGCCATTAGAAACTTTAACTGTTTGCACTGATGATGAAGAAACTAAGGTTTTTTGGTTTTGTTTTTTTTTTTACTCGGGTTGGTACAGCTGCTTCTTAACTTCATTCTGCTCTGTGGTTTGGATGTTGCTCATTCGGTCACTGAGCTCATCAAAGTAATCATCAACAAAGCGAAACATCTGAATGACAGCGCTGAGCAACAGGATGTCACAATTCATGTCCAACTCCAACTCCTCGCTGTAGTTCTTCACCGGAACAACACAGGACAATGGCACACCGAGCCGAGAGCCGACCTCCTGAACCTGTATGACACAACACAGGAAAACTATTATTATTATTATTATTATTATTATTATTATTATTAACCACAATAGCAGTAAAAAATAAAAAGCACGTACCACATCCTTAATGTAACCACTCTTATAAACATTTCTCACATCCTCTTTCACCAGTGGGCAGGCTTCATCCACTTTAGTGAGGAGGACCAGCTGAGGAATACCTGGAAACAAGCCAGAAAGATGACTGGTAAAATACCATAGTTTTTTATAATGAGGTTTCAGTATCTGAAGATCATGTATCTGGATTAATCCATCAAAACAGCACTGTGCAAGAGTCTTGAGTCACTCATTATTTTTTAATATTTATCTTTTTTAAGTGGTTCTGAGCAATAGTTCTCTAGTCTTTATGAAGATCTTTAAAAGTTTTTCCATTAAAGCATTTCCACATATTCTTTGTCCAGTTATTGTAACTGATCATGTTCTCAAAATACTGCTACCACCTCTGTTCCTGGCTTTATAATGAATTGCATCATGATGAAATTAAGATGAATAGTGTTGAAGAGGAAATTGTTCTGAAGTGTGACCAGTTTTACTGAAATCATTGACATCATGATCTATGTCATACAGAGCTAGATCATGTTATTGTGTGATGTTATGGAACGGGCATCTTCACAGGTGTTTATGTAGTGTTTTGGATAAACACATGGTAACATTCAGATGAGATTTGAGGACCTGCTTCCTTCAAATCACATCAGCATGAATCACAAAAAACACGGTTTAAGTCCAGCTGCTAAACTAGCCTGCTAGCAATTTTATATTTTTTGTTAATTGAATAAAAAAGAATTTGACAAATTTCAACATTTGAGATGTTTCTTTGCATTGATAAATACAGGTTTTTAATGATTTGCATTCATTCATTTTAACAGGCTGATAATTAGGTAGGTATTGTTTGGGGAGCACTGGTTTTTTCTCTCCTTTAAATCCTGACCTATCTGGCAGCTTTTGCAATCATAATAATGATCTGAATGCAGTGTTGTGCTTCACATTTTGCTTTTTCAAGATCAGATCTATAAATTCTCTAAATGCTCCTCTTGTTCAGGTCTTCATTTTATCTGATTATTTATTCATATCTATTTGTGTTATTTCAGTTATTACATTATATGTCGTATACAGTGTGACAATGTCTAAAGCAGGACAGACAGGGAAAAAAGGGAGGGGTGTGTGATAAAAGGATGCACAATGTATTGCCAAGTGCCGCGCCTGTAAGAAAACAAACATGCTGCACCTGGAACACAAAACTTCAAAAATACACAGGTGAATAAATCAACATTGTGTATGTGTGTGTGTGTATGTGAGTTTGTGTGAGAGAGAGTGTGAGTGTGGATGTGTCTTTCTCTTTGTCACAAAATATACTTGAAAATGAGAGTGGGAAGCCGCAATAACGCTATCAGGAACCTTGTTGACTCAACTCTACTGACCCATTAAGTTGACCTTTCTGCGGATAGCATCCAGCTTCTCCTCCAGCCCTGTGGGCATGATGGAGATCTTGGAAGCATCAATAACATAGGCCACACAGTGGATCTTGTCCTTGAGTCCAGGAGATGTGCGATAGCCGTGGGCCTCAGGATGCAGAGGAGCTGAAGGGTTGAACTAAATGACACAGTTGAGGAGAAACAGAGACACAATTTGAGTCGACTGCTGACAAATCAGTGTTTCATACATTCAGTGTCCCGCTGATATAATGTAGCACCTGATAACGTTCTGGCAGGTGACCATTGAGGATGCTGCTGAGGTCGTCAATGTCAAGCCCCGCCCCTTTGGTCTCCTCCAGTCCCATGGTATCACACAAGATTATTGGCAGAGGTTTCCCTTCATGCCCATCTTTCACAGAGTAGGTGCGAAACTGTTTACAGTGCAATGAGAATGAGTGACAGACCACTGAAATCAGTCACAATAAGTGGAAATCATCAGACAGCAGACACAGACCTGTGTGCTGAGGCTGGTGGAGGAGGAGCCCGCTATCGCCTGGCTGGTGACGTGGCCTCTGAATACAGAGCTGACAGAGTTAAAGAAGCTGGGCTTTCCAGCTCCGACTGGTCCAATGAGCAAAACCCGAGGCTGGGTCACAGAGCTGACTGTGGGTTTGTAGCTTTTAATGCTCTCAATCAGCTCCTTCCTCTTCCTGTACAAAACAAGGAAATAAAGAACTTTTCCCATTTTAGAAGAAGTCGTAGTAGTAAAATCATTTTTCCTAATATTACTTCTTTGACAGAAGCAGCTGCAGTTACACATATTCCATGTTTTGCATGGATGCTGTCAAAATCTAAAAGATTTTAGATATTTAGATAATTTAATATTTATCTAAAGTATTCAATAGTATACTTTACATTTAATGTAGAAAGGATATTGTGCACAACCGAGGAATGTTAATAGATCAAGCAGGATGGTTTCTTCCTTAAGCACATAAACTATACTTTCTTTTTATCAGTCATATAAACAACCAAACAAACAAAACCATGGGTACTACTACAGGCACCACACAAAAATGGTTTCTGCCAGAACTTGACTTACTACAGAGGTAAACAACAAACCCCAAACTAAAACAAAAAAAAACTTGTGTGTGCCTTCATCTTTTGAATAACACTAAACACAATTTACAGCTAAAGGTGATGTAATGTCCTCTGCCTCTAACGCCTTGCTAGAGTCGACATTCAGACTAAACTCCTCTTCAAAATGACCACGCAGACAAGAGGGTTTGACTTCACTCCTTTTACTTAGGCCAGTTGAAGTAGGGTAAAACTGAGAAATAACATAAAATGCTCTTAGAAATCATAGATGAAGACAAATACACAAAAACAGTACAAATGACTTGTCTAGCCAAAAACGTTAGCGAATCCTCTCTTTACAAACATTTCTATTAAGTAAACACTGCAATCACATTTCTACAAGTAGATTTGTTCATTAGTAAGGATGGAACAGAATTACATACCGACAATGCCCTTAAAGACCATCTTAAGGGAGACAATTGCCACTACAGCAGAGAACGGGAGAACAGGAGAAGTCTTTTCCCCAAACAATAGCATGCACTTTCTGATGACATCATAGAACAGAGACAGATTTGCACATGTTGGTGGTGTGCTGGTCTGCGCTGGTCTGCAGTATGGGGGCCCCACAGGGAACTGTGCTGGCACCGTTCCTCTTCACCCTCTACACTGCAGACTTCTCCATCAACTCCCCACGCTGCCACCTACAGAAGTTCTCTGACGACTCTGCCATAGTCGGCCTCATCACAGGTGAGGACGACTCAGAGTACAGACAGTGGACTCTGGACTTTGTTGACTGGTGTCAGCAGAACCACCTGCTGATCAACGCCGGGAAAACGAAGGAGTTGGTGGTGGACTTCCGGAGACGCAGACCCACCACACTGACACCGGTGAACATCCAGGGAGTGGACTCTTATAGGTACCTGGGTGTTCACCTGAATAATAAACTGGACTGGAGCCACAACACTGATGCTCTTTACAGGAAGGGTCAGAGCAGACTCTACCTGCTGAGGCGGCTGAGGTCATTTGGAGTCCAGGGAGCGCTTTTAAAGACCTTCTATGACTCTGTGGTGGCATCTGTCATTTTTTCCAGTCTGGTATGTTGGAGCAGCAGTTTATCGGCAGCTGAGAGGAAGAGGTTGGATAAACTCATCAGCAAGGCCAGTTCTGTTCTGGGATGCACCCTGGACCCAGTGCAGGTGGTGGGAGACAGAAGGACTCTGGCCAAAATAACATCTCTGATGGACAGAGTCTCCCACCCCATGCATGTAGATGTTGCTGAACTGCAGAGCTCCTTCAGTGACAGACTGCTGCATCCTAGATGCATGAAGGAGCGTTTCCGCAGCTGTCAGACTGTACAATCTGAACTGCTCCCAACAAACATAGATGTTTACATCAATGCTGTAACTGCAATAAGTTAGTTAATTAACCAATTCGCACTACAACCTGGTTTGCCTCTTACCTGTAATTATTTTTTATTTAATTTAATAACTGTACAGTACTCTGTTTATAGTAACCATTGTCCTTAATGTAAATATGTAAGAAAAATTGTGTATGTTTCTGTTCCGTGTCCTGTGTACTGTTTGTAGTATATTTGTCTTTTTGGCTGCTGTTACAACCAAATTTCCCCTTGTGGGACAATTAAAGGATTATTCTATTCTATTCTATCTTCTTATTATTAATTTTACTGCTGTTTTTGTCTTCTTAGCGGATTTTGTATTTATCTAACTCTTCTGGTCTGTTAGTGCCTCTATCCTGTCTGTGCTAGTGCCCGATTTGTACCCTGTTATTAACTTATGTTGACTCTCCATATTACTGTGAAGCACTTTGGTTTGCCTTCGGGTTTTTAAATGTGCTATATAAATAAAACTGTATTGTACTGTATTGTATTGTATCAAGACCATCAGCATTTAAGCGAGGAGGTGACTGCTGGTCTTTGCTGGATTGTTGTCTACCATGCGTCAGTGCGAGTCAAGCTACAGCTTAAGATAAGCCAAGTGTCTTTGTGAATATCGTACTCATTCCTGTTTCCTCTTCTACAGACCCCCTGGATTACCTTTCCCGTGTGAATCTGTGTGTCAAGTGTGATGGAAGGAACTGCCGTCGTGTATGTGGAGAGTTGGAGAGCGAGTGATTCCCCCCTTTGGATTTCCCCAGAGCCCCGTTCCTCACATTCCTCACATTGTTGTATATAGCACTGCCCTGCACCTCCTGTATATACACCTGGTGAACTCTGTACATAAACCCTTGTGTTCAGCTGATTCAGGAGTCCTGCATTTGAGTCCCCTGCATCGAACCTTAACAGGCATAGACTTTCCCAGGGAGGCTGAGGAGTGTGATTCCCCTGTAGTTGGAACACACCCTCCGGTCCCCTTTCTTAAAGATGGGAATCACCACCCTGGTACTGCCCCTGATCTCCATTGTAGAGGCGTGTCAACTAAGACAGCTCTACATCCAGAGCCTTCAGGAACTCAGGGCGGACCTCATCTACCCCAGAGATTGGCAGGTCATCCCCTTGGTCCCCAGACTCTGCTTACTCCATGGAAGACATGCCACTGGGATTAAGGAGGTCATTGAAGTATTCCTTCCACCGCCCGACAATTTTCTCAGTCGAAGTCAGCAGCACACTACCCGCACTATACACAGTGCAAGTAGAACCCTGCTTTCCCCTCTTGAGTTGCCTGACGGTTTACCAGAATATCTTCGAGGCAGTCCGAAAGTCTTTTTACCTGGTCTCTCCGAACTCCTTCCACACTCGGGTTTTTGCTTCAGCCACTGCCGGAGCTGTGTTCCACTTGGGCTGTCGGTTCCTATCAGCTGCCTCCGGAGTCCTACAGGAAACCAAGCCCAATTGGACTCTTCAGCTTGGTGGCTCCACAACAGGCACCAAGGTGTTGAAAGAAGACATATTGTGATGTGTTGCTTTTTGAGATCTTTTAGCTTATTTAATTTTGTCAGACAGCTTCAATTTAAGTGATTTTATTATTCAGCTGGTCTGTTAGTACTCATGCTTGGATGTTACCATATTTATTTTTGTACTGTGACACATCAAATTTATCAACACTAACCTGCAACAGCTAATTGACTATGTGGCTTCTTATGTTGAACTTACCCTCCATTTGGTAGACTTCACACTCAGTCTGTCATGGTCGATAGCAGGGACACAGTTTACTTACAACACCAGTGCAGAATATATACAGTGAGGGGAAAACTCTCTTGCACTCGTTCTCGTCCCCACGTCCAAACACACACACGTCCACGCAGCAGGGAGGTCACAGGTCCGTGGAGGAAAACTATCAAACAGAAGAGGGAAATTACTCAAAGTTTCAAAATATACAAGCACAGATTAATGGGAGCTGAGAGGATCACTAAAGGTCTATGTCCCAGTAGTCGACAGAAGAGAAAGAGAAAGAGAGAGAGAGAGAGAGAGAGAGAGAAAGAGAGATTGTTAACCCAGGGATGCTTCAAAAGGAGACTTGCCTGTGGCGGTAGAGGTGTGGCTTTTGTGCTCGTATTCAATCCACGGAAGATGCTCACTCCAGGTCGATTGATTATGTGAGGCCTGGTTGGCCTGCTCTGATTGTCCGTTACTCTGTGGATAGAATCCGAAAGAAAGACTGACCTTGGCCCCCAGGGCGGAGCAGAACTCTCTCCATACTCGGGATGTAAACTGCGGCCCTCTGACTGAGACGACGTTCTCGGGGATCCCATGGAGCCTGAACACAAGGAGCCGAGCCGTCTCCAGGGCAGTGGGGAGCTTTGGGAGGGTGAGGAAGTCTGCAGCTTTGGAGAAATGATCGACAATGGTAAGTAGAGTGGTGTTACCTGCAGAGGGCGGCAGTCCTGTGATGAAATCCAGCGAGATATGCGACCATCGGGCCGGTGTGGGAAGAGGCTGAAGAAGGCCTGGCGGAGGATGGTTGGAAAGTTTGTTCTGGGCGCACGTTGAACAGGCTGATACATACTCTCTGGCATCCTTAGCCATAGTGGGCCACCAAAAGTAGAATCGTAGGAAGGATATGGTGTGGAGGACCCCTGGATGGTACGAAAAACGGGTGGTGTGAGCCCAATGGATTACTTGAGGGCGGATGGCCGAAGGAACAAAGAGTCAGCGGGGTGGACCGGTTCCTGGATCTGGTTCGGTTTCTTGCGCCTCCTGGATGAGTGACTCAATCTCCCAAGAAACAGCTCCAATCACAAAGGCGACCGGGAGAATGGGTCCGGGGTCCGATTCCTCCCCCGTGACAGAGCACTGCCAGGACAGGGCATCTGTGACTGGGAATTCAATTCAATTCAATTTTCAATTCAATTTTATTTATATAGCGCCAAATCACAACAAATGTCGCCTCAAGGCGCTTCATAGATACAGAGAAAAGCCCAACAATCATATGACCCCCTATGAGCAAGCACTTTGGCAACAGTGGGAAGGAAAAACTCCCTTTTAACAGGAAGAAACCTCCGGCAGAACCAGGCTCAGGGAGGGGCGGCCATCTGCTGCGACCGGTTGGGGTGAGAGAAGGAAGACAGGATAAAAGACATGCTGTGGAAGAGAGACAGAGATTAATAACAGATATGATTCAATACAGAGAGGTCTATTAACACATAGTGAGTGAGAAAGGTGACTGGAAAGGAAAAACTCAATGCATCATGGGAATCCCCCGGCAGCCTACATCTATTGCAGCATAACTAAGGGAGGATTCAGGGTCAACTGGTCCAGCCCTAACTATATGCTTTAGCAAAAAGGAAAGTTTTAAGCCTAATCTTAAAAGTAGAGATAGTGTCTGTCTCCCGAATCCAAACTGGAAGCTGGTTCCACAGAAGAGGGGCCTGAAAACTGAAGGCTCTCCCTCCCATTCTACTTTTAAATACTCTAGGAACAACAAGTAGGCCTGCAGAGTGGGAGCGAAGTGCTCTAATAGGGTGATATGGTACTACAAGGTCATTAAGATAAGATGGGGCCTGATTATTTAAGACCTTGTATGTGAGGAGCAGGATTTTGAATTCAATTCTGGATTTAACAGGAAGCCAATGAAGGGAAGCCAAAACAGGAGAAATATGCTCTCTCTTTCTAGTCCCTGTCAGTACTCTTGCTGCAGCATTTTGGATTAACTGAAGGCTTTTCAATGAGTTTTTTGGACATCCTGATAATAATGAATTGCAGTAGTCCAGCCTGGAAGTAATAAATGCATGAACTAGTTTTTCAGCATCACTCTGAGACAGGATATTTCTAATTTTAGAGATGTTGCGCAAATGGAAGAACGCAGTCTTACATATTTGTTTAATATGTGCGTTGAAGGACATATCCTGGTCAAAAATGACTCCAAGGTTCCTCACAGTGTTACTGGAGGCCAAGGTAATGCCATCCAGAGTAAGAATCTGGTTAGATACCATATTTCTAAGCTTTTCAGCGCCGAGTACAATGACCTCAGTTTTATCTGAGTTAAGAAGCAGAAAGTTAGTGGCCATCCAAGTCTTTATGTCTTTAACACATTCCTGCAGTTTAACTAATTGGTGTGTGTTATCTGGCTTTATGGACAGATAGAGCTGGGTGTCATCTGCATAGCAGTGAAAATGTATGCTATGTCTTCTAATGATGCTGCCTAGGGGAAGCATGTATAATGTAAACACAATTGGTCCTAGCACTGAACCCTGTGGAACTCCATAATTAACCTCAGTGTGTGAAGAGGACTCTCCATTTACATGCACAAATTGGAGTCTATTAGATAGATATGATACAAACCACTGCAGTGCAATACCTGTAATACCTACAGTGTGTTCTAATCGCTCTAACAGGATATTATGGTCAACAGTATCGAATGCTGCACTAAGGTCAAGAAGGACAAGCACAGAGATGAGTCCACTGTCAGAGGCCATAAGAAGATCATTTGTAACCTTCACTAAAGCTGTTTCTGTGCTGTGATGAACTCTGAAACCTGACTGAAACTCTTCAAATAAACCATTCCTCTGCAGATGATCTGTTAGCTGTTTGACAACTACTCTTTCAAGGATTTTTGATATGAAAGGAAGGTTGGAGATTGGCCTATAATTAGCTAAGACTGCTGGGTCTAGAGATGGCTTTTTGAGTAAAGGTTTAACTGCAGCCACCTTGAAGGCCTGTGGTACATAGCCGATTATTAGAGATAGGTTGATCATATATAAGATCGAAGAATTAATCAATGGCAGGACTTCTTTGAGCAGTTTTGTAGGAATGGGGTCTAAAAGACACGTTGATGGTTTGGAGGAAGTAATTATTGAAGTTAACTCAGAAAGATCGATTGGAGAAAAAGAGTCTAACTTAACATCAATGGAACTAAGAGTAGCTGTAGATAATATTACATCTGTGGGATGATTATTGGTAATTTTTTCTCTAATGATAAAAATTTTATTTGTGAAGAAGTTCATGAAGTCATCACTAGTTAACGTTAAAGGGATGGTTGGCTCAAAAGAGCTCTGACTTTTTGTCAGCCTGGCTACAGTGCTGAAGAGAAACCTGGGGTTGTTCTTATTTTCTTCAATCAGTGATGAGTAGTAAGCTGTTCTGGCTTTGCGGAGGGCTTTCTTATAAAGCAACAAACTATTTCTCCAGGCTAAATGATGATCCTCTAAATTTGTGACACGCCATTTCCTCTCCAGATTACGAGTCATCTGCTTTAGGGTACGTGTTTGAGAATTATACCACGGGGTCAGGTACTTCTGATTAGAGACCTTAGTTTTCACTGGAGCTACAGTATCCAGAGTCGTACGTAGTGAGGAGGGGAAATTATTAACAAGATAATCGACCTCTGTTGGGGTAGCGTTCAGATAGCTGCTCTGCTCTGTGTTGGTACAGGGCATTGACGATGATAACAGTGGCTGGATTATATTCTTAAACTTAGTTACAGCGCTTTCAGAAATACATCTACTTTGATAAAGTCCACTCTCCACTGCTGCGTAATCAATTATTGTAAATGTAAATGTTATCAAGAAATGATCAGACAGGAGAGGGTTTTCAGGAAACACTGTTAAATGTTCAGTTTCTATGTCATATGTTAAAACAAGATCTAGAGTGTGATTAAAGTGGTGGGTGGGTTCTTTTACATTTTGAGAGAAACCAATTGAGTCTAACAACAGATTAAATGCCATGTTGAGGCTGTCATTTTTAGCATCAACATGGATGTTAAAATCACCCACAATAATTATTTTATCTGAGCTCAGAACTAAATTAGATATAAAGTCTGAGAAATCAGACAGAAACTCTGTGTAAGGCCCAGGTGGACGATAGATGATAACAAGTAAGACTGGTTTCTGAGTTTCACAGCTGGAGTGGACAATGTTAAGCATCAGGCTTTCAAATGAATTAAAAGTCTGTCTTGGTCTTTCATTAATTAATAGACTGGTGTGAAAAATTGCTGCCAAAACGCCCCCTCGACCTGTGCTTCGAGATTTCTGGTAGTTAGAATGACTCGGGGGTGTTGATTCATTTAAACTAACATAATCATCCTGCTGCAACCAGGTTTCTGTAAGGCAGAGTAAATCAATTTGTTGATCAATTATTAAGTCATGTACTAACAGAGACTTGGAGGAGAGAGACCTAATATTTAATAATCCACATTTCACTGTTTTACTCTTTGGTTCAGATGTGGATACTGTATTGTTCTTTCTTTGTAAATGTTTAAGTTGTTTGTTGCTGGTTTTTAGTTTGTTTTTTGTCTTTTTGGAAGCAGACACAGTCTCTATGGAGATGGGTTTTTGGGGGGGTAGCAGGAGGAGAGAAGCTGCAGAGAGGCGTGTAAGACTGCAACTCTGCTTCCTGGTCCCAACTCTGGATAGTCATGTTTTGAGGGGTTTAATAAATTTGTCGATATTTCTAGAAATGAGAGCTGCTCCATCCAAAGTGGGATGGATGCCATCTCTCCTAACAAGACCAGGTTTCCTCCAGAAGGTTTGCCAATTATCTATGAAGCCCACATCATTTCTAAGGAGGGAAGGAGATTGATGGCGTGACCCCAGCCTGTGGGTGATGGTAAAGTCAAAACGAGTAAATAAACAGCGCCCACCTGGCTTACCGGGAATTGAGACGTCTGGCCGAACAAAGGTACTCCAGGTTTTTGTGATTCGTCCATACGATGAACGGCTGCGCCGCTTCCTCCAACCAATGTCTTCATTCATCCAGGGCAAGCTTGATGGCCAGGAGCTCCCGATCTCCAATGTCGTAGTTGTATTCTGCGGGAGAGAGACGGTGAGAATAGAAGGCGCATGGGTGGAGCTTACCGCCCTCCTGTTGGGACAGGACCGCCCCCACACCGGAGTCCGATGTGTCCACCTCCACAACGAACTGCCGTGTGAGGTCTGTTTGCCGGAGAATGGGTGCAGTGGTGAATCTCTCTTTGAGCAGGGTGAAGGCTTGCTGTGCGGTGGAATCCCACTGAAAAAGAACTTTTGGAGAGGTAAGTTTAGTGAGAAGGGGAGCAATTCTGCTGAAATCACGAATGAACTGTCTGTAGAAATTTGTGAATCCCAAAAAGTGTTGCAGTTGCCAGCGATTTGGAGGTGTGGGCCACTCCACTACCGCTCGCACCTTCTCCGGGTCAGTCCTTAAGTTCCCCGTCTTGATGATATAGCCCAGAAAAACCACCGAGGTCATGTGGAACTCGCATTTCTCCCCCTTCACAAAGAGTCTGTTTTCCAAGAGGCGTTGCAGGACCTGCCTCATGTGAACTTAGTGCTCTGCGGGTGTCTTAGAAAAGATCAGAATTTCATCCAGGTACACAAAAACACAACGGTTGACAAAAATCACGAAGCGCATCATTAACCATGGCTTGAAACACAGCGGGAGCATTGGTCAGACCAAAAGGCATCACGAGATACTCAAAGTGGCCCAATTGTGTATTGAAAGCAGTCTTCAACTCATCCCCTTTTCTGATGCGCACTAGATGGTAAGCGTTGCGCAGGTCTAGTTTGCTAAATACAGTCATGCCCTGAAGCAGCTCAAAAGCAGAGGAAAGCAATGGCAAAGGATACTTGTTCTTCACAGTGATCTGGTTAAAGCCCCGATAGTCAATACACGGGTGCAGTGACTTATCCTTTTTGTCCACAAAGAAAAAAAAACCCAGCCACGACAGGGGAAGAGGAAGGGCGAATAAAACCAGCTGCGAGCGACTCCATGATGTAACGTTCCATAGCATCTCTCTCGGGCCGGGAGAGTAGTGATGGGATTTCCGGCTCTTTTTATAGATCCGGCTCTTTCGGCTCGGCTCACTAAAAAGAGCCGGCTCTTTCGGCTCCGAACCGGCTCTTCAGGTTGTTTTGTTGCTTTAATTATTTAATCATTAACAACAATATAAAATTATGCAGAAAAGGAATTACTAATGTAAAAAAAGTGGTTTTATTTATATATGTTTATATATGGCCCCTAGAGACAAAGCACGTACAAACTCTAAAGCATATACAAACTCCAAAACACATTTCTAGCGTTTACTGAACTTCCAAAACAGAGCTACCCAGATCACTTAAATTACACAATTGAAAGCATGTGTGTATTGTTTGTGTATTTATAGACAAGCACTCATATTTATTCAAATAATTTAAAAAAAAAGTTCATTTACCTGTTACTACCACACACCAAATCTGGTTGTTGATACTTCCTGGCTTGTGTAGCCACTAGGTAACAAAAGCTCAACACTGCGCCCTGCATCCTGGAGCACTTCTGTTGTCTTTTGTACGTGCTTCTGAGTTTTTCCGTGTTTTGGAGTTTGTACGTGCTTCTGAGTTTTTACGTGTTTTGGAGTTTGTACGTGCTTTGTTTCTAAGGGCCACCATAAGTATACTTTATTTATTCACTCCACATAAAATGGAATAAATAAATCATATAATACAAAAAACAACTATTTACATTTTAAACTTTTAACTATTTAAATTTTCAGCTTTTTCCTTTTAAACAAATTTAACGTGAAACAACACAAAACACTGCAAACCACAACACAATTAAATATAAATTAAAATATTAAAACAAAAAGAAGATGCACATTCTCTGTCATATGGGCCTGCATGATTTCTGAATCCTTTATCATCTGCAACTGAAAATAGTGGATGATTACTATACCTTTCTAATGTGACGTTGTTGTCCCTCACTCTCTTTCTCTCTGGCTCTGTTCCTGTGCTACTGCGAGTGTAACTAACGCCCCTCCCCCCTCTGCCCAGCGCAAAGTACAGGCCGCACATGCGGAGTTTAGCGGAAAAAAGGGCGAGAGAGAGGGTGAGAGAAAGAAAAAAAACCCTCACGTCATTCACTTCAAAGACCCGGCTCTAAGAGCCATTTCTTTCGCGAACGACCCATCACTACGGGAGAGGCTGTACAACCAGCTAGACAGCAACGGGACTCCGGGAAGGAGATCGATGACACAATCATACGGGCGGTGGGGGGGAAGAGACCACGCACAATCTTTACAAAACACATCCGTCAAATCATGATAAACCCACAGAACCGCTGAGAGGTCCAGGGAGCCGAGCGGCGTGTCAGGTGGGATGGGTGGAGTGGCTGCCCGGAGGCAGTTTATGTGACAATTCACACTCCATCCCATTATTTCACCCTTTTCCCAGTCAATGTGCGGGTTGTGGAGTACAAGCCAGGGGTGGCCCAGCACTAGTGGGGTGAGTGGTGCGATACTGTTGACCATAATATTCTATTAGCACGGTTAGAGCACGTTGTAGGTATTACAGGTACTGCACTTCAGTGGTTTGTATCATATCTATCTAATAGACTCCAATTTGTTCATGTAAATGGAGAGTCCTCTTCACACACCAAGGTCAATTATGGTGTTCCACAGGGTTCAGTGCTAGGATCAATTGTGTTTACATTATACATGCGTCCCATGGGCAGTATCATCAGAAGACATAGTATACCTTTTCAGTGCTATGCTGATGACACCCAGCTCTATCTGTCCATGAAGCCAGGTAACACACACCAATTAGTTAAACTGTAAGAATGTCTTAAAGACATAAAGACCTAGATGGCCGCTAACATTCTATTCTGCTCCTTAATTCAGATAAAACTGAGGTTATTGTACTCGGCCCTGAAAATCTTAGAAATATGGTATCTAACCAGATTCTTACTCTGGATGGTATTACCTTGGACTCCAGTAACACTGTGAAGAACCTTGGAGTCATTTTTGACCAAGACATGTCCTTCAATGCACATATTAAACAAATATGTAAGACTGCTTTCTTCCATTTGCGCAACATGTCTAAAATTAGAAATATCCTGTCTCAGAGTGATGCTGAAAAACTAGTTCATGCATTTATTACTTCCAGGCTGGACTAATTCATTATTATCTAATACTATACTAATATTAGCGAGCAATGCACTCTTAAGAGCCTCTTCCCCCCATTTTGTCTGCTCAGCCAAAGTAGAAAAATCAATGGAAAAATCGGCCATGCTCCGCTTACCTTGTTTGAGCGCAAGTAAGCGTTGGCCGGCAGGGGGTGCAGTGGATTCCTTGTCAAACACATTTATAAACTTATCGAGAAAATCAGAAAAGGTGATTTCAGGGTTAGTATGAAGCACAGCTTGTGCCCAGGTTAGGGCACAATCCTGGCGCAACTGGGCAATATAAGCAATTTTTGCACCATCATTAGAAAAGACTTGCGGCTGCTGGTGAAACTGAATGGCACATTGAGTGAGGAAACCAGCACATTTATCAATCTCTCCAGTGAAGGCTCTCCAGTGCAGGGAGAAATCTGTCTGATTGTACAGGTGTAGGAGCAGGTGGTGTGGCACTTACAACTGGAGCTGGCGCCTCCTGCGGAGGTGCGGCGGCGGGTGGAGTTGCTGGCAGACGTGCTCGCTGGGCCACAGCCTGCGTGAGGTTTGCAAGCTCTGCTTGAATGTGGATAAACATTTGCTCATGACGCTCCAGCATCGCTGCCAGTGTGGCGAGAGTGGGGGTCGAGGCTGTCGAATGTGCTCAGTCCATTTTCTTGGCTGGATGATTCTCAAGCGCAGAGCAGGTTGACGTTTCCAAACACAGTTTACTTACAACACCAGTGCAGAATATATACAGTGAGGGGAAAATCCCAAGGGTCCAAGGGAAAACTCTCTTGCACTCGTTCTCATCCCCACGTCCAAACACACACACGTCCACATAGCGGGGAGGTCACAGGTCCGGGGAGGAAAACTATCAAACAGAAGAGGGAAATTACTCAAAGTTTCAAAACACAAGCACAGATTCACAAGAGCCGAGAGGATCACTAACATGTCTCGCACAATCATCCAGCGACTAGAAGGTCTGCGTCCCGGCCTTAACTAATGGACAGGTAACGGCAACTAATCACAAACAGGTGTGTGGGCCAAGGGCCAAACACATGTAGCCTTGCGGGGCTGGCTGGGCAGAAACGGGGACTATGACACAGTCAGGTTGAGGTTATTTCCATGCATCTGTGCAGGAGTGAAATTATAATAATTTCCTGGACTGCTATACACTACTGCTTGGCTTACATTGACAACAATGTAAATGGAGAGTCCTCTTCACACACTGAGGTTAATTATGGAGTTCCACAGGGTTCAGTGCTAGGACCAATTCTGTTTACATTATACATGCTTCCCTTAGGCAGCATCATTAGAAGACATAGCATACATTTTCACTGCTATGCAGATGACACCCAGCTCTATCTGTCCATGAAGCCAGATAACACACACCAATTAGTTAAACTGCAGGAATGTGTTAAAGACATAAAGACTTGGATGGCCACTAACTTTCTGCTTCTTAACTCAGATAAAACTGAGGTCATTGTACTCGGCGCTGAAAAGCTTAGAAATATGGTATCTAACCAGATTCTTACTCTGGATGGCATTACCTTGGCCTCCAGTAACACTGTGAGGAACCTTGGAGTCATTTTGACCAGGATATGTCCTTCAACGCACATATTAAACAAATATGTAAGACTGCGTTCTTCCATTTGCGCAACATCTCTAAAATTAGAAATATCCTGTCTCAGAGTGACGCTGAAAAACTAGTTCATGCATTTATTACTTCCAGGCTGGACTACTGCAATTCATTATTATCAGGATGTCCAAAAAACTCACTGAAAAGCCTTCAGTTAATCCAAAATGCTGCAGCAAGAGTACTGACAGGGACTAGAAAGAGAGAGCATATTTCTCCTGTTTTGGCTTCCCTTCATTGGCTTCCTGTTAAATCCAGAATTGAATTCAAAATCCTGCTCCTCACATACAAGGTCTTAAATAATCAGGCCCCATCTTATCTTAATGACCTTGTAGTACCATATTACCCTATTAGAGCACTTCGCTCCCGCTCTGCAGGCCTACTTGTTGTTCCTAGAGTATTTAAAAGTAGAATGGGAGGGAGAGCCTTCAGTTTTCAGGCCCCTCTTCTGTGGAACCAGCTTCCAGTTTGGATTTGGGAGACAGACACTATCTCTACTTTTAAGATTAGGCTTAAAACTTTCCTTTTTGCTAAAGCATATAGTTAGGGCTGGACCAGGTGACCCTGAATCCTCCCTTAGTTATGCTGCAATAGATGTAGGCTGCCGGGGGATTCCCATGATGCATTGAGTTTTTCCTTTCCAGTCACCTTTCTCACTCACTATGTGTTAATAGACCTCTCTGTATTGAATCATATCTGTTATTAATCTCTGTCTCTCTTCCACAGCATGTCTTTTATCCTGTCTTCCTTCTCTCACCCCAACCGGTCGCAGCAGATGGCCGCCCCTCCCTGAGCCTGGTTCTGCCGGAGGTTTCTTCCTGTTAAAAGGAAGTTTTTCCTTCCCACTGTCGCCAAAGTGCTTGCTCATAGGGGGTCATATGATTGTTGGGCTTTTCTCTGTATCTATGAAGCACCTTGAGGCGACATTTGTTGTGATTTGGCGCTATATAAATAAAATTGAATTGAACAATCAGTGCTGCTCCAGAATAAGGCCCAGAGTTAGCTATCATTGTCACTGCATGTGCAGTACTAGTAACTGGATATTTGATGAGGTTTTCACCATCAAATGTAAAAAGAAAAGCCTTGAAGAAATCATCCTTCACGCACTGTTCAGACTGACCAAAAGGTTGTTTGGTGTAGCCTCCAAAAACAAAACCAGCTTGCTGTTCATATTGGACACTTGGTTGTCTGAGAAATCAATAAAAAAAAACACATGCACACACCACATGAGCTTTAGGTCATTAGTAGCATTTCACACTGTTCTTGATTAGAATTGGCCTACTTTTACTTTCTCCTTTTGCATTTGTTGATCAGAACTTACTCCGTACTTTCAAATATAGGTATTATCTTAGCTGCTATCATTCAGGGGCATAATATATATTTTCACAAGATAGAAGCAGAGTTGGCAAAAGTGAGAAAAGCTGACATCCATTATGAACAACCCACATCACCCACTGCACAAGTCTGTGAGTGTGCTGAGCAGCTCCTTTAGTCAGAGACTGAAACACCCTCGCTGCAGGAAGGGGAGCTTTTGTAGATCATTCATCCCAACAGCAGTTAGACTCTATAACTCCTCAATCACGATGTCATAAGTCACTGGACATCGTGGACATCCACGGTCACCACTTCATACATAATGGACCTCCTATGTGTATGGGCGTATGCAGGTATATATGTATGTATATGTATACATATGTATATGTAGTGTGTACGTGTGTGTGCGTGTACATGTCTATACATAGGAATAGTGGTGGTAAAATAGTTATATTAAGCTATATAGTTTATGTCTTGATTATTTCCACAACCATATCCATAATCATATACTGTGTATACTGCCGTTGTATATAGTGTATTATCTTACTTATTTTTTATTTGTTTGTATTTTATTTGTATTTTTTGTATTTTCCTTCTGATATCTTCTTCCTTCTGTTAGCTGAGGTAACGCAAAAATTTCCTCGTTGTGGGATCAATAAAGTCTTATCTCATCTCATCTTGTCGTATCTTACTCAGAATAATAAAGGAAAAGTAGCTCTTTGGAGGATGCGTCTACCAGCTATTTTTGTGCAAAGCTAACTGAACCTTGTGCTGTACTAATGTAATAATAGCATAACATTAGTAGATGTGAATACAAACTTTATTACAGTCTAAACCTCAATTTGAATAAATGTATTCAGCTTAAATTGGTTATGTAGAAGATAAATAGAGAAAAAAGCGACTTTGCCTCCAAAGAGGAAAATGAATATGGAAAAGGTTAAAGTGGATTCAGCAGGTGGGGAAACCCTAAAATCAGTTTTAATTGCTCAGTGTGGGGGAAAAAAAAAAAATCACAACTCACAATCATTTCTATTGAGAGCTACAGTAGATTTTCTTAGTGTGCAGGCTGTGATCAGCTGACCTGCTTCTCTCTGTGGATTTTTACACCTGAATTCAACCAGATGTAAGCAGGTGTTTCATGAGTTGTCCTGGCTGATTTCCATTCTCTATACTGACAGTATTCTGTTTAAACTAACTTTAAACCCATCACAGTACAGCAAACTAACCTGTGTATCCTGCACTATCCTGCAGAATATTCTCATGGAACCTTTAAATAACACAGTTGGTCTTCCCCAGTTTGTTATTTATGTAATATCTGATTTAGAATAGAATAGAAGGCTCGCAGTGATGTGAAATAATAACTCCGCTCAGAAGCCTTAAACCAAAACCAAGAAGCCTGTTTTGAAAATGGAAGGAGTAGGAAGTACAGATATTTGTTTTAAAATGTAGGAACATAAATTAAAAGGTTTTCAGAAAAAAACTACTCAGGTAATGTAAAGATAGTACTGATGGTCACTTCTCATCGCCATGAGCTGCTTCACTTTTGCCTACGAGCATGTCCAGCGATTTAGCTGGATATGTGCTGCAACGATTGTGAAGTGGAGACTGCAGCTGCTGAGAGTCCACTGCTGCCGAACCTTTGGATGGCCGACAAAACGGATCTTCCGATGTTCTCAGCTAAATCACTGGACGTGATAGTCGGCAAGAAGTGAAGCCGCTTATAGCGAAGCGGACCATCAGGGGAGAGCAGACACAATCTGACAACGAACGGGCACACTTTTGCACCGGAGGTTTTCGTAAGGCTTTTATTTTGGTATTTCCGTTGATCCGTACAATAAATTTGCATGTTAGGTAAATATTTAGTTTCCTGTCACATTTAGATTTAACATTTAAAATTTAGATTTAACATTTAGATTCAACATTTAAATTGTGTTTTAAATATGAAAAATTACAAATATTTTACTAAATGTTGTAAAAAAATGAATCGAAAAAACATGTTTTTGTAAGGTTTTGAGCTAAATGTGGAAAGCTTTTGCCGTTAATTTCAGCATGTTTCACATTACAACCGGCGCCCCACACCTCTGGACTTCAGCCGGGACCTAGGCTGTTCTAAGAACACGCAGACTACAGACAGGTGTGGCAAGGTAGTTATTCCCAGAAGAATTTGTTTCCCGTGAGTCGGGAGAGCGCACTGGGCACGGAGAGCGAATCCATTTGACTCCGCCTTCATTTCAACCAACCAGACGTGAAAGTAGTGATATTTTAATTTAGCGAGAAAGTGAAAGATGAGACACATTACATAATCGTTCAGTTTGTCGGTTATAACAGAAAATTATACATTCCCACTTTCTCACGTGGTATCACACGGGATGAGACGTTTCACCTAGAAAGAGGATAATCAGTTCCGTGTAAACTCGATTCACATAAACTTTAACTTTCATTTCTGCTTTCCAAAGAACTTAAACTGAAAGTGTCCAACTGGAAGATGTCTTATAATAAAACACGGTGTCTGATGTTTTTATTGCATTTCATTTCAAAACAAATACAACATGAGCCATTAGTTAAGCTCATATAAGATACACTTCCTCTGAACTTTTCGTGTGAAGTCTGATCTTCTTCCCATCTGTGTGTTATGATCCGAGTGAGCGATAGGAAATTCTGCTTTAGTTTACTTCGGATCCCTTTGTTATGCCCTTTATACTTTTGTCTCTCTCCATTTCTTTAAAATAATACATTTCACCGGATTGATAATAAAACTTTAACTCTCATTTCTGCTTTCCAAAGAACTTGAACTGAAAGTGTCCAACTAGAAGATATCTTAAGCATCTTCTAGTTGGACACAGTATCTATAAAACACCGTGTCCGATGTTTTTATTGCATTTTAGTTCATTTCACCGGATTGATAATAATAATAACAATCTCAAGAACAAGAAGCACAGTACCACAGCATGTTGTTACATGGCAGAATCATAACTTTCTGTTTCCTGGTAGACCACACCCAGCTTATAAACTTTGCTTGTCCACGAATTATTTACCACATTTGTACTGGTTGCAGGCATTTTTAAAAAAAAAAAAAAATGTCTCCTCTGCAGGTTTCAATCAGTGAACAATAATTAAGCTATTATTCATTAATTAACTACCAATAAACTATATCAAAAGGAAAATGACATTCATAATCTAATCATAATCAAATTTATAAATGTATCAATGACATGCATCTCTTTAATAATTTCAGTTTTACCCCTTGTTATAGAGAGCTGAGGAAAAAAGAGAAGAGATCACATTCACTGCAGATGTCATCAGGGGGCTGGGTCTGTGACCCAACATATTTAGGTTTATTTGGCATTGCTGATTTAGAATATTAAAATAATGTCCATGTGTTATTCTTAGTTAAGGGAGCAGTTGAGCTATTTTGTATTTTTTGATTACTTATGAGATAATGTTAAGTTCTAGTATTATTATTAGTTTGTCTTAGTTGAGTTTTGGTTTATATTTCTTCTATGTCTCCTTTTTTATGAGTCCTGTTTTCTGTGTGAGTCTGTAGACTTCCCTGTGTTTAGGTCTTGCTTGCCCCTTGTGTTGTTCAGTGATGTCTTTGCCTCCCGTCATCTCCCCTGGGTGTCATGTAAACGGCCATCAAGAAGATGAAAAATGGAAAAGCAACTGGACCAGACGATATCCCAGACGATATCCCAACCAAAGTCTGGAAGCTTCTCGGATGACTGGGAGCAGCCACCCTGACAGAATTGTTCAACAACATTATCAGCACAGGGGAAGTCCCGAAGGTCTGTACAACCAGCATCACCATACCCATATGTAAGAACAAAGGGGATGTAGCCAAATGTTCAAATTATCGTCCTATCCGCCTACTATGTTACACGATGAAAATATTCGAAAGAGTCATTGATGCACGTCTTTGGAAAATCGTCAACGTCACTCCCAGTCAGTGCGGCTTTGTAAAGGGATGCAGAACAACTGACCTCAACTGAGCAGGTCCTAAACACCATGGAGATGCGCATGCTCCGATGGAGCTTGGGAATTACGAGATGGGACCATGGTATGAACGAGGACATACGGAAGTGAGTAGGTGTAGCCCCAAACAAGGAAAAGATGCTCGAGTCCTGCCTGAAGTGGTATGGACACATGAATCGAAGGCAGACCGAAGAAACAGTGGATGGACAAAATGAAGGAAGACATTAAGACCGTCAATGCATCACCTGAGGATGCCTTGGACTGAACCAAATGGAGAAACCTTTGCTGAAGAGCGGACTTTGCACCAGCAGGAACAACGCCAGGATGAGAGAGAGACATATACTATCAGTCATCAACTTCATCAGTTTCATATTCTTCTAAAAGCAGTTTTCGAAACATCTTTAACTGACTTATGCTTGAACATTGCTGTAGGTCCACAGGAAAACAGTTCCACAGTTTTATCCCTCAAATGATAATACAAAAGGTTTTAACCCTTGTCTGTGCATCTGGACTTCTTTAAGTTGCTTGAAGACGTTTCACCTCTCGTCCGAGAAGCTTCTTCAGTTCTAGGGTCAAATGGTGGAGAGTCCCCGATTTAAGTTCTGTGGGAGTTTCCTCCCAAGAGGGAGAATGGACCCCCTAACGATCCTCTGCCTAATCACATGAGCCAAGAGGTGAAAACGGGTGTAGTTCACAATCAGCCAAGGTTTCGGGTGAGCTCATTGTGAAACCTAGCCCCACCCTATCATGTGATTTCCTGAGGTCAAATGGCCCAGGATGTGAGTTGGCATTAAGGTGTTCTCTCAGAACTGGATTATAGATGGCAGACAGTTGATGTCGTAAGCCAATGCATCTGTTTAAAGATGGTGAAGGATTCCAAGAAGTAGAATCCTTCACTGCTCACATTAACGCAGTGAATAACAACATCAATTTGACCTGGGAAGTCACAAAGGATAACTGTTTGTCATTCCTGGACTGTGCCGTGCGCAATGAAGGGAATGGAAACCTCAAGGCAAGGCAAGGCAAGGCAAGTTTATTTATTTAGCACAATTCAACAGCAAGGTGATTCAAAGTGCTTTACAGAGACATTAAAAAACAAACAAAAACAAATAAAAAGCATGATTTAAAATGGAAAAAAGAAAGAAAGAAGGAAGGAAAGAAAGAAAGGAACAGTAGATAAAATCAGTAGTTAAAATGTATGTCTGGTTCTGACTCTGGGAACTGACAAAAACAGGATTCAGATGACCTAAGGGATCTGGAAGGTTCATACTGGGTCAGGAGGTCACTGATGTATAGATTATTTTGTTGTTCTTTATACTCTGTGCCAGTGGGAGCATGTAAATGTTAAACAGAAGAGGTCCCAAGATGGAACCTTGGGGAACTCCACATGTGATACTTGTCTGCTCAGATGTGAAGTTACTTATTGATACAAAGTATTTCCTGTTTTCTAAGTATGTTTTGAACCAGTTTAGTACAGTTCCTGAAAGACCTGCCCAGTTCTCCAGTCGTTTGAGTAATATGTTGTGGTCAACTGTATCAAATGCTGCACTGAGATCCAGTAAAACTAAGACTGACATTTGTATTCAGACATATGTCATTAAACACTTTGGTCAGAGCGGTTTCAGTGCTTTGGTTCTGTCTAAAACCTGACTGGAAGGCATCATAGCAGTTATTCTGTGTTAAGAAGTAATTGAGCTGTTGAGAAACTTTTTCAATGATCTTGCTTAAAGATGGGAGATTTGAGATGGGACTGTAGTTGTTCATTTGTGTCTTGTCAAGATTGTCCTTTTTTAGTATAGGTTTAATTACAGCAGTTTTTAGTGGTTCTGGAAACACACCTGATATTAAAGAAAAGTCGACGATCTGTAACAGGTCTGACTCCAAAGTCTTTGAGACCTTTTTGAAAAAATCTGTTGGCAGGACATCTAAACAGCAAGAGGAGGAGTTCAGTTGACCTAAGATGTCCTCCAGGTCTTTGCTGTTAATAGGGTGAAACTGTTTCATGGTGTTTAAACAGTTTTTCGGTGGACACAGTACATATCCTGAATCTGCTGTTGTATCAATTTCTTGTCTAATCTTTTGGATTTTGTCTGTGAAGAATTTGGCAAAGTCATTGCAGGCCATGGTCGAATGAAGTTCAGCTGCCACTGACACAGGAGGGTTTGTTAGCCTGTCAGCTGTTGCAAATAAGACCCGGGCGTTATGACTGGTTTTGGTGATGATGTCAGAGAAGTAGGACCTCCTTGCACTCCTAGGTTGTAAATTATAATTGTGAAGTTTCTCTTTATAGATGTCATAATGAACCTGGAGGTTTGTTTTTCTCCATCTGTGCTCAGCTTTCCGACACTCTCTTTTTTCATTTTTCACCAGTGTGGAGTTTCTCCATGGAGACTTCCAGAGATAACCTTCACCTTAATGGGAGAAATAGTGTCCATAACATTTAACATTTTAGCATTGAAGCTATTGACGAACTGTTGACTCAACACTGAAGTTTACCGGAAGCCCAGACACACGGACCAGTACCTCCTCTTTGACTACCACCACCCTCTGGAACACAAACTTGGAGTAATTAGGACCCTACAACACCGGGCAGAAAATGTTCCCTTTAAGCCTGGAGGGAAAAAGAGGTAACACACACATGTAAAGGAAGCTCTTAAAACATGTGGTTATCCTATTTGGGCTTTTATCAAGTCAGCAAAGATGAACAGAAAAGAAGATCAGACACCAACTAGGGAAGATCAGAAAGACAAACGCAACAACATTGTCATCCCCTATGTAGCCGGTTTATCAGAAAAACTCAAGAGAGTCTTCTCCAGGCACAACATCCCAGTATACTTCAGACCCAGCCACACAGACAAAAATTGGTTCATCCCAAAGACAAAACTCCTAAACACAAACTTAACCTTTCCAGTCTGTCATGTCATTGATGTCTATGTGTTTCACGTTTTATTGTCAAGCTTGTGTTGTCATGTCTACGTCTCTCCATGTTTCCAAGTACTATATTATTAACTATACTTTATCATTTTATCAGTATCAATGCAGAGAGGCCTATTAACACATAGTGAGTGAGAAAGGTGACTGGAAAGGAAAAACTCAATGCATCATGGGAATCCCCGGCAGCCTACGTCTATTGCAGCATAACTAAGGGAGGATTCAGGGTCACCTGATCCAGCCCTAACTGTATGCTTTAGCAAAAAGGAAAGTTTTAAGCCTAATCTTAAAAGTAGAGATAGTGTCTGTCTCCCAAATCCAAACTGGAAGCTAGTTCCACAGAAGAGGGGCCTGAAAACTGAAGGCTCTCCCTCCCATTCTGCTTTTAAATACTCTAGGAACAACAAGTAGGCCTGCAGAGCGAGAGCGAAGTGCTCTAATAGGGTGATATGGTACTATCAGGTCATTAAGATAAGATGGGGCCTGATTATTTAAGACGTTGTATGTGAGGAGCAGGATTTTGAATTAAATTCTGGATTTAACAGGAAGTAAATGAAGGGAAGCCAATACAGGAGAAATATGCTCTCTCTTTCTAGTCCCTGTCAGTACTCTTGCTGCAGCATTTTGGATTAACTGAAGGCTTTTCAGGGAGTTTTTAGGACATCCCAATAATAATGTATTACAGTAGTCCAGCCTGGAAGTAATAAATGCATGAACTAGTTTTTCAGCATCACTCTGAGACAGGATATTTCTAATTTTAGACATGTTGTGCAAATGGAAGAAAGCAGCCTTACATATTTGTTTAATATGTGCACTGAAGGACATGTCTTGGTCAAAATGACTCCAAGGTTCTTCACAGTGTTACTGGAGGCCAAGGTAATGCCATCCAGAGTAAGAATCTGGTTAGATACCATATTTCTAAGATTTTCAGGGCCGAGTACAATAACCTCAGTTTTATCTGAATTAAGGAGCAGAAAGTTAGCGGCCATCCAGGTCTTTATGTCTTTAAGACATTCCTACAGTTTAACTAATTGGTGTGTGTTATCTGGCTTCATGGACAGATAGAGTTGGGTGTCATCAGCATAGCACTGAAAATGTATACTATGTCTTCTGATGATACTGCCTAAGGGAAGCATGTATAATGTAAGCAGATTTGGTCCTAGCAATAAACCCTGTGGAACACCTTCTGGGGGGTGGGGGTCCTCGGAACCGCTTGGTTGTCTTAAAACCAACTTTTATTCTTTGGCTTTTAACCTCAGTGAGACTTAGTTTCTCTTGTAATGAAATTAGTTATTATTATTATTATTTTACTTTTTCTTTTATTTGGCTTTTATTTATATCTTATTTACTTTTATATAGTTCCTATGTGCAGCACTTTGTGTCAGCTGTGGTTGTTTTAAAGTGCTTTATAAATAAAGGTGATGATGATGATGAATATAAAGAAATAATAATAATAAAGATCAATCAAGTGGATCAGTATGGCAAAGCTGTAATGATCCACTTGGAAAATTAAATCTGTTGGGCATTTCTCTTGGACTTCAGACAAAACAAAAACAAAACCAAAAACACAAGCTTTATTCTGGGATAGTTTTGCACATCTCTGGCTGTAAATACAAGGATTGCATGAATTGAAATGTTGACCAAATTATGGTGCTGCATACACAGGTTAGCTATTATCAAAAATAATTAGACTAACCACTCAGGGGTTCATGGAATTACAAAATATCACATTTGAAGGCCAATGCATCCAAAAGCTGTTAAGACATTTAGCTAAAAGTCACAGAAATATCACTCAGGACCCAATTTTTTCAGTTCAATTCAATTCAATTCAATTTTATTTATATAGCGCCAAATCACAACAAATGTCGCCTCAAGGCGCTTCATAGATACAGAGAAAAGCCCAACAATCATATGACCCCCTATGAGCAAGCACTTTGGCGACAGTGGGAAGGAAAAACTCCCTTTTAACAGGAAGAAACCTCCGGCAGAACCAGGCTCAGGGAGGGGCGGCCATCTGCTGCGACCGGTTGGGGTGAGAGAAGGAAGACAGGATAAAAGACATGCTGTGGAAGAGAGACAGAGATTAATAACAGATATGATTCAATACAGAGAGGTCTATTAACACATAGTGAGTGAGAAAGGTGACTGGAAAGGAAAAACTCAATGCATCATGGGAATCCCCCGGCAGCCTACATCTATTGCAGCATAACTAAGGGAGGATTCAGGGTCACCTGGTCCAGCCCTAACTATATGCTTTAGCAAAAAGGAAAGTTTTAAGCCTAATCTTAAAAGTAGAGATAGTGTCTGTCTCCCGAATCCAAACTGGAAGCTGGTTCCACAGAAGAGGGGCCTGAAAACTGAAGGCTCTCCCTCCCATTCTACTTTTAAATACTCTAGGAACAACAAGTAGGCCTGCAGAGCGGGAGTGAAGTGCTCTAATAGGGTAATATGGTACTACAAGGTCATTAAGATAAGATGGGGCCTGATTATTTAAGACCTTGTATGTGAGGAGCAGGATTTTGAATTCAATTCTGGATTTAACAGGAAGCCAATGAAGGGAAGCCAAAACAGGAGAAATATGCTCTCTCTTTCTAGTCCCTGTCAGTACTCTTGCTGCAGCATTTTGGATTAACTGAAGGCTTTTCAGTGAGTTTTTTGGACATCCTGATAATAATGAATTGCAGTAGTCCAGCCTGGAAGTAATAAATGCATGAACTAGTTTTTCAGCGTCACTCCGAGACAGGATATTTCTAATTTTAGAGATGTTGCGCAAATGGAAGAACGCAGTCTTACATATTTGTTTAATATGTGCGTTGAAGGACATATCCTGGTCAAAAATGACTCCAAGGTTCCTCACAGTGTTACTGGAGGCCAAGGTAATGCCATCCAGAGTAAGAATCTGGTTAGATACCATATTTCTAAGCTTTTCAGCGCCGAGTACAATGACCTCAGTTTTATCTGAGTTAAGAAGCAGAAAGTTAGTGGCCATCCAAGTCTTTATGTCTTTAAGACATTCCTGCAGTTTAACTAATTGGTGTGTGTTATCTGGCTTCATGGACAGATAGAGCTGGGTGTCATCTGCATAGCAGTGAAAATGTATGCTATGTCTTCTAATGATGCTGCCTAAGGGAAGCATGTATAATGTAAACAGAATTGGTCCTAGCACTGAACCCTGTGGAACTCCATAATTAACCTCAGTGTGTGAAGAGGACTCTCCATTTACATGCACAAATTGGAGTCTATTAGATAGATATGATACAAACCACTGCAGTGCAATACCTGTAATACCTACAGCGTGTTCTAATCGCTCTAATAGGATATTATGGTCAACAGTATCGAATGCTGCACTAAGGTCAAGAAGGACAAGCACAGAGATGAGTCGACTGTCAGAGGCCATAAGAAGATCATTTGTAACCTTCACTAAAGCTGTTTCTGTGCTGTGATGAGCTCTGAAACCTGACTAAAACTCTTCAAATAAACCATTCCTCTGCAGATGATCTGTTAGCTGTTTGACAACTACTCTTTCAAGGATTTTTGATATAAAAGGAAGGTTGGAGATTGGCCTATAATTAGCTAAGACTGCTGGGTCTAGAGATGGCTTTTTGAGTAAAGGTTTAACTGCAGCCACCTTGAAGGCCTGTGGTACATAGCCGATTATTAGAGATAGGTTGATCATATATAAGATCGAAGAATTAATCAATGGCAGGACTTCTTTGAGCAGTTTTGTAGGAATGGGGTCTAAAAGACACGTTGATGGTTTGGAGGAAGTAATTATTGAAGTTAACTCAGAAAGATCGATTGGAGAAAAAGAGTCTAACTTAACATCAATGGAACTAAGAGTAGCTGTAGATAATATTACATCTGTGGGATGATTATTGGTAATTTTTTCTCTAATGATAAAAATTTTATTTGTGAAGAAGTTCATGAAGTCATCACTAGTTAACGTTAAAGGGATGGTTGGCTCAAAAGAGCTCTGACTTTTTGTCAGCCTGGCTACAGTGCTGAAGAGAAACCTGGGGTTGTTCTTATTTTCTTCAATCAGTGATGAGTAGTAAGCTGTTCTGGCTTTGCGGAGGGCTTTCTTATAAAGCAACAAACTATTTCTCCAGGCTAAATGATGATCCTCTAAATTTGTGACACGCCATTTCCTCTCCAGATTACGAGTCATCTGCTTTAGGGTACGTGTTTGAGAATTATACCACGGGGTCAGGTACTTCTGATTAGAGACCTTAGTTTTCACTGGAGCTACAGTATCCAGAGTCGTACGTAGTGAGGAGGGGAAATTATTAACAAGATAATCGACCTCTGTTGGGGTAGCGTTCAGATAGCTGCTCTGCTCTGTGTTGGTACAGGGCATTGACGATGATAACAGTGGCTGGATTATATTCTTAAACTTAGTTACAGCGCTTTCAGAAATACATCTACTTTGATAAAGTCCACTCTCCACTGCTGCGTAATCAATTATTGTAAATGTAAATGTTATCAAGAAATGATCAGACAGGAGAGGGTTTTCAGGAAACACTGTTAAATGTTCAGTTTCTATGCCATATGTTAAAACAAGATCTAGAGTGTGATTAAAGTGGTGGGTGGGTTCTTTTACATTTTGAGAGAAACCAATTGAGTCTAACAACAGATTAAATGCCATGTTGAGGCTGTCATTTTTAGCATCAACATGGATGTTAAAATCACCCACAATAATTATTTTATCTGAGCTCAGAACTAAATTAGATATAAAGTCTGAGAAATCAGACAGAAACTCTGTGTAAGGCCCAGGTGGACGATAGATGATAACAAGTAAGACTGGTTTCTGAGTTTCACAGCTGGGGTGGACAATGTTAAGCATCAGGCTTTCAAATGAATTAAAAGTCTGTCTTGGTCTTTCATTAATTAATAGACTGGTGTGAAAAATTGCTGCCAAAACGCCCCCTCGACCTGTGCTTCGAGATTTCTGGTAGTTAGAATGACTCGGGGGTGTTGATTCATTTAAACTAACATAATCATCCTGCTGCAACCAGGTTTCTGTAAGGCAGAGTAAATCAATTTGTTGATCAATTATTAAGTCATGTACTAACAGAGACTTGGAGGAGAGAGACCTAATATTTAATAATCCACATTTCACTGTTTTACTCTTTGGTTCAGATGTGGATACTGTATTGTTCTTTCTTTGTAAATGTTTAAGTTGTTTGTTGCTGGTTTTTAGTTTGTTTTTTGTCTTTTTGGAAGCAGACACAGTCTCTATGGAGATGGGTTTTTGGGGGGGTAGCAGGAGGAGAGAAGCTGCAGAGAGGCGTGTAAGACTGCAACTCTGCTTCCTGGTCCCAACTCTGGATAGTCATGTTTTGAGGGGTTTAATAAATTTGTCGATATTTCTAGAAATGAGAGCTGCTCCATCCAAAGTGGGATGGATGCCATCTCTCCTAACAAGACCAGGTTTCCTCCAGAAGGTTTGCCAATTATCTATGAAGCCCACATCGTTTCTGGGACACCACTCAGACAGCCAGCAATTTAAGGAGAACATGCGGCTAAACATGTCACTCCTGGTCTGATTGGGGAGGGGACCAGAGAAAACTACAGAGTCCGACATTGTTTTGGCAAAGTTGCACACCGATTCAATATTGATTTTAGTGACCTCCGATTGGCGTAACCGGGTGTCATTACTGCCGACGTGAATTATGATTTTACTGAATTTACGTTTACCCTTCGCCAGCAGTTTTAAATTTCCTTCAATGTCGCCTGCTCTGGCCCCTGGAAGACAATTGACTATGGTTGCCGGTGTCTCTAGCTTCACATGTCTGAGAACAGAATCACCAATTACCAGAGTTTGACCCCCAGCGGGTGTGTCACCGAGTGGGGAAAAACGGTTAGACACATGAACGGGTTGGTGGTGTACCTGGGGCTTCTGTTTAGGACTATGCTTCCTCCTCACCGTTACCCAGCCGCCCTCTTTCCGAAGCTGCTTGGGATCTGCCGGGGAACAGCTAGCGGGGCCTACGCTATCTTCGGCTGCACCAGCTACAGGGGCCTGGCTAGCTAAGGGTGAGAGAAGGGTGCAAAGCCGAGTCTCCAGTTCAGTAATCCTGGCCTCCAGAGCTGCAAATATGCTACATTTGTTACAGATATCATTACTGCTAAAGGAGGCCGAGGAGTAACTAAACATCTGACACAATGAGCAAGAAAGTGCAGTACAGGTGAAGTTAGGGTTGCCAACCGTCCCTTAAAAAACGGAATCGTCCCGTATTTAGAAACAAAAGTACACGTCCCGTATTGAGCTAATAAGGGACGCACTTTGTCCCGTAATACAGTGAGAATCAAAAGTAGTCTATAAGTTTTAATGTAATTAACGCTTTGTTTGAAAACATAATTCCCAGCCCCGCTCCTGCTTTGTGACCAATGAGCTGACAGCGCACTTATGACAATTCGAGTATGACAATTCAGATTACCGCTCATCTCATTGGTTGAGGAAAGGTTGCTTGCAGAGAAAATACCGGAAGACAACAGATGACCACAACAAAAAGCATGGCCAACAGGGAAACAAACGCCGACACTGCGGTGCAAGTCTCAGACGACAGTACACCTGAAGCTGGGCAAACACTGTGCGATTTTCAAACTGCACGATTGGCTCGCATGGGTTATAAGTTCGTAGGTCACGATGCAGGGTCACACACTATACCGCCCGATGCTCTGATGCGACCTGAGTCACACTGTGCCTCCATAAAATGAAGGTTATAACAGAAAATCTGTCGCTCGCTCTCCCTCTCTGTCTTTCACTCACACAGACACACCACCACCATCAACTTTGCTAAATTGCTAATGAAAAACATGATCAGGCAGCTGTGATTGAGCAGCAATGTAAATCCAACTATTTTCACGGTTTTTGTGGTCGTGATCATTTTGTGAGGCCACATCGAAAAGGCTCGGATGAGCTTTCCAAAGTTCTACAAGTTGTGCCTCCATCGCTTGTATCCAGATCACACGCTGCACAGCCGTGCTGCTCCGTCTTTTTCACCGACATTTACGTGTTTGCGCGTGAGCAGTGTGAGCGGCTGCGATGACACCCACACGAGCAATTGATGATCGGGAGCTGGTCGTGAGGTGTTAATCGCTTCTCGTTACCCCACGTATACTACACATGCACGATGAAGGCCAAAATCGGGCCGATCACCAAATTGGTCGCACGACTCAAAAATCGGCTCAAAATGGGCCAAAAATCGCACAGTGTGAGCCAGGCATTAGACCAGCAATGTTTGTTCCTCTCAGAGAAAGAAAAAAAAAAAGGCTGCAAAACTACAGGGAAGAATGGGAAAAGTAAAACACCTGGCTGGAAAAGTGCACGATAACACCTATAAAGCGCACTGCACTGTGTGCCGGCGCACTTTTTCCATAGGCGTGCTTCTAATGGTGGGCACATGAAGAACATGAGGGGCGTGAAAGCTCGGGGAACCCTTAACCAATTTTTGTCCACCAGGCCAGGGCAGAAGCAGATATGGTATGTAAACACTGGTTTGTTTGTTTTTAAACCCTCTGGTTAAGGTTAAAATGGGCATGTGCAGTGAACATCAGCGCTATGTGGCCAGAAGTGTGATAATATAATTTATTTTGTGTAATAAACAATTGCAAGGATAGATTGCAACAAATAGATGAGTAATACATAAAAGTAATACATAGATGAATAATGATGATGAGTTATGATGCGTAATCATGGGAACAAGTGGGTTTACAAACGGGAGCAAAAGCTGAAATAATGCCTCTACTGAAGCCAATTGCACTAAATGCACTAAATGTGCACTGTTACAAGAATATTTTTCTTTCTATTGTTTTCTATTAATTTATATAATTTTAAGTTAAGCAGGACAGAGTTCTTTTAAAGAAAGATTTACTTTTATTCTCAAAAGTTAAGCATGACAGGCTTCTGTTTAAGAAAGAGACCTGTTTTATTGTGTTAATGTTGTCATTTTGAGCTAAATATAAATGGCTAAATGATTTTTGTTTCCCATGTGTTGATATCACAAAGAATACGCATCTACTTAAATCAAATTCAAGTCAAATGGTTAAAAAAATAATTTCACACACAAAAAAAGAGCTAAAAAATTCACCACACTGGGAAGGGTGAAGACAACTGGGTCGCCCAGCCCTGGCCACGAGGTGTCCCTTATTTATTTCTCAGGGAGTTGGCAACCCTAGGTGAAGTAGCCATGGTGCTAACGGGTCGGCTACGAGCTAAGCTAGCGAAACAGTACAGAGACAGTGAGTGAATACTTTGGCTATTGTGGGATTATGATATTATTTTATGCCATGTTAGACCCCTAATTAAAGATTGTGAATTATTATGTAGTTTTAGTTTGCATTATGCTCCTGAATTAGAAGAAGGTGATAACTATTACATTTGGTAAACTGATTTGCATTATATTAGACTGCTGATTTATTGTGAATGAATGATATTGTTTTATGATGCATTATACTGCTGAGCTATAAGAAATACTGTTCGCAGAAAGTCATCGCCTTATTTGTCTGACTAGAAGAGAACAGAGCATACTGCCCCATCTCATCAGGAGCAGATAAACAGGGAGCCAAGGTCGTAGCTTAGGCGCTGTGTGTGAGAAAGAATGTGAATGTTTAGGCTTTTATGATTAGGTGGGGGCCACTAGAGGCTATAAGAGTTTGATCAAGGCTCCACCATTTTGAGATCTGATGCTGTCTGTTGTATGGTGTCCATCTCCCACGCGTGTGTTCATTAAATCATCGTTTGACTTGACCCGGCCGGACCAGTGTGGTTATTTTTGGTTTTCCTCTTGTATCCATCCCCAATATTTGAATCCGTAACAGTTTTGGGGGCTCGTCCTGTGGTATTGGGATGGAAGTTTTGGAGGTTTGGACGGTCCGAGGTGGTTGAACGGGCAGGCACGAGCCAGTGGTCTGACGTGAGTGGGCAAGCCGGCACATTTAAAGGTGAGGCACAACCTGTTGAATGTAAATCCAAACTGTGCCAAATTGGACTGTATAAATTAAAAGTCTACTCACTGAAATTACTGGTGAAGGCCTGTTTTGATTTTGATGAAAAATCTCATGAGTTTTGAAACTTGAGATAAGCTTAAAAGTAATAATACTGAGTTAGAGGCTCAAGGTAAAAGTAATAATACTGAGTTAGAGGCTCAAGGTAAAGGAAAATAATACTGAGTTAGAGGCTCAAGGTAAAGGAAAATAATACTGAGTTAGAGGCTCAGGTAGTTTGATAGGGAATTGGTCATTTTGTGAGTTAGAGGCTCCATTGGTTTAAAGGATTGCATCTGTGTTGGCCATGTTGAGAGTTAGAGGCTCCATTGTTCATAACGTTGCATCTGCGTCAGTCATACTCTTGTTTTAGAGGGTTGACGGCGGTTTAAAAGTATTATAAATTTTGTGAGAACGGTGGTTAGAGGCCACTAGGAGGCGCAGTGCTCAGAGGTAACGCTTGCCAAGGCCGGGGACGCCTAGGCCTTGTCCTCTTTGAGGGATAGTCAGTTGGTCACTGTGGAACTTGGGGCACTCCAGAATAACTAGTGGTTGCACCACTTACCGTGTTGAACGGTATCTGCGCTTTTTTGGACACTTTAAATTGAGTTAGGGACTTTAGAGATGAGGCCAGATACAGTTAGAGGCTGATACTGGTTAATTGATTACAAAAAAGTTGGACTTTCTTCGGTTGGACCCGTTATCTTAAATTTGTCAAAATTGTGTAGGCGCTAAAACTTTCAGGCCTGAGAGTGATTGTAAATATAAGACGTCTGTGTAAAATAAGATACAGAATTGAGTGTGAAACGAGGCTGTGTGTGACGACAGTGCGCTGCAGCGCTGCGAGCTATTTTTAGATAGTGTGTGAACATGCAAATGAGGTGGCTGCTGTGAAGCCCACAGAGGACTTCTTGTTTAGCGTGTTATTGAGTTTTATAAGTATGATTTGCAAATAATGATACATGCCTGTAATTAAAACGCTGATTTTGCTGATTATAATATTATAAATAAAGTTTTGAATGACTACGGTGAATGTTTAATGTTTGGCTGAGTTTTGATATGGGAGAGACGGCTTCGCAGCTGCTGGGGGTAAGTGACCGAAAACTTGCATGCCCATAAAAGGCAACTGCCTGACTGTGTGAACTATGCACCAAGAGAGAGAGTAAAATCTAGGCAGATGAACCAAATGGATGTTGTAAGAAAAATAGTAAATGAATGTTTTAGTCTCTTAATACAGGTGGATTTCTCTCAACCTGGAAACCTGAGTACACCAGCAAAAGGATAGATTAACAAAATTGGGACGACACACAGGCCAAGCTCTGGCTCAAAATTTTACAGCTTGACCTCTCACTTTGTCCATAACCGAAAAAGAAGCTTAAAGGACATCTTCTCCTCCAGTTATCGGTTACCATCACTGGAAATTTTCAGGCAAGTTTTTCACTGAATTGTTTTTGGCACCATGTGTCCCTGAATCTCACAAGCAAGCTCTAATTCCTGGCTGAAGACATGGAATGCTGTTATTTAAGGTGGGAAATCAAAATTTGGGAAACAAAATTAAAAACACACACAATTAGAGAAATGCCTTGTTTGAGAAAAAGTTAAAATATCCCACCCACAAACGCACATACAATGAAGAAACAGCTTACATTCATGAACACGTGAAGATTTTCCAGCAAGGTTAAAGCAGCGAAACTTAACATACACCTGATGTTAAATGATAAAGTCTATCCACTACTAACAAATAAACTCTCTGGGTTGCAGAATAACAACTTGACTTCAAAATGACAGACACTGGTATGATAAATAAGTGATGAAACAACAAATTTAGTGGTTAAAAGAGTCAAATTGTGACATGTTTTCTTCTGATTGATTAATATAAGTGATTACTGAATGAAATAAAATTCCTTTTTGAATTATTAAACATGATCTTAAGAATTTTAACGTGTACCTGTGTTGTCCTGTCAACTTGGTGGGTTATGAGTTGATTATATAGTGAGAAAAAACAAAAAAAAAGGGGGGGGGAGAAGGCTGACACAGGGCCTGGCCCCTCTCTGAATAACACAGCCAAAACAACATCATTTTCCTGTTCGTCTGTTTTTGTTTTGTTTTTGTTTTTTCTCTTTATGCTTAATTACAGGCTGCTTTGTCGGCCCGGAAAGCCGAGGCTGACCTGGACTCCTGCTCTCCCCTCTACCATCTTTGCTCTCCCTTCTACCATCTTTGATGTGACCCTGACCAAATGCTACAGCAGCTGGACCCACAACAACAGCCTGAGAATGTCAACAGTGCTGCAGGAAAAAGATCTCATGCAGCGGAGACGGAGAACGTTAAATCCAAGGCCCGTTTCACTACACGGGGGAGATTTCCAGACAGCTTCAGCTGACAGAGCTGTGACGAGACGCCTATTAAGCCCGGATGAAAAGTGAGGCCGAGCAAAAAATGCTGACCTTAACAACTCTGCATCAAAACTGTGCAGGACAGTGACGGACCAACACGGAAGATCGGGCAGCAAAAAGGGCGTGCCAGAGACATGAGGAGTAACTGAGGTCAGGAGGCACCTCAGATTGGACAAAAGCACCAGAAGAACATAAGCTGGAGGCACAGGTGTCGGGGCTCGGTCAGGAGCTGACCTCTGAGAAGAGCCGGACAGCAGGGCTGCAGAAGGCCGTGGAGCAAAGCAAGGAAAACATCAATAAACTTCAATCTGACGTGTACGGAAAAGACTCTGAGGTTTCTGCCCTCAGTGAGAGCTCAAGGCATCAGAGCAGAAACTGAGCATGGCTCAGGAGGAGCTGGCTGCTAATCGAACCCATCAGTCAGGCTTAGAGTCCCAGATACAGGACTTTAAATCAGGCCGAAGCTTGCTGGAGCAGGAGGTTGCCAAACCTGACAAGAAGCTCCAACACAGGAGCAAACCCTGAAGGACCTACAGAAGCAAAAAGGGTCAAGTTAAGGAGGAGCTGGACAAGGAGAAGATGCAGGACACTGGAGAAAAGGACTGCCTCAATTGGGGCCAGAACCAGTATGGAGAGATCTTTGGGCAGCAGCACCAATGGACCCAAACGGACTGAAAAGGGGGAGGGCAGGACCCCAGAGCGCGCTTCAGGCCCTGGTTTACCCAGAACATCAGAACAGGAAAGTGATGAACACAAACACACACACAAACACACACACAAACACACACATCTACATACACTGACTCAGAATCAAGAGAAACACACATACGAACACATATGCACTCGTTGATTGACTGAGAAATGACACACACACACGCACACAAATCGAAATGCTGATTCAATTCACGGAGAAGTGATCCACACACACACACACATACACATGTTTGTGCAATGAAGAGTGATACACACACGCTGTTGCAATGAAGAATGCTTTACTAACAAATGCTATGCTGATACGCAAAATGCTGCACACAAACCTCCAAATACAGAATTTGTTACAACAACAAGAAGTAATTGATTGTTAATTGGTTAAATGCATTTCATGTCACCCAGAGGGCATTTGTGTAGATTTAGGGGACGGGGTCTAAAGCAGTTTGGTTATGAAAACAATGTCTGTGAGTGATGTCTGTTTATGGCTCAAGGCCTCGACTGAATTGTTTACTGTGCTTCACACAGTCTGATAAGGAGCAGTGGTACAGAGTGAAAATGATGAATTAACGGTGTGAGCCTTATTTCGGAGCGCCACATTTTTGTGATTGAGATTTAATTGAAGGAGGGACACACTAAAAAAAAAAGAAAAAAAGAAAAGGGGGCCAGCCCTTGGATTTATGTAAGCATCCCACATGTATTTAATACAATTGCCTCAGGCTTTAAAGATCTGTACAAAATTCAACAGGAAATCATAGCTTCCCTGTATTTCCTACATTGTTGGCATGCTGGTGAGTGCTGTTGCTCCACAGTAAGAAGGTCCTGGGTGCAAGTCCACAGTCTGGCTAGTTTGCAGTGGTTTCTCTCTGGGTATTCTGGTTTCCTGCCACAGTGAAAAGTCATGAAGCTATTAGAGTTAGGTTAATTAATGATTCTAAATTATCCGTGAATGTAAGTGTAAATGGTTGTTTGTTTCTAGGTGATAGATTGGTGACCTGTCCGGGGTGCACCCTGCCTCGTAACCTATCACTTTAGGGTTATTTCCCAGCCCTCCTGCAATCAGGATAAAGATAGGAGGATGGTAGTTGTTGTAGACCCATTCAATTTTTATGGTAACCAGAATTTAGACTTTGTTGAACCGTAGGCAATATGAAGACAACATGTAGTATTTAAGGGACCAAGTAGAATTTGGATAAAAGTTATTGAATAGTGTTGAAATAAAATGACAGAATTGTGAAGGATTAAAATATTTCAGGAGCTTAACTTAGTCCATCTGAACATGTCTTAATCGTGTAATATGAACTCAAAATGCACAGGTTTACTGAAAATGAAAAGGTTGTGTTGATTTAACTCAGTTGTTTAAGTTTCTACCAAAGCAAAACATTTGTGTGCAACTGGTGTCCATTATTGAATCAAATAAGTCCAACATGTTTTTGTCAGTGCGAAAAGAAGTTACGGTACCTGTATGCTTACACAATATTGTCCCGGGACGGAGGAAAACTTTCTGGTGAAGTTTTTGTTGATTTTGGGTTTTGCTTAAAACTAGGTTGATTTTATCAGTGAGGTTTGGATTGTTTTCTTTCTCTAAGAGAGAGAAAGATGGTTTTATGTTTGGACATGTTTCCAACGGGCCCCAGTATTTGTTATTATATGAGTATTTTATTGGTTACGTTTGTCTTTGCTTTTGTTACAGTGCACTGAAATAAGAACATCTGAGAGGAGTGATCCACCGGTGGTGATATTTTGGTATTTTGTGAGTTCCTGATTTAACAAATCAGCTCTTTAATCCAGGCCTGAGAGATTGAACTTTAAAGCGCTATAAAACATTCTTACTAAAAACAGTTGCAAAGTATTTTTCTCCATGATTATAATGGGCTCTGGAGAAATTCACTTATATGGGACATTGATCACATGAGAAGTCCTGAGCTTAAAAGGATTGCAGCGAGTCAATCCAGTCCAAAAAACAAGGAACTGTTTTTCCTTTAAAATGATGACGTCATCTTGCTGGTGATGGAGCCTCGAATAGGTTGCGTGTGAGACTCCATTATCAGCAATATCTGGTATGAATGTGTGAATGTATGCATGTGACTGGACTGTGATGGACTGACGACTAAAAGTTTTAACTGACTTGACACTGAGACAAAAACGGTACCGACTTTAGGATTAGTAAATGTCTACAAACAATTCACCCCGCCTGTAGAAGAAGGGTGGATGTTTTGTCTTGCTTTGTTTTGTTTTTGCAGGAGTAGAAGGAGGACAGAGACTAAAGGGGGAGGCTGTAGCTTCACATGAGTGTGAACTGTAGACTTAACCTTTTGGTTGCTAATTTTGAGTTACTGATGTTTCCATCAAGAAAATTGTGTTTTATTAGCTGTGTTTCGATTAATGTATCACATTATATTGTTGGGAATGTTAAATGCTAAAGTGAAGAGAAGCTTTGATTTCACTCAAGACTGAACAGGTTATTATTAACCATAGCAGGCCACTGTAAAAAAGCCAATTAATTTTGATAGAAAAAGTAAAAAAAAAAAAAACTCTATTGATGTCTATGAATAACAGGGGAATGATAGACTTGTCATATTCAAAATAGAGATATGTAATGACAAACCTTGGTCCATGTCATTTAGGTTCTCCATTGAAATAGTCAATAATTTAGAAAAGTAAGATAGAACCGACAGGGGCATGTGCTGAGATGTGGTGCTGCACAAGAACGAGAGCAAAATAAAGAAAAATTATTGTGTTTAGCTTTGATAAATTAAAATTAAAATGTACCATTACACTCAGAGGATCAATATGAAATTGAATATATGCTAATTTTGTATGAAGTACATGACTGATAACTGTTCTGTCCTGAGCTTTTGTTTTTACAGCACCCACTTGACCACACCAACAGTTTCTCGCCACAAAAAGCGGGTACTTGCAAAGAATAGGGAGGAATATCATCAGAAGTGGGAAAGGTAAGCCCCGATGGGGGTGATAACACCATTAATTTCACGTATGGTCAAATTCTTAAAACTTGACCCCTAACATGAAAAATTCTTCAAACATTTAGAGACAGAGTGGAGTTCTAGATAAACATAATGTAGCAAACCACATAAGGATGGAGCGTTGGAATCAATAAGATGGTGAAAAACACGCAGGAAAAATGTTGATCATGTTGATTATGTTTATTCCAGTGTGCAGGGATTGGCTAATCTGACCAGGAAATGTTATAAATGGATTGTCGGAACAGTCAGCGTTAAAGTCACCTTTGACAGTCCAGACTAAGATGGCGTTGGACATCTTCAGGGCGGAAAAGGGTTGGTGTGACCAAGGTGTGGTTTGGCTTGTTGTATGTATATTTTAAGATGACATGGCTCTGGATGGACCAGTTACCAGGGCATGGAAGGAGGACAGACTCATTAAATGAGGAGAAGGAATTTTCTGGGATTGGAGATCCTCTGGGTGAGTGGTTGACTAAAAGCATGCATAAAATAAAAGCTATTTTTTGTTATTGATTGGTAATAGATTGATAATTGGCCACATTTACAGCTGTATTGACTTGTAGTGGACGTAGTCTACTTCATGTTTAAGCACTCTAATTAACAGATTGAAAATAGTGACATTAAAGGAAGAATATGCAGCGCCACCCTGTCAAATGCCAGTGCCGGTGGGGCTCAGTGATGAATCAGGTGAGCTTCATGGCTGAATTAAAACATAGATGCCCCTGCTGTGGTCAGTAAGGGATAAAAAGGGTGTGTTTTACTGTTATTTTAGCATCAGCATTATTGTTACATCAGAATCATATAACAAGCATTGCATTAAACATTTATTGAAGCTATTGACATATTAACATTTGTATTACAGTGATTGTTATAACCTCATGTTAATCTTCTATCTACAGGTGTCAAAAGTAGTCAACAAGTTCATGTTGAAGTGAAGTTCATAATAATACAGGTTTTGTTTGTAGACGATTGTGAAGACGCAGGCTCTGGGCGGAGCCAGGGGTTGAACAGATCTAACATGACAATTAAATTGATTTCATTCCCTAACACAGGATAACAAGACTGGAGCAACGACACTGGATAGGAGAAAGTCTGATACTTTCTAAGATATGAGGTCACTAACCTTTTCTTTTAATTTTCTAGCTTCATTGAATGGACACATGTTAGAATTAGAAATGGCTAATTTGTTTATGTCTTTTATTAGAATGAGTGGTTTTAATCATTTTTATACATATCTTGCAAAATGTGCTTATAATGAGTTGGCACTCGGTTTTTTGAAGGTCATAAGCTTCGTTCGGCGAGAGTCCGGACTGATAAAGTGTAAGAAATGCCTTGAGTGCAGCAGGCTAAATGCAAACACGCTTACACACACATACACTAAATTAGGATAAGTCCTTGGGACATTCTGAATATTCTAAACAAATTCTGAATCACCAAAAGATCAGTAGACAGCAACATTAGATTGTTAGAGCTGGGAAGAGAGGTGTTTTGGTTTTCTGTCTCTTACAGAGAAAGGAACAGACACCAGACGAGGTCACAGATATACGAGGATCCTTGGCAGCAGAGACAGACACGGTGACTGCGGAAACATCAACTGGGTTCAAGTGTCATGGCATTTTGGGCTCCAGTTAGTCACCTCAAAAGGATGGATCCCATAAACACAGCAATAACCATGAAGGGGTTGACGGAAATCCAGGAACACCACACCAACGACGTTCGAGAGGCTGTTGGTCATAAGGAGAACACCTTTCTGTTCCTTTTCCTGGGGAACACAGCTGTGATCCCAGAATACACAGATCATTGTTTGAAATCGGGGCAGAATAATCCCCTGATCTGTGCAACGACTGAAGGGTTGTCTAACCCCTGATGTTGAAGAAAGAAGAGCAGAGGATCACCCGACTGGAAGACACTGGTGCCTACAGCAATAAAATAAAGGTTAAAAGCTCCTCGGACAGAGGTTCTAGTCTGAGTACGTTTGGAGGGTATAAGGTAGCACCGAAATAAAGCTGTGGGAGAACTGGGGAGTGATGGGAGTATCATCTGTACCTACTGTTGTTGTTGTAATAAAAGTTTTTCTTGCATCTGAACTGCGCAAACACAGAGGTCATCTCACATATGGTTCACCCAACAGGGGGACAAAGGGCCTCAGGAGTAAGGAGAAATGAACCCGGCAACACTGGATTGCAGGGTGTAAGTGAGCTCTTTAAGTCTAAAGAGCTCATCAGGGGGAATTGTCGGATTATGATATTACTTTATGCCATGTTAGACCCCTAATTAAAGATTGTGAATTATTATGTAGTTTTAGTTTGCATTATGCTCCTGAATTAGAAGAAGGTGATAACTATTACATTTGGTAAACTGAGTTGCATTACATTAGACTGCTGATTTATTGTGAATGAATGATATTGTTTTATGATGCATTATACTGCTGAGTTATAAGAAATATTGTTCACAGAAAGTCATCACCTTATTTGTCTGATTAGAAGAGAACAGAGCATACTGCCCCATCTCATCAGGAGCAGATAAACAGGGAGCCAAGGTCGTAGCTTAGGCGCTGTGTGAGAAAGAATGTGAATGTTTAGGCTTTTATGATTAGGTGGGGGCCACTAGAGGCTATAAGAGTTTGATCAAGGCTCCACCATTTTGAGATCTGATGCTGTCTGTTGTATGGTGTCCATCTCCCACGCGTGTGATCATTAAATCATCGTTTGACTTGACCCGGCCGGACCAGTGTGGTTATTTTGGTTTTCCTCTTGTATCCATCCCCAATATTTGAATCCGTAACACTATAAATTAGGTAGTGAGTACACAGAAAGTGTGCTTCGGATGAAGCACGTGAAGATTATACTGTGAAAAAAAGAATGTATTTAAAAGTTGTTAATTAAACTGCTAAGCAAATAAGCTACTCAGAAACACCACTGTGTTTGAGCAGGAACAGGAAGCGATACTATACCACAGAGCGAGCGAACACCAAGTGACCCAAGAACCAAGTCGTTTTGTATTCATACAACAACATGAGTCATCTCACAAAGAAGCATAAACATTGCTGTTTCACATCACCTTTATTATCTCAAGACAACAATACGTATCATTAAGTTGCAGTTTTTCCAAATTACTCTCAAATAGACAATTTACGCAAAGAGCCAACACTCTTTACTCTTTGCCTTTATGAACTCTTTACACAGTTTCAAGCACACTGTCACAGAACGGAACGGAAAAGGCAACCACGTGAACAAGAAATATCAATTTAACCCTGGAGAACCCATGGGGTCTAATCTGACCCCATGGTTTCCCTAGTAAACCAATGGGGTCGGATCTGACCCCATGGGTTCTCCAGGGTTAAATTGATATTTCTTGTTCACGTGGTTGCCTTTTCCGTTGATAACTAAAGCAACTAACTGTTTGAACCATTCAGGAGTTTCAGCAGTGGCATAAAAACCTCCTCTCTGCACCTTTCTTGTGGTCTTCATCTGTGCTCCTAATGATCTCTGTCCACCTCATCAAACAACCATGTCATTTCATCTTCTTGCTAGACGTATTTTTCAGTCCTCTCACTGGGAGGCCATTTGGTGATTCAACTGGAGGAAATGATTCAATATCATGAAACGGGGGAAAATAGATGCTAACTGAACATCACTGAATTCCATTTGTTTTCTATTTCAGCAACTGCTTCATTGTATAAGTCTAGCTGGTTGGTCTGTGGCAAAGCTGGAGAATGCTCCTTGTGTATTTTGTGTATGACACTGATATTTTAATTTCCAACATGTGTTTGTTTTGAAGTTACTTTGTAGCTGATGGTTATTGATGCTGAGAAGACAGCTTCCAGTTTATAACCTCCACTAACTCACAGTTCATTTGAATGTTGCACAAGCAGGTGGTGAAGCAGGTTACAGGGATGTTGTGTAGTTTACAGCTGGTTGTAACACCACAGTCCTGTTACACAGGGAGGGACTGTTCCTATGCTGGACTCCAACATTGTTATTTTTGAAAGTAATTTCTAAACATACATGTATCAGTCCTTTAGAATAATTTGTCCAAACACCCAATGCTAAACTGTAGCATCTGGAAAAATATAATGCGGTAGTTGATAACATAATGTTTTAGTTTGTCGAACATATAAATTGTGATGAAATATCTTACTAAATGAACCAAGGTGAAAAATACATGTATGATGATAAATAACTGCCTTAAAGATGATAATGTAAAAGCATTCAGTGACAGCAAACTGGACATTTTACAGTGAAGTACATAATCAAAAGTTAAGGACCAGTGCAACAACTCTCTTAGGCCAGAAAATGGACATCAGGTTACATGGGACACAGCATCCTCTAGTATATTGGATTGTCAAAATAGATCTTCAAGGAAGAGGATAATTCCTGCCCTCCAGCTAAATGTATTAACAAAATAAGCTAGTACTCTATAGATGACCTGCAGGAAAATGAACAAATTTGAGGGATATCGGATTCTTTGCAAAGCTTATTATACGTACTTCCTAAATTATTCCTACTCTTTGGTTTGTATGTTGCTCATTCGGTCACTGAGCTCATCAAAGTAATTATCAACAAAGCGAAGCATCTGAATGACGGCGCTGAGCAACAGGATGTCACAATTCATGTCCAACTCCAGCTCCTCGCTGTAGTTCCTCACTGGAACAACACAGGACAACGGCACACCGAGCCGAGAGCTGATCTCCTGCATCTGTATGACAGAACACGAGAAAATAAAGTATTACTACCCTCATATAAAACGTTTATTACTAACTAAAAAAAGTGGTTAAAAAAAGGTAAAAACCCTAACCACATCTTTTATGTAGCCACTCTTATACACGTTTCTCACATCCTCTTTCACCAGTGGGCAGGCTTCATCTACTTTAGTGAGGAGGACCAGCTGAGGAATACCTAGAAACAAAGTGAGCAGGAATATCATTTCCAAAATGATCTAGATGTTTGGATGGATTTTTAGCGGAATATCAGAATTTTAAGGTTGCCTTTCTTTAATACTTCCAATATGGTGAATGGTATTTAGAGATTCAGATCACCCTGAAAACATTACACGATTCTGTGGTGGAAGTCACTGCATGGGCACAGGAACACTTTGTAAAAATATTTTAAGTGAAGAAATGCAAAGGAAAACTTTAACTATATAAAAAATGTGAAACACTTCTACTTCTTCTATAAAAGATAAACTGGAGTGAAGTTGAAAGTTGCTGTAATGGTCCAGGGTCTTTTGCCCAGAGTTATGTGGGGTCTGAGTTTTGAAGTTCTGTTTAACCATCTTTGAGTCATCAAGTTTACGTTTCATTTATTCTTCTGAACTCTGAAATCTCTCGTAGGTTGAGTTTAGTATTTCCACTGTTTCGTAGTTTTGTTAATCATGTTTGTAGTTCCAAGTGCTTTGTTTAATTTTGTTTCCTTTCATGTCCAGTCTGTCTTAGTCTTGTCTGTGCATCCTCCCAAGTGTCCCCTGTATATACTCAGTGAAATCTGAATCTTTGTATTCTGTACTTTTAGTCAGATTTTGACAGTCACTCTTCTTCTCTTATATTTAGTTAGTTTTTTCTCCATTTATACCCATCTTCCTGTATCATTTACCTTGTATATAGTCTATTCATGTGTGCATTGTTGAGTTGTTGTTTCCATTTAGTTATTTCCCTTCTTGTTTCCTCTGATTTGTTCCTGTTTCATCTTTTTGTTTCTCCTTATGAAGTGAGTTGTCTCTTTGTTTACTCTGTTGTCTCTGTCATGTTAGTGTGTTTAACGCCTGGTCCTTGTCTTCCACTGCTTCCTGTTTTATTTTGGTGAGTTCATGTCCCTCGTCTGTTGTCTTAAGTTTTACTTCCTTTGTCTCATCAGTTGTTATTCAGTTCATCTCATGTGTCTCCACTTCCCTAATCACCCTTTAGTGTATATATTATCTATCTCCCTCTATCTTTCTTCAATGTCTGTGTCAGTTTCCTAGTGGTTTTTCCAATGTAGCTTTCAGTTCCCATTTTGTACTTTTGCCTTTATTTTTGTACTTTTGCAATCAGACTCAATAAAGTCTCATTTTGCATCAAGCTCATTCCTGTCTGCTGGTGTTGTCTGCATCGGGGTTGTCAGTCCACATGACTGAGTCCGCACATTTTGCAAACTCATGACAGTTGCTCAGTAGTGTGTGGCTATTTTTCCCCCATGCGGGGAAAAAACTGGTAACTGCACATGTATAAATATCTTTGTTGCAGAGAAGCGAGACTCAGTTGTACTGACCCATTAAGTTGACCTTTCTGCGGATAGAGTCTAGCTTCTCCTCCAGTCCTGTGGGCATGATGGAGACCTTACAGGTATCAATAACATAGACCACACAGTGGATCTTGTCCTTAAGTCCAGGAGATGTGCGATAGCTGTGGGCCTCAGGATGCAGAGGAGCTGAAGGGTTGAACTAAATGACACATTTGGGGAGAAACAGAGACACAGTTTGAGCCGACTGCTGACAAATCAGTGTTTTATACATTCAATACCTCGCTGATGTAATGTAGCACCTGATAACAGTCTGGCAGGTGACCTTTGAGGATGCTGCTGAGGTCATCAATGTCAAGCCCCGCCCCTTTGCTCTCCTCCAGTCCCATGGTATCACACAAGATTATTGGCAGAGGTTTCCCTTCACGCCCAGCTTTCACAGAGTAGGAGCGAAACTGTTTACAGTACAATGAGAATGAGTGACAGACCACTGAAATCAGTCACAATAAGTGGAAATCATCAGACAGCAGACACAGACCTGTGTGGTGAGGCTGGTGGAGGAGGAGCCAGATATGGCCTGGCTGGTGACGTGGCCTCTGAATACAGAGTTGACAGAGTTAAATAAGCTGGACTTTCCAGCTCCAACTGGTCCAATGAGCAAAACTCGAGACTGGGTCACAGAGCTGACTGTGGGTTTGTAGCTTTTAATGCTCTCAATCAGTTCTGTCCTCTTCCTGTACAAAATAATGAGATATATAAATTTTCCATTTTGTGGAAGTTGTTTTGACTGTGACAGTAATGTTTAGTGTACAGGGAAAACAAAACATGGTAATCACAGTTGCAAGTAAACATGGGAAACAGTGTTGCATAGTATTTTGCATGGATGCTATCATAATCTTAAATACTTTGTAGAGTATGACATTCAAATATAGCAGCTTGCTTGTTGTGCATAACCCATCAGGCAGAATGGTGGCTCTGGCAGACTTACGTAGATTCCCAGATGACAGTCCTCCATGGCCTCTCAAGTTCAGTGCTTTCTTAAAGATAAAACATAAATAATAAAGCAGTTTTATTATTATTATTATTATGTTATTGAATTTAATAAAAACATTACAACTCTATAGATCTTCTGGTTTACTGTTGTTTAAACATGAGAAAATATAAGATTATCATTATTATGCATATGAGAATCAAAGAATCACAGAGAATTTTTTAATACTGGAGGGATTAATTACGGAGCCCCGCAGGGGACATGGGAGAAAAAAAAGAATTAAGACGGACTTTTGCGAGATCTCGCAAAAACTTTTGTGAGATGTCGCAAAACAAACTCGGGATCTCGCAAAAGTTTTAGCCGCATTCTTCGGAGGCCGCCAGCTCAAAGCCGACCGGGAGGTCGAGGCACGATGTGCCGGGAAAGCGGTGTTCCTCCCGGCTGTAGCAGGTCTCGACCTCCCGTTAGCTTCGAGATAGTGGGTGTCAGATCTCCAAAAACGTCGGAGCACTTTTGCAAATATGGGATGTCTTGTAAACCGAGCAGGTATCTGACATTTACACAACTACATTCACGCCTCAAAATATCTTAAAAGTGTATTTTGTGACCCAGAAAGAGTAATATTACAACTAAGTAGCTGCCGCCATTGTTGGAATTCAACTTTTGCGAAATCTCGCAAAACTTTTGCGAGATCCTGAGTTTGTTTTGCGAGATCTCGCAAAGGTTTTGCGAGATCTCGCAAAAGTCCGTCTTAATTTTTTTTTCTCCCATGTCCCCTGCGGGGCGCCGTACTTAATAAACTTTTTTATCTTGAGTTTCTTTAGAGTGTATTGTGATGTGTTGCCTTTTGAGATCTTTTACCTTACAACATTTTGTCAACCAGCTTCAATTTAAGTGATTTCATTATTCAGCAGGTCTGTTACTAATTATGCTTGGATGTTACCATATTGTACTTTTTGTACGGTGACTAGGGATGGGTATTGATAAGATTTTCACGATTCCGATTCCATTTTCGATTCTGTTTAACGATTCGATTCTTTATCGATTCTCTTATCGATTCTTTTTTAAAACAAAGGAGAACACTAAGGTCGAATAGCTTAGAACTTTGTTTTATATCTTCTCTTTGAACAAGATAGAAATTTAGGAGTAACATGGCCTTACAAACCCAACAGTGAGATCTTAAGAGATCCAGCCTGTGGCTCTTCAATGGGGTGTCATGGGGTCCCCAGGGAAAAAAATTGTAAATGTAAAATAATAAAATAAATATTCTTCTGTAGCAATTACAAAGTATAACATAAATTATTCTGTAGAAATTACACAAGAATATCCAGTAATGTCCCTGCCTACAATTAAACACATTCACTTACCGAAAATCGGGGGCATCTGCTGTGGCAAATGGGTGCAAGCCTTTGACCACAAACTTAGTCACTGCTCGGCAGTAGCGGTTTTAGATACGGGCAACACGGGCGGTTGCCCGGGGCGGCACCATGGTGGGGGGCGGCATCACGGGCATTGGCAAAAAAAAGAAAAAAAAAATGCTCGTACACTGACCCGACGTCAGCCAGCGCATATTGGGAATGGCACAGGCACCGATCGGTTTTCTATCGCTCATTTGCTGGGAGTAAGGGCGCCCTCTGTTTGCGAGGTGCGCCTGCTGCTTGCGGCACAGGGAGGAGAGGGCGGGGCGGCGGGGGATTCTCTGACCGGCTGGAGCAACATCTAATAACCAACTTGCAAAATAAAACAAAATAAATACAAACCAACAAACACAAAAACACCAGACATTATGATACAGACTTATAATTTGCACCGATATTTTTTTGAAATTCTAATTCGAAAAAGTGAGCGCGAGAGCCCTCGGTGCGGCTGCTCGCTGCGGAAGTCAAAGTAAACTTTATTGTCATCTCCGCTACAGTCCAGTATATAGAGACGAGACGACGAGGCTCCAGTTACAGCAGTGGAAGTAAACAAACAATATATATAAGAAGAGTAAGAAAATAAATATACACTTTAGGACTCGGGGTAAAGGGATCAATAACAATTTAAAATTTACAGTTTGATGATTTAAAGTCTCACACACAACCCGTCGAAAGGGGAATGGGGCTGGCTGCTTCCAAATAGAGCGCATTTCATTTATAATGTTGTAAATCCAAGCCCATTATGTATTGATGATTTGAATCCTGGGTTGTGTGAAATTTCAGAAATGCACCCTAGACAAAGTGAATCTGTGAACTAAGGTGTCAGTGTGTTAGATCATGTTGTGGTGATCCTTGGGTTGAGGGATGGGTGTTGGGTGGGATGAGTGCAAAATTAAAACCAGTGGAAGATGGACAAGAAAAGTTCAAAGCCATCAGGTCCTCAGTTTAGAAAAAGGAGAAAAGAAGAGGAAGAGAAACGAGAAAAAGATACAGGTAAGCAGATGTGTCATTGGATAATGGCAGGTCATCCTGAAACAATCAGAATCAGAATACTTTATTAATCCCTAAGGAAATTATGTGCGTTAAAGTTGCTCCAAGAAGAAATGGTAAAAATAGTAACAGTAACAGACTAAACTCCAAACAATACATTATGTTACAGATTTTAATATTAATTAGTCATTGTCAATTGTTGATTTGTCCTGTTCTCATTGTATGACGAATTATGATGGCTCTTTGGTAGCCGTTTGCATACTATGCATACTCTCTCTCTCTATATGTGTGTGTGTACAACAGCTTTATGTTAATGTACAATCCTTAATATGTTTTGTCTGTGTGTGTGTGTGTGTGTGTGTGTGTGTGTGTGTGTGTGTGTGTGTGTGTGTGTGTGTGTGTGTGTGGTGGTGGTGGGGGGGGGCACCAGAGGGAGGGCGCCAAACAGGCTAGGACCGCCACTGCTTGGTGACATTCGTCTATCCTGGCCTGAAAGGAGACGCTACCGGTAGACTGCAGCGACAACTGCCAGCATCTGTCATCATGGTCACCTAAATGCACAGTAATCGCAGGTTTTGTAATAAGGCAGATCGCGCTAACATAATATGCACTCTTAGTTGATTATTTACCTGCCGCATTAACGGGAGAGGACGTGCAAACGTTACCGCTGCTGCTGGGTTGAGATTCACGAGTCCGGAGCGGAATTAAAATCACGACATTCATTTAAGGTCATCGTGTGTTTTGTGAGCAAATGCTTTTGCATATTCGTAGTGTTTCCTCCCTTAAATGAAATATCTACTTTGCAAGTATTGCAAGTTTCCCTGTTGTCATCCGTTCTCGTAAAGTGTAATCAAAGTTTTGAGCGTTTGAGCCGCCATGTTTCCTGCCAGGTAAATGACGCTCCGCAACGTGGTGACGTCATTCGGGGCGACTGGAATCGATAAGGGAATCGTTTGCAAAAATGGCAAACGATTCCAAGGAATTGAAACAGTGGGAACCGGTTCTCAACAAGAACCGGTTTTCGATACCCATCCCTAACAGTGACACATCAAATTTATCAACACTAACCTGCAACAGCTAATTGACTATGTGGCTTCTTATGTTGAACTTACCCTCCACTTGGTAGACTTCACACTCAGTCAGGTTGAGGTCATTTCCATGCATCTGTGCAGGAGTGAAATTGTAATAATTTCCTGGATTGCTATGCACTACTGCTTGGCTTCCATTGACAAGAACCAGTGCTTCTCCAAAATAAGGCCCAGAGTTAGCTATCATTCTCACTGCATGTGCAGTACTAGTAACTGGATATTTAAGGAGCTTTTCACCATTGAAGGTAAAAAGAAAAGCCTGATCATCATTCACGTACTGCCCAGACTGACTAAAAGGTTGTTTGGTGTAGCCTCCAAACACAAAACCAGAGTTGTTGTAGCCCACAGACACAGTGGGAGAGCGGTTGTCACATCTTTGGTGAAATGCTGCACCGGTGAAGCCGTGGATGCTGGCCTTGTACAGCAGCTGTAGTTTGACTCTTCCCAGCTGAGCGCAGATTGTTCTCTGCTGGCTTTGTGTTAGCTTGCTGTTCATATTGGACACGTGGTTGTCTGAGAAATCAATAAAAAAACACATACACACACCACATGAGCTTTAGGTCATTAGTAGCATTTCACACTGTTCTTGATTAGAATTGGCCTACTTTTACTTTCTCCTTTTGCATTTGTTGATCAGAACTTACTCTGTACTTTCAAATATAGGTATTATCTTAGCTGCTATCATTCAGGGGCATAATATATATTTTCACAAGATAGAAGCAGAGTTGGCAAAAGTACAGACATTCTGTACTTAAGTAGAAGTACAGTTACTAATGTTAAAAATACTCCAGTAAAAGTTGAAGTGCTGATTCAATTTCTTTACTCAAGTAAAAGTGAAAAAGTACCAGCTCTGAAATGTACTCAGAATAATAAAGGAAAAGTAGCTCTTTGGTGGATGTGTCTACCAGCTATTTTTGTGCAAAGCTAACTGAACCTTGTGCTGTATTAATGTAATAATAGCATAACATTAGTAGATGTGAATACAAACTTTATTACAGTCTAAACCTCAATTTGAATAAATGTATTCAGCTTAAATTGGTTATGTAGAAGATAAATAGAGAAAAAAAGCGACTTTGCCTCTAAAGAGGAAAATGAATATGGAAGAGGTTAAAGTGGATTCAGCAGTTGGGGAAACTCTAAAATCAGTTTTAATTGCTCAGTGTGGGGGGAAAAAAAATCAAAACTCACAATCATTTCTATTGAGAGCTACAGTAGATTTTCTTAGTGTGCAGGCTGTTATCAGCTGACCTGCTGCTCTCTGTGGATTTTTACACCTGAATTCAACCAGATGTAAGAAGATGTTTCATGAGTTGTTCTGGCTGATTTCCATCCTCTACACTGACAGTATTCTGTTTAAACTAACTTTAAACCCATCACAGTACAGCAAACTAACCTGTGTATCCTCATGTACAGACCCAATATCTGATTTAGAATAGAATTGAAGGCTCGCAATGATGTGAAATAATAATTCCGCTCAAAAGCCATAAAACAAAACTAAGCCTGTTTTGAAAATGGAAGGCGTAGAAAGTACAAATATTTGTTTAAAATTGTAGGAACTTAAATTAAAAGGTTTTCAGAAAAAAACCCACTCAAATAAAGTACTGATAGGCTACCTGAAAATTCTATTTAAATACAGTAACAAAGTAGAAGTCATTCTTCAGTCAAAACTGCCCCCCATTTCACCTTAAAAATTTAACATTTAAAAACAACGTGCATTCTTTATTTCCTTCAGATGTTTGTTTCTTGAAAGAACCAGATGTGTGTTGCTACTTTGGTCTGAACAAAATAAAATAAATGAGGTGACATAACGATGTCATAAGTTTCGATTTCCAGACAGACTGGCATAAGGATGATCACACAATGTTTCTAAAACTATTTCTCCCACTCCATCAGAAATCCTTGAACACATTATTCTTAAAGCTTTTAGAATATTGCATACATTTCACTATATGAAAAAGGCGGTGAACTTAGCAATAGCTACTAAATCTAATCAAGTACATCACAATAGTTAACTCTAGTTGTCCTTTCGGGACAACTAGAGTTAAGAAAAGTCTTTCAGTCAAAATTTTAAATTAAATTAATAAAGCTCTTTAACATTTCCACTTTTACCTCCTGTTCCAGACGGATGAGGGAATGTGAGGGATCGCTGTCCTTGCTGTAAACGCAGGTGTGGCAAGGTAGTTATTCCCAGCAGAATTTGTTTCCCGTGCGTCGGGAGCGCACACTGGGCACGGAGAGCGAATCCATTTGACTCCGCCTCCATTTCAACCAACTAGACGTGAAAGTAGTGATGTTTTAATTTAGCGAGAAAGTGAAAGATGAGACACATTACATAATCGTTCAGTTTGTCGGTTATAACAGAAAATTATACATTCCCACTTTCTCACGTGGTATCACACGGGATGAGAGTTTCACCTAGAAAGAGGATAATCAGTTCCGTGTAAACTCGATTCATATAAAATTTAACTTTCATTTCTGCTTTCCAAAGAACTTAAACTGAAAGTGTCCAACTGGAAGATGTCTTATAATAAAACACGGTGTCTGATGTTTTTATTGCATTTCATTTCAAAACAAATACAACATGAGCCATTAGTTAAGCTCATATAAGATACACTTCCTCTGAACTTTTCGTGTGAAGTCTGATCTTCTTCCCATCTGTGTGTTATGATCCGAGTGAGCGATAGGAAATTCTGCTTTAGTTTACTTCGGATCCCTTTGTTATGCCCTTTATACTTTTGTCTCTCTCCATTTCTTTAAAATGATACATTTCACCGGATTGATAATAAAACTTTAACTCTCATTTCTGCTTTCCAAAGAACTTAAACTGAAAGTGTCCAACTAGAAGATATCTTAAGCATCTTCTAGTTGGACACAGTATCTATAAAACACCGTGTCCAATGTTTTTATTGCATTTTAGTTCATTTCACCGGATTGATAATAATAATAACAATCTCAAGAACAAGAAGCACAGTACCACAGCATGTTGTTACATGGCAGAATCATAACTTTCTGTTTCCTGGTAGACCACACCCAGCTTATAAACTTTGCTTGTCCACGAATTATTTACCACATTTGTACTGGTTGCAGGCATTTTTTAAAAAAAAGATGTCTCCTCTGCAGGTTTCAATCAGTGAACAATAATTAAGCTATTATTCATTAATTAACTACCAATAAACTATATCAAAAGGAAAATGACATTCATAATCTAATCATAATCAAATTTATAAATGTATCAATGACATGCATCTCTTTAATAATTTCAGTTTTACCTCCTGTTATAGAGAGCTGAGGAAAAAAGAGAAGAGATCACATTCACTGCAGATGTCATCAGGGGGCTGGGTCTGTGACCCAACATATTTAGGTTTATTTGGCATTGCTGATTTAGAATATTAAAATAATGTCTGTGTGTTATTCTTAGTTAAGGGAGCAGTTGAGCTATTTTGTATTTTTTGATTACTTATGAGATAATGTTAAGTTCTAGTATTATTATTAGTTTGTCTTAGTTGAGTTTTGGTTTATGTTTCTTCTATGTCTCCTTTTTTATGAGTCCTGTTTTCTGTGTGAGTCTGTAGACTTCCCTGTGTTTAGGTCTTGCCCCTTCTGTTGTTCAGTGATGTCTTTGCCTCCCGTCATCTCCCCTGGGTGTCATGTAAACGGCCATCAAGAAGATGAAAAATGGAAAAGCAACTGGACCAGATGATATCCCAGACGATATCCCAACCAAAGTCTGGAAGCTTCTCGGACGACTGGGAGCAGCCACCCTGACAGAATTGTTCAACAACATTATCAGCACAGGGGAAGTCCCGAAGGTCTGTACAACCAGCATCACCATACCCATATGTAAGAACAAAGGGGATGCAGCCAAATGTTCAAATTATCGTCCTATCCGCCTACTATACACTGTAAGAAGTCATCTATAGAATTTACCCAATAAATCTGAGGTAACAATTTGCATTGACTTTTTTGGGGTAGATTTAGTTCAATATATTGTGTATAAAATAGCTTCAATAAAAAGCTATGAAATACTGGGTAAAATTGGGTAAAATTTACCCCATATTTATGTATACATTCAACAGCTACTTACTCATTGAAATTAGGTAAAATTATTAAAATTATTTCTTGTTCGCTAGTTGGTAATACCTGATAATTACTAATAAAATTTAATTATTATCAGTTGATAAACATTACCTATTCATATAAGGTAAAATGTACCCCCCAAAAAAGATATTCAAATGGTTCATCATCTCAATGTTTTTATTCCATAAAAACACAGAATAAAGTGCAACACAACAGCTAATGCAGACAACACTTTCAAAGGCCACTTAGTCCATTTTAAAAGCCAAAAGCACATACAGAAACTCTACAAGGTTGTTTCTTTGCATGTACGTTATCAAACATATGTATAGATAGAACAGAACACTAACACCAACATTCAATAGTTTGTGTGCTTCCTGTCAGAAGAAAAATTACAGCTCCATCAAGCTATGTCTGGACAAAAGATCCTCTGGGAACAAGAGGGGAAATGTGTGTGCATTGCATAAGCTTATTTTTGAGGCTGTGGACCTTTTTCAGTTCCAAAAACAGTTTTTTAAAAGTATTAAATGTGTTCTGCAGCTCCTTCAGATATTCGAGGTTGAGGGCATATATCAGTCCCATCAGCAGTACACATGCCTTTGTTCGGCTTCCACATCCCTCCATCACTTGGTTTCCCTCAATCACAATGGACACATCTGATGGATCCTCCTCAGCCATGATGTTGTGGATCACGATCACCTTCATCATATTGTCTGTGTAATCCTCACATTCCTTCGTGTTAAAAAGAAAGAAAGAAAAAGCATACACACATTTTATTTTATTTAAGATGCTTTTTCAATACATTTCAGTTGATCTAAAGAGGGGAGTGGACAGAAGATGAATGGAGAAAGGGAGAACAGGGGATAGGAGAGGACAGGAGAGAAGAACATTAGGATCCCTTGAGTTAATAAGTAATCTGTTATCAATATGACATACCTGGCAGTCATGAAAAAGATCTTCTTGTCTTTCCCCGAGGTAGCTAATGAGGCAGCAGATAATGACATCCCTTTTCTTCTCAATGCTCTGTGTCTGTAGGGAGATACAATTTAGTGAAAAGACTAAGTCGAGTGATTTACTTACATTAAGACTGAATTAAAAACAAAAACGTGGCTGATGTCTATCTCCAGCTTTCAACAGGTGAGAGGCTGGGTACACCCTGGAAAGTCAATCACAAGGCAACATAGAGACAGACAGGATAAACAACCATGCACGCACACACTCAAACCTAAGGACAATTTAGAGAGACCAATTAACCTAACAGTAATGTTTTCTGACTGTGGGAGGAAGAGTACCCATGGGGAACCCACACATGCACAGGGAGAACATGCAAACTCCATGCATAAAGACCCTGGGCCGGGATTCGAACCCAGGACCTTCTTGCTACCCACTGCAGCCCTCCATAATTACATATTTGTGAAAAAAGTCAAATAACATACGTCATTCAAAGTGTCCAGCAGAGGTCTCATCTTGGAACCAGCAGCTCCTCCTTTGGCACGCATAAGCTGCAAAAGACCTGGTGTGTACTCATCAAGTTTCAGCATGAATGTCTCCACCAAAGAAACTGTGGTGATGCGTCTGAACTCTTCGATGAGCTAATAAGTAAGGGGACAAAAAAAATGACATTTCAAATGACAGACCAGATCTCATAGTTATAACACGAATGATTTTTGGTGGGAAGGAAAAGTTATCACACATACATACCTGAGCCTCAGTGAATAATGCTGGCCACCTTTCTTTTAACTCACCCACAGAGGGGGTGCTTTTTTTTTTTTTAACCTCTGCTTTTTTTTGTCTTTTTTACATTCTTTGAAGGCACTGCATCAGCTGGATGCTTCCTTTTTAAGGCATTAATTTCAATTTCCGGGTAAGAAAATTTTCGAGATCTTAGCTTGGCACGGTAATTGTGCATCTTGTTTTTTATGCGCTGCTGCCAGCCATATAAGCCGGCAAATGATCCTGGCTCCTTAAGACACGGAAACTTTGAAACCAAGGCTTCAGCCACTGAGAGGATCTGCTGATTGGTTGGATAAGCAGTGAACGAAAAAATTACTTTTGCAAGGTCTTGCATTATTGCTGATTTAACACTGGCATCCATGAAAGGTCTTCCAGTGTTGCAATATGAGTTGTTTGCCTCAGCGAGGGTTAGTTGTATGTCTCGGGAAAACTCTGGTACTTGAAATGGCACTGGCCATGCAGCAGGGCGACATGAATCAGGGAGAATGATGGTGTCACTGGAACTTGATGTTGCGTAGTCGGACACCTGTGAGGGTGCATCATGATTGGCAGGGCAGATGTCCATTTCAGTAGTACTTGCAGGATGGGTGCTCACTGAAGTCGAAGAGTTCAATGTAGACGATGACCCTGATTCACATACTGGTTGTAAGTCAAGGGTGATTACTGGCTCTTTAAGGATCACTTTAACAGTGGCCTTGTCATACAAGTCAGCAGTTGAGATGACACTGAAAAACTGATTGTCAAAGTCTTTGTCTTGGTATAGCACTCCAAATTCTCCCTGCAACTGGAAAATTTCAGTAATTATAGAAACAAGATCTTCCACTGTATTAGGAATTCCTGTTGGAAGTGTCAACTTTTGAATGCTGTGTTCTTCTAAAATGACTCTTAACTGGACTGCCATTGTTGTTTGGTTTGTGTTTCCTCAGCTGTAGAGACAGAGAAAGAAAAGAAATTGAAACAGGTTATTAATAGTTGATAAGCTTACATGCATATATTTTCTTCATTATCTTCTGCCAGAGAAATAAAAGCAGAGATTTAGTTCAGTAAAATTTTGAATAAATAATTTTTGATTGTCATTTTAAGAAGAGGGAGATAAGGGAAGAAGAATAGAGGAGAGTTAAGTATGCATCACATGTTTCCATTTTCTTTTTCAATGTTATATGTATTGTTCCTGTTAAATAAACATTACAATAAACAAATAAGAAAGGACGCATGCCCATATAGTTGTTGGTAAAATAATTTTTTTTTTCAATAATTTCAATAAGTGCACAAACATTTCATATAACAGAAATAATCAACCCATTACACTTACTCTGATGTGCAAATGAAGTGTTTAAGGGACACCATACGGCCATCTGCTGTATTGTATGCAGCCATGGGGTATGTTTATTTCAGTTCAGAATGTTTAAGGATTTCTGTCTCTCCTGTGGGCTCTACTTTGAAACTCCTCAGGTGTTCACAGTACCAGCCTCTAAGCAACTTCAGAACAAAGACAGGAGTTCTGTGCACAATGATTATTTGATGGATTTCTGCAAAGTCAGGTCTGTTGAGCCAAACGGCAGCATCATGCCAATATTATAGTCTATGCCTAAAATGGTTGCTTTATTTGTCATGTTCACAAAGTCTTCCCTGGGGAACTTCCTTGCAAAGGACTCCTTAATGCTGTCTTTTAGAACATCGACTGCCACTTGAGTCTTCTGGGACACTGACAGTGCTGGCCTTTGGTGGTTGTAATTGTGGGTATGATACACAATCATCGATTGGTGTTTTCTTGCCATTGTCATGAGGATGTTTCTAAAACACCCAGTCTGCCTCACAATCCTTTTAAAGAATCGATGTTTGGCTTCAAATCGCATAGTCCAGAAATGTACAAGTGGCCTGTAAACAGTTGTAAGCAAAGGATAGTGCTCGAGAAAGTGATGTTTTGGTCTCAGTGTCTCCTCTGGGAACACTTCTAAATATCTGTTCTGAGATCTTACTTTGCATGTATCCTATTGTGTGATCTGTGTGGAGAGGAGCCATGACAAGCTCAACAACATCTTTCAGGGTCATCAAAACCTCCCAAGCAGGCTCATCTTCAGGTACTTTGTCACCAATCATGAGTGGTATCATTCTCAACAAACACCAGTTTTCGTGTGCATTACCTCCTACACTTTTTCATGCTGTGAAATTTGGGGCAATTGGTTGTGGACAGTTTGTTTTGTCACTCCATTTGTAAGGAAAGCAACGGATGGAATGGTAGAGCAGCTCAAGAGATATGTATTTCTTCCTGATTAACACATCAAGACAGAGTGATATTTCCACAGGTACAATCCCTTCAAGCAAATCATGCAAAACATCTGGGGGATAACGTGATGTAGCATGAAAGTGACTGAGTCTGTCTGAGATTGGACACTGTCTTTTAACTCCACAGTGGTGAGCTTCTGCAGGATCAGACAGTGCTGCTTTGACATGGATGGCATAGTTGGACTTAGTCCGTAGAGGAAACAGTCCTTCTCCTACTTCCTGCTCCTGGATCTGTGACCTTTCGCCAATGCAAAAGCGACAGAAATGTGAAGCTGAAAAGCTTTCAACAAACCTGCCTATTGAGTGAGCGCCAAGATTGTCAGCGATTACAGCAAGTGCAGTGCACTTTGCCCAGACTTGAAACAAAAATACCATTATCTTCAAAGGACTTCAAATCTTTGAGCAGTGGGTCCAAACCTTTTGCATAACCAAACTGGTTGACATCATTTGCCTTGCATAAAATGGTTAAGTAAATGGAAGTCAGTGTAGATCTTAATGTGGCAGGTATGTCTGCAAACACCCAATACACAGCTGTGACTTTATGCTTTTTGCGGGATCTTCCCAGAGGGTTGCATATCTCAAAGTCATCTATATAAAGGATGAGTGGGAGTTTAAGTTCGTCTTCACATAAAAAGCTGTTTTCTCTTAGTAAAGATCCATCATTAAATGATTTGTATTCCGAAGACACATCAGATGGCCTTTTGTTTTGTAATATTGTGTTTTGAATGTGTCTGTTGTCCACAAGTTGAGATAATAATGGGAGGATTGGTATATACTGAAATGTTTTATTATCTGTACTATAAAGTATGTACTCAACAGGTTCAGTCAATGAGAGATGCTCCTTTCTAAATTGCTCTCTCCTGAACTGACTGCTTAAAGGCCCTTCCACTCTTAAAGCAGCACAGACAGGGCTTAGCCGGCAAAGGTCTATGACCAGTTCTGAAATCACTGAGTCTTCCAATGTACAACCTCAAAGTGCTCAGAATTATTTCTTTAATGACGGGACCAGATGCAGATGCTGTAAGGAAATGAAGTTCCTCTACTAGTTCGTCAATGCATGAATTGGAGACATTGAAAATGCTCTCCATTTTCAGGAGGAGTAGCCCCACTTTCTTAGTAATAATTTTGTTTAAGTCCTCATCCTCCTCAAGGATTGAGCCACATTCATTGTCATCGTCAACAATGTCACATTCTTCGTCCGGGTTGTTTTGGTATTGATGAAGAACATTAGTCTTGAAATCTTCCAAGGAATGTGGGTTGTGTTTTCTACTCTTGTGGCTGTGGAATGTTGTATATTTGTTAACCTTATAATCACAATCCTCAAAAACACATGGCACAGTTTCAAACCTTTTTAGATGGCCACCAAGATGTTCAAAAAACTGCCTCTCACTGTCAAAAGAGCATGAATTACAGACAATGCACGTGAACGAAAGGATGTTGCCTGGCTGGGATGACTGTGAATGATGCCTTGACAAATGTGTCCTTAATGCACCCCATGTCTTGACAGTGCAAGGGCAATCTGCATGAAGGCAGGGTATGGAGTGGACTAGACCAAAATGCCCATGTATTAGCCTGATGTGTTTCAACAGGTCTGATATTTTTATGGTTGTGAAGTTGCAAAACTTGCATTTCCAGTTCATTTTCCCATAACTGAGGGCTTTGGTTAAGATTAACCACATTTTTAAGGTCAATGTGATTCATTTCATTTAGAAACTTGCATACCTGTAAAGGATACACCGGGGGTGGGGACGTGGGTGGGTGCGTCAGCCCTAGAACTGGTAGCAGAGTCGTCTATCAGTGAGTCTCTGCTTGTAAAGGACACACGTGAGGACCTGAAAAAGAGGGCAAATAGTGAGTGTCCACATACACAGATTCTTCATGCAACAAAAATAAGAAAATACATTACACAAAAGAAATTTTCAGACATGTACCTGGTTACAAGTTATTTATCTAACCTCAAAATTTATCTGAGTCTCTTTAATGAAGGTAGAAATTAAACATAAGGTGAATATTCTTCTTCAGTTTTTCTTTGCTCCTCTTATCTGAGAAGTCTGTCTGTCTGTTATACTTAACATGGGTCTGTTATGCAGAAATAACAGATTGTGTACTTACCTCACTAAAATAAAGGCATTGCAATTGCATAGATTAATATTCATGCTTCATGGAATTAGCTTCATAGATCATATTCATAGATGTAATATGCTTCATAGAACATGCCGTATTTCTCCAAATTATAGCCCAGACATATAATATGCAAAATTAATTTGGACCCCAGGTGTTTAAAAGAACAAGGTTGCTATATGTGGCCCGCTGAATAATTGGGGAAGTATGATTATGAAAACAATTATTAAGCACTGACGTTCTAACACTACCCAATATAATATAAAATCAATTCAAAAATATTTTACTTGATCCCACAACTCCAAAAAAAAACAAACTTAGGTGCAGCAACAGTGGGTATTTTCACACATACTAGTGGGATACAGTAGTGCTTTGTTTTATTTTTTAACATCTGCCATTTCAATATTTTAGAAAAAGCTAGCATTGACTAGTTTTTAAACTTAAAACAGGCAGTCAGACAGTCATGCACAGGCCTGGACTGGGACAACATTTCAGGCTGGGAGCTTTACCCCCCTGCTTTTATTTTGGTGTGACACCCTGGGGAACTTCAGCTACTTTCTGTCAGAGACCGTTGGCAACACTGATGGTCTCATGAGACGCCCTCCCTCTCTCAGACATACTTGTCCCGCCCCGTGAGCGAGTATCTTAATCATCAGTAAGTAGGAGAGACTTTCTATCCAATCAGAGGTGAGGAAGGCGGGACCTGCCCCTACTTACTGATGAGTAAGATACTGTTTAACCACACATCAATAAATACAATTAATTCAAACTCTCAGAGCAGTCTTTGTTTTTTACTGATCGTTTCACGTTGGCTTTATTTGTTTTGCTGCTGAAAAATCTCCCTATAGCTCATGAGTTCATGATGCTGCTCTGTCCCAGTGTTTCCCCGCAGTGCGAACAGCTGAGCGGATTATGAAGCAGATACGGGAGCAAAGCTGTATCTGCATGACAGAACAAGCGACTACTGCCGCGCACATTTTTAAATACAAGCAAGCATGCTTCAGAGCTTTTTCAGGAAGTTCTGGTGCTGTTAAAACAAAGCAGCACCAGAGAGTCCTTTCAGTGAGCTCTCCAGGATGATGAGCTACAGTGAAGATCAATGGGGAGATGCAGACGGATGCAACAGCTGTTTTTTAAGAGTTTTAAAACACGACTGTTGGGAATAATCTGCCCAGTGTTCATAGAATCTCAAAGACATACAGGATTTAAGTTTGTTTACCGGTTTTATGTGTTGACCCAGTGTTACGCCCCAGTCTAGGGGTACAGGAACGCAACATAAGTTTGAAAAGATTGCCCTGCCCTGGGGTCCGTTCTTCGTACCTCGCTAAGTTAGCTGGATTTGATTGTTGACGATTCCGCGTGATCTTGGATCGTTCGGTTCTCCGAAGCTCATCCGGGACTTGCTGTCATAGCAACAGATCCGTAAGCGTAAACCTGCTTGGGAGCAGGCTTACTTTATGTAAACAGGATTAGATCGCGGCCACTCAGGTATGTCCGCTTCATTTATAAGAAAGCAACAGCGATATTTTTCCACTGTTTTTCCATAAATAAATATTATCAATGTAACTAAAGATAATGCAGTATTTTATTATTTTATTGATTTCATACAGGTACATACAGGTCATTTCCTAAAAAAAGGGAAATGTACTATTAATCATTCTATTTCATGTATTTGATTATTTCAGATGTAATTCATATTTTAGAGTAGTAATAGTAAATTACTTCGTGTAATCAAGATGAGAGACCACGGCTATAAAAGCGAAGGTGGATTTGGGAAGTCTGTCGCAGCCATGTCCTGTCCGTTTGTACACGAGCAACCCATTGCGGAAGGTGCAAGATTGATAAGGAGAGTTTTCAGAATTCAGCGTATATTGCGGGATAGACAGGATCCTTTAGCTCAGCGCGACAGTGTGCTCATAGAGAGATATCGAGTTACACAATACACACACACACACACACACACACACACACACACACACACACATATATATATATATATATATATATATCCCAACTTACTGTGCATGCTTCAGTCACCCCTTGCATGGGAACAGGTAAAAGTGATGGAGTGTTATGTAAAACTAAACACAAAAAACCCCACAATGTCAATAAATGTCAAAGTACAAAAAGCATTTTAATTAAGGCAACAACCAAATATTTTACATTGTACAAATAGAATTATGAGCTCATTTACCAGTTATGAAGGTGCTGCTGCTACTGCACCCCGGCTGCTGGTCTAAGGAAGAGCTGCCCCCAGGGATGCCCTCAACAATGGGTCTGGTGGCATTCAACCCTAGGGCCAGCTCCTCTGCCGGGGTGTGACGAGGGGGTGCAGGACCACCACCTGTCTTTTTTTGCTCTGCCCTTTTCTTGGTTGCTGTTATAAACAAACAAACAGATTATTTCAGGGTTTCTTTTCAAGAGACTAAAAGCAATATAAGTGATAAATATTACCATTCTGTAGAATATTCTTATATTTCACTTTTACTTGTTCCCATGTTCTAGTGGGTCCTGTTGTGGCTCTAATGTGAAAGAGGATATAATGTAATATAATATAATGTGATATAATATAATATAATATAATGTAATATAATATAATAAATTACTTACAAGTTTAATTTGTCAGCAACTTTCTGCCAGCCCTCTCTCCTTGCTTTTGCAGCCTTTGCAGTGTTCCCTTGCGTTTTAACTAAACTCTGAAACTCCTGAAATCCCTCAATCAAGAGTTCTTGTTCTGCTGCCGAAAAATACTGAGCGTGCTCCTTCGACATTTTCGCCGACCAATCAAAGGGTTGCCGATCAATGTTTCTACTATCAATGCGTAGCCCCTTTTAAGCCACCCAGTGATCTCACATTACTTCATCCAGCTGTACTAATCGTCAACAACAGGTGTGTTCGGAGAACCGGAATAGCGAGCTCAAAGTTGGCGAGATGATTTGATCTTGGATGTGTCATTTGATCTTGGATGTAGTAAGCGAGGTACGAAGAATGGACCCCAGGTCCCCAAAACCGTACACAGAGGGAAAACCAATTTCTTAGTGAACGGTGGTTTATTTTTCTACACCGCAAAATGAAGCTCGGGGGTGAACAAAGGCCAAAATAACAAACAAAACCAGCTAAGTCAGGAGGAGGTGCTATCTAAAACCCTATGTGAAATCAAAAACCAAACGAAAGACAAGCGCTACACCTAACTCCCTAACTGAGATAAACAGGAGAAAACAGTGCAAGGGAAAACAATAAGGCAGCTCACCCCTTCTGTTCCAGTGCTATTTACAATGTGCTATTGTCAAGAGATTTATTCTAAAGACACTTCTTCAGCTAAGAATCTAAAGGTAGAAACACACAGACGCTGCAGTTTTTACTTGCAAGGGCATGATCACAGAACGCTCACACCAGAGTGGGGGCCCTGTGATGTGCGCTTTGTTCCTGCACTTGCCTTTATTTATATACAAAAGTAATACAACAGTGAATACGTCTATTCATTAACAGAGGAATGTTAGTATGTAGGGAGTGAAGATAAAAGTGGTTCAGGTGTATGTGTGTGTGTGTGTTATTCTGAAGGACGTGGCCCCTCTTCTTGAAGATAAGAGCATCCAGCTCCCCTCTTCCTGGCAGGAGTGAAATGATAACAGCTTGCTCAGCTATTATCACTGTGAGAAAGAATTTATAAAGCAAGTCTTGATTCCAACAACAGTCTAAGTCATAAAAGGGTCATCATGCAGTATTCTATAATATACAAACTTATATCACTAAAAGATTATACTGACTACTAAGTACAATTTTATATTGACAGCTATTTACAATGAAAACTAATGTACACACTATATACAGAACTCAGAAAGTCGCAAAAGTCACAGGCACAAATGTCACAGGTTTTGGAGGCCAGGGTCAGGTCTGCTGCTGCTGTCAGTGGCTGCCCCGGGACAACTGCTGGTGAGGGATTTTGAATGAGACCACATGACCAGGGGACCAGTCAGCAGCCGTCAGCTCATCCACTCAGGGACCTGCAAAGACTTAAAGACACAGACAAAGAAACAGCCACCAAAACAGATTATGGCCAGGGCCATAACACCCAGAAGCAGAGCCACCACAACTTAAGGATTGCCGCTCTCATTTCTCAAAAAAAAAAAAAAAAAAAATCGTCTGACGTACATTTTCTTTTCCATCAAGGCAAGAAAGTAGTTTGCAAAGACCGTGATTGTAATTATTTGGGGTATCCAAATTCATGTGCTGCATCCTCTCGGGGACGCATTTGTAGACCGATTACGTCACAGCGACGCGCCGAAGGCTGCCCAAATTCATAGGCTCCTCCGAATGCAGCCGACCAATTCCCTCCTTTTCCCCGAATTTGAAGGATGGGTCGGGTGTGTCCTTCGTGGCCCACCATATCCCAAGCTGTGTCCCAAAACGTCGGCTGCATCCTCCGGAGGCTGCATTTGAAGGCCGATTACGTCACAGCCAGGCGCCGAAGACTGTCCCAATTCGTCGACTCCCTCAAATGCGTCCGACCAATGCGTCCTTCATTTCCCCGAATTTGAAGGATAGGTAGGGTGTGTCCTTCGTGGCCCACCATATCCCAGAATTCATAGCGCGGCCCAGCCAAACTCCAGTTTCCGGCAATGGCGGCCGCTACTAAGTTTTAAAATTACTCTTATTATTCTTTCTGGGTCACATAATAAACTTTTACCATATTTTCAGGTGACAATGTGGGTGTGTAAACCTCAAATATCTGCTCGGTTTATCAAAATATTGCATATTTGCAAAAATACTTCGATATGTTTTCGGAGACGTCTGTTACCCAACAGCTCGATAGCTAGCCAAGAGCTCGAGGGTCACTAGAGCCGCGGAGAACGGCCCACATAGCCCGCGAAGGCCGGGTCCTCAGGAGGATTCAGCCCATGAATTTGGACACAACCTCAGTGTTCCGATTACCAGTCCGGGACTGGTCATGCATGCTGACTGATAAAAAGCACACCACGAACACATTTCATTGCAACTTACCGGCAGTTGTCTAGATGGTTAACAGACAGCAACAGATTCAAAGTTTCATTTCAAGTAATGGTGCATTACACAGACCTAAGCAATACAAGTAAAGTGTAATAGCTCATCACGTCAAAAATTACCATTTGCATGCGCTAATATATATTATTCACCCTATGTAAATAGCTTACCTTCACTTCTGTGGTTCGATCGGTTCGACGGAAGCCGAAGAAAAGACCCAGAATTTTCTTGCTGTCCTGCTCAGTCAAAAAGCGCGGTCTGGCGCATGCGCAATTAGGAACATAAGACTCACGGTTTGGGGGTATATTTTACTGCATTTTTTAATGTAATGTTGTTATTCTTAGGAAAAGGGTATAATTAACCCATTACTTTATAATTCCTTGGCTGACTGCAATAATAGAGTAAATTTTATATGATTTGCATAGATTATATATACCTCTCTCCAAAATAGCTTTTATCAGTGTATGTTACACGATGAAAATATTCGAAAGAGTCATTGATGCACGTCTTTGGAAAATCGTCAACGTCACTCCCAGTCAGTGCGGCTTTGTAAAGGGATGCAGAACAACTGACCTCAACTGAGCAGGTCCTAAACACCATGGAGATGCGCATGCTCTGATGGAGCTTGGGAATTACGAGATGGGACCATGGTACGAACGAGGACATACGGAAGTGAGTAGGTGTAGCCCCAAACAAGGAAAAGATGCTCGAGTCCTGCCTGAAGTGGTATGGACACATGAATTGAAGTGATGAGAACTCTGTAGCAAAAACGGCTATGAAGATCGACCCAGGAGGACGCTGGCCTCGAGGCAGACCGAAGAAACAGTGGATGGACAAAATGAAGGAGGACATTAAGACCGTCAATGCATCACCTGAGGATGCCTTGGACTGAACCAAATGGAGAAACCTTTGCTGAAGAGCGGACTCTGCACCAGCGGGAACAACGCCAGGATGAGAGAGAGATATATACTATCAGCCATCAACTTCATCAGTTTCATATTCTTCTAAAAGCAGTTTTCGAAACATCTTTAACTGACTTATGCTTGAAAATTGCTGTAGGTCCACAGGAAAACAGTTCCACAGTTTTACCCCACAAATGATAATACAAAAGGTTTTAACCCTTTTCCGTGCATCTGGACTTCTTTAAGTTGCTTGAAGACGTTTCACCTCTCGTCCGAGAAGCTTCTTCAGTTCTAGGGTCAAATGGTGGAGAGTCCCCGATTTATGCCGCCCTTAACGATCCTCTGCCTAATCACATGAGCCAAGAGGTGAAAACGGGTGTAGTTCACAATCAGCCAAGGTTTCGGGTGAGCTCATTGTGAAACCTAGCCCTACCCTATCATGTGATTTCCTGAGGTCAAATGGCCCAGGATGTGAGTGGGCATTAAGGTGTCTGGGAAGAGATATCAGAACTGGATCATAGATGGCAAACAGTTGGTGTTGTAAGGCACCGCCTCTGTTCAAAGATGGTGAAGGATTAGAATCCTTCACTGCTCACATTAACGCAGTGAATATAAACATGAAGTTGACCAGGGAAGTCACAAAGGATAACTGTTTGCCATTCCTGGACTGTGCCGTGCGCAATGAAGGCAATGGAAACCCCAACACTGAAGTTTAATGGAAGCCCACACACACGGGCCAGTACCTCCTGTTTGACTCCCACAACCCTCTGGAACCTAATCAGGACCCTACAACACCGGGCAGAAAATGTTCCCTCTAAGCCTGGAGGGAAAAAGAGGGAACACACACATGTAAAGGAAGCCCTTAAACCATGTGGTTATCCTAATTGGGCTCCCATCAAGTCAGCAAAGATGCACAGAAAAGAAGATCAGACACCAGTTAGGGAGGATAAGAAAGACAAACACAACAACATTGTCATCCCATATGTAACCGGTTTATCAGAAAAACTCAAGAGAGTCTTCTCCTAGCACAAAATCCCAGTATACTTCAGACCAGCCACTCAGTCACAAACTGGTTCATCCCAAAGACAAAACTAAACACAAACTTAACAACGTAGTATATGCTGTACAGTGCAGTGAAGAATGCTCAGACCTCTAAATTGGAGAGACCAAACAGCCACTTCATAAACATATGGCAAAACATAGAAGAGCCACCTCCACGGGACAAAACCCGGCGGTCCATCTGCATCTAAAGGATAAAGGACACTCTTTCAGAATGCCAATGTTCAAATTTTGAATAGAGATGACAGATGGTTTGAAATAGGAGTGAAAGAAGCCACCTATGTCCTGAACGACCATCTTTGAACAGATGCGGTGGCTTTCGACACCAACTGTCTTCCATTTATAATCCAGTTCTGAGATCCCTTCCCAGACACCTTAACGCCCACTCACATCCTGGGCCATTTGACCTCAGGAAATCACATGATAGGGTGGGGCTAGGTTTCACAATGATTTCATCCAAAACCCTGGCTGATTGTGACCCACACCTATTTTCACACCTTGGCTGATGTGATTAATTAGAGGAACATTAGGGGTTCCATTGACCCTCTTGGGGGGAACACTCCCAGAGGGCTTAAATCTGGAACTCTCCACCATTCGACCCTAGAACTGAAAAAGCTTCTCGAATGAAAGGTGAAACGTCTTCAAGCAACTTAAAGAAGTCCAGACGCTTTTCTTTCCAAGCTCCTTAGACTACGATGGCCTGGATGACTGAGAAACCTTTAAAGAGATACATAAACTATACTTTATCTTTTTATCAGTAATAAACAACTAACCAAACAAAACCATTGGTTCACTTCCCCTGTGGCGTTTGTGTCAGATTTGTTTCCCCAGATGTTTCCACTTCCCTCATTCCCCTTCTGTGTATTTAAGTCCTCTGTCTTCCTCTTGTCATGGTACTGGGTCATGTAACCCAGTATGTGGGTTGTTAATGTGTCATTTTGTATTCATTTGTGTTCTAGTTTCAGTTTAGCTCATCCAGGCAATTTCTAGGTTGCTATTAGTCCTTTGTTTCTTAATTTATTTGTGTCATCTTCCCCTGTTTTAAAGTTCCCCTTATTGTTTATTGTGTGTGATGTTTCTTGCCTGCCTGGTTAATGTTCATGTAAATGTAAAGTTCATGTAAAGTTCATGTCTGTGTCTTGTCATGTTTTCCTGTTTATTGTGAAAAGTCCAGTTTCCATGTCTTTGTGTTTTTGGTTTACATCCGTGCATCATTATGTTCATCCTAGTCAGCTGTTTCCTCATGTGTCTCCACTTCCCCTGATCACCTTATCACCTTATGACCACCTTGTATATTTAAGTCCTTTGTCTCTTACTGTCCTTTGTCAGGTCGTCTGTTATCTTCGCCACAGGTTTCATAGTTTTCCCTCATTGTTTCACTGTGTTTCATAGCATTCCTAGTTACTCTGTGTTCATAGTTTTTTATAGTTTTTTTCACAGAGTGTCATTGTCTTTTAGTTTACACAGTGTTCTTAGTCCCCTTAGTTTTCCCAGTTTCAATGTGTCTGTAGAATTGTACTCATGCCATCAGCCACAATAAAGGCTCGCTTTATTTTTGGAAACGTAGTTCTGTCTTCACTGTGTCTGCTTTTGGGTCTATCTCATCTACACACTGGCACACCCCGCCGTGACACCTCTGTTCTTTGTCGGGTTGTCTGATTACTTTATGTTAGGTCACAGAGTGATTCTTTTGACTGTTCAGGTTCAGTTTCAGGTTCATGTCATGTTTGGATTACTTCATGTTCAAAGTTTTCATGCGCCTGTTCAAAGGTCGGCAGCCTTAACCCAACAAATTTCCGGGACTATTAAAGCTTATCTTATCTCATCTCATCTCATCTCATCTCATCTCATCTCATCTCATCTCAAATAAGCAGCTCAGTTTTTGTTACACTTCATTTCCTTTCTCCCATGTCTGCTTTTTGGTCCACACTGCAAACATACTGGCATGCCTGGCCATGGCAAATGTACTGTTCAGATGTGACAAGCAGTTTCAGGTTGACAGAAATGAAACTGAAAGTCTCAGGCAGTGTTGGTCAAGTTACTTGAAAATAGTAAGTAGTTACTAATTACTGATTACTTCTCCAAGAAGGCCAGTTACTTGTTTACCTATTTTTAAAAGTAATTAGTTAATTTAATAGTTGCTTTTTAAAAACATGATACATAATAAAGCAATAGACCTTTCAGCCCAATTCTATTTTTTCTGCATAATCCATCATATAAAATTGAATCAAATGAAAAAGTGTCTTTTTAAAAGTTGTTTTATTAGTTTGAATCTTTTAATTTCATGTACATTGAATCAAGCAAAAATTAAATTATATGCAAGATTCTCAGAATTAACGACCTTTGTTTGGGGCGATCGTGGCTCAAGTGTTGGGAGTTCGCCTTGTAATCGGAAGGTTGTGGGTTTGAGCCCCGGCTTGGACAGTCTCGGTTGATGTGTCCTTGGGCAAGACGCTTCACCCGTTGCCTACTGGTGGTGGTCAGAGGGCCCGGTGGCGCCAGTGTCCGGCAGCCTCGCCTCTGTCAGTGCGCCCCAGGGTGGCTGTGGCTACAATGTAGCTTGCCATCACCAATGTGTGAATGGGTGGATGACTGGTTGTGTAAAGCGCTTTAGGGTCCTTAGGAACTAGTAAAGCGCTATACAAATACAGGCCATTTACCATTTTATTATTTAAACCTATTTTCTGCACATTCCAGCATATAAAATAAAATAAAATATTTTTTTGCATTTACACACACTCTTTTGAATAGATGCAAGTAAAACACAGCAAAAAATAAATAAAATCAAAGATTCAGCAGCACTGAGTCCTGTCGCTCTTAAATCTATTTTCACCTGCTTAGCAGGAGTGGGGCAGGTGGAGGTTTGCCTGGTGCCGCAGCGGTCATGTCAGTGGGGGGACCCGGGGGTTTCTCTGTGAATTTCACATTCCCTTGGCAGTGTGCTCGGTACTCGCTCAGATTTGAAGTTTAACTTTTTTGCTGTAGAAAGAAGTTTTCTTCCCACACAGAGTGTACAGTGGACACTAATGTTTCTGTCCCTTTTTACTGAATCAAACTCAAAGTAATGTTAGTACGTCCACGTTTTAAACACTGCATGGTCGTACTCTCTCTCGCACTCCATATTATCCATTGTTGATCTACAGACGTCTGCTGCTACCACGGCCGTCGCACACGTCAATGTCATGAGACACTCTCACAAACAAAATCACGGTTTTGTAATGCAGTAACGCAGCGTGCTTACGGAAAAGTAACAGTTTTTCTTAATACATTTTTGCAATAGTAATTCCTTACTTTTGCAATCGGATTACAGTAACATGTTACTTTTAACGCTGCATTTCAGAAATAAAAAGTTTAGTTTAAAACGTGTATAAAACAAACCCAGTTGGCACACATCACAAATAATTGACACTTTCTCTTAAGTTTTATGAGGGGTTTATTGTTCTTCATATGAGTGATCAAGTAAACCACATTAAGAATGCAAGAATGTAGGTGTGTAAATGTCAAATATCTACTCAATATTTGACGTTGCTTCCTCCCCGTAAATGGCTCAGATGGGCTGGGCAAAAAAAATCTCCAGTGGACCAGAACCAAAACGGAGCCCTAGAAGTCCACACACAAGGTTCTTTACTCACCCCCAGAGCCCAACAACAGTCCAAAACAAAGTCCAAGAGACAGACCTAGGGCTGATGGCACAGAAGGTCATACAATTCAGGTGGCCTACCCGGAGGCTGCCAGCACAGGAGCCTAGAGTGAAACAGGTCAGGGGGTCGGCCGCGCGGAAGGCAGCGGCGGCGACACCATTCAAGAGGGCGTCCACGATGGTAAGGATGTCCTGCCAGCGGCCTGGAAAGTGGCCGGTGATGTTGAGGTTGTGACCGCAGAAAAGGCGGCGGCGTGGCAACTGCAGGACCAGGTGAGGCTGAAGCTGCAGGCGAGGCTGATGCTGCAGACGAGGATGACGCTGCAGACAAGCGTGACACTGCAGACGAGCGTGATGCTGCAGACAAGCATGACGCTGCAGACGAGCCTGATGCTGCAGACGAGGATGACGCTGCAGATGACGATATGGAGCTGCAGGCAATGGCATGGAAGCCGCAGGTGGTGGCGCTGCAGGAGACAGCGTGGAAGCCACAGGTGGTGGCTCTGCAGGCAATGGCATGGAAGCCGCAGGTGATGGCCAGACGGGCTCCTCGGACCCCCAAGCGGAAGCCGCAGTCGACGGTGATGGCTGGACGGGCTCCTCGGAACCCCCAGCGGAAGCAGGATGCTGGAGTGGATCTTCGGACCCCCAGCGAAGAATGAAAGCTGAAGCAGATCCTCGGACTCTCCAGCGAAGGCTGAAGCCTGAAGCAGCTCTTCGGATCCTTCAGCGAAGACCGAAGGCTGGAGCGGTTCCGCGGACCCCCCAGTGGAAGCAGGAGGCTGAAGCGGTTCCTCGGGCCCCCTGAGTGAGAACAGTCACAGAACCGGCAGGCACAGGGGCATCTGGCACACATAAAGCAAAACCAGCAGGCATGGGAACCTCTGGCACACATGAGGCAGACTGCAGCTGCGCAGAGCACTGACCCTGCTCAGGCAGCGACAGCCGGGTGCAGTCCTCAGCTGGCGTCTTAGCCTCCAGGGGTCCAGAGTCGGCTGAGGGCTGAAACTCAGCATCTGGGGAGGCCATGGATTGAGTAAAAGTCACTGAACAGGCCAGCTTTTGAGGAACCAGATTAGTGTTAATATATTTGTCTCTCTGCTCTGTATGGGAGGCAGAAAAACAGTCCTTAATGGGTTGTATTGCCATAGCTTCCTGTACAGAAGCAGGTGAAAGAGAAGGATGTACAGGTGACAGAATAGAAGAATGAGTAGATAAGGAGGCAGGTACCTGAACAGATAACTGTGCTACCGGTGAGGCTAATGGTTGAATAGGTGACCAGGCTAATGGTAAAGCTGGAGGCTGGGTTAATGGGTAAGTTGAAGCCTGAGTAGCTGACCTTAGTGACTAGGGATGGATGTTGATAAGATTTTCACGATTCCGATTCCATTTTCGATTCTGTTTAACGATTCGATTCTCTTATCGATTCTTTTTTAAAACAAAGGAGAACACTGAAGTCGATTAGCTTAGAACTTTGTTTTATATCTTCTCTTTGAACAAGATAGAAATTTAGGAGTAACATGGCCTTACAAACCCAACAGTGAGATCTTAAGAGATCCACAGCCTACAGCTCTTCAATGGGGTGTCACAGGGTCCCCAGGAAAAAAAAATGTAAATGTAAAATAAAAAAATAAATATGCTTCTGTAGCAATACCAAAATATAACATAAATTATTCAGTAGCAATTACACAAGAATATCCAGTAATGTCCCTGCCTACAATTAAACACATTCACTTACCGAAAATCGGGGCATCTGCTGTGGCAAATGGGTGCAAGCCTTTGACCACAAACTTAGTCACTGCTCGGTGACATTCGTCTATCCTGGCCTGAAAGGAGACGCTACCGGTAGACTGCAGCGACAACTGCCAGCATCTGTCATCATGGTCACCTAAATGCACAGTAATCACAGGTTTTGTAATAAGGCAGATCGCGCTAACATAATATGCACTCTTAGTTGATTATTTACCTGCCGCATTAACGGGAGAGGACGTGCAAACGTTACCGCTGCTGCTGGGTTGAGATTCATGAGTCCGGAGCGGAATTAAAATCACGACACTCATTTAAGGTTATCGTGTGTTTTGTGAGCAAATGCTTTTGCATATTCGTAGTGTTTCCTCCCTTAAATGAAATATCTACTTTGCAAGTATTGCAAGTTGCCCTGTTGTCATCCGTTCTCGTAAAGTATAACCAAACTTTTAAACGTTTGAGCCGCCATGTTTCCTGCCAGGTAAATGACACTCCACAACATGGTGACGTTATTTGGGGCGACTGGAATCGATAAGGGAATCGTTTGCAAACATGGCAAACAATTGAGTCTAATAACAGATTAAACGCCATGTTGAGGCTGTCATTTTTAGCATCTACATGGATGTTAAAATCACCCACAATAATTATTTTATCTGAGCTCAGAACTAAATCAGATATAAAGTCTGAGAAATCAGACAGAAACTCTGTGTAAGGCCCAGGTGGACGATAGATGATAACAAGTAAGACTGGTTTCTGAGTTTTACAGCTGGGGTGGACGAGGCTAAGCATCAGGCTTTCAAATGAATTAAAAGTCTGTCTTGGTATTTGGTTAATTAATAGGCTGGTGTGAAAAATTGCTGCCACACCGCCCCCTCGGCCTGTTCTTCAAGATTTCTGGTAGTTAGAATGACTCGGGGGTGTTGATTCATTTAAACTAACATAATCATCCTGCTGCAACCAGGTTTCTGTAAGGCAGAGTAAATCGATTTGTTGATCAATTATTAAGTCATGTACTAACAGAGACTTGGAGGAGAGAGACCTAATATTTAATAATCCACATTTCACTGTTTTACTCTTTGGTTCAGATGTGGATACTGTATTGTTATTTCTTTGTGATTTTTTATGTTTAAGTCATTTTTTGCTGGTTTTTAGTTTGTTTTTTGTCTTTTTGCCTCTGTGGAGGCAGATTTCTTTTCTCATGTATTAATCACATATTTAATCATATCACATTACTTATAGTAATACCACTTTCTCACTTTACTATAGTAAGAGCACTCCTGTCACCAGTTTGCATGTATGTGGAATGTTAACACAGTGAGGCCATTTTAATGGGAGACATTAAACAGATAGTGGGACTCCTTCAGCTTATCAGGGATGTAAATCCTTAGGTGATGGCCAAGCAGAAAACAAGGTCATAATTCTCTCTGTGAGGGAGAAGGTATAGCCTCTCTTTTATGTACAAATTTAAAGTCAGATTATGATATTGAAATAAATCATGTTTTCAGCAGATGCCTTTTGTGAATTTCCTAAATCAAGCAAATTGAGTTTGTCACTGCATCTTGAAACAAGTTATATTTTGAGAGAAATCTGGTGAGAGACCAAATGCAGGCTATTTTAAGAGTTACTCTTTCCATTTTAGGATTTATGTAGTAATATAGACACGGTTATATGGTTATTTTCAATTTAAGTTTATAATCTAAAATCAAGGTTTAGAAACAAGTAAATCATTTTGAAAACAAGACATTTTATATGGCCTGTCTAAAAATAAGATTTTAAATCATGGCAAGCACCAAATAATTTGTTGTGCACTACCCACAGCATGTTACCATAGGTGAGGGTAGGGATGAAGATCGATCGGTAAATCGAGAGTTTCGCTTTTATACTCAGCTCTCTCTTCACCACAACAGAGCGGTACAGTGTCCCGGCTTCTCACAAAAGAAAACATCTGGGCCTGCACTCCCTGCCCAGTGTGCGCTCCCGACGCAGGGAGCGCAGGAACACAAATTCTGTCGGGGATAACTACCTTGGCACCATCGTCCGCTTTTGAAGAAATTAAACTGAAAGTGTCCAACCAGAAAAGTTCTTAGAATAAAACTCGGTGTCTGGTGTTTTATTGTATCTCCTTTCAGTTCAAAACAAATAAAACATGAGTCATTAGTTAAGTTTGAAATTCTTCCCATCCGTGCGTCATGATCCGAGTGAGCGTCTGGTGATAATATTTTGATGTCTGCACTTGGGTCCACTTAGGCCTCCGGGCACCTGTGACATAGTGCTCCAAGCAAACCGTGTTCACCTCTGAACATTACCAATAAATATTCACAATAACCTGAACGTTATTCAAGAGGAAATGAACGTTATTGATATTTGATCTTAATCGCTTCTCCCAAAACAATAAGGATCAATGAGTGTGAGATGAGGCAGAGAGGCTAAAACAAACTGGTCTGTGCATCGTCATATGCTACAGTTTTCCACGAACCAATCTTACTAGTTCTTCAGCTATTCAATTAAAAGGACAATTAATTAATAAATATATACAATATAAACTAGCACACATAATAATAGTAATAACGAAAAAGGAACTCCGTACAGCATTAATGACACAGCAGTAAGGGAAATCAGTCCAGTTTCAAAGCCTGTTCAAAATGCAAAGACAAATCTTGCACTTTAACCTTTCTGATGGAAGAGAGAAGGGTGTACACTGGGCGATAGCACATGTGTAACCTTAAGTCTCTAGAGAGGGTGTGAACCACATTTTGTTTTTAATTTAATAATAAAATGGTGAAAAAGTTTCATTTTATTCCTGTGAAAGGGAAAAAACTGCAAAACATTGGTGTAAATCGTTTTAATAAAGAAGCCCAAAGACTGGTTAAAAATGTGTCTGTCTCACATACAGAATGTAAAGCGTAGAGTCATAGCTTTATCCATTAGAAACAAAACAAGATTGTTTAAGGTGCCTATGTATAGCATGTTGATGTGCTTTACACCTTTTTTATTTTTTTTTTAAATGTCAAAAACAAAAGAAACACAAGTTTTTGTTACAAATGAAAACTCTCTTCTCTAACACATTGAAACAGGAACAGTTAAATGATGCTCCTAATCTAAATGCTCAGAAATCAGAGATCCAGGACTGTCTTGAGCTCTTTGTTCTGTGGTGCATTGTCCTGGAAATACAGGTCAGCATACTGCAGGATGTGATCAACAGCACTGAGAAGCAGCACATCTGTGTTTACATCCAGGTCCAGCTCTGACGAGTAGTTTTTCACTGGAACGATGTAGGAGGTGGACATGCCCAACAGAGCGGCGGCTTTACCCATCTGCAAACACACAGACACATGTACACCTCCAGTGTTTAGTATCTTCAGCTGATTAAGAACAACACCAAACACAATCAGCATCTCCTTAAGATGATCATCTCAGTGTGATCTGTGAGGAAAGTTGTTCTAACGTCACACTGACTGTAAACTCTTGTTGTTTGTATTCAGAAAATCAAACAAAGTCAAATCTTTTCAAGCTGTACATTTACATTGCTGTTTGCAGGATTTATCCTATTCTGGTTTGTAGAGCAGTAACAGTAGATGAACATTTCTTGAACTGTATTTGGGTTGTTTTAACTTACCACATCCTGAATTGTGCGGCTCTCATAAACACCAGTGACATCTTTGGCTGTTTGCAAACAAACTTGGTCCACGTGGGTGAGCAGCGCCACCTGGTGAACACCTAAAGAACAGAAACACACTGTTGTGATGAAGACTTGCAAAGACAATGCAAATCCTGTAAAGATGGCGCTCACTTCTTTTGTTCTAGAGATAAATATTTGCTCAGCTTTCTTTGTTGTCCTTCTGACCTGATGCAGCGTTCACCATCGTCCTTATACTTTTTCACTAACTCATCTACATAAGGTGTTTTAAAGCGCCGCGGCGTTTTATCTCGAAACAACATCTGTAATCTCCACATTTTGACTTTTTTCTTGAAATTCAGGCTTTATTCTCAAAATGATCAATAACAATCTGCTCTTAATGTAGCTCTAATACTCTGTCATACTGGATCTAAAATGATTTCTTCTGTTATTACACATAAAACCTGAAACCCATTTAGTTTTAGCCTAATTCATACAAAGAAAAAAATCACTAACAATGTAGAAAAAAAGAGTATTAGGAACATTATTAAAGAGCAGCTGCACTGAGGCAAAAGTCAGCTAACTCAAGCAACACAACCTTTAACGTCAGGCTCTGTGTAAACGTGTGTCTGCGGCTCACCCAGGTCACTGATGTGCTTTCTGAGCTGTTTAAATGTGGTGCTCAGGCCTTTGGGGTAAGTTGTGATTTTTGAGGCGTCCACCACAAAGGCAACACAGTGGACTTTGTCTTTAAGACTCGGCCTCTTCACGTAGCCCACAGTTTCTGAGGCGGAGACTGGCTGGTCTGGGCTAAACTGGAAGAGAGAAAGTATTTTAAGTTATTAAAAAAGAAAAAGTATTAAAAAGAACTATGCTGTGTGCCTTCATGTAAACATTTATACATGTTGGCACAAACCATAAGGTACAGCTATGTGTGATGGTGATCCCAGTTGTTTTACTAATTAGAGAAGTTGGGAAATTGATTTGTTGTTTCTTTTACATCACAGGACTATATGACCAGTCAGCTGATCATCACTGTTCTTTAGTTTACCCTGATGGGAACAAATATCGGGCATTAAAAAGGGGTTTGGAGCTGCTGTTGACTTTCTGGGTGATTTGACGTTGCTCCTGCTCCTCATTTCCTCTGGTTGCTCCAGCTTTCTCCCACTTAACCTAGCATGCATTTCTAAAGCCAAGCCTAAATTAGCTGTGGGCTTTAGCTCTGTGATGGACTAATGACATGTCCTGGGTGAAACCTGGCTCTTTCCCACTCTCAGCATGACAGGATAAAGGAGTTATAGCTGATTCAAAGGGAACAAATTCCATGCTTCACTTTAATGTCTTAAGGCTATAAAAGAAGAGTCAGCAGCTTCACTGACAAGGACCACAACCTCAAACACGGTTAAATAAAGTTTGATAGTAGATGAACGAAAGATGGATGGGGTGAGTGATGAACTAGGCCTGAGACCACAGTTGGAGTTAGGCCTCACTGAACATCTGAGGCCAGTGAGGCGGGGTGACAAACTGAGAATGAGTGAGGCAGGGTGGGGCACTGAAACGAGAACAAACAGGGCAAGGCATGCTTACCCTGTGTCCTTCAGGAACATGGCCTTTAACGACTGACAGGATGTCATGAAGAGTCAGTCCGGTCATCCCGTCTTCACTCATACCCATGGTATCACACAGCACCAGCCCAGTATGATCCTCACCCTTCTTACCCCGAATGTTGAAGGACTGCAGCTGGCACACACAAAAAGGAAGTTAATAGGACAGAAACCTAAAGTTTAGTTTCATTGACATGGATGAAGAGAGGCCTTGTGGATGCTTTCCCTTTTTGAAATGCTTAAATAATCTCATCAAACTATTAGCCTTAAAGGCCAGACGAGGATCTGTGTGTTTATTTTTCCTCTTAGTTAATATACATGTAGATGCTCCTCGTGTACCTTTTTGGTAAAACCGGATGAGAAGGAGCCCACCATGGCCCGGTTGGTGACTCTTCCGTTAAACACAGACTGGACTGAACTGATGAAGCTCGACTTTCCAGAACTGACCGGGCCCAGGAGGAGAACCCGGGCCTGAGGCACCTCCTCACAGCTCCGTCTGTAGGAGGTGATTGTCTCCATCAAGCTTGTCCTTCGCCTGGGTTCAGTGATACATTCAGTGACTCATTGTGTTTGACAGTTTAAAAATGCACTTACTTGACATCTACTAGTTCCTGCTAATTGAACAGGAGCTCATTGAACAGCACAACTGTACTCACTCTTCTGTCCAGTCCATGTTTCTCCAAGGAGATTCCAACTTCAGTCGACCTCCTGAAAAGAATGTAAGAATTGCGGTTTGACAAAATAGCCAGTATTTGCTGTATTTATATAAACTCCTAACATTCATCGAGGCTTGGGTTAAAAGCAGTGGCATTCAGTGACTTCAGCAAAGACCCCCCCCTCCCCACCGCAAACCCCCCTCCCCAAAAAACACTTTCCTCCTGTCTTTGAAAATTCGACTAGTATCAAACATACCATTCTGACAGCTTTTTCCTGAACTCTTCCTGGGTGTCCTCCCTTTTGGCCACTCCTTCCTGGCTAAAGAATTGTAAAATTGTATTACTACTATAGTTGTCATCTAACTAAACTTAGTTAATTTACTATTTGCTGACAATGGTAGTGGATTTTTTTCAGACCCATTAGCAAAAGTAACAATAAAACACAATAAAAACACTTCACTACACATAAAACTGTATTACTAATAACTAATAAGCAAAAATAATTATTCTACAGAAAAATGTAGTTGTTGTCCTTGTCTTTTTTAAAAGAAAGGAAAAAAACACCTTTTAACCAGCTCAGAAACACAGGCCTACATCTTTATTTTAAAAAGTGTATTAAATATATTTATTAAATATAAAAATCACCCAGAACCAGTACTTTAGCAAAAGGGCAAGAGACGGGGTACACCCTGACAGGTCGCTAGTCTGTCGCAGGACTAATACCCCATTCAGATTTCAGCAGCTCTGTAATCAAACATTCTGCTTCCAGAGATAATAAACAATTGTGACCACAAGATGGCAGTAATGCAAAGAATGAATGGTAACAGGCATTACAGAAGCTTCATGTCAGAATGATGTTTAAGATGAAAGAAAAACACCCATTTCTTTGTTATGTTGTAACTGATGTTTGTTTGTAGATTTCACCAGATAAGCACTGCTTGTGTTTCTTGCCCTGATTGAATGCCACTGATTAAAATGACTTTGTAACCAAAAAAAGAAAGAACAAAATGTCCAACTTTATTATCAGAATCACTATTAATCCCTGATGAAATCATGAATCTCCAAAGCTATTTGCACTTTGTGTAAAGACAGCTTCACAGTAGCGTGGTGAAACACAGGACTTGAGATGTTAAAGGTTTCTCATACTTATTTGGGTCTTTGACAAAAGAACTTTGTGTAAAAGGAGACTCACCCAAGAATGTGAAGTGAGGTCCTGGTTCCCTTGTCTCTGAACTATTTGTGACTTCGCTGTTATCATCGCTGGTGAGAGTTGTTGTGCCGAAAGCAGGTTGGACTGAAGTAGTTGGAGCTGCTGTGAGTGTTGTCAATCCATTAAAACTTGAGGGTTTGGTTGTACTTGCAGCAACTCCAAAGCTAAAGCCACTAATAAAAAAAGTACACATTAGAGGAAGACCTCTTAACAAATTTAAAGAACAGCATGAAACTTGAAGTTTTTTAGTCTGACATGTTACAGTTAAAACACAATATCAGCAACCTCAAGACATGAGTCTGAAAAGCAGAAATACGAAATAAAACGTTGCGATAGAGCCAGGTTCAGGTGTGTGTGTCACAAGTTAATCTGGCTGTAGGCTATGGCACTTGGCCACAGGTGGCGCTAGTTGGCTCCATTCGAGTGCACAAAAAGGTAAAGTGCACGCTTTAGGTGTGAAGGGAATTGCTCAGAGTAATAAAACATATCTAAAACGAATATAATGAAGACTAGACTCTCTGGATCGTTGACTCTTGCTGTCTTGTGAACATTTGTTTTTTGTTTTTTTGTTTTTTTTGACAAACCAGGTAAGTTTACCTGGTTTCGACATAACACCAGGTAAACTTTGAAGTTTAAAATATTTTTTGTTGCATTTCTAACATTTCTTTGTGCAGCCAGATCTTTTCCCTTCCTGTTATTTGACGGTATATCGCACTGACTGCTATGGGCCACAGTGACAGCACTACAGCTGTCACTCATCTTTGCAAGAGTGAATCTTGTCATATTAACTATCAAACTTTGTAATACTAAAAGTTGCAAACTTACATGTTTTTTTCTTTAGCAGATGAGAACATAACTCCTGTAAGTAGATGGTACCAGCAGCTGCAGCTCAGGACACACCGCAAATGAAAGAGCCACTGCCTTTTCCGTAGAAAAGAAAATGAAACTTAAACTGTCACACAAACACCAGTAATGCGAATCTGAGTGTAACACGCTCGTAGGCGGGGTTTGTTGCGTTGTGGAGTTGGATTGGTACTAATAAAGATGTGCAAAAACACAGCAAACAAATGAAAACGCAACCTCTTGGATCACACACAAAAGTAAGAAAAGGAGTAGCTAGCTGGCAAAATCTGCCTAGCAACCTAGTTACATCTTCCAAGGCTAAAACAGGCTGTCGTTCCTGCATCATCATAATAAAAAGGATCAAACCAACATCAACAAACATCAAGTGACCTAATTTAGCTAATAGGAAACACGATAATATATTTATTATACTGTTTAAATGAATAAATAAAACACTTAAAATGCTTACCACTTGCTCCAGAAGCGAGTTTTACATAAACAAGAGCACTTTTGTTCTATTTCCCCCACCTTGCAAATCTATGACATCAACAAAACATGATTGGTCCACTGACCAACAGCAAACACATTGTTGTGCACTCTCTCAGTCTGGTACTTTTACTGGCACAGACACACACACACTGTAAGTGCAAAAATAATATCAGATAGCAACAATCAGTAATATTGACGCTTTTGAGCAATGTGGGCAGTAACTGCAGTCAGAGCTTTGGAAACTTTTAGACCTACATGTATTTAATCTCATGCTACAAACTCACACCGTCTTCTTCATCTACGTTTGCCAAAGTAATGTAAAGACAACAGTAAGTTGGTAAGCAGCAAAAGAGAGAAACTAACTACAGGTTGTTTCCAGTGGACTTATATATAGCGTACCATAAACGCATACTATAATATTACTGCATACTTTCAATATATAAGCGGTAATAGTCTTTAAATCCTTTTAAAAACTATTAGGACCGTTATCACTAATTGGTAAAATTGTAAAATTCTGGAATATTGTAGGCTTATAGTTTTTTTTTATTTATTATTTATATACAAATCTACATGGCCCTGTGTAAAGTGATCCCCCATATAGCATAAATTAAATGTGGTTTTTGTGGTTTTTGAGTTCAATTTCTTGCACACTTGGGTTCTGCAGCAGGACAATGATCCAAAACGCACCAGCAAGTCCAGCTCTGAATGGCTTAAAAAAAAATGTCTTCATTCAGGTCAGGACTTTGACTAAGTCCTGACCTGAAACTGACTGAGATGCTGTGTCACGAAATTAAAAAGGCGATTCCTGCTCGAAACCCTCCAATGTGGCTAATTACAACAATTCTGCATAAACGAGTCACAAGGCCGTGTAGGTCTGGATCTTGTTTCCCCTTAATAATAAACACCTTCATTTGGAAACTGCATTTTGTGTTTATTTGTGCCATCTTTGTTTAATATTTAAGTTTGTTTGATGATCTGAAACATTTAAGTGTGTTGAACATACAAAAACAAAGGAAATCAGGAAGGAGGCAAACACTTTTTCACACCACTGTAGACACACAACACTATTTTTGCTCTTTCTGTCACACACACACACACACACACACACACACACACACACACACACACACACACACACACACACACACACACACACACACACACACACACACACACACACTGTCCAAAGAGACATATGTTAGATTATCTGGTGATTCTTAATTGGCCAGAGATGTGAGTATGAATGTCACTGGTTGTCTGTCTGTGTTAGTGCTGCAATAATAGACTAGTGACCTGACCAGGGTGTGCTTCGGCTCATGACATCTAGATTAGGCTCCAGCACCTCCACCATGGAAGGATAGATTCATTATGGGTATAGGTGTTGCAAACCCAAAATGTCCACAGGCACTTGATTTGCGTGTCTAGCTGATTTGGCTTTCTAGCCACTGGGAAAAATGAACTTGGGACATCATGTCATCACGATTGGCTGTTTTGCCCTTTTAAAGCACAGCATACCCTCAGCTGATCAGACCCATGTGTTTCCCATGATACATCTTTGGTGGTCAGCTGTTAGCTCAGGTAGTGTTCTTTCTTTTAAGCCACAGCCAGTGACTGCTTTGCTCGATGGTCTTTGACCTCCCAAGGACCTGTCAATTCAACAATGAGGACAGATTGCTGAGAATTCGGCCACAGGATTGGAGTTGGCAGTCTAAAAAGGGAAGGTAAGTTTTCTCTCCAGGCCAACACGCATTCTTTAGACCCTAGCCATGTCCAGGAGGCCTGATCCTAGATGTTGGTCCATAGTTATGTAGACTAACCAGCTAGTGTAATGCTGTTCAGACTTGCTCATTAGCTCTGTGTTGTTATTCCTTGTATCTACTACAGTAGCTTTGCATGATTTAGAGTTCAAAATAATAATTATTTACATTACACTTGACCTTGGTGAAAGCTCCTCACACACTGACTGAAATCCCTGCTCTCTCCTCTTCAACAAACTTGCCTCTATTTCATTTGCCCACATAAACAGAAGCTTTGAACAGAAGTTGGGTTTTTGTGGTCACAGCCAGAGCTGTGTGCCTGAAATGACCCAGTTAATGATATTTGCTCATGCTGAGATCATACAGAGAAAAATGCCTTTGAGCAGTTTGAAACCCAAAGTCTGGCTCACAGGGATTACTTGGATATATGTTGATCTTGTTATTTCAAACTTAGTATAATATGAGAATCCACCACTGTGCTGGTGTGTATGAAAGAAAATAAAGTGTTTCCCTCCCTCTGCTGCATCTGATTACTTACCCATCGGGTGCAGCAGAGGGCGCTCTCGTCTTGTGTTTAAAGCTGTGGCTGTTCACCTGCTACTTGTCAGCAGGAGTCAACCTACAGCCACATTTCCTTGTTATGTCCCCCAAGTGGAGTATCCCATAACCTGATATCCAAAATGACCTCCCGCTCTTAAGGACAATGTGTTCTGAGCCACAATCATTGTCATCACTCATTAGCATTCAATTTAAAGTAAACATTTATCAGCAGCTGATGGCAGTGCCTTGGACATGAAACCGTTCACAGATGTGTCTGCACATGTTAATGTAGGTCTGTTTCTTTGGCTTGTTTGCTTTCAATGTTAGAACATTTTTACATCAGAGCTCAAACGATGGGAAACCCTTAATCACTGTAATTAGATAGGTATATATTAATACACAGTATATCCTGAGTGATTAGTGGTATTAATGTTTATGTCTACACTTGATTACTATTATACTACAGTCTTTGGGCACAATGTTATAACAGTGCCAACAAATCAAAGTATTTGGGAATTATTTTTCACTGGCTTTGCCCACTTATATAAGATATTGTAGGAGTAAGAAATAAGCATCGTTAATGAAGTTTTACAATATTTGGGGGCATTTAAATTGATAAATTGTATTACTCAGTTGCATCAGTGCTGGCTATTATTTTACAAATCTGCATACAATCAATCAGACCTTTATAGAAAGAATATGATTTGTATTATCTCAGTGATTTGTGAACATATTGATCAACACATAGTATAAAAACATAGAAAAAGAAACAAAAAGTCACAGTTTGTTCAGTTTTCACATTGTTGCAGGCTTTAGTTAACTTTAATTTTGTATATATTGGTTAAAATTGATTAATAATAATAATCACATTTTCTCTCTTTTGTCTATCAAACCTGAACCTGACCAATTTTGCTTACTCAGCACACGTCTCTGAGCTAAATGGTCATTTTCTGGTCAGTCACCTCTGCTCCTTCTAGTCTTTATCTAGACTGTTCTGACTGGCAGCCTGTAACCAACCAGGTGTAATAACAGGCCACGACAACACACGGCTACCTTTACGGCATTTTGACGATGATAAGTTTTTGTTGTGTCAGCAAAAATAACAGACCCTTAGTTCACTGTCTGGAGCCCGGTTGTGGGCGGAGCTTGTGAAGTTGAGCCGATTAGATCAGAAGACCGAAACTTATCGCAGTTGGAGACGTCTGACACACCACTTAATTATAGAGTTGGAGATGCTTTGTTATCTACGGAAGCGTAGAGCTGCCACCCAGGCAAAAGAAAAATACAAGTGTATCACGTTATAACGTGAAAAGTTTATTGTTCTAACAAGATACTTTTCCTGTTTGTACAATATACTATCATGTTTGTACAATATACCTTTCATGTTTGAACAACATAATATCACGTTCGTACAATATACATAATTATCACGTTCGTACAATATAATTATCACGTTCGTACAATATAATTATCACGTTCGTACAATATAAATATCACGTTCGTACAATATAATTATCACGTTCGTACAATATAAATATATTGTACGAACGTGATAATTATGTATATTGTAATAACGTGATATTATGTTGTTCAAACGTGAAAAGTATATTGTACAAACATGATAGTATATTGTACAAACAGGAAAAGTATCTTGTTAGAACAATAAACTTTTCACGTTATAACGTGATACACTTGTATTTTTCTTTTGCCTGGGTGGCAGCTCTACGCTTCCGTAGTTATCTGACGACAACACCCAAATAAAAAGTATATCCTGTCACAGTCTTCAGGTCATGACTAAGTGTCATTAAAAGTAAGTCCACCTGTTGATGATTTGACAGGAAATCCATCTACAGGCTGTATTTTGGTCATGGAAGTCACTGCCCTGCAGAAACTGGTTTACCTCAAAGCTTTGATTAAAAACAACCTGGTGAGTTCACTTTCCAGAAACCATCAACTGGTTTGATATTTTTATAAATTCAAGTAATGTACACTTAAATAACCTCTGGGGATGCCCCGGATCCTTTAAACGATGGAGGTAATATGTGGTTTAATTAAGATGGCCAACCAGCCAGTTATTGTGTAATCATTTTCAGACGTTTGACAGTTTTGTCTTTTTTCATGTAAAAATTAAAAATAATAAAAGCATGAAGATAAAGAAAGCAGAAACCTTTAAACAAAAATGATGGTGCCCAATGTTGTGAAATTAGATTTTTATAAGTCAGAAAATCTGAGGTGAAGCTCTTCTTTTAACCCCTTTTTAAATTGAAAATACTTCAAACGCTTGAAATGCTGTCTTTCTTTCCTTATTGGTTTTATTTGAAATCAATATCAAGAATTGGCTTAAACCTAGTTTGCATCTGCAGTTCACTGGCAAGGTGCATGTAGAAGATCACAGAAATGTCACATTAGAAGTAAATCACAACATCTACACACCCACAATCACTACACAAGTAAAATGCTGGAGTTTAAGATCGAGTTTCATAGAGTTACTAATCATTGCACACAGAAAACATTTTGTATGCATATTGGATCTCAAGTAAAACATTAAAGTTAAAAACATCTCTCACTGAGTGGACGTGACCTCAGTGTCTGCAGTAATTGTTGTGACCCGGCTGCAGGCCTGAGGCCTTTAGTAAGTGTAATAAGTAATGAACTCAATAAGTGCATTTCAGAGGTAATCGAAATTTAAACCTGCTCAGAAATGCTGCAGACAAACATAAACATGTTTCAACCAAAGCATTATTATTCCAGTCTGCAGTCATTCATAATTGGCAGCTCTGTTCTGTTTTGCCTTTCCCCCTGCACGCACGGAAAGCCTGGTGTGGAGGTGGTGTGCAGAGCAGGTCGAAGCATCAACAGAAACCGTAGGCAGGCTCAAACAAGCTGATGAGACTTTCAGATTTTTTTATTTGCCACTTTGATGCAAAGAAATATGTCAGCAGACCTATCGGCTGTTGTGGATTGGCACCCAGATCATGTGAGACTGTGGCTGAGCACACTGTCATGTAGGATTGTATTTAAGATAAAAAAAAGATGTGTGTGCAGCTTCCTGTGGTCAGGATGTTCGCAGCGAGAGTTGGTTAGAGACCTCTTTTTCTTTAACTACACTCTATGTGGCTGAATGAATGTAAGCTAGTAGCGATCAGTTGATGGATAACAACTTCTTCTCATCAGCTGGGACTGTGAGTTCAGGCAGTTTAGACAGCTCTGACTCAGCAGCCCCCAGATGATATCTGTGGATTGGAGAGCTGCAGGTGGGAGGAGGAGGAGGAGGGGGAGCAGTCTAAACAGGGAGCTATGCTAACTATGTAGTGGTGTGACACAGCAGTCTCTTTTAAAGGCTACAACCCCCACTCACTGCACCTTAATCCTTACACAACTACATGACACACTTATGATCAAGTTCTCACTCTGTCCTATGAGAGCCAGCTAGTAGACCCAATAACCTAATGTGCAGTGAGGACTGAAAGGAAAGCGCTGCAGGGATCTGGATGAAACAGGCTGGAGCTGAGCAGACGGATGGGAGAATAACAACTTGAAAAGTTGCTCCCTTACATACTGTGGCAGGCAAACAGCTTGAAATGAAAAGTACAAGGTCAAGGTGTGGTAGAAGGTTAGATTAATAGACAAAGTTCAAAATCTGTATCCCTTTAAAACAGAAAAGATTTTTGGTCTATTAGACAGTGTTTTTAATTGAAAAGGGTGTCAGCCTAGTCAGTTTGATTTTCAGAGCTATAAAGATGGACAACATGGCCCTCAAAAAACATTTTTTAAGCTACATTTTCCTGCTGGGGTGGAGATGAACACAGACCAGTATTTTTAATGATTAGCTCTGTTATTTATTTATTTAATATCCTTCAATGCTGATTCATTTTCCAGCTGCGTTCTACATATCCAGTGTTGGGGATGAGAACGTGGTGCTTGGGTTTCGACAGGTACAAGTTGGACAGCACATGATATTCCGCCAAGCCAGGTTACATGACCTGTTTTTCCATTTCACTCTTTATACCCCAAAGGTCACCTGTACTGAGCCTTACTGAACTTTATGTGACTCAAAGCTCATTTTGAGGGCATAATAATAGCTGCTAATCACAGACATGAAGTATTGCGAAACAAAGTTTCCCAAATGCTAAGAACAAAACAACCGAAAGGAAAGTGCCCTCAGGGGGCATCTGCAGGTATCAGCATGACTTGTTTGCTGTTCTGTCTAGAGGGAGCTGATCTTATATCGCTTTTGTTTTTTGGGGGGATGACATAGATTGCGTTAGCATGTAAAACTTCGGAAGCATCTATAAATACATTATATAGTGTATATTGCACCATATTTAAGGTGTTAAAGTATTTGATGCCTTCCTCCATATATGTGCTGCTGCTGCTCATTTACCTGACTCTGCCTGTCCCACATTATGATTCATGTGTCATAGGCTCATTGAATGGACTCAAGACTAAAGACTTTTCAGAGCCAACATGTGCTTAAGCAAAACACAGAAACGTCACACTGCGCATTTACTGTGACTCTTTGTGATAAATTCATAACCACTGATTACTGATACTGTCACGGTCCGCGTGACCGTGGGGATGTGAGGAAGGAGGACCCAAATGCTGGACTCTGTGTGCTTAGCAGTGCGTTTATTTACAGTGAATGGAAAACATAGAAATAAATCCTCAGTGCGTTCCCGACTCCCGTGACATGTCCTCTTCCCAGTGTGTTCCTGTCTCCGCTCCTCAGTGTCTGAGCACCCCGTGCTCGCTGCCCTCTCGTCTCCACGCTTCTCCTGGGGAAATAACAGAGAGGCAGCGGTCAAACACACCACAATGCAGCAGACTAAACTTAGTAACTGGTCAAGAGACTAATGTGAAGCCACGCAATGATCCAGCGTCAAGGAGCTCTCAGCCACACTGCTTAGCAGCTCCCTCGACGATGCTTGATCAGCTGCAGGTGTGTGAAGGTCTTCAGGTGTGGCCAACCACCTGGCAGGGCCACACCCACCAGGCCTGAAGGTGCCTGTAAACAGGTGCTCCCAGATACACCTGCATCCACACACACACACACCCACACATATACCTGCAAGCAGGGAGAACGAGGGACAGCAACACCAAAAAAACATATAATATAATACAAGTCCATAACTGCTCAGGGACCCTGGGTCGCTCAGACCCAGGGTTCCTGACAGATACTTAACTGAAGCTTAATAGGTTTTTACTGGTTTAACAATAGAATGATGATAAATAAAGTTTGCCAGCTGGTAAATTACTGGTTTGTAAGCCAGTCTGATCATTATCCACAAAGTGAATGTGACGCTGTAACTACTGTTTATAACAGTCTGTAAATGGTTAATAAATACTGTTTAGTGCATCTGTAAACATCATTTCGATTGCTTTAATGAAGGTGAAACTGATGTTTGTTATGCCCGGTGGCTCATGTTTGTTTGCAAAGACTTTATATTTAGTTTTTCAATGATAAATGGTTAGCAATCATATGACATTCCTATTCTTTGGGGATGCCTAGAGCCTCCCCCTATCCCTTTGAAATGGACAAGTGGTTTGGAAAATAAATGGATGGGTGATTAGTAAATCGTATTAAATGCAGTTGTTGTGATGCAATCAATTTTAAAAGGGGATTTTCTATTTGCTTTGCTTGGACTTGTTTTTCCTGACAGCCAGTGTGAATGCTTGACTCTCTGGCTGTTTACACACACACTTACTCATCTGCTAAGATCTCTTTTAAAGTGACGTGTTGCATGTTTTGGTTTCTTTTCTTTTTTAGAAATGCAACTCAACTGCACTTATTCCAGTCAGTCTCCTTACAGGTGACTGTAAGTGCTTTCTTTAGCTCGTTGGATAGTGTCTGGGTGGTGTTGGTTTCTCTCTCTGCTGCCTGTGACTCACTCTGAAACCCCATTGTGTTTTATTGCAAACACTAGCGCCACAGCGGACACATCCTTTTTAAAATCCTATCATGGTTAGACAAATAGTCTGAATCGCAGACTGTCACAACAAAGAAGGCCAGCGTTTGTCTTGTGGCTGCACTCTGCCAGAGTCTGAAGCGATGAAACTATCTCTGTTACAGGTTTTTCTTTCTGTTGGTGAAGATACCAAGTACCAAATGCAAAAAATAAAATAACTTTTTAAAAATCGACTAATTTTGAGCTAAAGTTGCTTTTTTATTTGCATATATCCTTTTTTCTCTTTATACAGAGAAGTGGATAAAAGTATTTTTGTGAAATCTTATACCAAATGTGGTAAAAGGTTTCAAAGCTCGGCCTATCTTAAAGACTGTCATAGGACTTCCATGGTAAATGTTTGATGACCTGGAAGTCTTGGAAAGATGCTTTAATCACAGCTAATAGCAGCTCTGGTCTCATATATACAGTCTGATAAACACAGGGCTGCACACTTCCCTTACCTCATATGCAAACCGCCTCACCTTCATCTGAATCAGAATTCAGATTTTCTGTTCGTGTGACCTGAAGTTCTCAGTCTGTGGTAAACAGAGCATGAATCATGCTTCTTGGCTGTTAGCATTTCAGTGAAAGATAAAACCTTGGTTGTGGTGTTATGTTTAAAGATAAAACCTTGTGTAGTCTCTGTCGCCACATTTTTAACCACTATTTCATTATTTACATTTCCCGTGCGTGCAAAGACATGACAAGTTCCCTCTCTGGTGAAGGTATTTTGCTTACGGTTCATTCACTCAGATGCTTAACTTTCATCATGCAGCACGTTACATGTGGATGGTTTGACACTGAAAGCCTGTTTTCACATCCATCTACTGAAGATTTGAAGTTTCCGGGCTCACCCTGAGTCCAGTTTAATCCATGAAAATGTAAGTTGATTTTGGGGCAGCACTGTTGCCTCACAGCAAGAAGGTCCTGAGTTTACATCCACCATCAGGCCGGGGTCTTTCTGTGCGGAGTTTGCATGTCCTTCCTATGTTTGTGTGGGTTCTCTCTTCCTCCAACAGTCCAAAGACGTACAGATAGTGGGGATAGGTTAATTGGAAACTCTAAATTGCCCATAGGTGTGAAAGTGAGTGTGAATGGTTGTCTGTGTCTATGTGTGTACCCTGCCTCTCGTCCCATGATAGGCTCCAGCCCCCCGCGACCCTGAAAAGGATAAGCGGCAAGTAAGATGTAAGATGATTTTGTGACAAGCTAACAGCTCGTCAAAAAGAAGAATGGATTTTACGGAGTGGGTCTTGCTAAAAGCTGTTAAAATGTTAAAATGTTAAAATATTTAAGCTGATTAACTGAACTTTTAAACCATTTAATTATTACTGTTAGCTTTCTAGTGTCAAAGTGCTATTTGTGATTAAAAGGACATCATATTCAGTCTTATTTATGATTGAAACCAGAGTCTGTCCAGTTCCTGAATTCAGAGAAAATGGAAAGCATCAACATACCTTTTACAATAACAGGATGACTTTGTACTCTAGTAAGTGGCAGAGGTCAATGTGATTATTAAATGCCATGTTTGCCAGTCTGCACAGCAAATCTGGCTGCTAGCTTACACAGGCTGCAAACAGACCTTACTTAGCAAGTTGAGCTATCTGATGTCTCCCCGTCGCTAGAGCTGCTTGTCTGTGCACGAGACTTGGACACCGGATCCAACAAATAATATTCACAAACAGCTCAAACTGGAATCAGTTTATTTTTGGACATCTCAGTAGTCGCATATGGAAGGAACCAAAAATAACTGGACAGGAAAACACTGCTCTTTCCATTACACCATCTGCTGAGGAGGTTTTCTTTCCAGCTTTTTTGGTGTCCTTATTTGTGTCTGTACTGTGGCTCACTAAATCAACTGCTCATCAACTGGAACAGTAATAGAAAAGATTTCAGTGAAATTTAAGGCCAAAAGTCAGAAGCGATATGTGACAAATTAAGTACACACCATCAGCCAATAGAGACACTTTTAGTAGAAATAAGCATGTGCATCACTTTATTGGTGTCTTCCATTGTTGTGGAGAAATTTTGGCCCACTGCTTTGCTTTTAAGACCAGGTTTTATGTTGGCATTTATTGGATAGTGGATCAGGGAAAGTTTGGAGAGATGAAAGAGCAAAGTGCTGCAGATCAGACTCAAACACAGGCCACTACACTCTAGCCGTGTGGCATGTGGTCGCCTATTCACCCACTGAGCTAAAGCGCTTCCCCCGGCCCATTCTTCTTTAGAACGTTGCTTCACTTCATTGTGGTGTGTGTGTTTAATCACAGCTCTCTTGCAGGTCCTGGTACAGTATTTCAATCAAATTGCAGTCTGGACTTTGGCCGGGCCTTTACAGGCATCTTGATTCTTTTCTTTTCCACCCATTTTGCTGAAGATTTGCTGTGGGCCAAGCTTTAGCTGTTGAACCTCACAAAAGAAGACTCCACTCTCCCCTTTGGTTTTGTCTGTTCAAAGGACATTGTTCCATAAGTCTTGTGGTTTATTCAGATATAACTCTGCAAACCTACGCTGTGATGCCATGGTCTTTTTAGAGAGAAGAGGCTTTCTCTGGGGAACCGTTACAAATAATCTTTTTCTAATTGTACTGCCATGAACTTTAACATTTAACATTCAATTCAATTCAATTCAATTCAATTTTATTTATATAGCGCCAAATCACAACAAAAGTCGCCTCAAGGCGCTTCATAGATACAGAGAAAAACCCAACAATCATATGACCCCCTATGAGCAAGCACTTTGGCGACAGTGGGAAGGAAAAACTCCCTTTTAACAGGAAGAAACCTCCAGCAGAACCAGGCTCAGGGAGGGGCGGCCATCTGCTGCGACCGGTTGGGGTGAGAGAAGGAAGACAGGATAAAAGACATGCTGTGGAAGAGAGACAGAGGTTAATAACAGATATGATTCAATGCAGAGAGGTCTATTAACACATAGTGAGTGAGAAAGGTGACTGGAAAGGAAAAACTCAATGCATCATGGGAATCCCCCGGCAGCCTACATCTATTGCAGCATAACTAAGGGAGGATTCAGGGTCACCTGGTCCAGCCCTAACTATATGCTTTAGCAAAAAGGAAAGTTTTAAGCCTAATCTTAAAAGTAGAGATAGTGTCTGTCTCCCGAATACAACCTGGAAGCTGGTTCCACAGAAGAGGGGCCTGAAAACTGAAGGCTCTGCCTCCCATTCTACTTTTAAATACTCTAGGAACAACAAGTAGGCCTGCAGAGCGGGAGCGAAGTGCTCTAATAGGGTGATATGGTACTACAAGGTCATTAAGATAAGATGGGGCCTGATTATTTAAGACCTTGTATGTGAGGAGCAGGATTTTGAATTCAATTCTGGATTTAACAGGAAGCCAATGAAGGGAAGCCAAAACAGGAGAAATATGCTCTCTCTTTCTAGTCCCTGTCAGTACTCTTGCTGCAGCATTTTGGATTAGCTGAAGGCTTTTCAGTGAGTTTTTTGGACATCCTGATAATAATGAATTGCAGTAGTCCAGCCTGGAAGTAATAAATGCAGGCCTATAGTTTTTGTTCTTTTGTGAATAATCTTTCTCACTGTACAATCAGACAGCCGTCTAGGAGACAGAGTCAGAAAAACTCCCTTTGCATTTGATTAGCAGCACAGATGCTATCACACTTCCTATGGAAGCAGTAAAGGTGTAATTAGTTTTTCACCCACTGCTTCTACTTTTAACATCAGCGATTTTATTTTCATTTTGCTAAGAGACATATTTTTTTTATTATTATTGTTCTTATGTTTTGTATAAACCTTTTTCAGTATGACTATAACTATGCATGCACATCTATGGCATGAGATCCGTCCACTGGCTTTTCAACTCAGTTCTCTGAGCCGTTGCTTTGTGTCATATCTCACTGGTGGCAGTCTTTAATCCTTTTGGCCAGCAGCCTGACGAAGAGAACATTGTTCAGTGTCTCAGTATTTACATCTCCAGTGTCTGGAGTTTTGCTGAGGAATGTCAGCAGCTGGCATTAAAACTCAGATCCAGCTTCCATTTTCTTGACCCTGACCGCTATTTTCTGTTTAGCCTCAAATATATTTTTTGTCTCATATGACAGTCTAAAGATGTTGTTGATACCTCGGTGTGATTTAATTTATTCAGAGTGCAGTCCTCGCTTTTATGTTACACAGGACACTTCTAGCATCACTTCTCATGACAGTTTTACACCGTCTTCGCTTTTTCTGCTTCCCACACAACACACGCTAACCCCAGAGCTTGTACTGATGGTTTATTATGTAAAATATCACCAGAAGCGAGCATTCGTATTTATAGCTGTGCAGACAGCATATAATCTTTCCTTAGATTACACAAACATCTGCAGAAGCGGAATTGGAGGAGAAGAGGAAGAGAAGTTGTGAAAAGAAGGAATAGAAAAAGAGGGGGGAAAGTCAGAGGTAGGTGAGGGAGGAAGTAGACCAAAATAGGAAGGGAAGAAAAACAGGGGAGTCAATGTGATAAAGAGATAAAGGAGGAGGAGAGGCAGGAGCAGAGAATGGGATGGGGGCAGGAACCGGTCTAAACCAGCGTGGTCTGACTCTTAGGGCTACATACCCCTCCCTCCCTCCTCATCTTTCTTCTGACTCAGACTGGCTGAACTTTTTCTTTTAGCGCTCCGTCATGTGCTCGTTGTGACCGGGAACAATTTGGATACACATTTCTCAGAAGTGTAAGGGGATCGACGGCCGAGTGAGGGCAGGGGTGGCGATCGCAGGACGATCCCACTCAGAGTGACAGGCAGGTGTTTCCCAACACGTTACATAACAAAGAGGGAGGGGTTCATAAGGAGAAAAATGGGGTGTATTGATTACCATCCAGACATGCATGGGATTGTTGAACCTCCACACATTCCTCTGGTGGGACAGTGTGTGCCTTTGCATTTGTTTTACTGTACGTGTTGTTTGTTCAGAGTTTCCATTAAAAAAAAAAACATGCATGTACCGATGAAGTATTTTCACAACACAAAAATATATATTTCTTGGAATATGAACAGTTATTCAGGAAAGTTGGTATTAGAAGGTTATAAAGCTCATATCATATACTACACTAAATAAATATATATTTATTAATCCTAATGGGGATATGAATTAACCACAGAAGACTGAGGTGAAAGGTGACAGTCCTGGAAGCTGCTTTAGCCAGTTGTTTGTGCCCTGGCGTCTCATGATACCATCCTTTGGTCTTGTTTTTGAATAAGTGGGAGCTGTTCTGAAACCTCGATATGGAGAGAGTGGGGGGGGCAGTGAGGTCAGAGGCAGCGTCTCAGTCTCTGGAACAAATTCTGTCTGATGGAACTTGGCTGTCAGTCACTGAGCTCATGAGAAACAACGCTGTTCCTGGAGTCAGTTGCCAGGTCCTAAACCTACTTCACTGACCTCTGGCTTCACTGGAGATTATGCAAAATCTATTAATATATCATGCATCGCATTCCCGTCTTCACTCGGCAGAGCAAACGTGGGATCCTTGCATGCTGCAGCCAGTTCGCGCCAGTTTGCTTCGGTTACATAAACGGCGTAAACAAGATCTCACAAGCACTTACGTAAAATGGAAGAATGTACTTTAAAAATAGTTGCTTAACTAAGTTACAAGAAGCATTCTCAGCCGAATGTAGTCATGAATTCATTATGAATAAAGGACCCCGGGGACCAGTTGCGTGACATTAAGTAGATGCATCGATCCACAAGTAGTGGACTGTTTTCACGACTTAACGCCGAGGTAGTGATGTCCAGCTGCTGATGAGGGCCCCTGATCCTGTTTGTGGGATTCCAGTCCATTGGGGTAGATGCTCTCAGCGAGGAGGCCCTGCTAGAGGTCAGACTGCTCACCTCTGACCTCGAGCGATAGCTTTGCCAGGAGCTCTCCTGCATGCAGAGCAGTAATCAGTCAGTTCTAGTGTGAAATAGTAATCTCTCTGTGCTGACTCTCAAGCTGTAGAACTCGTGACCAAAGACAGCTGTAAAGTGAAGGAGAAGCCTGGAGCTACTGCCTTTGTCTCTTCTCTTTTCTCGAGCTTACTCCAGTTTTTGCATGGTATTTACTGCACCGGGAGGATGTGATTTTGTCATGTGCCTTCCACTCAGTCCATGCAGTGGTCACCGAATACTTATAAACTCATAGAAAGCACATCATATGTAGCTTGCCATCACCAGTGTGTGAATGTGAATGGGTGAATGACTGAATGTAGTGTAAAGCGGTTTGGGGTCCATAGGGACTAAGTAAAGCGCTATACAAATACAGGCCATTTACCATCATATGTTTTCTACCTGGAGGTGTAAACAGACCTAATTGTGTCCAAGCACACAGCCACATGTGTGGATATTATTTTTCCAGGTTTTCTCTCCACGTGTCCTTTTCTGGTTGTTCTTGCAGACATCCTACAAACATGTAGGCATGGAAATTGTTGCAGAGGGGTATGACATTTTTATTGGTCCTAATCTATCAAATTGTGATAATATAAAGATATTTTTTTGTGATACCCCTGTTATCTGCTTCTGTCAGTCAGCCAGCCCAATGGCACTTTTGATTTGGAGGCTGCAAAGCTGAGGTCACTTCAGATTGTCAACTGATGGTCTATTTTGTTTTTAATCAAAATGCCACAAGGGTTAGAGTCTGTATAAACTCACTGTTACACAGTAGCTGAATACGTCCAGAGTGAGACTTCAGTAAGCTTTTTGTTTGTGAAAGTTGCTTTTGCAAAACCCCAAAATGACTGTGTGACACATAAGAGAATCAAAAAACCATCCAACTCTGACATCCTTCAGCTTTCAAGTGTCAAACGTCAGTGAAGAAATAGTGATTAAAAACAAATCCAAATCCTTCACCGCCTCACTGATTAGAAGAATATGCTCTATAATCCAAGTAAAGCATAGTTAAGTAAAACGGCTCCATTTGCCACAGCTGGAAATCAGTACCACCTGGACAGAGGCGTGACAGCCCCACTTAGTTTTTCCATTGCTCAACACTCCAGCTGGATTTTATTTATTACTCTGGAAATGCCTTTCTTGTGATAATCTATGTCTATATATAGATGTGCGTATAGAAAGTGTTGCATTTTCTTGCAATCTGTGTTTGCATCTGCGTCATAGCAATAGCTGCTTGAACAACACAGTTTGCCTTCCTATACAATAGGAGGTCAAAAATCTCCTTAACCGACAGCTTTTAAGTTGGCCTCAGGTGAAACATGACCTGTGCACCTCTCAGGTGTGCAATTCAAGATAAACCAGGCCTCTATACTGTGATCACTTTCCTGCCCATAAAACCAACTATCCCGCTAAGATAGACGCACAAATGTAGTAACTAGTGCACAGTCAGAATGTGATAATGACATCTCTTACTATCGCAGATGCAAACATGTGCACAGGAATGTGAATGGAAGCAGCTGAGCCTGTTGTTGCCCCTTGAAGAGCAGCGTGGCTGTTCAGGGAGATGTTTCAGTAACACAGCTGTGCAAACGACCCTTCTCTCGCTCAGTTCATTATATCCCAGCAAGCACTGTAGTAAAACGTAAATATTGCCCACGTTACTACTGTGTAACATTTTTGTGAGCCCTCTGATTCAGCCTCTACCGTAGGCCCATTGCACACACCTGAGAAACGGTTTGTGATGAAACGAGAACAGCACACCCGAGGGAGCTGTATTTAAAGCTGTGGTGAAAACATAGTGATCACCTTCTTCATGTGTTCCTGCGTGTGCCCACAGTATGATGCTTGAAGCCACTTTCCATATGACACAGCTAAATATCTGAGCCTTCATTCTTCGTAGAGGGAGGCGTGATTGCTGTTGCATTCTTTCTCTGCATTCAGATAGCTGTACCACATGCCAAAGGGCACCCCATGCCAAAACCCCCAGATCTGCAAAGGGCAGTCAAGGCGCTAAAATGACACCCCCCTCGCCCATGAGCCACCTCCCCACCCCAAATCCATCCGCTAACCTCGCAACCTCGCTGTGGTGCTCGGCCAGTGAGAAGCAGCGCAAACCGGCATGAGCCAGAGCTGAGAGCTCTGTCGCCCCCGTGCCCCACCCCCCCGCCTTCCTTGAACTTCTTCCTCCCATATGTGCACTCACACAAGATTACTGTGCTTATGAGGACTTGACGTTGTCTGTTTTTCACCCTCGATATAACATCGCTCTCTGAACACAGATGGAGTACATTTGCTAAAAGAACACTTTTGTTTCACTGCCAATGCTTTGAATGGACCGACTTCATTCCTGTCTTAAATGTGTCTGACTCTTAACCTGATATAAACAGAAATTTAAAAAGCATTTACCCCCACCCCCGCACGCCTAACCTAAACATTGTAATTACACTCCTAAGTATGAGTCTGAACTTAATATTAGGAAACAATATTCTAGTAAAAATGTCTCGGTCTTACAATCAAGAAGAGAAAAACAGTCACATTTTGCGCATACACTGCAAAACACACTTCCTCTTCTGTCCCCCCAAAACACTCTGACTGTTTTCAGCTGCATATGTTGATTGGCAGAAATTACAATTAACTCTTAGTGACCGCTGTTACGACTGGCTGAAAGTGAAGCTTATCACACATGGTTTTCCTGTATAGATGCCAAAAACCTTACACCCATAAAGTTGCATATTTCTTTTTTCCTGTTACTGAACCACAGTTGCAGTATGGTTGGTCGGTGCTGCGTGTGCCATCTGTGCAGGGCTGGTGAATACAATGGGATCACTTCACTGGAGTAAAAATTATTTCATGCCATGAGAATTTGTTACTGTGTGAGAAAAACACCCTTTTAGCCAGAGTGCTCCAAGCTCGCAAACGCTGGGAGATATTTTTGTGAGCCAACTTCCAATAAAAGTTTTTATTTTCTTGACCCATTTTCTTGAGCTTAGGTAAATGCGACAAATACTCCTGCACTAATGCAGCACAAAAAATATCAAAAATTAACATATATTGTGTAGGTCTCCCTCCTTTGACTTACTGTATACAAAAGCAAGAAGGGATGTAACCACTGTGACATCACCCTTTGATTTGAGGGCCATTTAAAAGCCACAAGTTCTACTTTCGTCTTTCTTTTTAGGCCGGATGTGAGCATGCTTGTGTTAAATGTGACGATTACCTTGATTTTGTGAAAACAGTGAAAACAAACATTCACAAACTCAGAGATTGTGAACTGTTTAACATATAAACAGTGGTAAGAAAGTTATTTTTTAAATAATCCCCTCATTTATTCTAGCTCGATTTGAACTAGATCTGTATTTGTACAAAAAAGAGAAAAGCTGAGGTAACTAATGGAATTTTTTGCCATTAACAAATAGTAACCCTTTTTGACCAACATTACCAGAGCAGTTATTAAGAAACTCAACATGACCCAGTCACTTGAGCAAGTTTCCACCATAAACTAATTCTGTTGTGACTTTTTTTTTTTTTTTTTTTAGCTGGACTGGGTAGTCTCACCCCGAGTGCTTTGCGTGTTGTGCCCACAAGTGTATTACCCCAATAATCTAATTTATAGCAGGGCGGCTTTTTTGTCATTTACCTAAGACACAGCTTTTGCACCACCTCCGCATTCTTCCGGCATGTTAAATCCAGTCATGTCAGACCGATATTTGACAATAGAGATGACAAACGGTCACCAAATATACAGACAGCAAATAGTTTCTTGACAGGGAACAGCCAAATACAAGGTAGCAGAGAAAGCACAGAGCAGAAGTCAGCAGTTTTTATGCATTCTGCTGTGCTGTAGCAGGGAAGAGGAGAGGTTCCTGTCAAACACATGAGGTGATCTGTCACATGCTGAGCAGGAAACAACGTCTCTGTGCTCACCGTACACCACATGTATCATGGTAAGTTTGGGTCTTCAGTGTCTGGGGTATACGTGCAGATGATTTTATCTGCATGACACCTGCGTGACACACAGACAGCAAGCTGGTGGAAAAAAAGACTTCCAAGTCGAGCTCAGATCAAGAGGTTACATATCCATACGATGCTGTTTAGCACTAGCTTCTGTTAAAGTAGCTCAAATATTTATTTTACTCAGTAAAGCTGTGAAAGGTACTTGGCTCAACAATTTTCTAAAAATGTAGAGATTTTTTGACTCTGCAATACTTAAATAGGGCTAAATAAACTGCAAGTAGATAGACAAGAGATAGATAGATACCCACTGAGATAGATAGAGAGGCTAATCTAAATGCAAAGCCTTTCTGGAATATATATATATATATATATATATACATATATACACATATATATATATATCTTCAGATAAATACAGGCTGCAGTTTTGGCCCACTTAAATGTGACCTTTCCCCCAGTGACATAGCAGCTTGTATGTCCAGGGACACAAACAAACCGTGCCCCCTCACCTGGATTCCCTCCTGCTACCAAATATATTTTATAACAGAGATGGTTCCTTGTCTGAGACAGAGGTTGTAAACCTCTCTCCTTTCCGGGTGGATGCTGTGTGTTTTCTTAGTGTTTATGTCTTTGTGTTTACCAAATACATGCAGGCTGGTTATTCGGGTCCCTCCTGTTATTGTCTTTGACCTAGTGATGGGTTCAAATGCTCCCTGAGACACTCCACTGAGATTTCTTTGTGAGCTGTGAAATGGTATGAAGCACAAATTTGGTTTTAGATTTTATGGTGAAAAACACAAAGAGATTTTTCTATAGTGTCGTGTCCACACTGATCCAGAGAATCTTATTAGTGAGTGTGGTGAGAAGACAAGTCAAACATACATTGCTGTGAAAAAGTATTTGCCCCTTTCCTTTCTTGTTTTTTATTTAATTGATTTGTCACATATTGACACATGACACATTTTCAATTCAATTTTATTTATACAGCGCCAAATCACAACAACAGTCGCCTCAAGGCGCTTTATATTGTAAGGTAGACAATATACATACAGAGAAAAACCAATCAAATGACTCCCTATGAGCAAGCATTTTGGTGACAGGTGGGACAGGACACAAACTGGTCTCACATTCTTCTTCAGGATTTTCTGGTGGAGAGCAGAATTCATGGCTCCATCAATTGTATCAGGTCGTCCAGGTCCGGAGGCAGCAAAGCAGCCAAACACCAACACACTACCGCCACCATGTTTGACTGTTAGCATGATGTAGCAGGACTGAGACCTTGATTCTGACTGAGGCAGGTGAGGCCTGGTGTTCTGGGTTCTGAGTCTGCAGACAAGTTATTTAAGTGATTTCTTAATTGTTTTGTTTTAGATTGATGTTTTACTTTTGATTTCAACCTTCTGAATGGTTCCCCAGGGAAATCATGTTTGGCAGGAAATCATTCAAATGTTGAAAAGGCAGAGATCCAGTATTTTATTGGCTGAACTTTGGATCGTTAATCACGAGCATGAATTATTTATAAAATATTTATTATTATATATATTGGTTATTAGATATTAGTGTGTTTTATTAACAGCTAAAATACACACAGAAAGCTTTTTTGAGAATGTATACGGTGTGGTGACATATGCCATAAGGGTGTGTTTGTTATAAGTAGGCTAACTTTGTATTCGTGGTTGAAACAGGTCCCCCCCCCTCCCTCTGTGTGTTCTGTCTCATCAAGCCATTTAAACTTGTTTGCGGTGTGCCGTTTAAAGGGCCATGTGATGTCACCACAGATAAGGCGCTGTAGTGTCGGGGAAATTCTAGCGCTCTCCTGATTGGCTGAGCACCAACTTGTTTTTTTTAATAAATGCGCTTGACGACAGTGTAGCCAATGAGAGGAGAGTGGGTGAGAACCTGATGTTCCAGCTGTCTGTGTCCTTACACATACACACAAGCAGTTTGTGTTTCACTTCCCCTTTGTTGCTGGTCTGATGCTGAAAGTTATGTTTGCTTCATGAACCCAAAAGTAAAAGCGTGAAATCGTTTACTTGAAACTGCTGCTTTCCCAGATACATTTCTGCGCCTTTAAAGGGCACTAGGTTTATACAGGAAGTCATTGAAATGAAATGAATCTACGTGCTGACATAATAACAAACAATAACATATATGTGCACAGAGGGCTTCTAATGTAAAGTGTTTTTGCTTTTTTTTGTTGTTAATGCCGATTGAGGTTATCAGAAAACGAAGTTCAGATGCAAATGTTGCATCCAGCAGCAAAGAGGCCAAAGGTCAGCGCTGTTTTTGTTGCTCACTGCTGCAAGCGTCACTAGAAGGAATTTCTGATTCATTGCTTCATGTCTTAAGCAGTTAAGATTTGCTAACCTCTGCAAAGTCAACACAGCCATTAGTTTTCTTTTGGACTTAACTGTGCATGTGGATAGTATTATAGATGTGCATCGTGTCCAATGGGAGAGCATTGTCACTGCATTCACATTTAAACAAACAACTTTCCATGTGCAAAGTCTAAACAGAAGTGATGGTTAAAATGTAAACAAGCAAAACAACACACACACACACACACACACACACACACATGCCCAAGTACATATACACATACAAGTCAGGGAAAGCAAATACATGCAGGAAGGCATCCCACGCCAAAAGAGAACACTCGCACCCACGTGCCTTGTCACATGGTTCGACACACACATCCTCCACATGTTATTACAATTAAATGTCTACAGCCTCACCGCAGCTGGAGCTGCACACAGGAAGCTGAATGCATGCATGCATTCATGTGAGTGTGCGGACTGCACGCCTAATATTTGCAAAACAGTTGCCTGCTGTTTGTTGTTGCCGTGCTGGTGCAAATTGTTAATTTCACATGTAATTCGTATGCTCGTGCACATCTTCTGCTGAAGTAGATTTCTGTGCTTTTATGTCGGTGCACACTTCTGCGCACATCTGCTTTGCTTATATCGGGAAGTTTGCAAATAATTAAAAAAAAGAACAGAGACAAAAATTTGTCCATGACGGCTCAAATGTTTGCATAATAGTGCGATCGCAGCAAGATCAGAGTTCAACGTGACTCCTCCTCTCCTCCTGAGTGTGAACAAACTGTACTGCACTGTACTTTCAGATCTGATCACAAAGCAGTTGTATTTATATGTACTGTGCAGCGTTGTGTGTGTGTGTGTGCTGGAGTGTGTATCTTCCAGATTGGGGAAAGGAAATTATTGCTGAGAACAAATATTTATGGTCATACACATTGAAAGGGAAATAAATGACTGCTTCTTGTTTTTTAATGCACATTTTATCCATTATTCTTTCACTAATCAGGAAAATATCTTACAAGGATTCATATTTTTTAATATATTTTCTATGCCATAATAAGGTTCTTTAATCATGAATGCCAGTCCTGGTGTTAGCTAGTCAGTAGTGTGGTCTGCAAAATGCTAAGATGCTATCAAATGTCACATTAATCAAAATTCAAAATACAAGTTAAAGCATTCAATCTTGTAATATGATCATGACCAGTGATGTACCTGCATTGGTTTTGTCTCCTCATACGTTTGCACTTTTTGCCTTTTTTTTTTATTCTAAAATTTGTTATCCTTTATCACATGCTTCATCCTTGTGCATCAGCTGTATCGCTGTTCATCAGAGTGTCACAAAGTCTGCCTTCATTCCTCCATCCATCGAGGCCATCCTGCCTTACTTTTCAGTTGCTAGTTTTCCTGAGTTAGGATCAGATATGACACAATAGGCCTTCTGTGTCCCAGGCATTCTCACGCTTCACTGGTTTCAGGAACAGGTAGTCTTTGTCGTCCCTCAGCTAAACTCATATCATCACCTACCAAGTTGGACTACTATCACAAAACAAGATGCAGGCCAACAAAAACATCTAACCCGGTCCTTTATTCTCATTGGTTTTCCTCCATCATCTAGGCCTTTATCTTAATTTCTGCTTCTCTTTTCGTGCTTTTGAGTCTTCCACCACTATTATCTCAACATGTATTTGCCTTTGTAGTCAATTGCAATGTTGCGTCACCAAAAAGGTATTTAAAGTGTTAAAAAAACACACACATTTTACAAACAGATCAAATGTTTAAACTAATAAATGTATCAGTTAAAAGAAAGAAATGGAACCAAATGTTTTTTAAAAAAAAAATCTTTTTACAACAGTCTGTAAACATCTGAGGAAACCTGTATGTTCTTTTTTATATTTTTCATTTTTATGATGCTTCAACTGTTTGCAGAAGCTGAAAGGTCTGAGCAGGTCAGTTCCGTCCATTTTAAATTAGCTTTGACCCAGAAAAGTTGACAGTGTTTTTGCATCATGTTTAATTATTCCTTCTTATCGCATGATGGAGCTTTAACCTGTATTTTTGGATGGTCTGGTAAACTATGTTCATGGACAATGAATGTGTTCATGAGCCCCCGAAGGTTACGGGCATGAGCTGTGGATTTTAGCCTCCAGATTCTCTGAACATTTTAATGATATTATGTAGTGTAGATGATGAGATGTTTAACGTCTTTGCAATTTTACTTTGACAAGCGTTATTCTGAACATTTTCCACAGTTTGTAGTAAGTTCATCTTAAATGCTCTTTTTTCACATAATGCAGCCAATTAATCTAATTAGTTGTAAATTTTCCCTTAACAATTAACTTTTCCAGGATTTTCTTGCCACAGTCCCAACTCTTTCGACACACGTTTTTTTTTAAATGTTTTTATGTTCTATTGTGATTAAAATATGGCTTTATGAGATTCCATTCTGTTTTTATTTATATTTCTCACAACACTACTTTTTCCAAATGGGGTTGTACATAATCCACAGTAGCTGATTTCCAGTGTTTTCAGTGTTTTCAGTGTCATTCTAATGCTCGAAACACTCACTTGGACTTTTACAGTTTTTTCTGATTGCTTAAGCACATTTTTTGTAACTATTGGCTATTTTTGCAAAACTCTACACACAAATAAGAAAACCTGTCACCCAATTATCAAAACATTGTAGTTCTCTTGCAAAAGCGAACACAGCTAGATTAACTCTTCACACCTTCGTAAAAATGGTGTTTTCGTATCAAACAGTACACACAAGCCATCATCTACTAAGCACACAATGCGCTAACTGCACACTGATGGTATGAATAAAAAACACATCTGGCTTTTGCTTTCTCTGTGCACAAGGTAGGCTATGTCAGTTAACTTCAAGTACTATTATTCACACACATCAAAACAAACATAAGTGTTTATTTCCAAGTATAGGATTATTTGCAATCGCCATATTGACTATATGGGTTTCTTGTTCTGCAGTGAACATGCTTCCTCTGCCCCCAGCATCTGGTCGTCTAGCAATTCTGTAAAGTAACAATTTCAGTATTTTTACATCTATGGTATTGTTGTGCTACAAATCTTAGTGCAAAGTGACTGTACTAACTGATTCTCATTTCAAAATGTCCTTATGATGCTTGCTACAGAGTAGTGGCTCGAGTTAGGCTGAACCCGTTGGCCAGCTTCCCTCAGGGTCATTCCACGGTTGATTACATGGTCCACTATTGTAGCTCTGATGTCATCAGCAATTCTATTTCTTACTCTTCTTACCCTTCCTCTCCCCCCTCCTCGTCCTCCTCTCCCCCCTTCTCATCCTCCTCTTGCTCCTCCTTGTCCTTGTCGTCCTCTTCATCCTACTTCTTCACCTCCACGTCCTCTTCCTCGGCCTCCTCTACTTCTCACTCTTCCTGCTCCCTCCATTGTACTCCACACACAGAGCTTACCTGTATTATAGTGCTTAGGCTGATTGCAAAGTGAACTAATTATCTAAAAAAGTTTTCACAAGTGAAAGTGTGCCAGACAGTTGGCAAAATAGTGTTAATGATAGCCATACATGTGTATAATTTTGCTAGGAGTGTGTTGGAAATTTGGTAATTGAGTGTAAGCAGTGAGTTGTGCCTACAGTTTTGCAAAGTGTGTGTTACAAAATTGCAAACTGAGTGCAAAGCAGTGTTTGTGCTTTTAGATTTGCAAACTCAGTGAGTGGTTTTGCTATAAGTATTAATAGTTTTAGGAATTGTGCTATAAGAATCACAGTTAGGGTTTAAGCATTCAGAAAAAACTGTAATGGTCATCTTCTCAGTGTTGTGTGTTTATGTGACCTGGACGAGGGATTAAAACAGCTGAGCGACCTTCAGACGCTCCAGCTGGGTATTTGGCAGCAGTAGAAGAGAGGAACAAAGAGGAGAAGGAGGAGATAATGGGGTCTCCCATGGGGTTCTGGTGGGTGGATGTCAGGGGTACATCAGGGGTGGAATTTGCTTTCCCAGTTCTGTTTCCACAAAACATTCCCCACTGAGTTTCTCCTTTCCAGAGGGAAAGATCCAGATTGCCAAGCTCACAGTTGTGCTGTGGTGTTATTTTACAGGGGTTTACACACAGCTAATACACTAATGCAGTCAGCTGATGCAACTTGACAGTAATAACTGTTGTCTGGCTGAAGTTAAAGGGGAACTCCATTTAACAGCAGTTATGTAGTTGCCAAGCTGCTTCCTGAATTATCAGGAAAATCCTTCGTGCTCTGTATCTCTAACACTGGTTTCACGCTGCTGTCAGACTTTTCCTTCCTTATCTGCCTGGCACCTTGTGATGTTCATTATTCCTTTAAAAAGACACTGATGGACTTTTGCATGTTGGGAAGTTTAAACTGAAAAAGAAACCAAACTCTGAGCAACCTAAAACTATTCTATGCACGCAGTATTAATTCCTATCAACAATACGGGGAAAGCCTGGGACTAAATGATAGATAACAGGTAATAATGCATTACTGGTAAGGCGCATGCAAATGGGAGGCAGAAATAGCCTAACCTTCTGTTTAAGTGTCATGTTGAAGGTGTTATCGTTTAGGGACATTCAAAATGAAACTAACTGCTAGTGAGGGAAACAGTGTTCAAACAGAGAGCATGGCACTAGGTGCCAAGTGTCCCTTTATTAACACATAAGAAACACCTGTTCAAAAGCTCTTTAAAGCAAATATCTAATCGGCCAATCCCATGGCAGGTGCAGTTAGGCATGTAGACATGGTCAGGACTGAGTGCTGAGGTTCAAACTGAGCATCAGAATGGGGATGAAAGGTGATTCAAGAGACTTTGAACATGGCATGTTTCATAGATGGGTTGGTCTGATTATTTCAGAAACTGCTGATCTAGTGAGATTCTCACTCACACAACTCTTTGTATGGTTTACAGAGAATCGTCGAAAATTTCTCAACAGGAGAATGATCGCACAGCAGAAACTCAAATAACCACTTTTTACAACCAGTGTGTGCAGAAGAGCATCTCTGAATGTACGTCATTTAAAACATTGAAGCAGACTGGCTACAGCAGCAGAAGACCACACTGGGTGACGCTTCAGTCAGCTAACAGAGTGACCTCTGCACTCTATCTGTCATTTTACATCAAATTACTAATCAAGAAAAAGCCTCAATAATATAAGTTACATTTACGGTGTGGTGGGAAAAGCAAGTCTTCGTTAACACTATTTAAAAAGGTTCACAACTAACGAAGGCAGGATAAATGTTTTTATCCTTTACAAAGTAAGAACTGTAATCATAAGAAAGCAACAAAACAGGGTCACTGGGTTCAAATTAACTCAGCTAAGAAGAATGTGTTGTCGACTGTTTGACGGGAAGCTGACAGACTGTCTGACCGGTTTGAAAGAAGAAAACATTGACGAGAGACAGAGATGTACTGAAATACAGCCGTGACAGCCTCCCTCTTCGCACGTTCACTCCTCCCCTATGAACCTGCGATCCACCTCATGTTTTTGTGAAAGACGACTCCCTGCTCACCAACACCTGGGCTTTAAAAGCAGGCGCACTGCCAATAGAAAGAGAAAAACAAACCAGACAGGTTTCGGCTTTCCCTTCAGTGAAAAACAAACGTGAGAGAAGCGAGTGGGAGGAAGGAACAGAGAAAGAGAGAAAGAGGTGAGATTGTTTGGCCTCTGTTTCATCCTTCCAAGCTCACCATATGAGAGTTGTTTTACTGCCCTCCGACAAGGGACCAGCAGGATTTCCCCTGAAGTAGCAGTTTACTGTAAGCTTGTGGGTGTGGGGGGTGGAGATAGGTCTGTTTGTCAGGGTAGACCGCTCCAAGTTCTGTGAAAAAGTAGTAGTCCAATTGGGTGGGAGGTTGTGTACTAGTAGCAAAGAGGTCACAATTCCACAAAATCTCATCTATACTCCAAAAGTCTTCTGTGGCAGTCAACGAAATAATGAGCTCAACAGATGCTAGGTGGAAAAAACTAGGCTCTAAAAGCCATAACATTTCATTTGTGTTTGTTTTTTAAAGATCTAATCATTTCAAACAATTACAGCAAAATAATCAAACAAATAAATGAAAAATGGAGAGAATTTTTGTTCTGGGTATTTTTTTTTTTGCTTGTTTTTCTTCTTCTTTTCTTCTTTTTTTTGTTTTGGTCTTCATAAAAATGCAGCTGCTTCTTCTGGTGCATTAGCCAGACAGGGTTTTAAAAGAGAAACAGACAACAACAAAATGAATACATCCTCTGTGCCATCACGTGGTCTGAAATTTCTCCATTGGTTTCTTAGAAAACCGGTCTGTGCATGTCTGTGCAAACCTCTGGCACTGCATCCTCTCCAGGGCATGAGCGGAATAAAAACACTGCAATCCTCCAATCGTGACATCACTCTCAGCTCAGAGTGTCCAAAGGCATAAATCGAGAAAAGATGTGGAAATGAAGGCAGGTTATTCTTAAACGCAACAGTCTGTGCTTCTAATTTCAACTTTATAGCTGGGCTACAGTAAAACTCAGAGGTCAGCTTATCCAGCGCAGTAGTTGTTGTGCTATATTTCAGTCTGACTGGCAGAAAAGTAATGCTAGTCCTGCTAAAACCAAACAGAAACGGCTGCGTTTAAAGCTCAGCATTTCATTTATGAGACAAACTATCTGTATTAAATATGACCAATGAGGAAGATTTCAAAGTCTCTCTAGCTACATGCCTACGAAGCAGTTCTTAGTCACAGAGAGAGACTGTAAATCTTCATGTCACCACTACAGTGGCATCAGATACTGATTTACATCACTGGGTTAAAGTCTAATCATCTGTTAACTGCACTCCTGTTGCAACTCAGTCTCTCAGTGCAATGTTAAGTGCCTTAAGAAATCCATGTATCAGTTTTTCCAGTTTGATTAGTAGAAGTGCAGACACACATAAATGTTTATCGTCATATCGTCTATTTTATCTCTGCACCTTGGAACAGTTCATCAGCTAACAACTTGAAATTCAAATGACAATATTAAATAGCCAGCTTACTTACAGCGTGTGGGTGCAAGTGTTAGAGTGGGCAGGAACTAAAAACAGCCCCAAACTGTGTTTGATATGTAAGGCCAGCTTGACAATAGCAAACCTTATCTCAGAGTTACAGCGATAAAGTGGCTACAGTGAACTCAAGGCTCTTTATATTGTAAGGTAAAGACCCTACAGTACAATGAGCAAACACTTGGTAATAGTGGGGAAGAAAATCTCCCCTTTAACAGGAAGGAACTCTGGCAGAATCAGGCTCAGGAAGGAGCAGCCATCTGTGGTGATCGGTTCAGGGTGAGGAGAGGGAGACGGGACGAAAGGCAAACAGGACGGAAGCTGTCTTTTCTCATCCACATAAGTCTGCCAGCAGTGCCTTCAGGATCAGAATCAGAATACTTTATTAAAGGAAATTATGTGGGTTACAGTTCCAGTACAGTCCCGGGCATTGCACAAATCCCTTTACCTCATAGTGCAGCACTGCACGAACCAGCTGACCATTATTTATCCCTTATCTCCATGTTATCAGGTTCAGAAGTATAAAACGTTTTACTTTCCCTTTTAATTTGCAAGAACAGCAGCAGTGAAAGGGCTGAATCAGAAGGAGCACTTTGATTACAAGCAGCAAAATTAAAGTGTCTGTGTATGTTTATGTAATTTTTTATAATGACTCTGTCTTGATGATTGCTGGTTTTAGTTTTTTTTTTTAATATATATATTTCACACAATAGTTACAAGAATTTGTGAAAGTGAAGGAATTTGGGTCAACACTGATAACTGTCCAGTGATGAAGTTGGCTCCACGTGATAGTTCTCAGATACTGAACCTGATTTCTCCTTAATGGAAAATAAATAGTTACACAGCTCTTCTAACCTTCTCATGCTCTACTCTTATTTTTGCTTTTCCATCCCACATTTCTAATGTAAACAGACATACAGTAACATGTTGCAAATTGTTCGTGCAAAGACTGGAAGAATGGTATGAATAACATCATCTGGGATTCATTTTAAGTTTGTTTTTTTCGTGGGAAGCGCTCACTAAATCTTTGTGTTGGTATGAGAAATACAACATCATTCTTGTCATCAGTCTCCTCCGTCCTGCCAGCGTTTTGATGAATTGAGCAGAACCTCATGTTTGGTTTCACATCTGGACTGAGGTGTTGTAAATGTGAGATAAACATACCAGCAGGTTGAGCTATACATATGTGATGCCTTTCAGTGACTGAAGTCATCCACATCACAGATTTTTACACGTCATTTTTATTATTTTTAATGAACATTATCAATTACAAACATGTTAACACTAGGTTTGGCTTTTGCTCTATTTGGTGAGGGTTACGCACACTATATGAAAGATGGACACAGTTACTATGATGTCACACGTTGACTTCTGAAGTTCCACTTTGAAACTCGGAGATGAGTGTTTGTGTTGTCATGGTAGCAAAAAAATCATGTATGATTAGGGGCTAGTCTGCTCATTGGCTAACGACTTGTGATTGATACGTTGTTAGCCAATGAGCATGCAGTCTCAAATATTAATCTGCCGCAAAAAATCTACCATGTTGAAACATAGGATGAAATAGATTTAAGTCAGGGGTTAAGTCAGAATCCATTTTCCCATAGACTTCTATAGAAGCAGATGCCTTCTTGCAATCTGGTGGCCATCAGATCCTGTTCAGATAATGTTTAAAGCACATCCACACTGGCTTCTTTCCAACTTAGAAGCTACAGCCATGCTTTATACTGTTTGTGGTTAGGCATTAAAAATGAATAGCTTAGAAAAATATCATGATTTGGGTTAAAATATACACGAGTGGCCACATTTTTCAAAAAGTGTTAAAAAATGTTACTACTTTTGCTACAGAAAAAAATGTGGTTATAATGTTGCATATATTTTCTATTGAAGTGCATTGTTTAGAAATAAGTGTTCGCTGACTTGAAAAATCTCAAGTCAGGTCATGACTGGTCCATGAAGTGTCACGAGACGATACGCGACACTGACCCACTATTATCTCATCAACGAGATGTGGTAAGTTCAATATTCATTTACCTCTCTTTTTGGTCTCTTCTAGGGAGTGACGGAAGTATTCCACCTTTTTAATGAATTCATGACATATTTAACCCTTTAAATCCGGTCGGAGCAGGCACGCTCCGTTTTGCATAACTATTTTTAAATCCCGGTAGAACTGAAACCACGTAAGCTAGCGCAATATTTTTTTTTTGCATATGAAACCGGAGGAGTTGTACTTACATCTTATGCCATCAGCTTGTCCTAGGTCACAGTTTCCTTCTACGTATAGCTTTGCAAAAACTGCAAAAAAGGCGCTTGCAGCAACAAAAACATAATATTCCAGAAACACGCTTTGCCGATCCTATCAGGTGTTTGTAACACTTCCTACGTCCATCAGCGCAAACTATCGCATGTCCGTCATGACCTGCCCGAAACTGGAAGTGACGTCATTTTGCAGAAATGTAGTTTTTTTTTTTTTACCATCAGGGCCTTATGAGCCTATAGTTGTGTTTTTAAAAGTTATGTTTGACTTTATGATTTTCTGTGTCGTTTCTGGGATGCTTAGGACTAATATTGCACTGCTGGAAATAGTTTATTTTGATGCATATGTTGTTTTTTTTTGCAAATTTGCATTAAAATATTTATTTTCGTTTTTCCTGCAGTATATAAAAATTGGTGTATTTCAAAAATAAAACTATGAAGACACTCAAAATATATTTCCTGTGGTGGGAAACTATTTTGTGCAACTTTTTTGTATTTACAGTTTTGAGGGATAAGCCTCTTAAATTTCTCTAACTAGAAATATGTGTTAAAAAAAACAAAAACGATTTTACATTTTTTTGTAGTTTATTGCACTTTTCTGCAATTTATGTAGTTACTATGCACTTAATGCATACATATTATTAAAATTTGGGCTATAATGGTTGTATTGATGTATAGCAACTTGAAATGCTCCCAAAAATGGCTCCACAACATGTAAAAATATAATATAAGCTCTGGCGGACTTGGTTCTATGGTAGGTCTTAAAGGGTTAATAAATTACTTAATTATGTATTTGGTTGACTCATTTTGGCACTCATGACCCTTCGTATACCACCAGCTCTGGCTTGGTTTATCTGGCTTGCTTTGTTTTAAAATGTAAAATAAGCCAGAGACAGTCCACAACAATCAAAGCATTGCTTCATGATGTTCAGAAATGCTCAAAAAGCCTATACTGCTGGGTTTAAGGTATTGTTTGACATCCTCTCAGTTTCAGGGTGTGCATTTCTCAAGTAGCACTTAACACAGCTAAGGCTGAAGAGAGTGTCTTGGTTTCGAGTGTATTTGTTCATAAGCCAAAGCATAAATCAAATTAAATCAAGTTCAACGCTGATATGGTAGTGCAATAAAAAAAATCTAAATTATGATTCATCGTCACCCGCTCACTTTTCACTGAAATCCAAACCTCAATTAAAAGTCTCTTTAAGTATCTGACCTTGAGGAAGTATTAACAGTGCAATATGAAAAGAAATGAAAGACAACTGGTGATAAGATCATTCTGTCAACGCTGCTTTATAACAAACAAGTTAAAAGAGACGAGGTAAAGTTGCTAAAGCGTGCCTTTACTTCCTCTTCAGATGCTGTGGTTTTGGAACAAAATGTACAGCTTTCATCCTCCTAAACTGTTATGTACTGTAGGTGAGAGTGAAAGTCAGCTCGCAGCTCTGTGTTCTGTTCACTAAACCACTAAAAATAGCTCTTGTGGTTTGGAAATGATAAGACACACAGGACATATTTGACTTCAGGCATTAAAAGTAGTAGAGAGCCCTTTTAAATTGTCTGCTTTCTTTATCTGTCTGTGTGCCATCTGTTTAAATTTTGCACATCATTCAACTTTATAGCTTTCCACAGCTGAGATTATAACCTGCACACCTCAAACAAGGCGGAGAGCACCTGAGATAGCGTAAAATGTCTAAAATCCAAGGTCAGTGAAAATAGCTTAATGGATTCTGTGTCCTGTACAGCATACAGTTATATAACTAGTGAAACACATGCAGCTAAATTAAGCTTCCACCAAAAAGGTACAAAGGGCAGAACACAGTGACAATAAAATGCTATGTGGCTTTTAAATAATGTGCACACAGGTGTGATCTTTGTAGCCATAAAAACCTGACACATTTAAACAGCATTACAACTATAGTGGCACACACAGATGTGTCGTAACTGAAAACACTTTCTCCATCCAGCAGCACTTCTATCAGGTCACGTTGTCTGCTCCTTTGACCTCCGTGAGCTTCAGTGTCACATGACTAAGTTTCTAATGAACAGGATGCAGGAATGGGTTTGCATCCAGTGGGTTTATCTCTTGCTAGAAGAATCAAGTTTTTTAGCTCCTCTTTGTTATACTTTTACATGTTTCCTCATAACCTCTGTCTTCTAGATACTTGCACAGTACTTGCATTTCATGCCTAACCCCTCTGCAGATTGGTTCCAGTGGTAATGGTTTGCACATTTTTGTGCTGCATGAGTGTTTAAGGAAGAGGGTGAGTTGACTGGTGGGCGTACAAAACCGGACATAGACACACTGTTTGTGGTTCGATTACAGCAGCAAAAGCGCTAAAGTAAACGTTAGAGAAAGTTTATAGTTACTTATTACTGTTTATGTGCTTAAATATTTGACCAATGGTGTTTCTCTAACCATCCATCCATTTACTTATCTGCTTATCCAGTTAAGGGTCATAGGGTGCCTGGAGTCAACCCAGCTGTCATAGTGGATACACCCTGGACAGGTCACCAGTCTACCGCTAACATAGAGACAGAAAAGCATTCACACTCACACCTAAAACCAGTTTAGAGTCTCCTCTTAATCTCACAAGGTCAGGTTAAACATGACAATAAAAATGCTAATCACACTTGTTTGCTACAAGCAACTAGATCAAATTAATGGCACTGTGTTATCGGTCAACACTTGTGGAAGCAAAAGAAGCACTTATGTGCATGTGGCTTTTTTTACTTTGTAACTTGAAAATTTACACTCAGATTTATTTTTGTCATACAGATGAAATGAACTTCATTGCATTAAATGTGTGTCTTTAAAGTCTGAGTCAGATTTAAAATGCTACGCAGTGAGCAAAAGTCACCTTTATGCTACATTTCATGAATCCGTCTTCAAACAAGAGCTGAGTTCAAATAGGAACTTTTTTGTTGATATGTGACACACATAGGTCTACTGTGTAAACCTCATGGCGTGTCTGCACACTGAACTTACACAGCTTCTTTGCAGTGACTTGGCCAGTAGGTTATTTACACGGTGGCTCAGAACAGAGCATAAATCAGCTTTTTTCCTCAAAAATTCCAAATTACAGATTTTTACAGATACTAAAATGTGTTAATAGACCTCTCTGCATTGAATCACACTTGTTATTAATCTCTGGCTCTCTTCCACAGCATGTCTTTTAACGTGTCTTCCTTCTCTCACTCCAACCGGTCACAGCAGATGGCCCCGCCCCTCCCTGAGCCTGGTTCTGCTGGAGGTCTCTTCCTGTTAAAAGGGAGTTTTTCCTTCCCACTGTCACTAAAGTGCTTGTTCATAGGGGGTCATATGATTGTTGGGTGTTTCTCTGTATGTATTATTGTAGGGTCTACCTTAGAATAAAAAGCCCTTTGAGGCGACTGTTGATGTGATTTGGCGCTGTATAAATAAAATAGAATTGAATTGAACTGAAATATCTTCAATATCTGTAAAAGTGTAAAAGCCACTTCATTAATTACACTCTGCTAGTACTTGGTTAGACCACCTTTTGTCTTCACACCTGCTTTAATTCTAATAGATTTAACACAATGCTCAAGGACTGTGGTTCATATTGACATGACAGCATCGCACAGTTGCTGCAGATTTGTCACCTAAACATCCATGACGTGACTCTGCTGTCCCACCACATCCCAGAAGGACTCTACTGGACTGAGATCTAAAGGCCATGGAGTCTATTTGAGTATAATGAACTCACTGTTATGTTCAAGAAAACTGTCTGAGATTATTTGAGCTTTGTGACGTGATGCATTATCCTGCTGGAAGCAGCCATCAGAAGAAGGTTGATCTGTGTGAGTGCACTAAAGGGATTGACGTGGTCAGTAATAATATTCAGGTCTAGGCTGTGGGGTTTAAATAAAGTCTAAAGTGTGCCAAGAAAATATCCCACACATCAAGACCACAGACATGAACTGTTGAGGTGAACTGATACAAGGCAGGTAGGATCCACATTTTCATGGTGTTTATGCCAAATACTGATCCTACCCTCCAAATGAACAGTGGTGGGAAACGCAGCATCAAAAAGAGCAGATTCGGACCAAAACCTGAGCTATAAATGTTTCTCAAGGACTCAAAGGAGCGCTGGTCATTTACTTTCCCTGTAAAGATTTTTAAAACAAGTCAGAATTTAAACCGTCAACTTTCGTCACAGTTCCTGGAAATATGTTTTCTTGTGGGAAAGGAAATATTAAAGAGGCACTGGGGAGGGATGTGCATCATCATTTGGGATTTCATCTGTAGTGTCAAAACCAAAGATCAGTTTAGCATGTTTACAAATATTTTCGACCATTTCTTAAGATGGAGACTCACGCGTATCTACGTGTGTGTGTTAATCACAAAATACTTCAGTCTTATTTATGCAGCATTAAACCACATTGCATGTTATTCTCAAGGCACTTTACATAAGCAGAAACTCCCAACAGTCCAATATATAATAACACAGAAAGGAAAATACTTTAACAGACAGAACCAGACAGGATGGGTGGCCATCAGTTAAAACAGCTGAGACTAGAAGAAATAATTACAGCTTACATAATGAAAATGTAGACATTCCTCAACTGTCTCCACCGTAATCCTCATGGACCATCTCAAATAGTAAATCAAAATCTAATGTATTTAATTTACTTGAAGTTGAATTGTTTATTGTATTACTTATTTATCACGTTTCCAGTTAAACATTTCCCTGATTTTCATGATTTCTAAGATCATCATTTTGGCAGCTGCTGTATACACCATGTAGTGTACGGGTAATGTGTCCTCTTGGGCTGTAATATGTAAATATTTTTGTAGTCTGCAATTAATGATGCGAAAATGTAGCCAGTAGGCGACCTGTCATGGGTCTGTGTCTGTGGCCCTGTAGCTGGGACAGGCTCCACCCACACCTCAATGACCCTGAACTGAATAAGTGGAAGAAATTGGATGGATGTAAAAATATTCTTAAATCTCCAAACTTGACATGAGTCCATGTTTGTCTCATCATCTTTATCTTATTGACAGTGACAACAGCTCTGTTTATCTGACGGCTCTTCCCTTGATTAGCCTTTGTTTACTTACCCATAAAGCCTGACGTCAGAACCCAGGATAGCCCTTCCTCTCGAGGGACAGCCACACTGATGAACTGTGAGAAGCTGACACAATTAAAAACATACTGTAATATCATTTCTGTGTTTGTTTTTCCAGATTTTTATAAAATAAATAACATTATAAACTGAAATTAAGACGAACAAAACTTAGGCCTGTGGGGCACAAAAGCAAAGGGGGAGATCTGAGAGACAGCCAAAGAAGTACTTGTGTGCATGTTCACAGCGAAAAAATATTTATGGCAAAACAGAGAAAGATGACTAGGCCTCAGTTGTCTAGGTAATACATTATTTTTGCAGTATATAAGCAATAAACAATTCACATTATTGCTGCTTTTCATTCTTTTGCAGATGTAATGCTGAAGCTACATTTGCCTTGTGTTCACACACAGCAGATGTTTGAGCTCTCTTCCCTCTTTCCATGAGCCAGAGAGGCATAAAAGTGCACCAGCAAAGCACTGAAAGCATGGATAATGTGCATTCTGGGGTCAGACACCAGCTTTAATTGTTACCCTTTTATTTTTCCCAGGGAAGTGGGCTGAAGCTATACAAACTCACACAGAGGGCGGATAGTGCCGAACATTAACTGAACACAATTGATGGAAACAGTAAAGATTCAGAATTGCTGCCTAGTGCCCTATTTGTACCACACTGAGCCTACAGAAAAATGACTAACACTATTTACTAAACAAGAAAAAATAGTTTCAAAAATTCTGCCATGAAACGTGGTTATCATGCAAAATGTTTTCTAATTTGACGCTATTTATGTCTCAAACAGCATCAAATGTGGCTTTTATGCACACATTTAGTAGTTTTCACCCATCAGGATGTTAGCCTGATAATTAAATGCCTTTGCTCATATATTATTTTTAACATTACATTTTTTAGCTTGCTTATATAATTGGGAATGAGTAAACAGAAGTGACTCTGCGTCAATAATCTCACTGACCTAATGACCTAAAGCAAATAATGTGACCAATAAACAATGAAGCAGTTCTGTTTCTACACACTCACTCAAAATTGTTTCTAATTCTTTGCTTTTCTCCCTATCAGCTCTTGTTGACCGCAGAAAGGTCAGCTTAACATCGACCCCTAAAGTGTCAACCAACCACAGCCTGCCTCCTTCCCCTGCAGGGAGTTACACCTCCTCTCAGCAGATCAAATCTCTCCAAACAAGGACTCTCTCCTGGCGCTCCAACAATAAGTCCGAGACAGGGCAAACCAAATTACTCCCACAATAACATTTACTTCTCAGGCACTTGAAACCTTTATCCAGCTATTGGCTCCGTGCAGCAGTACACATTCTACTGTAAAGCATCACAACAGGAAACGAGAAGTAATGAGGTCAAGAGTTAGAAAGATAGTGACCTGGTAAAACTAATGACAGAAGACAAAGCATTGTGGTAATTAGTGAACGGACAGCAGAGGAGAAAAACAAAACAAAACATAATCAACAAAACTAATCTTTTAAACCTCCCTTAAAAGTTACTTGTAAACTGTGGAACTCATTTTTACTGCCTCAAAAACAGTTGAATTATTTACTAATCATATTTTAGAAAAGTATTTTCATTAAATGTATTTGAAATTTAAAAGAGCCAACCATGCCATGAAGTATTGACAATCAAGGCAATCCATCCATTCTCTTCCACTTTTCCTTTTCATGAGGGGGGGCTTGAGCCTATCCCAGCTGTCGTAGGCACTCAGGAAGGATACACCCAGACAGTCTGTTGCAGGGCTAACACACAAAGGCAGACAACCACTCACACCTATAATGAGCTGCCAGTTACCCTAACCCCACTAAGTGCATGTCTTTGAAATTTGGGAGTACCCAGAAACTCACATGCAAACTCCACACAGAAAGACCCTGGCCCGACATTGGAATTGAACTCAGGACCTATTTGCTGTGAGGCAGCAGTGCTAACCTCCATACTGCCGAAGCAAAGCGACAGCTTTGAGTGATACTTTGTGAGGCTGATTTAAACAGCTGCAGCTGTTGGACGTTAAAATATTTTAATTACTTTGAGTAGCAATACAATTTTTACATACTGCTCATTGTCTAAATTTATCACTGATTGATAGAGATAATAAAGAGAAAACAGAGGAAAACCCCAACAGTGACTCCCTATGAGCAAGTGGTTTGGCGAAGGTGAGAAGGAAAATCTCCCTTTTAACAGGAAGAAACCTCCAGCAGAACCAGGCCATCTGCCACCATCGGTTGGGGGTAAGTAGTTGAAGGCAGGACAAAGACATGCTGTGGATGAAAGTTAAAAAGATTTCTTATTCCTAATCTTGTGGCAGCTGAACTTAATCCTTGTTTTAGAGAAGAGGGATGATTACCTGCCATATTTACCTGAGCTTGAAAGTATTCAAATGATTGATGCCAAGATACTTCTGATCTCTTGTTGGATAATAGTCCTGACCCTGCAGAGCTGTCCAAACAACAGCCTCAGGGCCACCTTCATCAAATAAACCACTTGCATTTTATTTGCATGTTATCTGTTGTCCTGACTATCGGCGCTGGGGAAACCGGTTTTATATCCACATTAACTTGAATGCACATAAAGTTATGTCCTACATTGCTTCCACCAGTGCACACGAGAGGTTGTTTTATGGCCACTTTAAGAAAAGAATTGCTTCGCTTAAGTGTCGACAGCTGTTTTGTTTTCAGTTTTTGTTTTTGCATGTATGTCTTTCATATTTTCTGTTTGCAGCATCCTGTTTTACTGCATGGATAGCTTTCACGCCTTTCCTCAATCGCTTTTGGTGTCGTCATCGATCTATACATCTGGAAATGCATCCTATATGTGATCAGCTCAACAGAAACTTTAAGTACTGACTACATTCATACTAGAGGAAATAATATGCACCCAGGAAGTGTGTATTGTGGTTCCATCTCTGAATAGAAACTTGAACTGTGAAGAAGTACATCACTTTTGTTGTTAGGACCTTAAATCCACTTGAACCCTTTAACAAATGTTCTTGTTTTTGTGCCGTGTTCAACAGCAGACACGGGCTAAAGTCACATGGGGTCTGATTTCAGTTCATAATCTTTTATTCACATGACCGAGCTGACATATCAAGTCCGAGTTATGTTAAAAACAACCTCTTCCCTCTGGTGTAAACTAATTTAAATGCTTTGTTCGGTGTCTCAGCTGCACGGTATCAGAAGATTTGATTTACTTTGATAGAATTAAACTATTCAGTTGTGTTTATGTATGATCCTTCACATCAAATTGTCCAGGAATAAAAACCCTCAACTGGATCAAATAAATGCTGTGTACGTTTGAACCGTGTAACAGCAGAGAAGTGACTGCAGTTGAAAACCTGTGTTTACCACAAGTCTCCTCCTCCTTCTATACATTTCAAAAACATCCAGGATATCTGACACTAAGCTCCGCCACACCTCCTTTTTCTTGGTGTTTTGCTCTTGTGGGACATAATGTTCTTTTGGCCCTGAAAAGCGAGACGATTGGGCAACACTTTCAAGTCAAACTCACAAGTAACCAGCTCACAGTGACCGGTGTTTTCCTGCTCTGCAGCTCTGAAGAGCTACAGCATGTGCTAATCTTTTGCTCATTCCTGAGCTCTGCTTTCATGTTCGTTACATTATAGGGACCTGGCAGACAACCAACTCTACCAGCCAAACAACCGAGCCACGTGCACTGTAGTACAGGACGGGACAGGATGGGGGGAAACATGCATACGTCTGTGTGTAAGTGTATAACATGCAGGGAATGGATTCAGGAGCAGCCTGAGCTGATTGCTTTGAAGTGGTCCAAAATATGACACACACACACACAAATGAGCTTTTATTTTATCACCTATTTACCTAAAATTCTCAATTTCAGTTCATGTTTGATGAAAATGTAAATACAGTGGACTAAAAAGGCACCATCACAAAGCCTAAAACAGAACAGCTGTTACAAAACGCTTCCTCACAACAATAATAATAATGATGTACTATTATTTATTTAGGACCCTTGTTGCATTTTATTCATTTATCATTATCATCTTTTTTTAATATAAAGATATATTTACACATTACTGTGTGAATGTGTAAATATAATCCTGGGGTGAAATGAGTCTCAGTCTTTTGAGAACAGAAAGCTAAATAAAAACATATTTATGTGGTTCCAGTGATAAGTGGAGAAACTAATGTAGTGTTGCCACAGGTGCTGATCGTCATCCTCAGATCATCACCTTTTCCTCTACATTTGAGAAGAATCCAGCTGTGGCTTGTGGTGATGGCACTTGCAGGTACTGCAGATTGATTTAATTATTTGTTAAAATTCATCACGTCAGGCATTTTGGACTCTGTGTGCAGCCTCCATTGTCCAGGCAGAGATTACCCAACAAAGAGCATCACAGAGTACCAAAACAAAGGGAGATAGATCATAAGCACTACAAAGCAACAAATAGATTTCATGGAACTCTGGGTTACAGCTGGAGGCGGGGTGAGCAGAAACAAAGCTGTCCTTATTGCTCAATGTCTGGGGATGTTGTTTGTTCCTGCTCTGTATTTTTCCCCTTCTAGAATATTTTGGGGAGCAGCATGGCATGCAGCCTCTGCTGTCTGCTCTCTGACCCCTCTGACGTCACATTGATTTCCGTGAAGTCAGGGGAGCTGCAAGGTGATCCTCTCCTCTGCTCACAGTCAACAAAGTGCTGATCTGAACCAGCCCTGACGTCCTGATGTCAAATCACCTGGATCCAAATCATCCACATCATGGCATTCATTGCACGCAGTTCAGTTGGCACAGGACAGAACTGATATGGTAGTCAAGAATGGTAAATGGACTGGTTCTTATATTTTTCTACTCTAACTGAGCACTTAAAGTGCACAAACACTTTTTTCTTTGCTCTTTCCGTGTAAGTGCTTTCTATGTAACCTTTACACACATTCATACTTTGATTAATGCACTGGAGAGCAACTTGGGGTCAGTACCTTGCACAAGGAAAAGCCAACAAAAAGTTTTAAACCCTGAAACTTCTGTGCGTGAGGCAGCATAGAAACCCAACCATAGCAAGTATAATTTTAATGAGGTTTTATTGTTGCAGTTCCTTGTAAAAAGGCATCTGTCTATCAAGCGGGATGATAGTTTAACTAATGAACTCGGTTGAACTTGGTTGGACTTTGATTTTGTTCTGTATTATTGTATCAGTTGGACAGACTTAAATTCAGATGGCAAAATGATCACCCAGACTTTGTGCTGTAGTCACTGTTTACAGATACATTTGACTATGCCTTAAAATTGCCTCTTGAACTTGCTATAGTGCATAATTACACTCCTGTGAAGCATGAGATTACTGTTAATAATCTCAGAGGCACCTAAAAAGCTGTAGCCTAATTTTCTAGCCAGAGTTGTCCTATTGTACTATTGTAGATCACAGATTTGGTCTTTTCAGTGTTATAGCTGATAGAAACCAAGGCAACATGATGTCTTCCTATTTAATCTTTCCTCCTGAAAAAAAAACAAACCTCTGTCATATTTCAGCCAACGTTATCACAAGACTGTTTTCAGACTTTAGCTGGTTTGTTTCCTCTTTGGCGTTATGTTGGCAGAGCTGTAGACTGTTTTGGTGTTGTTGTTTTTAGTAAGGATATTTTTGCTCTTAGCCTTGAAGCTAACTCTTGCTCTTAGCCTTGCGAGAGCAAACTCAAATCTTTCTAAATAGCAAAACGCTAAAGACAAAACATGCTTTATTATTTTGCCATGAACAAACCTCAACACTCAAACACCCAGCAACTTCCCTGTAGTCAGCAAAAAGCCAAGCCTGAGGATGTCCTCTAAAACAACCTGATGATGTGTCCTCCCCCATGAAATGCCCGGGCGCTGGAGGAAAAACAGCTCTAGCTTGTTTTGGTTTGTCTGCCACCGTTTCATCTGGAGTGTCTGTGATCTCTTTGGAATGTGAAGTGGGCCAATGCCGATTTTAAACGTAGCAGAAACAAACCAGGATGACTGACTTCCTCCCAGCAACCTTGAAGAAGAACCTCGTTCTCAGCTCAAACGTTTTCCAACTGGATACTTTTTGTTTTCCTTGTTTATCTGCGGAAGAGACATGTGACAGTGAGTCTAAATGTGTCCAGATAAGGCTCACTGATGTCAGCATGAGATCTCGGACAGGTTGGATACAAGAAGGCCCAAAAGAGGAAGTTTGTTATGGAGAGTCCTTGGTCTGTCGACTGTTTGCCAACCAGTGTCTCAAAATGACTCAAAATTATAAACTTCAAAAGAAGTATATAAAAGAAAAGCACAGATAAAAACTGCACAGTTTAGCTAAGTAATTATATTTTTTCTTCAATTTCTTTAGTTAGCACATATTTATTGCTAAATGTTGCAGTTGTTCCATCTGGCACATGCCCTGGGAGCTGCCATATTTTCAGGATTATTATCTGAACGAGGCCTTGTCTTTCCTTTGTAGCTGTGAATTTAAGAAGTATTCAAAGCCTAGAATCAGTCAGTGAGTGAGTTCGCTGTATGACTCATCCACTATGGATGAATGGTAACATGTTAAATGTTAGCTGGACTGAAAAGAATGAGCAAAAACCCTTAAAATGTGATGACAGCTGTGTTTAGAAGGTCAGGAGCTCAATGTGTAACGGTTTACCCCCAAAACACTTGCTTCACTTTAATAATCCCCAATGTGTTGAAGGGAAGTTCATCAGCAGCAGAAATTTGAGACGACTTGTCCTAAAAAGAGGAACCGTTTGACATCTTTGACATCATTGTGTCAGTTTAACTTCTTCATTCACGCAAAAATCCCATTTTCTTTGTGACTCATTGTTACCATTCATTGTGTCATATCAGCACATCTGGCTTTTAAACAAAGATGGGTTTTTTTATTATTATTGATAGATTTTTAACTCAGGGAACTGGAGGATCTGTGCTGCAAGTCCGACACTAAATATGTAGTTATTAAGTGTTAACCTATTCAGCTAAAACGTCCTCTACAATTAAAATAAATATAGTTTGCATCCTGCATGCTTATTGGCCAGCGTAGGTGAGGTGAGTTAATATGTGCTTATGGATTGGTGAGTTTGCTGAGGCAGGGAGTGTTTCTGATGAGTCAACTGCTCGTGTGTGTCTGGAAGTACGATCCGCAAAGGCATTCAGCAGCCAGTCAACAGCGTCTGGATAACAACTGTGACAGTTCACAGCGACTTAGACACAGAAAATATATACTCATGTAGAAACTAGATGACATAATGACAGTTTGGAAATAAAAGCACATTTTAACTGATAAATTGACACATTTATAATTTACATACTTGTATATTAAACATGTTGTTCACAGGATAATACTTTAAAAGAATGTGAAATGACTGTTTTTCACATACCAAGTAAATCCCTTTGGTCCTTGTTGTGATGTAAATCTTAATGCTATAGCATACAGCAGTGTTTTAGTGCTTCTATATATCACACACAATGAAAAGACTACTCGGTTTACTCCGTTTTTAAGTGGAGGAACTTGTTGTCCCTGCACACACAGTCCTGTTCTTGTGGCTAAATTATATTCCAGAAACTTTTGACCAGAAAATATGTTTTCCAGGCAAGAGGCACCTCGGCGTTCCCAAAGTGGCACTGCTGTTTTTACACTCGTGTGATGTTATGTGTGTAAAACAACAAGCTTACATGACATCCTGACAGATGTTTTGGCTCCGTGGAGTTAATTGAAAGTCCAGCACAAACTAAAGCAATCGTTTTCCTCAGGCAAGTCACATAAACACACTGGTGGGTTTGTTTGTTTACCACTCGCAGCATGTGTTCCAGGAACATTACTGCCTAGAAATCCAAAATGTAATTAGTGATCAGGAATGTGATGCTGACAACTTGTCCCGACTATGGTCAACATCTTTGTTTCCATATGAAGCGTTGTCATTATATTAACCTGTTTAGGGCTTAACAAAGACGTCAGAGGGAACGATCACTTAGTGGTCAAAGGCCTTTTTTGTTATTCAGCTTTTTTCCTCCAACTTTGAAAGTGGGAGGCATAAAGGGTATGCACAGATCTCTTGGAATGCTTTGCTGACCAAATTATCCTTCAGAAATTCCTGGATTTACTTGTTAATGACGCACTCAAAGCACGACAGCGGGCACGTGGTTAGGGTTAACGTTTACATCATCTTTCTGCATCTGTCATTCTCTTTGTCCTTCACTTTAGAAGAAATAGCCAAGTTTTTTCTTAATGTTTGCCATTGGTTGTTTTCTGCATCCCTAAGAAGATTTACGATTTTAAGTAAAATTCTCTCCAGAGTTTTGCAGGTAGACTCTTTAATTCAGTCAGCTCAGGAAACCCAATGTACAAAAAGACCTGCCGGGCATGTTTTGGGGGGTTTTCGGCCTTTTGAGTCCCATTAAACTGGGGCCACACAACAGCCAGGGGCATGACTTTTAACCTGCATGGAGGCATGCAGGTTAACATATGTGACTCCACAGTGAGTGCTTCCTTCCAAACCTTTTTGAAGACATGACGGGTAACTCAGAACACATTCAAAGTCGCGGAATAAGTAAAATTGTACTTGCACATAATGCAAATAACATAATATCTGAACTATGATCGGCACACGCTGAACCAGATGAGCTGGTTTGATACAGCAGGAGCTGGAAATACTTTTAGTGACTCATCGAGAGAACATTGACTCGCCTGAAAGAATCACGCTATCCACGATTTCAGGAAAACAGCGGACGACACTTCTGTTTTCTGTGTGGAAGAGTTTGTTTAAAAAAACACGCGGGATCACCAAGAGGTCACCGCAGAACATCAGGAAGACATCTGCATGTCACATGCTTCAAATCATTTCAACCTCAAATACAAAAGGTCATTCTAACTTTTAATTTAAACTGTGTTTCTCTTCTGTTCTGCTTTACATTCTCCGTGGATTCATATTTTAAAAGCCATTTCTGAATAAGTCCATTGAGATTAAAGTGAAAACATGGCTGAATTTATCTGTTTACAAGAATGAGGTTTAAGTTTCCTCATGCTGGAAAAGGTTAAACAGTTAAATTCACAACATTTCAGAAACACCCTGTTTATATTCAGTGGTGTGTATTACAAGACTTCTGCTAGTAACTTATTTCATTTACAGCTAGAAGATGTATGTGGCCAGTGCATCTTCTTTTCATCGTTCTTCTTTTTTTGCCAGCACAAAGTAAACTTGGTCTCTGGATTAACTCTAGGCCTTCAAACATGTGTGGTGATGTATTGGGAGAGCTGAAATACATGTTATGCTTACAGCCTTAACTCTTATTTAAGTGAGTGAAATATAATTAAAGACAGGTGTCAAAGCAAAACATATCTGTGTACACAAGCTCGCTCAAACAGAACAAGTGTTGTCTGTGCACACAACTATATTAATATTGCTGCTGTCACGTATCCTGCCTGTCTGGACTTTGAGCATGTGGAGCAGGGCAACACGAGAGGGGTATTTTTGTTTAAACTACTGCTTCATCTTCTGCTTTTTCATTAGGATTAGTGCTGAACCTAATCTTTGCATCCACTTGTAAGGTTTGGTCTGACGTTTTGGTAAACTCCTGATTAGAAAATGGTTTTACTTTAATTCTACTCATTTGAAAAGTGTGAAGCTTTTCAGCCACACTGTTATCCTGCATCCACACCCATCTGACGTCCCTCTGTCCTTAATTGCTGTTTGCAGAAGAAACCCTTGAGAATTTCCTCTGATTTGGCTTTTAGCCATGATTATAGCTACGCTCGTTCGCTCCAATGCGTTACATGTTTATGTGGTGGAAAAAGCAAACCAAAAAAAATAAAGCAAGAGCTAATTATTTGTAAACAAATTACAAAGTGAAATCCGCAGTGTGGTGTGAGTCCATTTTTATTTTGTGGAGCTCCAAAGGCACCGAGAAAAGTTCGATTGCGTAAGTGCGCAATAGAATAAATGTCACTGGCTGAACTTCAGTCTGTAATTATCAACTTGAATCACTGAGCCTAGCTTGTTTCTCCACTGAACCCTGCCCTTGGCAGTAATATAGCTTTGACTCATGGTGTTGGAGATGCTTTTCCAATTCACTGGCACGCAACATTGCTAAACAGAGACTCTCTATTATTTTCCTTTAAAAGAAAAAAGAAAAAAGAAGAAAAAAAGCGGGTGTCCTAGCACACGTACCAGTCAAGGAAACACTGAAGACAAACATCTGTTCAAAAATTGTTTATTAGAAAAAACAATTACAAAAATTTGGGCAATACTGTGAATCAACAATTGCACTTGTATAAAAAAAAATAATACATTCGTCGACTTCAGCCTTTGAAGTCACACAGCTGAACCTGAAGACTTCTGAAACTCCTTTTTTTTTGGAAGTTGAGGAGAAACATAATCCTTGAGAAGGTTTTTTTTTTTGGAATGTTCTTTGTCCCTATGTTTCAGTGGCATCTCCACCTAAAGGCTTTACCCACAGCACCGAGGCATCTGGCTCCCACCGAAAGATTCAGTCCACACAGCTTGGAGGTCTCCACTCCTCCTGTCCTTTTGTTTAGCAGCTGGGAGAGCTAATCTATGAGCCTTGTGCAGTTTTATAAGCAAACTGGAACCCCCTATTTTATTACCACTGCATTATAACACCACAGCTATCTAACACTTCAGTGCCTTGAGCCTTGTGTTAACACAACAAGGCTCTTGGAATACATCTACATACATGCTGACTGCTTCTTTTTTGTTCTAAGTTCTTGCAGGATACATTCAGCTCTATCCAGCTCTGTCCGAGAGAACAGCTCCCTGAAACTCTCATGCAAACTTCAACTGCAGATAATTAAGGCACACTTATTTTTTTCCCTTTTACATATTGTTACCTGCATGCATAAAATACGTCTACATCTTCTTTTCTGACTTTTCTGCTCCACCGTCACACCTACAGATACAGTATGCGTTCGAGTAACAGAAATCCCCGTAGGCACACAATGCATAGTGATGTGTGTTTTAAAAATCTCAGGCATAGGGAAAGTTGGAAACTGAGGGAAATAATTGCACTTCTCTCTTTACGCCACTCAAAGATGACAGTCGGCCATCTTATCAAGAGCGCCTTTTTCAGACATCTGAATGCCAGGTTCAGTTCCAACTTTCCGCCTGGTGAATATCAAGTGATCTCAACCCTTCCCAAAATGTCCCAAATTCCTTGAAAACACAAAAAAATATATAGATATCTTCACGTTAGGGAGTCGTTGATTGGGAGGTATTTGTAGCTCACCACGCAGGGAGCCAAAAGTCACTTGGGAGGGACAGGAACCAAAGCAGAGAAGTTGCTTTCCTTTCAGCCAGAACAGGAAAGCATCCACTTTACTGGACTGGAAACAAAGTGGCACCTCCTCCACTAACATCCAGTTCCTGTGAGCTCCGTCTCCTGGCGCTCCAGTCAATCTGTTAGCAAGTGCTATTAATCAGAGAGACATAATCCGGGAGAAGACAAATCTCTTGATTTGTTTCGTTAATGAGGCTGCTTGAAGCTCAGGCAGGGCTCTTGGTTCAACATGTCATGCAGCGAGGTCTCATGTTGATGGGCTGAGGGTTGGGGTCAATCTGCAGGAAAGAAAAGAAAAACAAAATGCATCAGATGAAGGTTGGACAAGCAGATAATCCAGTTTTTGAATAAAACACTCTTCAATTATGCTCAACCTACACTCTGCTTACACCCACAGATTTGTTTCCATTTAGCTATTGTTACACAACACAGCTGAGATCTCGAGGTTTTGGTAAGCAGGGAATAAAAGGCCTTATATATATATATATATATATATATATATAAGCTTTTATATGTGCCAATCAATCGCAGTAAACAACAGGAGTCGCTTCCAGCCAATGGTGACTCACCTCGCTGTACACTGGAGGAGGTCTGAAGCGAAACTCTTGCACAAAAGCCATTAGGGGTCGCTCCAGGATCCCGCTCAGGTCTTCAGCCTGTTGCGAGGCCACGGCGTTGTGGCGCTGCTCGGCCTCCTCCTCGGTCACCACAGAGCTATAATCCGGAGGAGCTGCAGGGAAAAAACACAGGCAGGATGAGTCCACTCGCGTGACGCGACGGAACAGCACAGGTCCAAACATCGAGCTGCTGACTCATGACTTCATTTTGAAAGCCCACGTAACATTAAGCGCCTTTGGCAGTAACAAACACTGATCTGATCCAACATGAGTTTCTGTGGAACCAAAACCTTTGTTTGTACATCTGACTCATGCAGTATTTTGGCTTTAGAGTGGCGTGCTCTAAATATAATACTGGCAAAAAGAAAGAAAAACTTGTTTGCCATGTGGGGAGTTTTTCCTTTTCGTCCCATAAAGCTTAACGGGACACTTACGCTCTGGCTGCTCAGGGATGGCCATGCGCAGCCACTCCAGGTTGACGCTGTACTGGCTGCTGACGCTGGATGTCCGGCTGCCGAAGGGATGGAGGGGTATGGTGCCTATGACCAGAGGCAGCTCGAGACACAGCTTGGACGTTCCGGGTACATCAACACAAACCTGACGGGAGGAAAGAGAGCTTATAATGCTACCTGGACTGACTGCAGACTCAGAACTGCAGCAGCGCCAATGTTAGGCCGGCAGCTTACCTTCAGCATGTACTCCACTTTGATGATGCGGCACTGCAGGATGGACGGACCTACAGGTGGGATTTTGATGGCGCGGCCGTGCCAGGTTTCCCGACGTTTGGCACCGACGATGTCACCGCAAAGCGTGGCCACGACGGAGCGCTTCTGCTTCATGGTGCCGCGGGCGATGAACGTCTGCGTCTGAATGATAAAAGCTTTGGGGACAACAGATCTGGAGGTAGAGTTGTCGAACTCGGCAAAGACCGGTATCACCTCGCCTGTGGAGAGAGAAAAAGCACGCTTAGAAAGATGAGACACTACAAAAGTTTGAGCACATGGGAAAAGCAGAATGTGCGTACCTGGTGTGTAGCCTTTGCGGTCAATCTTTGCAGTTACCGACACCTGCCCAAAGCTGCGGTACCACGCCCGCGCCATTTTATCCTTCGTACCCGCCTGTGGTGCCTGGAGATTATAAAAACCAGTGAGCAAATTCCATAAAACCCTCAAAATGCATAAATAAATAAATCCCAGCGATGAAATGTGAAGTCTGAGGCACTTACCAGTAAGGCTGGTGTGTTAATGTCGATGGGCTCGATGACTGTAAATTCCTTCTTGATTTTCCTGACTGTGGCCCACGGCCTGTGTAGCTTAACTTTGACCCAGTAACGGATGCTGCCATGTTTTCCCTCGAAGGAGGTGACCAGAGTTTCTTCTGGCAGCTGGAAGCTGAATGGAAACTCGTGTTTGCCAGCAGGTAGGACTGTCACTTCACCGTTATCTGAAAGAAAGAGGGGGAAAAAATTTCAAAGTCAGTCACCTGTTGTTTCATTTTTTGTTAATTTCCCAAAACAATTTCTATAACAGAGGCGCAGAGACTCGCTCTGTGGTAGGAGGAAATTTTACAGCGCAGACGATCAGGTAGCACAGACTTTGTTTTATTTGATGATTTAATGGTATGTATAATGTATACTTCATATAACCTGCATCAGCTTTGCTTGACTGTGGAAATAAACCTCAACTTGACAGTAGAATGCGCTCTGATTACCTGAAAGCTTATTTATTTGGAAGCAAATACCAAAACTATGCATCACAACAGCCACAAAAGTATTCTACATGAATAACGCTTGTTTCATAGGAACAGTCCCGTAAGCCTGTGTTTCTCTGCAATCACATGGTTGCTTTGCTTGCTCAGAGGGGCGGTTCCTTCTCTATTGTGCTGACTGAGAACATGTTTTCCTCGAGCGATATCACACAGCCCGTCTCAACTCTCCTGGGTTCTCTTCACTCTTGCAGCACAAATCCGGGGACAGTTGTTTTGGTTTTGGTGAACCTTTGTTAGATGAATACTCCGATTTCATTTAAACAACACCAACAACGTGTCAACTTCACGGGTCAAGTAGGCTGCAACAAGAAAGCCTTTCTCGTGCCCATCAGCAAAATCCCCCAAAGCAGATTCAGCTGATATGTGCTGCATGATGTGTTTTCTCATTGCTGGCTGCAGGTTTTCACACAACATGCAGCCGAGCATAGAGGCTAAACTCGGCAGGAAAACAACAGAAAAATCGACAAAGCCCTTGGCTGCCCATTTCCTGCCTGTACTTTAAACCAAAAACAGCTCCGTGTCCAAATGAATGAAGCCAGAAACCTGAGGCTAAGTCAGCATGCACAAGAGAGGGAAAAACAAGTCTGGATTTGCTTTCAATTTGGAAAAGCCAGTCTTACTTCTTTTATTTTTCCCCACAGACGTTTTGGGGGTGAGGAAGCAGCTGCTGCTCTATGTTCTTTATGTACATGCTCACGTATTCTTCTTCAAGGAAGTAAAAGAAATGAACCTGAATGGGTTTCTTTTTCATTGCCAGCGTTTACCCGAGTTGCTGTTCTAGTTAACAAGTTTATAAATCATTCGTAACCAATGCAAAGTCTCCGATCTAAGGTTAACTACAGAAGTGGGGGCGGTTAGACTTTATCAGACTTCTGCACAGCCACAGAACTCATCCCAGTCACCATCTCACGCAAACATCCTGAAACACACTATTTTAAGTCTGCAGACAATCTGTCCCCACACAGATAAGCTGTTTTCACAGTTGTCTAGACCGCTCGATCACAGAGAGGACACTTTGGCTGCTTGAGTTGACAGACTTACTGGACTGACCTGCCTGCAGCAGCACCTCTCTGCGGTTCAGGTACTCCACTTCGTCGCCGTAGTTCTGGGTGTACGCGGTGCTGGAGCCCGCCGATCGGGACTCGGTCCAGTGCACTTTTGCAAAACCCTCAGCGTGAAGCTTCAGGGAGTCTACCCGACTCTCCCCGGACAGCTCCAGCACCACCCGCCCGGACACAACATCCCCACTGCTGTACACAGGAGGACAGTCCACCTCCGGAGAGTCGAAGACTATGTCAAACTTTTTCAGCTTGTCGAAAATCATTTTTGCAGGTTTTGCGACTCCTCTCTGTTCTCAAACGAAAAGAAGTGAGAGATTCCTTTAATGTTCCTTCGCAGTGTGTTTAAAGGGTGCTGAGAGTGGCTCTCCAGGTTGCTGCCGCCTACTCTCGTGTGCTTGAAAGCTCGATATGATGTTCACTTTCGGACGGCAGCCTTTTTGCAGGCTGAGAAAGTGGGCGGAGTCTATGGATCATTATGTAAGGCCTCAGGAGAGGGTTTGAAGGCTGGGCGATGCTGCCTTCAGGAACTCCTCCTCGGCGCTGACCCTTCAGACTGCTGTTGTTGTAAATAAGACATAGTCGAGACAGCTTCTTTACTCCGTCAACGTAAACAAGAAAACCTATCAGGTTTCAAAAACGTGGACAGAACTTGAAGTTCCCAGGATTCAAACAGCACATCTGATAAACAGCAGGCTAACCCCACTTCAAATGCAAAAGAGAAACAAGTGGTGCGTCCGTGTTTTAGGGGGTTGTTGTTGGTCTAATTTGACCTCTTTTCTTTTTCTGCGTGTTTACAAGTTGACCTCCTGCTCCAGGAGGACGCAACAGGTATGAAACCATAGGGATACGTGCTCACAGCAGGGCCTACTAAATGATGTCAGAATTAACATGAGACTGTAATCATGATGAAAATGAAACTGAAAACAACAGCCGCTCATCTGGCCTGCTTATCAAGCAAAAAGTCCCGGCATTACTTTCCATTTTGTCGGGCTGTTAAGGTGCAGCAATTCTCCCACACACAGGCACACACACACAAAAACGTCCACATCTCCAAACTAAGCCTGAAGGAAGCATAACAAACACGCAGGCTGGGTGTGGAGGCGGTAGAGGGGAAAACGGGGCCTGGGGATGATTGATGGTTACAGGTTCTTAGAAGAAAACAGGCTTACTGGGTATGCCTCGGTCTGGGAGAGACCCTGGAAGGCTCAGGGTAGTTTCAGTCGGTACCGAAGCTGTTCACTCCACTTCTCCCCTGTCTCTTTTAACATACTATTGCAATTCAAACACAAGCAGCAGTTATTAAAGAAAGGTCATAGATGAAACGCAAAGAAAAGCTCTGCTACAGTTTAAATATGTCATCAATAGAGACTTCTTTAAATTTAACATTCGGCTCCAAAAATGTCCGAACAGAGTGATCTGTGCGCAGAAGTGGGGGTTTTAATCCGCCACTTTTGCAGGTTCTCTTCATTCAGTCCAGAAGTCCTCAGACAAAAATCAGGTCTGCTCTGTGAAAAACAAACTTGTTTACGTCTTTGTTCCCGGGACGAAGAGTCAGCTCTCTACTGCCACTTACCGATCAGCTCAAGCCCAAATTTAACTTGTAGCAAACAAGTTGCATGCAAGGAGTTCCGATTTGGAGTAAAAGCAAAGCCAGCACGCCATCTGCTGGTAAGCAGGAGCAAAGCCGGCTGTAAAGTGCTCCATGCGTTAATGCAGAAGGCCATGTGGCTTTCTGCACGTGCCTGATAGATCACCCCACTGTGCAGATGACTCTGTATGATTACTCTAGGAGGGGGAGCTAAGGGGCTCCTCTGTGTGTGGAGCTGCTCACTAAACAAATACACGAACTAAATTACGACACAGCAAATATCAGCGTCACGTAAAGTTCTGCGTTAATTCACAGACAACTGGAGAACAATGAGCCTTAAAAAAAACACTGCAAAAAGAATGGGAAACAGCAGCAGCTGACAGCACGGTAAAGAGGGCGGCGCCAAGGAGAGCCGTGGCTTGGTGTCCTTGTTGCCATAGTGATGTAGGCTGCATTTGTTAAAAACAGCCCCCCTCCACCCCACACGTCCCCACTTCCTTCCTTCCTTTCTCCTGTCTTCTACCTCCTCCTTTTTTTTCCTGCCCAGACCACATACAACATCCCACATGTTTAAATGTATATTTACTCCTGTTCTAAAGTCACCAGATATAAATAAATAAATGTATAAAATCTAGAAAAGGAAATAGGATTTTGTTCTTGGGAAGATGTAGGACACATATCAGAAGGTTAAGGCTGTGCAAAAATAATTAGCGCTGCTATTTCCTGGAGAGGTCCTGCAAATGTCATTTACAGGACAAACCTCCCAGCGTCTGTGCCAGTGTAACATTATTCTGTACAACCCACAACAGTGCAAAATATACACGTACAACTCGTGCAATAAAGTTTTAAAAAACAAAATAAAACTGCATTTGTGTGACAACATTTATGAGACTTTTTTTTTCTTTTCTGTGGCTATTAGCAAAGCTAAAGCTGTACCAACAGGTCAGTCTTTTATACACAGGTTCTATGGCTCTACACCCTATTCACACTAAACAGTTTTTTAGGCTTCACTGCCTAAAATTGGAATTTGCCTCAATGATCATTAGGACCAAAAATCTAAACTAATGTGAAATCACATAGTTTTGTGAGGATTTGACAGTTATATTGCTTTAGATAGCACACTTCATTTTATGTATAAGTATGGTGGGATTTAGAAGTTCAACATGATGAAATAACCACAGATAACTCTCCTGTTTGGCTAATTGTAAATAAATCAATAATAAAATAAAAAGTGTTCTTCCAAAATTGATGAATGAGATGAGGAAAACTACAATGAGTTCAATTGGAAACCTTTTATTTTGTTGTTCTTTTAGTGACATATATGACTGAGGTGCCTCCATAGTGTAGTGGTAACAACAAATCTCTTTTGCGTTGTGTAAGGAAAGGCATCAGGTCTAAAGTAGACAGTGATATATATGATTTAGGATTAAATGTAGGCTGTATAATTAATATGAATGTAAAAATCATGCTAAGTGCACCTTTAACCACAGAGCAGAAGGTGCAACTGTTGCAGCAGATAATGATGCACTGTCTGGAATTGCAATTTCAATTCAACTGCACTGCAGCCGCTGGAATCTAAAACTACTGGCATCTACTTATCTGCCCAAAATATGGAGTCAAACACAGCATCCTATGAAACATTAACCACTCTGTTTATTTACACCGCTACGATGGCCTGTGCTCTCTGTTTCTCGATGGTGTCCATGCTCAGAGAATTCAACACGTTACAGTACCACGTCCAGTACAACTTCATACCCAGTGAACCAACTGCATATGTTTGGACTCTACACTAATGGGTTTGTGTTTAATGTCAAAGATTATGCTATCTGGCAGATATATCTGGTCGCTCATGCAGGTTTCCACGCAACACATTTGGCCCAGGTGGCTCCAGTTTGCAAACTGCATCGACTACAAGACACAGTGTTGACCAGCTGGCACACAAACAGCAGATCAGCAGTTTAACACCACATTATTCGGCGCAGAGAGAACACTTTTCATCCACCAGGTGCAACATACACTGAAATACAGTTGTTACGTTTATATTTAGCAACAGAGCCGCAAACTGCAGAAACTTTATTGACAATAAGACTACAAAGCTACATTATGGGACAGAAGAAGTAGAAAAAGAGTATGAGGATGGCATCAGGTTCAACACAAATAATACAAGTGTCTTTCAAAGTGTTGTCCTGCCCTTTCCAGCAGTCGCAGTTAATAGTTTGTGTGTTCACCACTACTGTCACTGCATCGAGTGCATCAAAAATTAACTCATTTGCTCACTCATTTGTTTATTTTGTTAAATATAAAGAAGAATGGCAAACAATTTACTTCTCACTTGCAACTTTTGCATTATGTGTGAGCCTAATAGTGTGTTTGTGTCTCAACAGAACCTTGAAAAAAAAGACTGTGGAAATTCACCTGGGGATATTTTACAGTCAGAGTGAACATTAACCACTGTACAAACAGAATACTAATTACTCCATACTCCAGTAATATCATCTGCAATCTTTAATACTAACCTCTGATCAGATGCTGTCTCTTCCTGAAATAGGTGACTTTAGAGGTGTAGTCATTATAGACGGAGTTCATGCCACGGTTTTCCAGCCAGTGTGCTGTGGCTACTCCTCGTCCCAGCACCTTCATGGAGTGTACTCTGGTGGCCCTGCGCAGCTCCAGGACCACCTGGCCAGACACCACCTCCCCTCCAGTGAACGCCGCATCAGCGGGACCATCCAGCTCTAGGGTGAAGGACTTTATGGAGCTCAGTGCCATTTCTGCATGCGAGGACAGAAGAACAGCACATAATGTGCACACACTGTTCACCAAGGTTGAATAGGTTGCCACAGTAATGATGCAAAAGTGTGAAAAACTGTTTTTTGGGTGCTGTAAAAAATATAGCTCTACTGCAAATAGAAACAGTCAGGCAGAGTATATACACTGTAGAGTGTCAGCTGGAGACATGAATGCTTCTAAAGCTTCTGTAAACACTAGGGAACCATGACACAATGAAATTATGCATGATGTCTAACCTGCCATGTTTAAAGGCTGAATTTAAACGTGTACAATGCATTAAATAAAACGAACATACAGTACTGCAGTTTTTCTTTCAGAGTTATTTGTAGGGTGGGGTTTGGGTGGTCTTAATTAGGGTATCGGCCAAGATAGCAACTATTATGCGGGCTGTTTTGGTTTACAAACATACTTCATAATAATAAAACGTTCCAGTGTTTCTGCTCTTTAAACACAAATCAGGCCTAATGGTTACTTGGATGGTTTTAGTTACCTGTTTGGCAACGATGCATTTAAATTCAGTCAGCAATATTACAAAAACATTTCCCTATATACACCAAAGCCACATCTGCTTTGTGTCGTGACTATAATACTGTAGTAACAACCAACACATGTTTTGTAATGCATTTGGATCAAGTCAAGTTCAGCCTAATATTATTTCCATTATGCGGCTGCTACGTTTCAAATTTATAAGCGTCCAGAAGAGCCGGTTAGAGTTAAGAACAGGAACTGCGTCTTATTAAAACAGCTGCGACCGCTGAAGTGACGTTTAAAAGGCTCCTACTAACTCACCGACGGAAGATAAGAGACGTAGAGATCCTAGCGAGGGTCGACGTGCTCAACTGCGCGTTCGCTCTGACTCAGTGAATGTTAAATGGAAGCCCGGGCTTTATGAACGGGGGCAGGTTTCAACGCCCAGATACAAGACAGCTCCGTGCTGTACTCCAATGAAGAAGAGCACATGCTCGCACATGCCCGCCCACTTTATCGCTGAGGAGGAAGAGGAGGAGGAAGGACCGCGTGGAGTGTGCTCGCTGTACATCAGTTAACAAGGTGATTTTCCCCGCTGTATTTACACCGTTTGTAGCATACTTCACCCGTGTTTATGGCTGTATATAAACAAGGTTTAGGTTAAGGATAGAGAAGGGTTGACTGCAGGCTTTTATTTTGAAGGCCGTGTGTGTTTTTCATTTGAACTATCAACGCTTAGTTCTCTTATTAGTTTTTCTATTTGCATTATAAATACCAAAAAGTGTGTATTAAACTTTAAATGTAAAGGCCTCTCTGTGATAGTTATGTCAGGCAGACGTGCCTGTACGCATGTCAGGCGTTTAAAAAGGAGGAGAACAAGGGCAATGAAAAGTGTTTTCTTGTTTGCATCTCAGTCATGTGCCCCAGCTGAGAGATCTGCTCACATGTTGGTCTAAAGTTGATTAAGTTGTGATATGATCATATTACTCACTCGGTTTTTTGTGTTTGTAGAGTTTCGTCAATTAATAATAAAAATGTGGTTAATAAATCAAATCAAATGTAAAAAATAAAAACATCCTTTTCAGCATTTTTTGTCTAATGTTGTATCAGCGCAATATGCTGTATATTCATTATTTTCATGTATTGGGCTTACATGTCTACAGCAGTTCAGTTAAATCAGTGAAATCATAGTTGTCCTTTATAAGCACTTGTTAATATTAAACTTCTATGTCTTGAAAGCTTAATTATTAATCATTTCCATTTACTTTATTTTCTAATCTGTCTATTCTGGAGTTTAATCTGATATTGCTCTGTCTCCCTGGCTGGCCTGCTAACTTTCCAGCCCGTAGCTGGACTGTTGCCTTTCAGGTTGATGAACTCTAGCGTCAGTTTGTTTACACCTACTTGCTTCCATTGCAGGCTTCTTATTATTACTATTATTACTATTCTATCATCGGGGCCTGCTTCTCTGTGTCAAGGTTGTGTATTGCTACAACATGGATTGTTTTTATGGAGTTTTGTGGTCAGTCATGCTTGAAGGAGGGGATAAGAATATTTCTCCGAAACACACGGTAACCTTCTTCTTGGCAGTCAGCGTTGACAGTGTAAACAGGGTGGAAGCAGGACAGTCAGGTTCGAGGCCGCTTTAACTCTGCGAGATATTGCAGATGAAGCTAGAGGTTTATGTTTAAGCCATCTAACTGCTAAAGCCGCACTTGTACACTGACTCAACATTTCACACAGTGCTAGCCTGGGTAAACATTTATTTATTATGATCAGGCCAGCAAGTTCACGGGAATTCTTCTGCAGTTCTCTGAAAAAAGAAAAAAAAACACCTGAACTTAACAGATTTGTAATTTTTAAAGCACTCGAGGATCATGGCAAAAGATTAACACGAGGATACATTTGAACAACAGTACATGTTTGTTTTTTTTGAAGAAGCTTGCAGAAAACGTAGAACCTGTGTTTGACCTCTTTAATCATTCACACTGCTCCATGAAAACAGTTACGTGAAATTTTAAAACATGGATTTATTCATTTTTAGAAGCCTTTTTTAAAAAACAATAACAATATCAGTAATAATCACATATTCTCTTTAACACTCTTTGTTAACAAAAAATGCTATTCTCAGTTACATGACACATAAAGAGAGACGTGACTGCAGCCTGTGTGATGCAGGTTCAAGGGTTTGATTGCGTAGTCCTCACTGCTGGTGGTTCTGAAATGCTGCTGGACCAGTGGAAACCTGATGTTACTCTATTTAAACAACAAAGATCAATAAACAGAATAATCAATATTATTTAATGATTCACAGGATAAGACAAAAATGGAAGGAAATAGAATGTATATAATTAGTGCAGTAGTCTTGCCACTAATATTATCTTTACGAATTTGGGAGCAGATATCACAATCCTGGCTCCTTCATACAGTAAAGGGAAGAAATTAATTTTTGCACCGTGTTGATTGACCGATGCAGAGTTTTTCTGTCCGTCTTCAAAGGAAGGTAGTCGTACTTGGTGGTGCTGAGGCCCAACCCTTGTTCTGTCAGACACAATGAAAATGTTTAATATATTCACACATCTCTTTGATCAAGAAAGAAAAAGAAAAGAAAAAGGAAAAGTAGTAGTAGCATCAGATATAACACAGGAGGATCATTACATCAAGCTTAACATAGCAAAATACATCATCATCAAATGTAAGTCCAAACTCTATGAGTCAAGTTAACCTGAAGTGAAAAACAACCATTCTTTATCTGTTAGTGAATGTTTAAAATACAAAACTAAGCAGGAGGTGTGCTATCTTACATCAGAAAAGGAGATTATGTTGGTGGGGACTGACATCCTCTCATCCATCCCTTGTGTAGAGAACTAACATTTTTGTGCTTTTGAATCCTAACAACTGGAGCTTCTGGGAAATAAACAAAACAGACGAATCCAGGCAGATAAATGAAGACAGAATAATATAATAGACTTGCATTTTTATCCTAATATCGTATCATAATACTTTTGATTTTAAAAGAAGCTTTTAGTCGCACAGTCAACCTACAGATCATTCAGGGGAAACCCTGCATCAAACTGTATGACCTCACTCTATTTTTTTAGACTTTTTACTAAGACAGAAAGATTGGAAACATAATATACAGAATAAACTCAAAAAGATAATCTGGTTTTAAACTTGTAGTCAAATATTAACATTTAAACACTGAGTATAGCAGATGAATGCAGACCATCATCAAGTAAAAGTGTTCCTGCTGAGTCATGTCTCCTCAAATTAGACAAAGAGTACGCATAACAATGAGCATAGCCTTTGGATGCCAGCCTCTTTCTTGGTCTCCAAGGGACATGAACTTTTGCTTAGCTTGATTTAATAATTCGGGTGTTGTGAATTATTAGTTACCAAGAATGAAAACTAGAAAAAAAAGCCTGTGTGGGCATGGAAGAACATTCTAACCCAGCTTGTGGTAACAAAAGTCCTCCTTAGCTGTGGAGGACCAGGAGTCCGTCGAAGCAGTGTTTAAGGCCGAGCTGTGCTTGCTCGTTCACCACAGGCTGCCTGTATCAAAAACATAGATAATTCATTTATTATTTGTGTAGTGGGGAGTTCAGAAACTAGTAATAATTTTCATATTTTGCATCATTTTAAAATTACCTTTGAATCAACTGGATGTAAATGTTACTGTACATCCTAAATCTCAAGCAGGACTAGTGCAGGACTACTGCATCAAAAAAGAGCTATAAAGAGAGGCACCAGGCACTATGGCATTAATTGCTTCTACTATTTGACGTCTTTGTGTATACAGCCGATCATGTGGAAGGGGTTTTCCAGTGAAGCAGAAAGGTTGCAGACCTGCAGACACCGGGCTGACTGAATGATGTAGCGTGGGTCGTCTGTCTTTCCACAATCTTCACACGATCAAACCCAAAGGCACTGAAGAGGTGTGCTGGAGGGAAACAAAACAACAGCCACCGTTATGATCTGTGTGCTGATAACACCCATGTCCTGGAAAATTTCATGAAAAGGTCAATACTCCTTTCACTTCTGCACATCTACTTTAAGTTGACACTCCAGGTCAGACTATGCACACAGCTGACAATAGACCTGAGAAAATGGGTTCCCTGGAGCAGATGAGGATTTACAGGGAAGACACTAAATTCAGTTATTAATCATGACCTGCAGTTATGGCATTGGGTGCAAATGTATGAGAAACTTGTGGGTAATACATTTATTGCATGTAGTTGAAAAGCTGTAGTTAGTGTTAATTTTAATGTTAATTTTATTGTAAATTAAGTCAGTGTTATAGCAAGATAACATAAGCATTACGACTTTTATGTGACCTAAATCAGGTATAAGGTTGAAAAGTTTAGTTGTGAGAATTTTGAGAATTTCAATTTTTTCATGGAAATTTCTATCAGAGTAAATATTTGTCCTACTAGAACAGTTTATATCAAGCAGTTCAGATTTTCATCCCAGCCACGTCTTTATGAGAATATAAAGCTATCATTGCGATGTCTCGTGACGTAAGCGATGCTGCACCCACTTTATTACCCGTTTCACTGATTGAGCGGCCCTGCTCCAAGTTCCCTGAAAGGTGTTGTTGTCCTCGGAGACAAAGCTGTGATCACACACGTCCCCTTTATTTGTGGGAACTCTGTCTTCTACAGAGAAATGAATGATTTTGTTAAACATTGCATTCTCCTGGATTCATAGATGAGTGCTCACAATCACAAGAGGTCTCATACGTGTTATTCGTTACAAGGTGATGACATTGAAAGGACGGCATTTTGAAAAGGTTTACCTTCTTCTTGAGAGTAAACACCCAGATCTGATTAATATTCATGTCAGTCAAATGTCACTTTAGCAAGGAGTCCATAATCTAATGTGGATTTTTCAGTTTTACCAGAAAATCCAAAACAATTAATCTGAGCATATTTTAATTGTGTATATTTTACTAAGCTAGATGTTTACCTGTAGCTTTAACAAAAGGAGAGCCAGAGTGTGGAATGAAGCTCACTCAGATGGTGCTTTCCAGAAGCTTTTCCACATGCTGGATCCACATGCTGGATCCACATAGTGGCGAATGTTGGTCGGATGGGTCTCTGAGGGAGTTGTAAGGAATGAGCCTGGAAATTCTGGGCATGCGTGGTGAGGAATTCAGCCATCCGAGAGCCTGTTTCCATCTTGAAGTTAGTTTTATGCATGGCACGTGGGATCAGGGGAATCTGAGGCAATGAGTGATGCTGTAGGACACCACTGTCTCTGTGAAGTACTCAGTGTACCCCAAGTCCTTGGCATGCCCGTGGGCTGGGACAGGGTGATGACATGGCTCTACCTTCTTTAAATTAAAATGCTGGAAGTCCTCTTGGAAACAGGTTGATATGCATCTGGAACGTTTCTGTACAGAAATGGGATGTTGGTCGATGGGAGCAGCTCTTTCCCCATTCGACGGGCTGAAATCAGTGTTTTCTCCAACAAGACAGTCATACTTAATACCACAACTGTCCTACTTGAGTTACTGTAAATAGCTTGTTTAGCATAAATATGATTCTGAAGCAGGTAAAGAAAATGCTGCAATGCTTCGCCAGAGAAACGTCTGTGCTGTGGAACATGGTAATGTTGATACTGCTGCTTGCTGCTCCTGCAGAGAAGAACATAAATACTGTGGTGTCCTGTTACCTGTCGAAGACAGTGAGTGGAGTGGACACAAAATTATTCAGCAGGAAGATGTATTTCCATAACAAGGATATGTAAAATGTCTGTGTTATTTTAGGTATGAGAATTTTCCAAAACAGAAAAATGCCTTGCTGAGGACACAGTAGACTCCTCTTTGCCTTTTCTTTGCTGGCGTTAATTCTATAAAGTCTTGTCTATTGGTACCATAATACATAATCATAGATAATAAAAACGCATTAGGCAGTTAACTCATTTCAAAAATATGAGCATAAGCTTAACGGTCTATGTTTTGAAATGATTAAAATATTAAAATATAAAACAAAAATAATCCGTCTTTGTCTCAAAATAAGCTAAAAGGTTTATTTTTTTCACAGCTCAGCACTACTGTAGATTAGATAAAATGTCCTTTTGCAATACAGCATGATTATTTCAACATTACAGTGGAAACATAGGCTTTAGTGAGCATTTTAAATAATGGGAGCTCAATTGAAATACAGAATATATTTAAAAAGCTCTGATAAGACACAAAATTCAAGTTAGATATGGAAATGCATACATATGAAAAAGCAGCCTCTTTTTGTTTCATTCATACGGGTTGTCGGTGATCGCAGTCACTTCCAGTTCTTCAACAGCAGGTGTCCGTCAAAGTTTATTTTTGACCACTCTGAATCTTCACAGGCTCATATAATTCACAATGAGAGTCGGCACTCTGTCAATCGTTATATTCGCTTATTTTATGCCGGTATTATTTAATTAACTGATTTGTATGAAGTGTCAGAGCGAATTACACTGCTCACTCCAGTTGTCTGTTTATAAGCCTCCGTGGTGTACAGAGCTGATTATTACAGCGTTCGTCGGGGCTAAATGAAAGGGGAAATATCTAAGATGTTTTCATAATGAAAAAATAAATGTTTAAAAATGTAAACACTTTGACTTCAAATCGCATTTTATTCTCAAAGAGACAGCGAATTAGGAAGTGACGTATTTCAGCGTCAGCCTCTTCCGCTCTCTTTTCGTTGAGGCTCAGCTAGCAGCCGGGTGGGTAGAACGTTTTGTTCAGCAATATTTAACGTTTTTAAGATTATAATAAATGTTTGAATTTGACTAAAACAATACCGCTTTCATCCTTTAATGACAGCATGTATGTTTGATGTAGTCTTACATTAGTTTCAACGAATAAAATTGACATAAATTGTGATTAAATTCCACGCTGACGATAAGCATGTGGCAAGGCCTGCAACGAGCCTCTTCTGCTAGCGCTTGCTAATGTAATGCTAACTTACCAAAAGCGTCGACAGTCGGTAAAATGATGAAAAGAGTTTATTTATTAGGATAAAAGTTGCGAAATCTTTTATGATCTAGCTTTATTATTCATCTCGCAGGCGATTCGGTTTTTACTGTGGTCAGTCAGCTACACGGCTAATAGTAAAGCTAACGTCATTTTTCTGTGAACAGCCTGCAAACATGCAGATCTTCGTGAAGACGTTGACGGGGAAGACCATCACCCTTGAGGTGGAGCCCAGTGACACTATTGAAAATGTCAAGGCAAAGATCCAGGACAAGGAAGGTGAGCTACCATGCCTAATGTGACGTTTGTGACTTCTTGATAAATATTTGGCTGCTCAAGATGTAATTGGTGTACACCTTAAATAAAAGGGACAATTCGAGTGTGCCAGACTCTACGTTTTAATACATGAAACTGCGAATTGGTAGATATTTAGTGTCTAGAACTCTAGTGGCTGTGGTTTTGAATTAGAAACGTGGGTTCTTTGCCCTTAAGACAGTTATGGCTTAGGGTACAAGTTGAAATAGATTTGCACTCAAAATCACACATTAGACAACAAAGGTGACATAGATGGACTTGTTTGGAGAAACCTGTGAAGTGATTTAGCTTTAGATTCTGTTGTAGTTAAGGTTCATGTTAAAGTGCAGATTGGTTGACTAGTGTTGTGTTTACAGGAATTCCCCCTGATCAGCAGCGTCTGATCTTTGCTGGCAAACAGCTGGAGGATGGCCGCACACTGTCCGACTACAACATCCAGAAAGGTAACGGCTGTGTTGTTTCTGAAATTGGCAGTGGCACACAGTAGACAAGCTGCCTATTATAAAACCGTTATGAGAAAGTACTCATTAAATTTGTTTTATATCACAAATGCGTTTTGCTGCAGTTGCCAGTAGTTTGTATATAACACCATTTTGGATATGTAGCTATGGTATGGTGTCATTATTTCTGTGTTAAATTATTTTTGATTGACTTTTAAATAACCAAGGTGTGCGTCAGTTTTCCTGGTAGAGTAGGCTTTCTGTTTAAATATAAATTTGACATTAACATGATGTATTTACTGTTCACCAGAGTCTACTCTCCATCTGGTTCTGCGTCTGCGTGGTGGCATCATTGAGCCCTCACTCAGGCAACTGGCCCAGAAATACAACTGCGACAAGATGATCTGCCGCAAGTAAGTCCAGTCCTAAGTATGAAAATTTGATTATCCTCAGGCCTGCTCTTATTTCTGTTGATATACATTTTAAATATATAATTCAGTGTTGGTAGAGGACCTTATAAACTACATTCGGAGGTCTTTGTATATATTTGAATTGAGAAATAATCAGGTAGATAGAATTACTTTGGTTTGGTTGCACAGTGCTTTAGTGTCACCTGAAATGGCAGTTGGGAACAGCTGACCTTAGTTTTTGGCTGAAGTGGGTTTTCTCAGGATCTTTTTCATTTCTAAACCCTGAATGTTTTTAAATTGGTACGCTGACCTTTTTGTTTTGCAGGTGCTATGCCCGTCTGCACCCCCGTGCTGTCAACTGCCGCAAGAAGAAGTGCGGACACACCAACAACCTTCGTCCCAAGAAGAAGCTGAAGTAAACATTTACAACTAAATTGGCACTTTGTGCTATTTTGTGTTAAAATAAATGTAGAAAAAAACCTGCTGCTTGTCTGATTTGTGTTATTTAATGAAAATGTAAAGGTGTGTGTTTGTTAAATTCACTTGAAAAGTGACCATAAGGCTGTGCTGGCTAAATTAACAGCCAGGAAAAAATAACCAGATTAACTGCAGTAAGGTGAAGCTGGTGTAATTGACTATTGGGATTTAACAAGAGCTCCCAATTAAGTCCTGGGATACTCGTGAAACCTGCTTCTTGGATCTGGTTTAGGATTAAACTTTAGCATCTAGTTTTGGAACAGATCTTATTTTGTGTAGTTTACAACAAAACAACGTGTCAATTGACATCAATGTTGGGCAACAAAATACGCAGCTGGTGTAGTGATTTAGAAGTTAGTGTTCAGGTTTTATCTGGGTGATGATTAAATACAAGTTTTCTCACTGGTTACTGTTCTAACCCAAGCAACATGAAGGGAATAGTAAACTTTAACTATTTCATAAATAAAAAAAGTGTAAATGTGAGGATTAACACCAGGTTTGGGGGGTTTTCATCACACAAGAACCACAGCAGTGACTTTGCATGACAGTTTTAATGTTTAAAACATTTATATACAAATCCCATACAAGCACCTGCTCTCCTCAGATTCAGTTTTTGTACCTTGTACTTCACAACACTTCAATGAGACTAACCTGAACTAAACTATTCTGAGGTATTTAGTCATACTGAAAGGTTAAATGTGTCAAAGCAATGAATGATGGGTAAAAGCTGACATGAGATGAAGATCAGTGTCACTCATAAATTGGCTGTTTGTCGATTCCAGTTGTGGCTTCTGTTGGACATCTTTGGTACTGCGATCTCTCAGAGCGGGCAACAGACGTTTTTTAAAAAGTCCTTATTCCACCGTATTTTCTGAGGGATCCACACTCAAGTTCAAAAATATATCCTTCAAGCATCTGATGATCTGCATTTCACAAAATGTATTGTGAGACTTTACAATAAGGGGTATCAAAGTGTATTATTAATTCTTCAGGACAGGCATATTTGAACAGAACCATAAAGTGCAGTAGTAAAACGTCGTTTATCATTGCAGCCACAGATGATGATGATGATAATAAACACCAAATCTCTAAAAAGAGACAGAAGTGCAATTTAACTCAACAAGTCCTGAAATATGAGTTGGATTACTCCTTTCATGTTATGTAGCTACACAATAATACTGCACATTAGTCGGTTTTAAGACCACTGATTATATTTTGTATCATAATCACGTGTTGTGATATGCTTAATTATCCTTATTCTAAAAGGAAAAAGTATTTACTCTTGCGGCACACAAAAACTACTCCTAATGTGTTAACACAGTATTATTGTGCAGCACTCAAACAGGAATAAGACCGTTTGAAGTGTTTCTGATGTCATTCATGTGGAGCTTATTGAGAGGAGCTGCTAGCCTGTTTTCTTCATGCTTACTAAAGGCTGGTAGCAAATTCGCATAATCTGGTGGAGCGATGACAAAAAATGCGTGTATCAACTATCAACAGGCAATTAAGCTAGAAATTTTTTTATTGCTAATTTATTAATTGTTGCATGTAGCAGCTGATGTTAGAAACCCCCAGACCTTTTGTAACTTGTCAAAGTGATGAAATATCAATCTTTATACCAAGTGTTAATGTGATAATAGCAATATAATGCAGAAATGTGTCATCATTAACATATTTAGTACATTCAGAATTAGAACTGCTGCAGCAATTCTTTTGATTATCTGCACTAAAACTTAAGAGAATCCTAAATCAGTATATCATATACACTGTCAGCTGAACATGCTATAACACTAACAAGGAAAGTAAGAGGGGGTAATAACGGGATGCTATTACATTATATTGTAGTTTATTACATTAACACATTTCACAATTTGACATGTTACGATTCTGGCAGTCACTGCATCACCAGCTGCAAAGACCTGCACCTTATTTGTACCTAGACTATTACTGTCATACGAAGAAATCAATAACTCATTACAGGGCAAGAAGCAAAGATCGATAGATATTGTGCATCAGAAATTCTCATACAGCGCTGACAGACAAGTCAATTAAGTACCAATTTACTAAAACTTATGCAGTTGTGCTTTTAACTGGAGCGGTCCGAGGTTACACGCACACATCCTGGCATGTTTCACCATTTATGTGAGGACACTCGTGCTTAGCAAAGCCTTAAGGGACATTTCACCTCAAAATAAGATACATCAATAGTTTTATTTATCCATCTAAATCTATTTGACCTCAGCTGTAGACATATCTACTTTCTCATCTTGCTATGATACACAGATTTTATTATCATATGCAAAATTTGTTTCCTCCAGCTCCTCCTACACGACCAGTACTTGAGCAACTAAAGTTGGCACACAGGTACATCCTAGGAAGGTTCTTATCTATATCACATGACAGCCACCTAGTAATGGGTTAAAACAACCTGTTTTTTTTTTTGTTTGTTTTTAGCATTTAACACTTCATAAAAGCTTCAAATCTTATTATTTTATAACAATAGCATCTGATTTATATCCAAAAAGTTTCAGTTGTTTATGATATAGTATAGATTGCCTGGCAATCAACTAGCGACAGGCTTTTAAACTGACCTGATTTTAGCCTTTATACACCTGTAACACAGCAAACAATCCTACAGCACAGGCATGTGCTAGTTAATATAACGAAACTAAAAGGCAGTTTTACCTTGTGAGCAGATTGATGTAGGATTTATATTCTGTCCACTTAACCAAGCCTATCAGCTGTATCACTGGATCTACCTGTAATGAGAAGTTTCTACTCATAACAGTGTGACAGCATGTAAACGTTAACAGCAGCCTCATCAGCTCTGTTGTAAACTTGACTAGCTGCAATCTTCGTTTGGGCAGAAAGAAACTAACTCCTACACAAACCTGCTCACACCAAAGTACCAGGGTCAAACGTTCTGCTATTTCTTTGATTTCAAATGCATTGTTTGTGTTTGTGGTCATTATGTTCAAGAGAATGCATAGATGCTTCTAATCGTCACCCTCACCAGAGCAAAAACATGTACATTTTGGGGGTAACTGTCCCTTTAAAGTACCCTTTAGTTGTTAGGGTCGTTCCAAATGTCCTCACATCAATGGTTTAAAACCAGTATTAGTAAACACACACACACGCACACAGCTTCACATTTCTTGGCAGGTATGGGGCTTCTGCAGAGCTCATGCAGGGCTCTTGTAGTGATCTACTCTGCAGCTCCACCGAGCCTCTCTCTAGGGTTATTACTATTATGGTAACTGATAGTGTTAAGCAACAAGGAAAAAGTACACTAAGCAGAATTGTTATATAACTTTGTGAACACGGACAAATGTAAACAAAAGAAAACTTGGCACACACATTGTGAAGTGCAATCTCAGTGTCCGGATGGGAAAACGGCACGTGTACAGACCAGAGCTGCTGATATTACTCTCCATAACAAACTCAGTTCCTGCAGCTTGAATTTTGCAACATTTGTGGCCGTTTTCTCCATCCTAACTGCGAGTAACTCATCGATGAACATAAATAATAGAGTAAGTGGTGAGAAAGAGCAGTCCTTATAAAACATGAACAAAAACAGTTGTACGCTGGCGATGGAGGAGACAGAATGGGAGCAGGTTGTTGCATCTCTGAGTTTGTAGATGTTCGGGCTGGTGTCAGACCAGTCTAGGCTGATGATGGTGAACTGGAGCAGAGTTTATTCAGGGCCTTTGCTTCCAGAGGCTCTTACACAGCTCACACTTTTACCGGGTGCATCTCCACAGTATCAGCAGAGGATCGTCACTTTTTAAAAGCAGACGTGACAAATACGTACATTTAAGAACTGAAAAAAGCGAAAACGCTTCTGCCAAAACTGCACTGAAATAAGCATTTATGGAAAGCCACTTTGTTTCTATGACCCAAATATGGAGATTTATGAAAAGTTGCTTATGTTTAATGTAGCTATAAAATATAAAAGCAGATTATATTTGATTTCACAGCTCTCCCAAGGTTGATGAAACCCTTGCTCTTACAGCGCTGCAGTTTTCATGGTTCGAGGGTTTCAGACTTCCTACTTTGGAGGAAAACAGAACAGTGCAAACCCTGTCAGGTAAAACTCTTCCCTCAATATCTGCCTTTGCAAAATTCTACGGTAATCAACTCTGGGTGTTATGTACCATTAGGATGAAATGCTTCACCTCTCTTCTTTACTATTGAAAATCACAAGGTCAGACTTTGAAAAAAGCCACTTTCGGACATGCACTTCTTTCCATTTACCGCACGGCATTTGAATGCATCGGTTTACATCCAAATGAGCACTGCAGTAACTTTTCTATGTTGTGACTGCAATCCTACTAGGGTGGACCGAGTAACATTTACACATCACTTAACATAGCAGAGGGAAAAAGAGGACAGGGCTCGCCAAGACGCGAGGTAATCTGAGGAATGCAATGTGGAGGGCGATGGTACAAGATCTCTTTTTTTACTCAGTGATGTTTCAGCATTGGCAGAGTGTGTTTAAGTCACTAAAACTCTCCAATCCTCCATGTATTGCAAAGATTGCATCACTTTGTGGGTGCGTCTGAGGGAAGCCATAATGTAAATCTGACTCATGTCTGAATGAGGAGATAAAAAAGTCTGAAAAGTGCTCATTTTTATGGCACCAGCAACAGAAGGGCTTTTATATGAATGGTGTCAATGGCTAACAGCACAGGTGGTTTGCTCTGCACATAGCACCTTTAAGAGGTTTCCAATGCTGGACTGATGGTGAAAAACAAAGAAAGTTCAACTATAGTGTGTTTGCCTCCATGTTGCTCTGATCCCGTCTCTGCTGTTAGATCAGTTAAACTGGAGGGAACGAGACTGTGGAGATGCACCCCAGCTCCTGCTGTGGCTACTTGCTGACCAGTTTTGCCAGACTCTCTCTCAGGTTGTTCAGGTCACCGATTTTGATGTCCAGAACGTCAATGATCCGTCGTACCTCGACCTCCGCGTGCGCCTGCTCCTCCCGGTTGGAGGCCAGGGTTTTTTCGGAGCTTTGAACGCGATCCTCCAGCTCCACATTTCGTCTCTCCAGATCCTGCAGAAGCACGGTTATTAATTCAGGTTTTCATTTTTCACTTTTCATTTAACTCAGTAATTGCTACCAAATGTGCATCTTTGCCCACATTCTTATCCACAAAATGCCATAAATGTTAGTTTCTCCAGAATATGTTGACAAGATTGACAAATTATGTTTTGGGAAAAACCAGATCACAATTGACCGAGTAGAAAAAGTACAGGCCTTTATGCCTTTATGTTGTGGAATAACAGATGTATTCCAGGGAGATACTGCGGCTGCCGACTGCTATAAAATTTGCTAAAAAACTCCTCTCGGAGTAATTCAGTTTAAACTGTTTATAATCCAAATTCAAATCTGCAGTTTCCTGCTTTATGGGGTAATTCTGTATGCGAAAAAGTACAGATCTTTATGGAATAAATCCAAGGACAGCAAAGGTCAAATATGAATGCAGATAATTCACAACTGACAACCCCGGTAAGAATGATAGAGGACCTAATAAAAGCTATGCAATATGCATCAAGTCTCATCTCAAGCATTAAGAAGGAAATTCAATCCAATTTGTTTTCTCCTTGAAGCCCTCAGTTCACCTTTGTAGATTCTTTGCCACACTTACTCTTGTCTGAACTGTACGGTCTCTTTTATAGCTGTCCCTGATTATTCATATGCCCTGGTTTGGGTAACAGCAAAAAGGACATTTTTATTTATCAGATCATGAAAACTGTCAACTAAAAAGAAATCCTTTTTTAGGACTAGAGTGCTTTAGGTCAGTGTCATGCACTAACCTCTAAAGGTTATGCATAAGTATTTTAACAGTTTGTTAAAGAAAAAAAAATCCCTTTTATGTCTGGTTGTTGTGGAAAATCACAACCGGTCAGATAGCGGCACCAATAATTTTCCATTTTGAAGACTTTGACACACATCAGTCAGCCTGGTGAGCATTTTCATTGCTTATCAGGTTGACGGATGTCACACTTGCAATCTAATATAGGGATCCATTATATTAACTGTACACTAATCTGCTGATGACTTTCTAGAACGAGTAGTTACTTATTAGCCAACATACCATCAGAAAACTGACAACTATAAAAGCATATTCTACCGACCTAAAAAGTGACATCATCAAATGTGATCTTTTGTACAGCAAAGAGTAAAAAGGTCCTAAAATGTTCATTTTACTACAGCGTGAGGAAGAAAATCAGCAACTTCAGAACTGATAGTCGTTGAGCAATAAAAATGTGTGACATTTTCCATAAATGTGTTATTTGTGCAGCACGGCAAAGTTGTCCAATTTGATGAGTCAGTCACAAAATTGCAGCTTACCTTGAGTCTCTGCATGGCCTCCTCCCTCTCCCTTTCTAGCTCTCCAACATCTGTTTTCTTGCTCTGTAGATTGTGAATTTCCTGAAAACACAGTAACTCCAAATAATTACAAAACCATCTTTCCAATTCGTGTACATCAATGTCCCGAGGACAAGCGGCATTCCTCGTTAATTTTATAAAGGGGGTCAGTGATAAGATTTGGGACGCCTTCATCTTCTTGGGAAGGAGGGAGGGAAACATGCCACTGTGACCTTGCATGAATCCGGCTGCCAAAAGTGGACTGTGTTTAAACGACGGGACAGATGTGGTTATGTTAATGAAGCTGGCAGAGAGCAGCAGGCTGCTTTCAAAGGAGCATTTTGCTTTTATTTATCCTGAGGAAACGTTTCTTGGCTCAGCGTGTCCTGTCTGCATTAACGGACATTGACTTTACCCACAGAAACATGCACCGTTTGACAAGATGATGTGTGTTTTAGAAAAGTTACAGATGCCGTCAGAAATCTGTCATTCAGCACGGAGGCGGCGGCTCGGAACATCTACATCTCGAGTCTCGGCGTTGCTCGGTCGTGTTCTGTAAGACTGTGACATTTTATCAAAGCACTCTTCAGCGTGATCAAAGCGACAGACACGACAGAGCCTGAAAGCTGAATCCAGATCTTAGCAGACAAACAAATGAAAAAAGCCAGTGAACACATTCTTCTGTCGTTGTCTGCACGAACTCTGCAGCATTTTATCAAGTAGTTACCGTTTACACAAGTACAAGAAAATATTTCATTTAACGCGTTCAAGATGATTTAGAGAACAGATATGACACTTACTCTTTCAGAGTTTTTATGGCATAATTGAATATCAGAAGAAGATTCAGGCTCACACATCCAAAAGACTGCTGGCAGTACATAATGTATGCTCTTGTAAATTAAGCTAGTGGTATACACTGAGCTTCCCTTTAAGGTGGGAAATAGATTTGGACAGTGTGCACTGCTGAGAGGAAATTTGGTGTCTTGCCTGGTCTTTGGCTCGCAGCAGGGCTTCCAACTCCTCCAGTGACCGGCTCAGCTCCTCTTTACCAGGCTGTCCAGCAGAAGGACGCCCCAGCTGGGCTTCAAGCTCGGCCACCTGGAACACACATAAACACACAATGAATAACATTAAAAACAACATTATAAGATAAGAAAAGCAAGACTACCATCTAAATCCACCTTCTAAAGGCTTCCATCCAAGGTGAGTTTTGAGAGATATCACAAATCTTAAAAAGACGGGGGCCTTTTAAATGTTGGAAGAGAAATCCAGAAATAGGAAGTGGCGACTGTCACTCCATGTTTAGCTTTTCTAATCGAAAGAGAAGCATGGACGGGAACATGGGATCACAGATTCAGGCTTTTAATGTAACTCAGGCAGAACTAGTGCGATGCGAAATATTATACTTAATATACTGTAAACAGTAATCGAGCATGTATCAAACTGTGCAAAAAGAAGTCTCATTTGTAACCAGCATAGTTTTGAATCTGACTGATGGAAATCGACAGCAAACCAGAAGTATAGAAGCCAGGCAATTTCAATCTCATTTCCTGAGACGGTCTGATTTAGTTTTAGCTAAATCTAATTTAGTCTTGAAGCTAATCAGTCCAGTTTTCATGTTATTATGTTTTCACATAATCTTTCTCATAGACAGATATGACAAACAAGAATCAGCCTTACAAAAATACCTAAGAATCCAAAGTATAATCCTAACGTGTGATATAATTTTCACAATGCACAGAATTAATTGCTATTAATGCTATTAATGGAAACCAACATGACCACGGCCTATGCACAAACACTTTACTGTCCATCTAACATGTGCAGACACACAGCAAGTGAAGTGATTTTCACAGCTAATAAAAGTCCATTTAGTGAAGACTCATACAATTATCATGCACCACACTGCTGTGCAATTTACCAATGAATCAAGGACATTTTCTTTATTCATTGCCTCTCCCCTGACTCTGCTCCCCACCACGCACACACACTTAAAATGCTTCTGTGGAAAAAAGCTTTGCTGCCAATGGGCACAGCACTGAAGCCTCTCGCCTTGGAGACTTTTTTTTTTAGCTGTTCGAGGGGGTTTGACCTTTTGAAAGATTTTGATGAAAGATATTTTCCCAATCTGACCCACTTCCATGCGTTTAGCATATTAATGAAAAAGTCAAAGACCGTCAAGATTTGACAGACGGTTTGACGAAACAAGGACAAACTGTGCAGCATTTGAAGTCTGAACACGATGAGATTGAGAGTCTGTGATTCGGCTGTCTTTTAGACCTTTGTAGTTTAACAGACAGACCGAGGCACAAACAGTGACAGGGCTAGAGGTCACGATAACATATTTAATTTTGCTCCCCATTTGATTAAAGGAATAGCATTTGATAACGAGACACTTGAGCAATAACGAAAGGTTACCGTTTTACTCGAGATCACTTGACCATCTTAATCACTTTGAACAGCCTTTTGTATTGTATTAAATTAAACGAGTGCATGCCAATGGGGACTAAAACATGTGACTAGACTGCAGCTTCTATTTGATAATTACTTAAAATTAAATGCATCACACAAAATTCTTCCAGTGAAACAATCAGCTCAGTGATTTTATTTAACATTTTGTGCAACCATGCAAGAAAATCTCTGGTTCCAGTTGTTTAAATGTGATTATTTACTCTTTACTGTTCTATGACAATAAATGTATCTGGGGTTTGACTGTTGATGGGAAATAAGAAATAGGAAGATGTCCCCTACATACTTGGGATTTTTGACAAATTATGGCTTCAGTGTGAAAGTTCCTAAATAATACTAGTTTGTGCTTTAGAGTCCCATTTACGATGCATAATAGAGCAGAGCTCAAACAAATCTGAGAAAAAGAAATAGCCGTGGGATTCAAGCAAGCCCTTGATCTTCTACTTTCGGTTTATTTTAATGCCGGTGCTGCAGAAATGGCCGACTTTTCATTTTCTCTCCTTTAAGCGGGTCCTCTGCATTTTACCAGGTAATTTCAAAGTGGCATTTTAAAGATGCCAAGGTATGCTACTCCAGCCAAGCCGAGCTTCACAAAAACCAATGCAGGCTGGGGATGGGGGATGGGGGCTTTGGTTTAACCTGGTCTGTAAGTGACAGCCACCGTCCCCAGAGGCAGTAGCTCCATCTCTCTGAACTCCACACAAATAGTGTAGCATGAGAAAAAGCCTGTAAGAACTGTGGTATCTGTAATATTCCCACTAAAGTTTAAGTGTTTTAAATAACCGAGACGCATTTGCTTACAACCAGCAATAGAGCGCTGACATAAACTTTCTGGTTTATGTGTGGTTAATTTGATTAATTGTTAAATATTTATATGGTATGTGCCAATGAAACTCAAACTAGATTGGCAGAAGAACAAAATACACTAAAATGGAAAAATATACTATTAAAAAGAACCATTCAAATATCCTTAAATGCATACAAATTGCTGTCAGCCTCTCTGTGGTGGACAAACACAAACATGGCTGAAGCTGCTCAGAGTGTGACGAGGGAGGAGAAAGCCAGCCATCCTCTCTCCTTCTACTCCTGCAGTGATTTATCTTCTTCCACTAACTGGGGCACAGAGGGGGGAGGAGGTGGGCAGTATAGGGTGTCCTACCCTCACCCCCCTCCAGGAAAAAAAAAAGGAGAAAAAAAACAAAACCCTGCCACCCTGTTACCAAACCCTGGAGGCCTGCTCTACTTCCAGCCACCTGGTTGACTTTGCTACAGTGTGTGTGTGTGTGTGTGTGTGTGTGTGTGTGTGTTTTGGGGGGGAGGTGTGTAACTTTCACCTGCACTCAGAAATAGATGAATTGAAGATAATAAAAAAAATGCAATCTGAAAAGAGGCAGTACTGTAAAGGTTATAGAGCAGACTGGGTTGCAGCAGCAGCATTTAATTCTGTTGCAATAAAGTTGTGTTGTTAAGCTCGACCAAGGACAGAATTTCCTCTCCCTAAATTAAAGATGAAATGTCTGCATTCTGGCCCTGCAACTATCACGGGAGCCCGTCAACAGAAAATATCCCAGGGAGGGGGGCTGGATGAAAAATGCATCTGCAGTTTGGAGCAGGCCTAGTAGGGATTTCAATGTGATACTGACACATTTGTATAAATGAGTAAAACAAAGTTTTATAGAAGAAACTCGATAGATGCATTTGTGCTAATTTAGGTTAACATCATACCCATAAATATAATTTCTAAACAATTATCAACAACAACAACAATGCACAATGGGCTGCATATTCAGTTTACAAGTCCCCCATAGTGCTTACTGTAAATCACACACTGTAGCATACAGCGCACGAGCATAAAACAGGACACTTACTGTGTTTAGGTTTTTTGGACATTGGCTTTTCAGTCCAGCCTAAAAAAAACAAGTCCGCTGTGGTCTTATTGGAAGGTGAAGAAGCTGTTCTTAAGGAAGGAAAATTGGGAGAAATGCTAAGATGTGCCAAAATACACAAGAAATGAACTGAAAAAAATCAGTGGCAACAGGAGTGACGAATCCAAATGTGAGAGTTTTGGTTCAAATCATTATTAATATGTACAGAAGAGGTCAGGGGAGAGCTACAAAGAGCCCAAACACACTGCCAGTGCAGTTATACAGCCTCCCCAGAGCCGGGATCTCAACAGTATTGACGCTGCGTTGAACATGCGTGGGATCATGTTGACAGGAAACAGAACAAGAGGCAGCCAACATCCAAAGAAGAGCTTTGAATGTCCTTCGAGAAGCCTGGAGAACTAGTCCTGAAGACTACAGAAATGATAAGACTTCCTTAAGAAGTGCAAACTCATTAACGTTGTGATTTACTCATTTACTATATTTCCATGTATGTTTGGACATATTTCCATGAACTGCTACACTTACTTCCCATTTTCCTAGAGAAATATAAACAAATGAGGAATGGCTTAAGACTGTGATATGGCACTGTACTTTCTTTTAGATCAATAAGTCTCATTGGTCGTCTCATTACCGTCTTTCATAAAGTGACTTCAAATAAAATTCTGTATTAACAAGTCAATCAGGCCCTTATCGTTTTTCCTAAGACTGTGAAAGCATCTTCAGTGTCATCTTATGTCATCTCATAATGTGAATTTCTTCAAACACTGACTGAAAAAGACTCAACATAAGCCTGCTGTAATAACTCCTCTGTGCACTACATAAGGTCACCTGGTCTCGGAGGCGATCGGTCTCTTCCTGGTATTCAGCCAGCTGCTTCTTCCACTGTTCCACACTGCTGTTAGCTTCCTGCAGTGCTGCCACCAGCTTGGCATTGCTGTCTTGAAGAGTGAAGAGTTCAGCTTCCAAGTTGATCTCGCACATAGACCTGAGGACAAGTTCGCCACACACAGACTGCGTTAATTCTCCTGAAGAACTGGTACTCTGATTCTCTTTGTTCACATGAACCAAATCAATCGAATGAACCAATCACAACCTTTAAATGATGCTACTTTAAACAGATAATGTTTGACACTGTTGGAACGAAACCTTGGAAAGGAGAAAGCAGAGGATAAAGAGGTAATAGAGTGAAACATTTCTATTATCCTGCAGTAGCTGTGTGATGAAGTTTATTGACATTTAATGAATTTAAGGAGACAGACGAGTTCTGCAAATTATGAACGTTATTATGACTTTATATTTAATGTCTTTTTTCGTCAGTCATGTCTTTCAAGTTCTGGACAAGTGCTACTACAGCGAGCTTTTTTTTTTATTATGCCTTTAAAAAGCTTCAGCAAATATTTTTTAGGAATTATAGTGGACCAGGAAATGCAAAAATTATTATTATGGCATGATAATTTTTCTTGGGTTTTTATTTTTAGGATCATTTTGTTCCAAATCTGCAACAGAGCAGAGCAACACTCACCTTCATCAGTAGGAAATTGTACCACAGGGTACTAAAAAAAACCCCAAAACAACAGCAGTAATTTGTTCTGCTTTATTAAGTTGTGGGAAAGATTCAGTGTGCCGGTAAAGGTCATAATTCAGTGGGGATATTTAATAAAGCAGAGAGCTTCCTCTTTAGGAAGCAGAGTCTCCACCATAACGACTAAAACTGGCAACCATAATACCCCTCACCATAGCAACGGGAGAGAAGGGCCTGCATTGGCCTAAAACAATCATAAAATAAAACTGTTGGAATAATGGGCTGTAAAGCAGCTGAGAAGTGCTTCACTGGTCCCAGATGGAAGGTTGAGGGATCAATAATGACCGCTGTGATGATGATGATGATGATGATAATTACGAGCTGCAAAATTTAGCACCTTTCAGGCCTGGGTGGTTTTAAGTCATGGACACACATACAGATTAAAAAGAGCACAAACGTTATGGTTAGGCCTCAGGTGATGGTGTTTAATCTGCCTGCTACAGAAGAGGCACAGATATGCACACATACCACACTGCAGACCAGGGGAGAGTCCACCTGTAGAAGAGCTCAGACCGACTCACTGCTGCTTTTCTAGGTAATTAGCTGCAATGTTTGAGCTTATGTGTAAGGAGGGTTCATTTTCAGTCCTTGGCCATTCGCTCTTTTTTTATAAATACATAAATACTAGGGGTGCAACGATACTCGTATCGATATTGAACCGTTCGATACAGTGCTTTCGGTTTGGTACCCATATGTATCGAACAATACAAAATTTTTAATTTATTTTATCAACTTTCCTTCTGACGGTGCTGTCTGTGTTGAGCGCTCAGTGGATCTGCGCTCGACAGAGCAGCCTAGGCGGAGAAGTCGAACGCAGATTCACTGAGCGCAGGGCAAGCTAGCAAGACAGAAGTTAAGCTCCTTGCAACATGGCAAATTGAACCTCCCCCACCTTCATTCAGATCTGGCGTTTGGAACTATTTTGGTTTTCATGTGACGTATGACCCTGAAGGTAAGCGCGTCATGGACAAAAGTAAAACAGCATGTTGGATGTGCCACCCAATGCTCAATTACATTGGTGGGAACTACTGCGTTAGCGCAGTTAGCTCGTTAACGTTTTGGCAGTCCAGCCCCACACACTGGGCGATCCGCGATAGCTCGTTAACGGAGATTTGCCGTGTTATGGCGTTAACGTCATTTCAACGAGATTAACGCTGACAGCATTAGTGGGAACAAAATGAATATGACTGCACATTTACGCAGACATCGACCTAGTGCAAAGACAAGTGGAAGCAGACAAAAACAACAAGCACGCATGCTACAAACTTTACCCGAGTCATTTAGACAGCCGTTAGCACATGATTCTCCTTATGGGGACCTGATATGTTTAATATGCTGCTGAGAATATAGCCCAGAAGAAGCGTATAGTATAGCTTTTATTTTGGAAAGAGACATTTCTCTGTAATAAACTCTCTTTTCCAAAGATGAGTGATTTCTCGATCAGATATATTTATTTTTTTTATTACTTTGTTGTTTCAGCAACATTAAATTTGAAAACTGTACTTTTGAGTTAAAATATATATTTATAATTTTAATAAATGACAAATTAAAAAAGGCATGAACATTTTTTTCGAAAAAATATCGAACCGTGACACCAAAGTATCGAACCGAACCGAACCGTGAATTTTGTGTATCGTTGCACCCCTAATAAATACATAAATAAAAGACTGTATTTCTTGATTTTTAGGTCCTAGAATAAATCAAAACTAAATATTCCAGATGTGTGGTGCCCACACGCAGAACTATATATATCTCATCACTTGCTACTGAGCTAGCACTCAGTCTCATCTTTCATTTTAAAATGATGTGTTCTTATTGTAAACACTTTGAGGCATCTGTGATTTCGGATTGCATAAATAAAAAATAAATAAAAATCACACATTTGCTTGACCTGCTTGACCCATTTAACTTCTGATTGGCTAAACACACCTGATTCCAGCCACTCAGGAGTAAAGCGAGGAAAGCTGGCCATAGCGGTGCTCGTTTCCCATGATGCAGCTCGATGCCACGGTGCAGAAATCACCTGAACGTTAAGTGAAATATGAACTAAAAAGGCACAAATCATTCCGGTTTCCACTGCATGTTCACTAATGATGTTAATCTGAAAAGAGAGCATTCAGATGCAGAGTGAGCGCCACTTCTGCCTCCAGGATGAATAACGGTTTTCCTCATCTGTGGAATACATCCGCAATACCATCACTACGCGCCAAAGAAGTCATGCGTTCAGTTTCTTTGAATGCGAAAAGCAGAGAAGTGTGACGTCTTAACAATGGCGTGCACTCTATAAAGGCTTTACAATTTAATGGCTCGTAAGTCCGCCTCAGACAGGATACAGGGGACTTTTTACTCAGTGCTTTGAGTTCTTACATATGCTCGTGTAGCCAAGCTGGGGGTTAGACACTGGATTATACGAGTGGGTACACTGCTACGTGAAACAAAAGATGGAGGATCCAAGTGATGAGCTTAATCAAAAGATAATCCAGTACTTCAATACGATCAAAATCTGGCAACATGCGTATGAATACATTTAGGAGGAGAAACCTGATGTCACTCGTGAATAACAGGGAGTTTTCTTATAGTTAAAGCGTTACTTTATCCATTTATAGTACAGTATGTAAAAGGAGGGAGTGACAGATTTATTTAAATTACTTTTGGATTTCCAGTAAAGAAAACACTTGTACTGTGACTAAGCGATACAGAAAAGTTTTCTTAAGGTAGCAAGCTAAAGAGAATGCTTTCTAAAAGTTTCAGTACTCCCACATGCACATCTGACAGTGATAGCCCATGGCTGTTTGACACCTATAAAATAATCTAGAACAGTTTATTGCTTTATTTTTATATAAAAATATAGCAACATGATATATTTTTGCTATGTCAGAAGAGGCTGAAACATTTTCATTTTATGACTTTCTTTCTGTCAGTATATGCATCTGTTGAGGGAGTTTTAAGCATTTTGGTGACTCGAGCAGAAACACAATCTGTCATTACCCTTCAGACAACATCTTCTTGACCCTTTCTTTCTCTGCTGTCAGCTCCACTTCAGCACTCTTGCTGCGAAACAGCTTTTCCTCCCCGGGCCCGTTCACTGTCAGCAGCGGCGGTGAATGCCGGTCCTCCGACAGCTCCTGAAACAGACAGCGCACAGACCAACGGGGATAACAATACAAACAGGATCTGAACACTGAAGAGATGACATGATGTCAAACCATCAGTTTCGTGTAGTACAAGAAAAAAAGGCTAGATAAACCAGGACCTTTCATGGAAGCGTTATTGGAAAAAGGGGATTCTTCCTTGTTTGCGATTACGCCGTAAATCCTCAGGAGCTGCGCTGCAGTTTTCATATCAGACAACAAGAGTGCTCAAGCAGAAAGTGCACGATTAAGTGGCAAGAGCACTTCAACAGGGTACATTTCCAGTATTCTGCATTGTTATATTGAGTGTGTGGTAGAAATGACATTGAATGCTTTGATAGACCAGCATGGCCAAGCGCAGGCCAATAATTCTACATTTCTGTTGCTCTTTCTTCAAAGCATAGGCTTAAACTGGTGGCCCCTCTGTTAACATCCCTATACCCAAACCTGTCATCGGGACACAACAGACCAAACACAGTAGCAACAACACAGGACAGAGCTCAACATACCGGTGCTTGATATGTCCCATCTGGGCTTCTATAAACAGGCTCTACACAAAGCGAGCAGCCATGTGTGGAGCCCAGCTGCTTTTATACAGCATCACAGATCTGATTGGACTCTGATTCAACAAGAAGTGACTAAGGTACAGCTGCTGCTTCCAAGGGCTCATCTTTCCGTGTGTGTACAGAAAAAGTATGTGCATCGTGTCACCGTGTGTGCATTGGTTGAGAAATGACACACACCGCACATCTGGTAAGAGGCGAACTGGTAGCACAGGTTACATACTGGAGGGATTCAACGTTCATTTTGGAAGCTGGTTTAGGGCTTAGGGAAAATTAACTTAATTTCAGACTAGCTTGTGTCATAATAAAAGTAAATAACAGATATAAAAATCAACTTCAAACAACAACAGCTGTTCGACAGCTGTCTTCCATATCACATGATCCTCCTCAGCAGATGTCATGGAATATTTCATGTTCAGACTTTTATTCTGTCAAATATATAAGATTCATCACCTTAAATATGAAAGCCAAGTCTATTTTTTAGTCACTGCCTTTTTTGAATAAATATTCACTCGATGAACCAAAACCAATCGTCCACACAGTTTCTTTATCTTTGAATCAAGGGTTATCAGCCCCATTGCCAAAGGCGTATAAAATCAAGCAAAAAACAAACATTTATGAAAGAACAGGTCATTTTAAAGAGTTTCCTAAATGCTAGAAATTCCTCAATCAACCTTAAGTGTTATTATTGAAAAATGGGCTGTAAACCCAGTAACTGACCTCCAAACCTCCTTTGATGTTAGCAAGGGACTAAATTTAAGATGGAATTATTAATAGGAGGCTACAGAAATATACCAAGACATCAATGTAAACTATTTGTTTTTTTCTGAAAACTAAATAACAGATGAATTATTGAAATAACAAGAGCCTTCTTAAAATTAACCCACAAGAACCCACCGCTTCTTTACACATTATCTGAGCACAAATTTTTGAGATATTTGTTAAGCTGAACATCATAACCATATTTTAGCCCAAGTATTTAGCTTAATCAAACTGAGCAACATAAAAAGAGACCTAAAATCTGACATTATACTTGGCTCGTCTAACCAATCTGCTTTGATATTTACATTCCCTGCTGCCCAGAAAATGGTTCATGCTTCCTGTCACACACTTTTGGGAACCACTCTGGTAAATCTGAGGCTGTGGGCTAAAAGGCAGCTCCACTTGCTTTTTAAAAGCATGCAGATGAATTAGCTCAGGCACATTTCTACACCACCCGTCGCCCTCTTTCTTTCTTCTTCTTCATGGAAACCCGAACCTGAATTCGTCAACGGCCCAGTCTCTCACTGGAGTATCGCAACCCTGCACTTACTGTAGAAAGAGCTTGTATTATTAATTTGAGTGAGCCTGACTCTGTTCCCCTGAGGACAACGGTTTATTATCTACAGCTCAGCAGCTCCGAGTCTATGCTTATGGATGGATATGGAAATAAAACACACAGCTGACTCGATGTGGATGAGCTCTGTGTCCAAAGGAAGGAATGAGAGAGGAAGAAAATCAAAGCTAAAACAACTCCAGTCCGGACCCAACGAATCGACTATGTGTATTGCTGAATAATTCATAGTACAGATCATGTTTAAGTCATAAATGGGATTGCAAATTTACAGCAGGTTCCCCCTTTTTTTAAATTTGGTGTGTTGTTTGCTAACAGACTGAGTGGAAACAAAACAGAGACGCTAAGAACACGGACTAATTAGCCAGAGTTCAAAGAACTTCCAGTTTTTAAAGGATGTATTTGTGCATTTTTTTGTTTTCAGGAGATGTTGGGGAGAAAAAAGAAATCAATGAAATGTTTCCCCTGATGATGGGGGAGGCGTGATGAATTCAGTTTTCTGTATTTCTTAAATTAAAAGAAAAAATACAGAGTCGATTACACTCTTTGTAGTTGTTGTTGTTGTAGCCATACTTAAAGATTGTTTTCCCTTTCGCGGCAAACTCTCGGTTTGTTCTGAAGCTTTAATTTGCTCTCAAGTCGACTTTGATCAGTCTCCAGATAAATTATTGAGCACGAGTGTCCGTGCAACACCAGGCCTACGAGCAGCAGTTCCTCCAACAAAACAGGAGCTGCTCGTCTTTGTTGTGTTTGTTGTAGGTTGGTGTTCGTGTTTTCACGCACCTGTGAAAGCTGAGATGGATGAGCGTGCGTCCCACGATGCATCAGCAAAAGAGAAAGAAGAGGAGAGAGAAAAAATGTTATTATATGATAAAAACCCCTCTTAAAGTAAAGGCAAAGGCAGTTATCAGCAGCATGGCGAGGGATCTTTTTTTTTTTGCTTGTGGATTTCCTCTGCGTGTCACAGTGAAACAATTTCTTAGACATTTACAAGTGACTTTGGTCTCCTTTTAACAAAAACAGCCTTCACCGTAGTAGGAAACTGGTGCCACGCAGCAAGAGAACTTGTGAGTAAGTGCAGCTCGCAGATGCGGAGGGAAAGGTGAAGGTTACAGGCAAGCGGCCGAGGGACGAGACAAGAATTAATCTGCACATCATAGTAAATGATGCTTTCAAGGGCTTTCAAATCTGGCTTAAGCACAGTTATTTTAACTACACGTATACTGTTTTCCAGACATTGCATGCCACTTGCTTGTGTGGAGTTACACAAGGTTATTGGCAGAAGCACTGACTCCAGCTGAAGGACGAACACACGGACAAACTGTACCAACAGATTAAGAGGCGCTCAGAAGTCCCGCCCACACAGTTCTGACTGACGGACAGTCCATGGAAACAACAGCAAGGCGAGCTTAGCAACAAAGAAACATTAAGAGTAAATATAAAAGAAGAATAAACGCAGCACATATTTTTCCACTGTCATCATAAAAGAGAACATTCGGTTTGTGATGCCCAGCTCAGCAGGCACTCATACACGTGCGCGTTGTGTTGTTTTTTTAAAACACATAAACAGCATCTTATAAACTTTTCAGGGTCCTGAGAGAATCCCGGCTTGATAATCGGTGGAATCCCAGAAACTGTAAATATTCAATTGCTTTCCTGAGAGCTTTTCTCATGACGGCTCCGCACCACTGTTTGTCTTAAGTACATCCACACTGTTTACTTATTTATCCCAGCCTCAGTCCATTTGCTTCCTTAGCTCTATAATGCCTCTCTTTCTCTCTCAGTTATACTCCCCACTTGACTTATTCATGTCTCTATGCATCTGAAGGTACCTGCACAGGTTTCCCTTGAAGCACCTGTCCTTACCCACTGAACAACACACAGTCACGCATTCACTTTTCAGCTGCTTTTAATGTAAGGCAGGGGTTTAAAATATTGATAGCTGGCATTTCTGACTCGATATGCATAGAGTGAAGGAGACGAAGAGGGAAAGAAACAAATGTTTGCTGGCCATCAGAGGATGGTAACAGCTTCTGTAGCCTGCTGTGATCACGCTGAGAGAAACACGAATACATATGGACTGTTTCTGACATACATTTACTGTGCAGTCATGTTTCACCTCATTTCAAACTGGATATTATTGTAATAATAAAAGAAAATCCTTCTAGAAGTGAATTAATGCCAATAAAATACAGGAGTTTATCTGGGTTGGGGTTTTATTCTCACCGAGTATTAAAACCCTTAAATACAATGAAATATTCTTCCTAATTATTTCTCAGTTCCTTAAAACTATTATCCCAGTTACAGCTCTGTCTGTTTATCATTGTTCATTTATTTTATCTCGCCAGCTTCACCGTCTCCTCTTCCATCTCATCTTTAAGCTCTGCAAATAAGCCAGAACGCTGGAGCTCCGCTGCATGCAGATCCCCTGCTGCTATCCACACACACACATAGAATATGTGCTCGGTAAAGCCCGAGGCTGCAAAGATACAGCTCTGCAATACCGCGGGGCTTTTACTGACCAACTGTAGGTGATACAAGACCTATTGATGCACTGGCAAGAAAACAAAACAAGACAAAATAACGCAGCTTCTCTGCAGAACTGCATACGGGGAAGTTAGGAAGACGTTTGTCGGTTTATTGTGCCTTTGCTCAAGTATTTTTGAATTTTTAATTAAAGAACAATAAGTTTCTCAACAAACGCTTGTATAATGCTTTAAACTCCGCTCTGCACAACCGAGCGAGTTGCTGTCAGGCAGAATGTGCCCATGTGTTTGTAGAGAACTTTAAACAGTACTCACACATTGGCAACTGTTTACAAAAGCTTAACAGCCTTAATGGAGCTCTTGACTGGCATTACAGCCACACTGGAGCTGCCATCAATACTTGGCAGTGGCTCAAACCTGCCTCGTCCTCGTGTGCTCGCAGCCTATAACAACGTTGATTGGGTATTATTTCCACATTATACCGCCGCAGGCAGTCAGCAGTATGGTGTTTTACAATGCGCTGCGGTGAGCCAGAAGAGAGACGACGTGATAATAGCCACAGCGCCTCTGCGTTTACGGCCTGCCACAAAATCAATGACTGCTGTCTTATTGAGAAATCAGTCCAGCTTGTTCGCCTGCCTCTGACCTTGCAGTTCTAACCGGGTGACGTTTCTCTGTGTGTGTCTGTGGTTGACTTATTGAGACATATTCATGTGTTGAGAGAAGTCTTTTTCTTTTTCAAAATCAACCAACCAACAAAACAGGTCTCTTGTTGCCATGGCGACTGCAAGTAACACATCTGCTTGTTATTATGTTACTAACCTTGACCTCTGACCTCCCAGAGATGCAGGCCTTTCACATTACACCAACTGACTGAGAGCTTAAAATCATATGTCTATGCCCAGTGTCCTTACTGCAAATGAAAATGTGTTTTATTTACTTCTTTTCTGGATTTTTCAAATTTGGGAACACTTTGGGAACGCATTTCAAAATTAATCAGCAAATCATATATATAAAGATATGTTCATGGTTTTAAAGATCAAACTTTAAGCTTTCAAAATAGCTAACAGGGACACCATAGCAACAGTAATTGTAAATGTTTTGTGTTTTCTGTGATACGTTAAGTTAGTTTGAAATAGCCATGCTTTAGCTGGATTGAGAGAAACTGTGGTGGCATTCACACATGCAGACACATGCAACACTTGGGAACCAGGTCCAAATTTTGCAAAGTATCATATGTGTCTGAACTTATCAATTCCTCTGCTAACGCCTGCATGTATGGAACGCCAGGACTGCCATAATGAATTAATTAAATACACCATTAAATGATTCATTAAATGCAGAAATAATTAATTACATAAATATTTATGACACATGTAATTAATTAATTATTGACACATTTAATTCATTATTTAATGGTTAATTCATTATGGCAGTCCTGGCGTTCCATATACACGTGCTGACAGTGCACACCGACTGCAAAGCAACAACGTCAAACATGTGTTAGAACTAGTGTTGCCATAAGATGACAACAGAAGTAGTTGTAAGTTCTGTAATATGATGATTTAAAATGGCGAAAGTCCAGCAACATGCCGAAAAATCTTTCTACATAACATAGGATTCACTCCCAGGACTGCTGTATTTGATGCTCTATGTCTGTGCACCACAAGTGTTACTGCTACTGTTTCCCAGCTGAGCAGATCTTCTATACAGATGCTGAACACGGGTTTATTAGACTTAAATTAATGACAAAAAATATATTACCTCAATTTTTAGACGTTGACTGAGAGACTGATGACACATGTAGCACTAGGAAGTATTCTGTTTGGGATTTTAGATAATATAGCAAGTGTGCTGACACTGGAGCTGTTCATCGAGATGTCCCTTAATGAAGGAAATGTGGAAATTACTTTAATCAAAGTCAAATGAATTTTAATTGCACTCACCTACTGAATATTCCCTTTGATAAATACCCATAGTCTCATCAATTACAAACACACTATGGGTATTTGCTGCGATTTATTTTGCAGCAAATCAGGATCAAGCATAAATATACTATGAACATATTTATGCAATGTATTTCCTCAGATGGGAATGTACACTCACTGGCCACTTTATTAGGGTAATGGCTCAACTGCTTATTAGCCTAACTATCTAATCAGTCAATTACATGTTGCAAATGAAATGCATTAAGGCAGGTAGACATGGTCAAGACAACCTGTTGAAGTTCAAACAGAGAATCAGAGGATGAATGATTTTGGTGACTTTGAAGATTGCGTGGCTGTTGGTGCTACACAGCCTGGTCTGAATATTTCAGAAACTGTTAATCTACTGGGAATTTTCCCACACAGCCATCTGTGGGGTTTACGGAGGATGGTCTGAAAAGGGAAAACAACCAGTGAGAAGCAGATCTCTGGGTGAAAATGCCTTCTGTTGCTGTCAGAGGTCAGAGGAGAATGGTCCAAATTTGGCCTAAAAAGCACCTAACCGTGAATCCATCCTGTCTTGTATCAATGTTTCAGGAGGCTGGTGGTGGGAATATTTTCCTGGCACACTTTGGACTCCTAGGTTCCAACTCAGCATTGTTTAAATGCCACAGTCTTGACCAAAATCTCTGAGGAATGTTTCCAGCGCCTTGCCGAATCTATCCAAGTAAGAATGAAGGCAAAAAAGGTAAATGGCCTGTATTTGTATAGCGCTTTACTTAGTCCCTATGGACCCCAAAGCACTTTACACTACATTCAGTCATCCACCCATTCACGGGGCTCGAACCGGCAACCTTCTGATTACAAGACAAACTGCCAACTCTTGAGCCACGATTGCCCAACACAACACTAGCGAGGTGTACCTGATAAAGTGGACGGGGAAGTGGCGTAAGACTGTGGCACTCCAAACATTTCTATCAAAAACTGTGACTATAACCTCCTCAGGAGCAGATTGGGTCTGCAGCACTTAGCACAGTAATCTTGGCAGATTTGTGACAGTGGAGATTTTGGCTTTAACCTCAGCAAACATCACAAACCCGTTCACCTGGTTTCATAACAGACCCTTCACATCAGCTTGTGTGCAGGTCTATTAGGTACCAGCACACAAATTTAACAAAGGTTTACCATTAACTGTCACATACTTTGTTAAAATCCAGCTCTGTCCAGGAATTAATGCTCTGCTTTGCTGTATCCAGGAGTGTTTTCTCTCAGTCTCGACACACTATCAGCTCTTATCTGAGAGTCTCAGTGGTGAGGTTGTGGTTGGCAGCGTGACTCTGCAATCTCCCGGAGCTGCCGAGTGGCTCTTTGTTAAGACTTACGCTCAGTGCACACGCACAAAAGCATAAACAAGCACTTTACTCTGTTTTGAATCTGCATTGCTACAACATCCAAAGCCACTCTCAACTCTAACACTTGGCAGAAATAAGCAATGTACAAAGGCTGGCAGAGCAGCTCTGAGACTTCCAAATGTTTGCACGAGATACTGTTTCCTCCATTTGAAAAAGAAAACGGCAACTAATAAATCACAGCTTCTATAAATACCACTCTGTGCCTTAGGCTTTAGCACATAATGTCACAATGGAGCAGCTTTTGTGAGATGACGGACATAAAATTTCCACCACTGACAAACTTTCACTTCTCCACCTGAACCCCTGACTTATCGAGTTCACCAAGAAACTGCCTACTGTGGCAGGACAAAAGCTGCCCATTGTCCTTTCAGCAGCAGCCAGATTCTCTTCAATTATAGATGATTGAGCTCCCACCTCCATTCACCCTTCTTTATCCTCCATACTTCGGATCTGTCATTCTTCTTCCTTTCTTTGAGTCCCAGCCATTACTGCCCCTCTGAACACCTTCAGCGCTCGCATTTCTTTTTGCCTCCATTTTTCATGCATGAAATCTTTTAATGGAGTTAGCCGGCGAGAGAATAATGGAGCAGCCAGATGGGGATCATATAATCCTCCTCGTGATTCTGTATATGTTTAAAATAGAAACAAAGGCACAGAGTTTGTCGGGATATTAGCGCTCTGCTGTCATATTGGGGCAAAGGCCACGGAGACCATCAAGTCTGTTTAAAAGACACACAGTAAGTCTACTACTTAAACCTGCTGTCCATGGTTTAATGTTCTCTCGGAGATTCTTATAGATGTGTGTTTAATGGTTTAAAATTGTTACCAACAGCTCTTAAATATGATGAAGAAAACAAATTATATCACATTTTGCTCATTTTATTGTAATGATTTATTAGTTGAAGTAAGACCACGCACACTATTGTTACATAGTGAGATCTCTACCACTCAACAATCCTCCCGGCAGCCCAAAGCAGCGCTCATCTGGGACGCTAAAAGCATCTAAAAGCTGCCTTTAAGCAGCTCAGCAGACAGATGTTTGCTCAAAAACCTGCCTCGGCTCCTCAGGATAACACACAGGCAGTTGTTTTTCCCTTCACGAAAAAACAGTTCCTGTGCCCAACATGTTTGGAAAGTGAACTTCCACACCAGCAAGTAGAAAACCTTTTAAGCAGTGATTTGTGTTTTGTTTGGCAAGACTGCGTGCATCCCTCCCTCGTCGTATAGCTGAACGCTGATATGTCTTTGATGGTAATTCTCAGATCTGTTATGATTTTTAGCTGCTTTCATTTTGATTCTTGTGAGACACGGAGTTTCGATTTTCTCCCTCTAGGATGCTCCAATCAACCAGAGTAAGAGGACAGCCTGTCTTTTTTTAGAGATTTAAGCAAGTGCAGCATCGCTTTACCTGTGGAGCTGCGATGTTGAGTGCAGGGTTGGCCAGCTCAAACCTCTCCTGGGATTTCTCTCTGGCTAGACGGGCTGCCTCCTTCACCTCCTTAAACTGCTCAGCAAACTGCAGATTGAGGAAGAGAAAAGACTCGGTTTGAAAACGTCACAAAGTTTCCTCCTGGAGAATATCTAGAGTGTCCGATCAATTTATGTTCTGGCACTAAAGTCTGTCTGATCTCGCAATAAATTATCTAAAGTGCTAAATCTAGTAAATTAAACTCCCTTTAATTCATTTCAGGTAAACAGAGAAATCTTGAAGATGAATGAACGTCACCAAAGGAAACACTGCGGTAAAATGAAAATGCACATGTGTGTTGTGGATGCATTTTAAATATAATCTGAAAGATGTTCAAAACCAAAGAGAAAACGCTGCCCTTGATCATCACAGGAGTGTCCTCTACTGCTTCACAGTCCTCTTTCTTAAATCTCCTCTTTGTTTGCGACATCTAATAAATTAACGACGCTCTGAAGTGTGTGTGTGTGTTGTGCTCACCTGCTGCAGCTGCTGCTCTGTGGAGAAGCCTAGACCGTAAACGGTGTTGGCCCGGCTGTCTGCCCACTGGCCAAACTTTTGGGAGGTTTTGGTGAAAGTCATGTTGGGGGTGACGGTGCTGTTGATGATGGCCTGACGCCACAGAGAGTAAAAACAATAAATCACATGAATAAAGCGCAGAAAGATCCCTGAAGGAAAAGTGGGCTATTTTTTGTGATAAATAAAGCAATGCTGCCAGAAATGTAGGACATAAATAAGAAAGAGGCACAAAAAAAGATGTTAATATGTTGTATTTGATATGTAGACTGGAGCACATGCAGACTACATCTATAAAGCTTACAGAGGACTTACAGATAAACATAAATCTGAGATATGAAGTATTTGGGTTTTTTTAATAAACCAATCAAGGTCAGGGTGGATGATGTTCACCATCATAATTAACTAGTGAGATGTTTGGCACTCATCAAGTTATTTCAAAAGTCTGTTTTCCAAGATCCCTTTCGGGGATAAATGATGATATACAAATCAAACAGAAGAAGGACATTAATAATTACTGCCAACAAAAAACGATTTTTCATTTGTACAAACAGAGTGAAAAGAGAGCATCTATTCACTGTAGCTCATCACAGCAAACAGGGCAGTGTGTGAGCAACAATCACAGCATCACCAAACGAATCATGTGACTATAATCTCTGACATTAAAAATAAATTTGTGTCACGTACAGTTGCAATCAGAGACAAAAACAACCTATAACCAGGCCACGGAAAGTGAGCTACGTGAAAAAGCTCGTTCTGTTGTGCAACGATCTCTTCTGTAATATTCTCGAGTGAGCAGTCTGATGAGGTGAATTTGTTGCCAAATGATTTCTTTATTCTCTTCTCCAAAAGCCTCCAGTCTCAGGGTGGCAAATTGGCACAACTGGCTGAAAAACAACAAAGTGCAGCGTTTTCTCTGAATTTCTTTCACTAACAAGATATCCTGTTAGGGACTCCCAGGTGCTTCAGCGCTGCTGTGGAGGCTGCGTTACCAATGTGGGTGCGTTAGAGATTTTCTGCTGACGATGGGTGTGTTTGAGTAATGCAATCCCACCCATAACAGCCACAAAGCAAACAGATCTTCTTCCAGTGCTTCAAAGAATCTCATTTGCTAAATAAAATGCAAGAGAGGAGAATATAATACTCCACAAACAGTGTCTCTACATCAGTGCTATACTAGTACCAGATGAGGAAAATGCAATTAAGATAAAAGTAAAGTAAAATTAAATTTACACAGCATCTTTGAAGAGAAATATCACAAAGTGCTTCACAACAAAAGTGGTGGGTTTTAGCTGCTTTTTATAAGAGCCGGGGTCTGAGGGCCACTGTTGCAAAATGTATAGGAAAACATACAGTATGTGAGGGGAGGTGTGATAGAGACAGCCCTAACAGTCCTAACACACAGTCCCACACGTCAGGCTTCCTGTATTTAATAGAAATGTTTTCAATAAATGCAGAAACAAATGTTCATAAAATTCATGGATGCTAAAAGAATTTAAGAAGTTTAAAAGAAGTTTAATAATGATAATAATGGATTGCATTTATATAGCGCTTTTTCGAGACCCCCAAAGCGCTTTACAATTCCACTATTCATTCACTCTCACATTCACACACTGGTGGAGGCAAGCTACAGTTGTAGCCACAGCTGCCCTGGGGCAGACTGACAGAAGCGAGGCTGCAATATCGCGCCATCGGTCCCTCTGGCCAACACCAGTAGGTGAAGTGTCTTGCCCAAGGACACAACGACCGAGACTGTCCGAGCCGGGGCTCAAACTGGCAACCTCCTGATTACAAGACAAACTCCCAACTCTTGAGTCTAATGCCTCAACTCCAGAGTTTGTGGCAACACTTGAATGACTCAAAAGTGACCCGATGAGGACTTATTGCAAGCAGCAATTTCTTTTTTTTCTTTTTTTTTTTTTGTCCCGTTTGGATCTTTAGCCATCAGAATTGTTGTCTTAAGGCCAAGAAAGATGCCAAGCGGATTTATTTTACCAAGTGGATCATCATGGCCTTGCCATATTGGTCCATTTGATTGACCTTTATTATAATTATGAATTTATTTTATTTTCGGTTGCTACAAACGGGACAGACATGACTGGGGGATAGGACAGGGAGAAAGAATGAAAGACAGAGAGGGAGAGAAAGAAAACCAGAGGGGAGAAGAGACGGTGAGAAAGGGGGGAAGAAAGAAAGAAAAACAAACAAAACACCTGGCTCACCTGTGTGGAGAAAAAAAAAACAGAAGAGAAAGCAAACAAAAAAAGAGCAACATAATAAAAACAGCACCATCACAATAAACTAGCTAGCAGTAGATAACAGTAGATACTAAATATTAAACGATATTGTGCAGCACGCAAGATAGACAGCGCACAATGTGCTTTGAGGCAGCAGCCAAGAAAGGTGTAGTCCGCGTCTGTGAACACCCGTGTGGATCAGCATGCTTGTATTCCAAAGGTTTCTCCATGTAACGATCTGCTAGGGAGTGTGGGGAGCCATAGCCCCGTCCCCCAGGGTATGAAGCAGGTATGGAGGAGATCCAGGCCCCAAATATCCAGAGGCCCCAGAGTACGAGGACCCGAGGAGGACCACCAAAAGGGGGGCAACCGTGCCACCCTCCTGGGAAGAGCTGAGTAGAGCCCCAAACGAGAGGTCACCCAGCAGCTACGGAGCAGAGGCCAGAGGGGATTGCAGTGGCGTGCCCGCGGGCTCTGCCGGCAGCCAGCTGTGCCAGAGAGGACCGAGCTTCAGGCCCAGAGGCCAGAGGCCTGAGGGCATCCCATCCCCCGCAAGGGGCTCAGCCGGGCCACAGGCGCCAGGCCCCGCCAATCGGCCACCAGGAGTGAGCCGGTACATACATGAGCGCCCAGCCCCAGTCGACAAGGTTCATCAACGCACCAACATCTGAGGGTATCAGCCACCGGCAGGGAGTGTGGTGAGGGGAGATAGGCCTCCGTACTTTGGAGGGCCTGAGATGTACCCAGAGAGGTTGAGTCTAAGACCCAACCTGACATATAGACACAGACGAACAGGCGCACGCGGACACAAACGTGCATTCCCACCCCATATGCACAACCAAATACTCGGCACTCACCCAACGTGTAGACAGACACAAATAGACACTGCACAGACAGTCGCACTCCCCAAACATACTCTATATCCCAGGTCCAGGTACCCCCGCCCCCAGAGGGCAAGCCGCACCTAAACCCAGGAGATGTAACCCTTCTCTCTGGGGTGGAGGCAAGCAGCAATTTCAAGGGATTAAAAATAAAATATGGCAAAAAACTGCAGTTCCTCTAATGGCCAAAAATACATCAACTGCATAGATTCCTGTAAAATATCCAAATTACATTGGCATGTATGTGAAAATAGTCTATATAAGGAGTTTCTCCTTTCTAACTACGGGAGGTCCTCTTTCACCAGTTGTGCCTTATTAAACTATTAGCTGCCAAGCTAGGCTTTACCTCTGTGTTTGTGGTATTGTTGCCTTTTGAAGAATTTTTAATGCATAAAATACAGCACATTTAAAAAGTCTGTGCTAAAATTGTATTTTTTATTTTTTTAGTCTTATCAGATTTAGCAAAGCAGGTACTGGAGCATCTGTAGAGTCTATGGATGCAGCTAAAGGCTAGCAGCCGAAAAGTCCGCAAAGCACTGCATGATATGACTGTAGCTACCTCCATTGTTTACATACAGTCTATAATAAAACCCATTCATGCATCTGTGTTTGACACCACTCGGCCCGTGCAGTATTCTTACAGCCCCCGTGCAGCTTTGGCTTATGCAGTAGAGCTGTGTTCAAATCTGTCCTGGCATTCTTAACACTATTCCAGATCTGTGTTTCAGTGATGTGAACAGGCACAGATCTGACTACATGTGTACTCTCTGACTGGATTTAAGAGTCTTGGGCTCCTACCTTAGTTCCACCCACACTGATGATGCGGTACACGTTCCGGGTGGCATCATAAAAGAAGGACACAGTGACGGCATGTTTGCTGGCCGGCAGCCAGTTGCGTTTGGTGGCCGGGTCGATCTGGAAGACATGAGCTCTGGCACTGAAGATGGGCTGCTCTCTTTAAAGGAAAAGACAGGAAAAAATTTACTTATGGCTGTCTGGTGTCATGTTCTTTAAAAAGCACAGTGGCACGTACACATAAAGGGACTCAGTAAACAACTGTTGTTCAAACGACATTTCTACATATCACAATAAAACATTTTTTTTTTTTTTAAAAATGACAAGTTTAATAAGGTCATGATTATATTTGATGTCTGAATTCTGAAGAAAACAATCCTTAAAGCTGTCAACACATCTGTTCATAACTGGAGAATTTAAGAATTATTTATTGTCCAAATCTGCCTGCAATCTCTAAGTTTCTTCATGTTTGAAGCCTTAACTGTAAGCCACATGCTTTCTTGCTTAAGGCCAGCAGGAGTTTATATTTACCAACGTGTTGACAGAAATAAATTTGCAGTTATGTACATTTTCTTCAAATATATTTATACAGTAAGAGAAATGGCATGAGAGGAAGAAGAATAAAAATTGTTATTTATTTTATGAGCAATACAGCATTTAGCATATGGACCATCAAATTAAATGAAAAATGTTTCGGCACATATGCATATTTGCTCGAGTGCACCTAATTTGTTTATGTATAGTGCAATCAATCATTTTGTAACAACACGTCACTTCTACCGGGAGGTAAATGTATCACCTTCAGCCTGAACTCTTTACTTGTCACTCAGCTCTATCACAGACAGAGAGGGGAGCCTGAGGTCAGCCGTTACATGCCTGATTTCTCAGGAGACGTAAAGCCGTCTGCATGTGACGCTCTCGTCTGAGCCAGTTTTCACAGAGGAGAAACTCTTTAGGGGCTCTGAATATAAAGAGGAGTGATCTTTGGAGCATCACAGAGCAATGGTGGACTTTCACTTTAAGTGGAACACAGGGTCTGTGTGTAGTAAGATACATATTTATATTTTTCACTCAAACTAGCCGTGGCTGTATTTGCACAGTTTCTGAGATATCCACATGGATATCTGACCTGACAGCAAGCAAACAGGCTCGGACAGTTTTGACACTTCAGTCTTCCTGTCACTAATTTCATTTTATTTATTTTATTTTTTTTTTGGTTTGTTTTCTTTTGTTTTTGCATTTTAGGATAATAACACAGGAAGAAAACAATATAAACAAAGCACAGAAACCTTGTGAAATACTCACTCGAAGCATTTTATTTGCATCAACAGCAGGAGTCAGCAGTAACACCCATAACCCTCAAAACTCTCTTAAATGAACTGAAGTGAACTGAAATATTGAACGGATCAGGATCTCACTCAAATAATATCAAATGCTTCTATCATATTACCGGGATGCAACCTTATAGAATATAATTCTACCTTTTTCACTCAATTTTAATGAGCAGCTGGCTTGAAATTCTAACAGAGGCGGTGCTTTTGTGTCTTCCTGAAACTTGGGTGAAGCTAATTTTGGTTGGAGCAGGTTCTTTTTAGCTTGCAGTCGCTGTATAGATTAATGTTGGATGGAATAATTACAGACAAAATACGGCCATTCTGTTAATAAGTGTTTGTTTTTTGCTTTTTCTGGAAAAACAACTGTAGTCTGAGTTCTTTTCTGATCTTTTTGAGCCATAGAGAAAATTGCAAATTGTAAAACAGTTTTTAGCTCACTAATCTAAGACTATTCCACCTGTATCCACCAAAAACAGTGACTCAGTGTCATTATTCTTTGATGTAAAACTGTCAGGATGCAAATCATCAACTAAAATACTCCAATCTCTAAATGTGATTGTGTTTCTCACAGACCTTCAGGTCATTCATGCCATCCTGGTGTAATGAGGCTATTGATGCAAATGAAGCTGAAGATTTGCTATGTGCTAGCGGTCCAATTAGCGCCCCGGCCTCTTTGAAGACAATGACATAGACTCGCTGTGGGCTGGACAATAAGCGACTACACAGGATCTTTGGAGAATTCACGCAACACTACACAGCTAATAGAGTTTGCACAAAGTCAGTGTAGCCAATGAGCCATTCTCATGGAAAGTCAATTATATAGCAACAATAATGAGGATAATGTGCAACGCGAGTAGGCTTCGGTCCTTCTCCAAGCAGGAGAAACAGGCATGTATATAGGTCAGCAATGACTATATGAAGAATTGTTCCTGCAGGATTTGCTTGGCATTACTCAACATTTGCATACAAACAATAGTTCTTAGTGTTTCAGCACAAATGCTGAAGTACAAGAGACAATGGACAATAGCAGCACCAGCAAGCGAGCAGATTTCTGTCCTTCAGGTCCAGGATGGCTGCAGCAACAGATATAAGGACTATCACTGACTTCTGATAGAAATGATAGTACCCAAAAGTGGATTCAATCAAAAAACAAGTAAGGAAATATCACATTAGTCTATGTACACACTGGATTTACTGGTTTCATTCCTATTCTAATAATATTCTGACAACTCGCTCATACTTTTTTCACTGAGGCTAAAGAAACACTAACATTTTTTATCCATAAATGTTCCATCATAATGTCCCCAAGGACAGAAAAATGTGAGGCACTGATTTTACACAAGCTTTCAGAGAGCAGGAACTCCTTTAATAAAAACCTTTAGACCTCAGAGTTCAGTGGGAACTGCTTTGCTCACATTTTTGTGAGGGACAAAAAAAAAAAAAAAGTCATTTGACTTTACGTATTTGACATTGATTATTTTCTTTTTCCAACCATTCTGTTTTTTTGTTTGGTGACTTGCTTGTTGTATAACCCAAATTTGGCAAAGCTTTAGTTACTAGACAGATGGCCTCACATTCGTTTCTAGAGAAATGTGAGGCCAGTTAAAGAGGCGTTGATGGTTGACTCAGTGACTGCACGGTGCCCAGGTCCTCTGTCTGCAAGTCTAAATCATCACCCCTCCACTACAGTGTTTGGCAGCTGGTTTGACTTTTCTGGTATCCTGTTTGTGGCGCCAATTACTTAAAATCATGAAATAAAAAGCTGTGCAGTAATAGTTTTCCACTCTGCTACTATATTTGTTACTTAGTAAGTCACTTCAGAGCACTGATAACATTAGACATGGCTACACAAAGAGGAACATTCAGTCTCAACCCTTAATATTGCAACATTTAAGCTGCACTAGTAACAGTTAGTCACACTTGTACAGTTTTTTGTTTTATCAATTTTTAATTTCGTTTCTCTCTGGCAGTCCGTCACATTTGATCCGATTTCTGATGTTGAAGCTACAATAAATAAATAACCAAACAGCATTTTTTGCAGCCATCTCTAAAACATGGTAGAGGCTCCATCATAGTTTGAGGCTTTTCAGTCAGTGGCATTGAGGATCTAGTCAAATTGATGGAATGGTGAATTTAGAAAAGTACCTTTAGATTTTGAACCATCGTGAAATTAAATTTGTCATGCACCTAATTCCACACAGCTTTATTTTTCAATGATCCCAAACACACTGGCACTGTAGTAAAAGAAGAAAAACACACAGCGGAACACTATCAGTCAGAGACGGGCCTCCCCAGACCTCAACATCTGAAGCAGTGGGGAATTATTTTGACAGAGAAGGTAACAAAAGTCCAAAAGTCGGTCAACATCCAAAGAAGAGCTTCGAAGGTCCTTCAAGAAGCCCGGAGAGCGATTCCTGGAGACTACTTTAAGAAACGACATGAAAGTTTGCCCAACACAGTTCTGACTCTGTTGAAGAATGAAGATGGTCACAAGAAATATTGGCTTTCGAGCTCATTAGAATTAAATTACTTGTTTTAGACAACAATCACTTTACACTCCATTGTTTTACTTGGTTTTCACTGTTTTCACAATAAGTTGATAAGTTGAGACAAACATTTACAAATGTATTATTATCTGTGTCGTTACCACAGACCATTGCCCATTTCTGTAGGGAGAAATTCAGCGCTGTTCCTTCTTGTATATATCGTGATTTTTAATACAATATCATTCATTCATGCCCTTTTCCCCTTCTTGCTGGAGTCAGTGCTTGCCCAAACAAATTACAAGCTCATGTAATGCTTTTATTTTGACATTTAACAGGTCATGAAAACAGATAGTAATTCATTTTACACCAAGCATTTTCCTATTAAAAATGGATAGGTGTGAAATCTATTTTCAATCAAGCAACACTTTTGTTTTGCGTATACTGCACTGCCCTACTTCAGCATGAAAACTGTAAAAACTACGTAGGTTTGACGAGGATTAGCAGAGAAACCGATCAAACGATGAATTGATTCTAGCACACTGAAGTTCCAGCTCTTCTTTCATATGTGATCCGCTCCTAATTACGATTCTCCATGTGATACTTGAAGGCAGCAGAAGTTTGGACAAATCTTTAAACTTTAATGCAATGCAGAGAATAATGTCACACACACTTAAACTCCATATCTGATGGTCTTGAAGATGGAGATTTCAAAATAATTGCTTTCATTCCATTGTTACTGCATCACTGTCAGTTTAAATTTATCTGGGATGTGATTTTCCTCCTAGCGGAGGTAATGAACCGTTATCGGAGACGTCTGAGCAGTAATTTGAAACTGAGCACAAATGGCTGCAAAGTGAAAACAGCCACGTACGTCAGCTGAGGTGTATTAAAGCCGTCTTTTTCGCTGATGGCTTCCCTCTATAGAGCATTGGCACTGTATCTATTACCCGTCACCCAGATGTAGCTATCAGGTGCCTCTGTTTATGGCCTCTGCTGCACACAGCAGCCAAGTAATATTTTTCTGTCGCTGAGAGGAATGATTTCATTGGTGAGAAAAAGCTTGAAGGAGACAGACTGCAGAGATCTGTTTTTCTTCTTTTTGGCTCAGTGAAACATTCGATAAGATCTCTCATTCTGTATGTGCACCCTTATCCTTGAAATTCATATGAATGTTTCTTGGGAATTAATTTATCATGAAGGTGGAGTGTAGCGGCTGGACTCAGGGCTGAGTGCCCCCTTCTCCATGTGGTGTCAGAGCTGGAAGTTCATGTTGTGGATTAAAAGAAACTTTAAATTTCATTCAAGAGCTCAGACACAGCTGCTTTACTCTTCCATCCTCTGACAATGGCGGGAAATAAAGATTTATGGCAAACTTCAAGTGACTTTATTGTGGCAAGGTGTAATTCCTAAGCTACTATTTTTGGCTGCGCATCAAAATCACCATCCAATTCAGAAGCTGCAGACTTGTGCAGTGCATGGATACAGAGATCTGCAGAAGGAAAGATAAAATGTCCCAGAAAGGCATGAACAGTGATTGTCCCATTCAGGACACTCGAGAATTCAGCCTTGTAGCTCTGCTGGCTGACGTCCCAGCAGAGCTTTCTCTCCCGTATCTGCCAGGTTTTTCCTGTCTGTGTTTTTCCTGACTCTCCACTCTGACCCTGAATACATTAAAAAAAACAAAACAAGAAATGCAGTAGCTGCTTTTATAACAGAGTATATCAGAGTATCCCCAACAAAACAGTCCTTCAAAGGTTCCCGGAAACTCTTTACTGCCATTAAGACATTATTTTATAATTACTTATTGTAATAGATTATTCCCATTATAGCTGAAAGAACTACTTAAATCAGTTCAACGACAAATATTTCAGTAGTAATTTTTTTTGTTACTAAGTATTGATAATAAGTTATAAAGGGATGTTTCTGTTCTCATATATGTTGCATGAAAATTGTGTTGCACTAGCTCTGCTTGTGTAATGACAATAAACTGAAATGAACTAAATTAAGAGTCTTAAAAATAGCTGTAATTATCACCAGTCCTGTGTAAGTTCAAGCTTTGCAACAGCTGCTCCAAAGTTCAGTTCATTTGGGAGTTGATGAAGAACATCATTATTCTGAAAACCCCAATTAACTCAAATCAGAGAGAGAAAATAAATAAAATACAAGGTGTGGCCGAATCAATAATCTGCATCATTCTTAAACAGAATTCTAGGCTGGAGTGAAAGACCACAAAAGATACCGTATTTCCACACTATAAGGGAAACTTAAAATCCTTTAATTTTCTCAAAAATCGACAGTGCACCTTATGTATGAATTCTGGTTCTGCTTACTAACCTCAAACTGATTTTATGTGATACACAGCGCTCAAAAATCTGTCAAAAAATGTTTTAGTACGACTTTGATAAGCTACGCTTGATGGATTGTCTAAGCATTATGGCTACCGTAGTCAGGAGCCTCTGGGGCCAAAACTCGGTCCGCTTCAGGCCCCAAAGTCAAACGAACACTGCGGCATCACTGAGAGTTACAACTGTCTAAGTTCTTCCATCTTTAATAAAATGATCAGCGTTGCTGCTTTACCAGGTGTAACAAGTAAGTTTAACAGCCAGGCACCCATGAAAACAGAATTCATTAAATTTAATTGAGTTAGAAGTTAACAGGAAGTTAGCTCGCTAGTTTCCACCTAAACATGATACGCCATGTTCTGGCTGAGAGATTAATGAAAAAATTAAAACGTACAGCTCTGCTATTACTTCCAACATAAAGGAAGACAGAAAACTAAACAGCAGTGACGTTTGTAGGGTTACTGAAGTTGGGCTAGCTGGTATATAACGATGTGCTACGTGATCGCTAGCGACAGCTATGTTAGCATAACAAAGTGAACACAGTGAAGCTGGAGGATGAACCCTATCTTTCCACTCTATAAAAGTTAACGTGAGGGTTCCCGATGGTTTGGGACAAATGCAAATACATGGCAGGATGCTGTAAACAGACCAAACTTCAGTCAGAAGAACTACTGAGATAATTCATCCATAATGAGGTTAATCATTAATATACTGCAACAACATAGGAATAGAACAGCTGCGAGAGAATTCAACATTAAAGACTCAATGGTACAGAAGTGGAGGAAGCAAGAAGAATGAGTTGAGTAAAGTTTGACTTGTCTCATTTTGTTTTGCTTAATGAACCTTATAATCCGGTGTGCCTTATGGTATGAAAAATGCGGTAACTAAAGTGGCAGAATTTCCCTGGTTAAGAAAAACAAATTCATAAGAGCACTATTAAGGAGGTAGGTGCATCATTGTCAAGGTCTACAGTCCGAGCAGGCGGCAGAGGAGCCTTCATGAAGGGAAATACAAAACGTTTACAACAACATGCATAGACATTCATTGTCAAACACGGTGGAGGTAGCATTATGGCATGGGCATGTAGGGCTGCCAGTGGGAAAAGTCCTTAGTGTTTATTGAGGGCTGCTGACAGACGTAGCAGGATGAATTACATAGCCGTACTCTCTGCTCACATTGAGTCAGCTGCTGTCAACTGTTCATCACAGTGCAAATGGATAATGGGATATTCTTCAATGTGCACATCAGTCACCTGAATGCAACCCAAAAGAGCAGCTTTTTAGTTATTAAAATACAAATACAAAGCAGAGAGACCCACAACTGAAGGCAGCTGCGGTGAAAGCTCCAGCAAAGCAACTCAGGGGAGGAAACAGTATTTGATGATGTCCATGAGTGCTAGCCTGCAAAAGGATTTTCATCTGAGTATTAAAATTAATCCTTATATTTAAAATTATATTAGTTTGTCCAATCATGCAGGACTGTTTTGTTTTGTTTCTAAAACCACTTCAATTGCAGTTGAAAGTCTCCACTTTAATCACATCTGGATTGTTTGATTTAAAATCCAGTGTGGTGGTGTACAGAAGCAAAACTACAAAAAACAGAAAGAAAAAAATCTTTATAGACCTAAATGTCTCTTTATGAACTTTTTGCAGCTCATTGTCAGACCTTTTGTTAATGATATCTAATAACTTCATAAAAATGTCACATTTTTGCCAATGTGGCATTTTTATTTATTTTTTAAAGACATGTTGGGTATGGTTAGCATCAAAAGGTGAAATTCTTTATATCGCAAGACTAAATGGATAATATTTTTAGTTCATTTGGTTAGTTTTGTTTGATTACACTAACTAAACAAACCAAAGTACTGTCCACTTCACTCTTTACGTGAACATTAGCTTTCATCGGCCACTAACAGCTCTGCACAGCTAAGTAGGATAGATAACCCAAACACATTGCCTAGCGTATCATTAAATAATGCAAGTTACCAAAGCTATTTCTCAGAAGCTATTGCTCATCCATTATTTACACACATGCCAAATAAAATCTTAGTAGTACAGTAGAATCTGCAGATTCTTTGTTTTTTTCCCCCTTCATGAATGATATATATTCAGTTCACCAGTGGGTACATGCCTCATAGACTAAAACCCACTAGTTTATGTCCACATCGTATGGTAATGACAGTGTGCACACATTACATTAAGCAGACGTGCATTATAGTGGATTTAGTTCAACTGTAAAATTCTCAGTGGAATAAGATGGTGTGCAAAACAACTACGTAAACAATGTGCAATTTGTGGAAAACATTTGTGTTTAGTGTTTTGTGAAAAGTTTTACGTGTGCATCGTAAAATGCATTCACAGAGTGTTAAATACAGCAGAAGGCTGAATGCTAAAGACTATTTTCAGAGCAGAGTCAGTAATGTAGGATTTCTTTTCTTGCTGTTGACTTACGTCTTATTTTTTTTTGTATTATTTTGTCCGTATCCTTCTATCCACTTCTAATAGTCACAAACAAAAATTGTACAAAGGGTTTGTTTTTTTATTTGTTTTTGCATTTTAGTGCCATATGCAAATTTTCACTGTACAATAAAAACATGATCTGACATGAAAATCTGCACTCATCACATAAAGTGCTGCAGATTCAGCAGATTTGAATAGTTTCTGATGATTGCTTTAGAATCTTTTATTGAAGTATACATTTATTTGGACAGTATTTAGACATTGGATCAGCATGCTTCTGCAAATTAAAGCAACAGAGGGAACAATAATTACATACATGAATTTATTTGTGCTTAAATATATTTTTAAGCATCTATATTTCACAGACCAACTCTAATTCACACATAAAGAACAAAACTATATTATATTGTATGAAATATGATGAACAGTGTGCCATCCATCCATCATCCATCCACTCACACTCATTCACGCCTATGGCCAGTGTTGAATTGCCAGTTAACCTGTTAAACTGTGGGAAGCTCTTTTTTTTTCCTTTTTTTTTATGTAACACACATAATTTTGAGGTCTTACATACTTCATTTATTTACTTTTTGGCATTCTATTGCCGGCATAAATAGAGATGCATACAGGAAATGAAGGTTATTTCATAAGCATCCCTCTGAACCAAACGTACTGGGCCCCCAGTACCTTTTTTGGTGATATCAAATTTAAAAACAGAATTTCTTTCTCTTTTTGCCATATTTCAAATAACTTTTATTTGACAACAGCATGATAATACAGCAAACACCATTTTTTTGGTTTGTCACACCAATATTTTTAGTGGCCCCCATATGGCCACCCCTATGAATAAATTCTGGAGTTACCCCTGGAACCAAACCGTGAAATGCAGCCACACATTTGAACCAGAATCTGATTTAGGTCAAGGCAACGCTACTGCAGACCTTCACACATTACCCCAAACACAATGTTTTCATCCAAGGACATTGCCACTTCAAAAATGACTTGCCCCATGACCATTTGTTCCTCTGCTAAACTGGGGTGAAGCCTCAAGCCCTAGGAGAGCTTTTTATGTTTTCAGTTTCCTTTGTTTGTCAGCACAATTACTCAGCTGAATTTTAGAAAATGCAGTGAAGTAGAGCTTAAGCAAAGAGAGTGGCCATTATATTCCACCGTGGAGCCAGAAATGTCTTTAAAATTGCAGTCCTTTTCTTCTTGCCTTCATGGGTCTTAAAATATTGCACAATTTCGGATTGTTCCTCAGCACTAAAAGAGTGCATGCGGACTCTTGTGTTTACTCTGGCAGGCAGCAGCAGAACATTTAATACGCTTTGCCTGCGGTTGAGACATTTTAGCCAGAGAAGCTGCAAGGCAACTGCTTTTATTTCAAGGGCATAGCAATTTTACAGCTTGATAGCCTTGTGTAAATGTGTTACATAGTGATGTCATTGATGAAGTCATTAAAGAATAGTGGTCGACTTAAAATAAAGGTTTCATGTGTTTCAGAATCTGTTTTCCCTGCAGGAGAATCAATACATCTTGCTGTGGACTTTGGAGTTTGTAAGGACATGAAAAAACCCCGAAAGTATAATGTGTGCTTAAGATGCTTTACAGACATAAAGACTGACTAAACAGTGATTTTGATATTTAACAAAAGGTGTAATGCACCTGAATGACTGACAATAAATATAACATAAGCATCAGCAAGAAAAGAGGCTGTTAAAATAGGCCCAATCAGCATGTGTTTCCTTGACTTTCACAAAAGTTGTCCACGTCTAATGATTCATGTAAACTGCAGAGTACAAGTCGGTACAGCACATGCAGACATGCTGCTCTTTACTGCACTGCATTAGTTCAGACGAGGCTTCCCTGACTGCCAAGCTGCCGTGCAGTGTTTTCGCTCGTTCACCTCAGGAGGAATTTAATCCTGTTTTAATCTGCTCATATCATCAAACTTCAACGTGACGCATCCTGTCTGAGCTGATTAGCTTGACAGGCTTTTCACGGAGCAGAGTCAAGGCGGGCCAAATGAACGACGGGACATTAATTTGTGTGTGATCTGCTGTGACGGCTGTGAGCTGACAAGCAGTCACTCATCATTTCTCATTAAGATGAAAATATGATAGAAGAGAAATCCCAACAGAAGCTGCTTTGCTTTGATGTTAATTCTTATTTATTTTGGCTTATTGGTTTATTGCATTTAACATCCCGAGTATCCATTATGGAGCCAGATAATTCGTTTTTATTGAGTCTAATTAAGTACTTTCATGGTGCTGTTAATTTGCTTGATCCATATCTGATGTTTTGAGCAGGATTTTATCTTTTGACGGTGAGAATATAAATATTATTGTCTGCCATAAACATTAGATTAGAGTCGCCCAACTGAAAGCTGTTGGCAGATTGTTTCATATAATAAAGATGAGGAGATGGTTGCTCCTTGAGATACGTAAAATGTAAATGACAAGATAATGCAGAGATGAGATTAACATAATGCCAAATGTTGAAACTGAGATATTTATATATGCTTCTGTAAAAACAAACAAACTTCTTCTGTAGTTTCCATATCTCAGCTGTTTCTTGACAGCCGCCCTTCCACTGAGCCCACTTCGGATGATGGATCAACTGAATGATTAGGTCTTTGCTACACTTCCTATTTCTTGTGAATATTTCAGATACTTCTCCACTGAAGTTTTGTTTTTAGGCCTCCCACTTGTCCAGTTTCCTCAATTTTTTAAGGACTAATGCATCACACCATGCCGAGTTGTGTTTTGAATGTTTCATAGGTCAAAAAAATTGATAGTCGGTCACAAGAACAGGACTAAAAATGCATTTAAAAAAAAAAAAAAAGCAGCCAATGTTTAAAGAAAAGACCTCAAGAAAGCCGACTGCTGCTCAAGAGCACTTCAAAAAATTACCAGCAGGTTATGGAAGCAAAATGTAAAGAAATGATGGGTAGCTTAAGATTCTTGTATTGCACTGTAGGTAATGAAGTTTTGTTAATAAGTAGTTTCAGTTCAAAATGTAAAATATTTAACTATGAAATATTCCACTACATTGGATATAAATAAATGTGATCTATCCGTGATGTGACATTTGAAACTGCACTGTTAATGTCAAAGATTGTTCTTCAGTATGGATTTTTCCCATCAGCAAGTCTAAAGAGTTCAGCAAAGTTTGCATAAAGTCAACCAGAAGTCCTTCGTGCACTTGGTAAACTTACTGTATATCATGCTAGAAACATCGAAATACTTTCATCCTGATATCTTCTTTGTGCATAAACTTATAACTGTGGACTTTAGCTTAGACTTTTTAAAAAGCATTTCTTATTCAGTCTTGAGCTGTCCCACCACACTCTCTCTCTCTCTCACACACACACACACACACTATGGCTTTGCTGTGTGAGCTTCACCCCAAGTCATCACTTTCTAATCCTCTCTCGCTGCTTTCTTCATCTCTCTTCTTAACCTCAGTACCCATTCACCATCACCAGATCTCTGATCTGTTAAACAGGAGCTGCACCCTCCTGTTTTTGCCCTGCAGTCAAACATGACCAGTCACCCATTGAGAAAATACTCCTCTAACTGCCAATAAGGAAGCCTTTAAGCTGTATGGGCTGTAAATAGCCTGAGGGAAGTGGAAAGCTGATGAAGCCACTGCCAGAAATCGTATTGGTTGTGCTTAAAAGCCAGTGTTCAAATCTGAAAAGGCAAAGAGGAGAAAGCTTGCAGGAGGTCCAGTAGAGGCGAGAAGAACAGGAGGTTAAGAAAGGGTCAAAAAAGGAGCATTTACACATTGTGTAGAACAAACACTCCTTGCTGTAAACAGCTGAAAAACGAACTAGATTAACACAGAAGCATGGACCGTCATGCAAACAGTTTACAAGCGAGAGTCTGTGATGGCAGCGACTGTGAGATCTGTAGAAGCCCTGTGAATGCCGAACATTTCTCAAAGAAGGTCTTGAATATTTCAGCAAGACTATCCCACACCACATTCTGCAAGTATACAAGAACTCACACTGTGAAACAAGGTACACAGAACTCTAAAGTTTTTTGATACACCAAGACCAGTAGACCTTAAAAAACACATTTGAATTTGTTAGTTAACTAAAGGCTTTGATTTTTAAAAATGAAAAAAAAAGTTATGTTTTAGTAACATTTACCCCAGCCAAGGTGGCAAAGTTTTAAGAAAGGAGAATATAATTTATGACTAGGGGAAGCTTTTAAAGGCATATTCACTCCTAAGAGGAAGAGAAAGTTTGTTATGAATACTAATGACTGCTGTGAGTAGCCGTTTCCCTCTTGTGCTAACTCAGCAAGATAAAAAACAGAAGTACAGTGTCATTCATTGCACCACACAGAGTGCTGTATCAATCATTCATGGAAAATTATTACTTACTTACATCCAACTTATGTAAGTAATAATCCAAATTATTATGTAAATGATATTTTTCTCTGTTTTTCCTAAATAGTCAATTCAAATGACAGTCAGCATAATTTTCAAGCCATCAACCAATAGAGTATAATTCAAATGTTACTGAACAAAACCCCCAATGAAAACAGTATGTTTTTCAAAAATAAAAAACTTAAAAAGTACTGTTCCAATTTATTACGCACACAGAGTTTCAAAAGATTTTATAGGTTGTAGAGAATTGAAAATGGTCATTTGTTGAATTTGCAGCATTAGTACAGGGTGGTCCATTTATATGGATACACTGTAATAAAATGGGAACGGTTGGTGATATTAAAGTCTTGTTTGTGGCACATTAGTATATGTGAGGGGGCAAACTCCTCAAGATGGGTGGTGACCATGGTGGCCATTCAGAAGTCGGCCATCTTGGATACAACTTTTGTTTTTTTCAATAGGAAGAGGGCCATGTGACACATCAAACTTATTGGTAATGTCACAGGAAAAACAATGGTGTGCTTGGTTTCAACGTAACTTTATTCTTTCATGAGTTATTTACAAGTTTCTCTTTGTTCACAGCCATTGACATGTCGAAGAGGTTAACATGTGAGGAGCAGATCGAAATTGTGTTGATATCTGGTGAACGCAGTAACCGGGTCATTGCAGCAGATTTCAATGCAAGACACCCTACGAGACCACCCATCTCCCATGCTACAGTTAGCAAACTGCTTGCTAAGTTTCATGAAACTGGTTCAGTGTTGGATTTACCAAAATGTGGACGCAATAAAACTGTCACTAATGAAGAAACATCAGTGGCTGTCCTAGCTTCATTCAGCAAGAGCCCACAGCGTCGCACTCGCCGCATGTCATTGGAGAGTGGCATTAGTCGAACATCCCTTCGGCGGATATTAGCTACTCACAAATGGCACCCTTACAAACTCCAGCTACTGCAGCATCTCAACGAGGATGATGCAGATCGGCGCACAGAATTTGCAGAATGGGCAAAACAAAAATTGGAACAGAACCCTCAGTTAACGCAGAAGATTTTGTTCAGTGATGAGGCAAACTTTTATGTGAATGGTGAAGTTAACAAACAAAAACACCGCTATTGGTCTGACACTAAACCCACATTGGATGGATCCCTCCAAGACTGTTGGAACAACAAAAGTGATGGTTTGGTGTGGTATATGGGGTACAACAATAGTGGGTCCTTTCTTCATCAGTGGAAACCTCAAGGCCACTGGATATTTGAAATTGCTACATGATGATGCGTTTCCCTCTTTATGCACTGAAGCTGGCACGTTCCCTGAGTTTTTCCAGCAAGATGGTGCACCACCACATTATGCATTCCTAGATGAACAGTTTCCTGGAAAGTGGATTGGTTGTCGTAGGCCAGTTGAATGGCCCCCAAGGTCTCCCGATCAGACCCCCTTAGACTTTTATCTTTGGGGTCATCTGAAGGCAATTGTCTATGGTGTGAAGATACGAGATGTGCAGCACCTGAAACTACGGATACTGGATGCCTGTGCTGGCATTTCTCCTGCGGTGTTGTGTGAAGAGTGGGGGAAGAGGGTTGTATTGACAATTCAACACAATGGGCAGCACATTGAACACATTTTATAAGTGGTCAGAAACTTGTAAATAACTCATGAAAGAATAAAGTTACGTTGAAACCAAGCACACCATTGTTTTTCTTGTGACATTACCAATAAGTTTGATGTGTCACATGGCCCTCTTCCTATTGAAAAACAAAAGTTGTATCCAAGATGGCCGACTTCTGAATGGCCACCATGGTCACCACCCATCTTGAGGAGTTTGCCCCCTCACATATACTAATGTGCCACAAACAGGACTTTAATATCACCAACCATTCCCATTTTATTACAGTGTATCCATATAAATGGACCACCCTGTAGATCAATTTCACTGAAATCAAAAGCTATTTCAATCAAAAACATCTTAACAGTTCAAGTTACATATTAACATAGGAGTCCTTATTTGATAGCAGTTTTACAATTCTTGCATCCATGGAACTTGTAAGTTTTTGGAAAGTTTCTACTTGAATGTCTTTGCAGGATGTCAGAATAGCCTCCCAGAGCTGTTGTTTGGATGTGAACTGCCTCCCACCCTCATAGTTTTTTGCTTGAGGATGCTCCAAAGATTCCCAATAGGATTGAAGTCAGGGAAGACTGACTTCAATCCTATTCAATCCTCCTTGCTGACGACGCAGCCTTGTTGGGATATGGTGGCCGTCCACCAACCATCCACCACTGCATCCATCTGGAAATTAGTCTTCATGTCGTTCTGGGCCCACTGCAGCCGTTTCTGCTTGTGAGCATTGGTTAGGGGTGGCCGAATAGAAGGTTTATGCACAACTGCAAGTCTCTGGGGGATCCTACACCTTGTTGTTCGCAGGGCTCCAGAGGCACCAGCAGCTTCAAATATTTGTTTGCTGCTTTGTAATGGTCTTTTAGCAGCTGCTTTCTTAATCTGATGTATTTGTCTGGCAGAAACCTTCATCATTGTGCCTTTATCTGCACAAACCCATGTGTGCTCTGACTCAGCCACAAATCTCTTGACATTATGGTTATCACACTTAAATTTTCGTGAAATATTTAAGGTTTTCATTACGTGTCCAAGGCATTCAACTATTTCACGCTTTTCAGCAGCAGAGAGATCATTTTTCCTTCCTATATTGCTTGAAAATGGTGGTCTGCTTAATAATGTGGACCATCCTTCTTTAGTAGTTTTTCCTTTAATCAGGCTCACCTGGCAAATATTGATCGTAGGTGTTCGAGATTGATTTCAGTGATACAAAGAGTCCTGAGACACAATTCCATCCATGGGTTTAATTGAAAAACAACTTATTTAATCTTTATGAAACTTAAACACAATTTGCATAATAATTTGGAACGCGGTGTACACTCATTGGCCACTTCAACAGGTACACATTCATAGTGTTGAACCTCATTTTGCTTTGAAGATTGCCTGAATTTTTTGTAATATAGATTATATTCCTCAAAGGTTTTACCCCATGTTCACATGACAGCATAACAGAGTCGAAAGTCTGTTGGCTGCACATTCATGATATGAATCTATCCACGCAATCCCAAAGGCGCTCTATTGGATTGAGATCTGGAAGCAGCCATCAGCAGATGGATACGGCGTGGTCAGAAGACGATGAACATGGTCAGCAATGATACTCTGGTAGGTTGTGATGGCTAAATGATGCCACACCATAACATCACCAGCCTGAACCACTGAAGCAAGGCAGGATGGATCCATAATTTCATGTTATTTACACCAAACTCTGACTCTATTATCTGCCACAGTAGAAAACTCAAACTAAACTCGAGTTTTTCTAGTCTTATGTTATCCAGTCTTTTTTTAAGTGTTTTTGATGAGCCCATGTGCACTGTAGCCTCAATTTCCTGTTCTTAGCTGACGTGGTCTTCTGCTGCTGCAGAGGTTTGATACATTTTGTTACAGTGGTTACAGTTACATTCCTAACACTCCTTTGATATTTCTACCCTTTTTCAGACCATCCTCTAAAATCTGGTGTGGGAAAATCCCAGCACATCTGAAATACTCAGACATGCCTGTCTGGAAAAAACAAATATGTCACATTCAAAGTCACTTAAATCATCATCCTTTTGTTCGGTTTGAACTTCAGCAGATCTATGTGCATATATGCACCGAGTTGATACCATGTGACTGGCTGGATAGACGGTTGAATTAATGAGCCATTCAACATGTGTACCTAACAGTGTCCTGTGAGAGTAGTTTTCCTATAATCAGAATATAAATGAACCCAGTTTTATAGTCAAGTCCACTTTACCTATTCTCACAAACCCTGTGTTTGTCAGAGTCCGTCTACAGATCAGTCAGCTGGATGACAGCTTCACCTTCTCCAGTCTGATGTATTAGAGCACCATGTGCCCAACATTAAGTCAGTTTCATTTATAAAACCCAGTATTGAAAAAAAAAATCCCAAATGTGCCTCAAGTGGCTTTACAGATTTTAGAGCAAGGACCTTCGATTTGTGGAAATGTACCCTGATTCATGTGGGAGAGAAAATATTTCAAAAGACTGAAAAAACACTGTGTGTGAATATGTTGTTTTTAAAATGCTGTCAGCTTTGATACTGCTGGAGATGTGATTGCAAAGACTGCAGATGGTCTAAGGCCATGTCCACATGAATACATTTTCATTTTAAAATAGAATCTTGATGCAAACGACCTCTTTCCAGAAGAGTGTTTCACATTCATACCATTCATGTCCGTCTGCCTGAAAATGCACCATTCGAGTAGACCGAGTGTACCTCCTGTGCATTTAGGCAGGATTGTCATGAAAGAATGCAGAATTTCCCTGCACAATTATCACAACAGAAGGTCACCGACACCTGCATTTGATTTTAAATTCAATACTGCTAGCCAAGCCAGAGATGTCTTTTTTTCCTTCCACAAAACAGTTATGGGGTAGAAGCATGGCGCATAAAGGAAGGATAAGTAGTGACTGATCAGACACGATCGGGAAGTATCTCAAAGTTTCAGTTTCAGGCTGTGCAGAAAATGAAAATGGGTCAGCAGTGTTTCCAAAGGCTTCTGCTTTAGGGGTCCTAAAACAGCAGAGAGGTGGGGGATGCTAGTGGCTGCTCATGTGTGAGGTTTTGACCCACAAACATGGATTTGTCCTAATTTCTGCATCCATCTGAAAAGGGTTAAATTCACTCTAAACGAGCACATCAACTGAGCATCACTGTTCACCATCTGTGAATTAAGACAACAAACAACAGGCAGCCTGCTGTGGCTTTGCACCCTCTGGGAACGTCGGGATTACCAAAACAGGAAAATGTTTTTGCTTCTCTTTGTTCTTCTGACAGTACTTCTCCTTTGCTTCCTCAGACCTCTGAGAGCCAGTAGCCCCGCGTCCACCTTTCCTGAGCCAGCGAAAGTGCCTGGCATGTCCGGGCAATATGACACGCTACAACTACATACCAAAATAGCACAGCTAAGTGAAACACCAGCTCATATTGTAGCTGCAAAACAAGTCCCTATATCTGTCCAAATTTCCAACTCTGGCACAAAGTAAGGAAAGCTATGGAGGTTTATGGTTGTCACTTTAGATTTTCTTTGATTAGAAGAAGTTGAACAACTCATCAAGCAGCTCCACGGTTCACTGATTTCACTTTAACTGGAAAAACGCCCTAACGTGAACTCCAGCTCTGCTAAACAGCAGCACTGCACTTATGTGAAGGTCAGCTCCTCTTGCAGGAGGCTGACTGTTGTTACGATTTGTGTAGGTGACACAAAGCCAGAGTGTTTTCTGTATTCAGGGCATGAAAGACAGGTAGAAACACAAAGAAAGAGCTGATTTTTTCCCCCCATCATTTCACTTTTATGTACTTTCAAGACAGCAAAATAAGGTGAGATGAATAGAAGTGAGTCAAGATGACTGGTTATGAATTCAATTATGCATGTCTCAAGAACAGCAATTAAGAGGTTATTCTCCCCACAGAGCAGCTGGTTTTGTCCTTGACCAGAGCGAGGACACAGACAATCCACTTTACTGTCATTATGCTGAGGGTAAACTGAACATGTTCAAAGTGTAGACACCCTGTACGATGCACATGGAGGCTGCTCTGTGACGTTACAAAACATTTCAACAGTAAATGAGCTTATATTGGTCTGAAATATCTTAATCCTTTCCTATGACTCTACAGTAATTAATCATCATTAATCATAATCATACTCTGCCACGTGCTGTGCTGTATAACCATGAATTCAGACAACAACAAACTCCAATCCTCTAATGTGCATTTATGTAAAAGCTTCAATTTTTAGATGAGAAACTGATAACCGGGAGCTTAGCTTCTCATAACGACAGGAAGCATGACAACAGCTAGCTTCAGTTGCCTACAGGAAGCAGCTTTGATGCACTTTGTTATTTCTGCAGACTGTATATACACGATGGATGTAGCATGGAGGGTGTCTCGAAAGTGAAGCAAATTCAGAAATACCTTAAATCTGCATTCTCACTAAGCTTTCTCATTGGCTAATTTTAAGTCTTCACAGGTTCATTTCCTCTGGTCCACACAGAGAAAACTCTAAGAAAACTGTGGTCAAACCACAAATGTGTCACATTCAGTCCACTTATTGGCCAGATGTGGAAATAGAAATAGCTCTGGTAGCTGATGGAAGTCTTCTTAAAGAAACTGCTTTGAAGTTCTCTTGGACCCAGACCAAAACCATCTCTTCCAAAGGGGTCTCAGTGTGCACCGAATTGTAAATGGCCTGCATTTGTATAGCGCTTTTCTAGTCCTTAAGGACCCCAAAGCGCTTTACACTACATTCAGTCATTCACCCATTCACACACACATTCACACACTGGCGATGGCAAGCTACATTGTAGCCACAGCTGCCCTGGGGCGCACTGACAGAGGCGAGGCTGCCGGACACAGGCGCCACCGGGCCCTCTGACCACCACCAGTAGGCAAACATGGGGTTAGTATCTTGCCCAAGGATATTTGGCATGCAGCCAGGAGGCAGCCTGGGATCGAACCACCGACCTTCTGATTAGTGGCTGACCTGCTCTGCCACCTGAGCTACAGCCACCCCAGAATTGTGATTAGCATCTTCACAACTGCTTTTCCAAAATTAAAATAGGCAATAAAACGTTGGTATGTTTTAGCTGGAGGCTCCCTTATGATTGACAAATCACTACTGTATGACCATGAAGTTACCTTGGTTTCTCAATCCTTTACTCATTCAGTGTTTGAACAAAAAAAAACTCCTTCTTATGCGGAATTTTGAGAAATTAACCGGCCACTCCTTCTCCAAAGAGTCTACTGTTTAGTTTTTCCAGCCAGTGGCTGATTTCTTGGAAGCCTGTTTTTCACTTGGCACATCTAGCATCACAAATGCCATTGCAGTGAATAAAAGGATGCACATTCCTAATCCAGCTAGTTAGCTAGCATTGACCTAGCTCTAGCTAGTTAGTTAGCTAGCTGATCAGCTCCATCCTCATCAAACTATATGTTCATGTACGCTGGCTATATCCATCTTACATTAATTACAGCAGTTATCGCCACCTTAAACAACAAATGTAGATGGCTCCACATTTCTGTGTGTATAAAAGGATAAAGAAGCATGATACATGTATTGAAATTGTCTTCATGAGCTAGCTAAATCCAGACCTGCTGCATCTAACTGCTTTTTCAATTTCACAAAACACTAAAACAATAAAATCCCACAAGCTAAAAGAAAATCAGAGTTTGCTTTACTCAACTAACAGTTAAAAAGAAAAAAAAAACAATGAAGCTGACACCAGCACCTCATTATTTTTATGATTTAAACATACAACTGATTGTCAAGGCCTAGAAGAGAAGAGAGGACTCAACTTTCGTTTCTTTTAAGAGTCCATTATTTGTCAGTGAAGCTTTCATGTGCCTGAGGCCTTTTATACTGACTGTGTTCACTGAGTGGGCAGAGTTGTGTTCAGCCAACCAACAACAGGCTTCTGTGAATGAGGATTGCTGAAAAATACAGTAAAAACAAATTTCCCACACAAGGGACTAATAAGGGTTATCTTATCTTATCTTAAATGTGAAACTCCATCTTTTAAGCTATAAGCGCTAAATTGCTCAAAGAAAGTGTTTCACACACACACACCCCCACCATCTCCCCCAAAAAACAGAGCAAAAAAACAATGAGTTTAACTTGAGTCAAGAATATCCACAGTATTTTAACATTTGTAGTTATTTTAAACACCGAGGCTTAACATGCAAAACATGCCAAGAGCTCGTACAACACGATGCACATGCAAAACAATCCAGCAGCGCATGGAACAGCTGAGCTGCGACAAAGTGTGTGACAGGACGACAGCGTGATAAAAGGGACACCAGGTGATGACAGCGAGGGCAGCACAACATGCTGACAACATTTGCACATCACAACAAGCATGAAACCTCCACTCTGCGAATCACATCTTACAGCTTGTTACAGTTTCCACAGATACCGAGCAGAGGATTAACACGATGGAGAGGATGAGATGAGGGTGGATTTTGTTCAAAGGCAAATAAATATTTAATGAAGCAGGGATGGGAGGATTGATCCCCAATGTATTAATACCTGATGTCTTATTTTGGAGAATCAAAAAAACCCCTAACTGTAAAATTTCACAATTTCATGATGTAATGGTGACATTTTCATTAATAGCTGCCCTACTTTAAATTTTACAAGCGTCCCCATATTCATACTGAGCTACTTTTTACACTTTTTTTTTAAACCAAATAATATTAATAGATACCAAACTTATACGCTTTGAATACCCCAGGCGTTTGTAATTAAGCAGCTTCTGCTGAGTGAAAGGTACACACAGTGACCTAAAGCTCAGCATTAATTGGTAGGAGGTATCACCCATCCCTATCAGACAGAGCAACAACACAGAGACAGCGGTGTGTTTGTACCTCTCTCGGTGTAGCGGGTACATTTTACAGCTGGCAGACAACTCCTCTGCAGCAGAACAAGAAGGAGATAGTTCAAGTTATAAGGTGAAGCATAAAACCTGTTGATCTTACCAGCCACTGCTTCAGGGGGTCCACATCAAGAGGTTGGGACGTTGTGTAAAATGTCAGTGAAAGCAGAATACCGTGATCTGCAGATCTCATAAACCCATGTTTTATTCACAACAGACATTTTACTATTTCAGGAAAAATATTAGATCATTTTTAATTTGATGGCAGCGACACGTCAATATGTTGGGACAGGGCCATGTTTACCACTGTGTAGCATGCCCTCTTCTTTTAACAACAGTCTGTAAATGTCTAGGAACTGAGGACACCAGTTGCTGAACTTTTAGGAGAGGAATGTTGTCCCATTCTTGTATTTTTGGTTTCAAGATGCTCTAATTGTTCTCAGTTGGTGAAATTTGGTCTCTACTGCAGGCAGCTCAGACTTCTACTATAAAAAAATGCTGTAATAGATGCAGTGTGTCGTTTAGTATTGTCTTAATGAAATATGCAAGGACTTCCTTGAGAAAGACATGTGGATGGGAGCATTATATTGCATTTACACTTTTCAGCATTATTTGATGCCTTTCCAGATGCACATGCTGCCAATTCCGTAGGCACTGATGTAGTGATGAGTGTTGATAACAAGCCGGATGGTCCTTCTCCTCTTAAATCCAGAACAGTGTCCATGTTTTCCCAGAAGAATTTAAAATTTTGATTTGTCTGACCACAGAACATTTTCCCAGTTTTCCTCTGTCCACTTTCAATGAGCCTTGCCCAGAGAAAATGGCAGCGTTTCTGGATTATGTTGACATATGCCTCTTCATTGCATCATAGACCTTTAACTTGCATTTGTGCATGCAGACAGTGATTTCTGGAAGTGTTGCTGAACCCATGCAGCGATTTCCATGAAAGAATCATATCTGTTTTTAATGCAATGCTGCATGAGGGACAGAAGACCATGGGCGCCCTGTATTGATTTTACAGCCTAGTCCCTTGTGCACAGCGATTTCTCCAGACACTGAATATTTTTGAATGATATTATGTACTGTAAATGAGGAGCCATTTAAAAGTCTTCATATTTTTTCATTAAATGCAGACCTGTTGCCAAATAACATTATGGCAAAATGTTGTTTCCTTTCAGTAACACTTACTTTTCCAGCATTTTGTTGCCCCGATTCAACGTTTATGAGATGTTTTGCTGCCAATAAATTCAAAATGAGCTAATATTTTCCATGGAAGAGTAAAAGTGTTACAATTATTTGGAACTGGGGAGGTTGTTGTACTTATCAACAGTACCAAGAGAACATGATCATATCCTGCACAAAACACTTCAAGGATCATAAATGTGGTAAAAACAAAGAATTTCATTTAGGTTAGACCTGCTTAAAGACACACCTGAAAAAGACTTACACTTAAGACCACAGCTTCATTTAAAAATAGTACTTATACATAGTTCTCGTGTCATTAACACACAATAAACCCATTAATTAGGCTCCTCCAAATGCTGCCCGAAAATGCAGATTTTCTGAACCATTTTTAATGTATTGCTGTTACTGAGCATTGATGTTGAATTAATAGAAACTGATCATAAACTTCACCCTGTCTAAATCTGCAGCCTGTTACCTCAAGCTAGAAGGTGTTCATTATATCAAGACTGCATCTCCATCTATTTCCAGGCTACCCATGTCAGAGGATAAGAACAAGAACTCCAAGACAAGCAGCACACAGCTTGAAAGCACCTGTGTGAAAATTCATTTGGTTTATAGACCTGAAGCGACTCTTAATCAAGACTCTGCTCCATCTGTCAAGTGTGCAGAAGAGCTGCAGGCTGTCTCTGGATATTATGAGTTCTGCAGACTCCTGTTTGAGAGTACACGGTGGCCCAGTGACTAAATCTAGCTTTTTTTTTAATCTTTTTCGCCATTTGGCTCAGGTGACTGAATCCTGCTGCCTCTCTGCTGCTCAGAGGGATGAAGCAGAGTTGATGCCTGGCTTAAGCTCTGACAGTGAAAATGCATCAAACACAGGCCATCGGAGCAGATGTTTGCTTGTTTGTTACTGTCAGAGGACCATTTCCCCGCTGGCATCAACAGAGTGGATACAGTCTACTTTAAGCTTTTAGCGTTGACACTGTGGCACAATGCCACGCTGACTGGGGTTGGGTATTTAGTTCCTAATCTGACTTTTATTGACAGTAACACATTCCAGTGTACCTTCTCCATCTCACACATGGAAAACACGACAGCAAAAGAAACATTTGTGGTTTCAAAGCCCTGAAACCACAAATATTTCCATGACTTTGAAACCTTGAACCTTGAAACCTAAGAATTGAATGCGTGGGTGCTTTACAGCAGTTTGCAATCACTTTATAAAAGTACTCCAATCACTGCATTAACACAAGTGAAATATTACAATTCATACTGGAATTTCAGGTATGTATAGCTGCTTGTTGTTGGCCAGTTTACTTTTTATTTTTTTAAATCGTAATTGTGAACAAAAAAAGAAAAGGTGCCGCTCAGGTGCGTCCATAAATGTTAACCTGACCAACTCAATTTGACCCTGAATCCAACCAAATAAATAAAAGAAAATATTAAGCTCAATGAAAAATTTTTCAAATCCGAGTTTCTTGGATGACAGTTGTTTTACAGTGCAAATTTGTAGTCTTTTCCACTATCACATATTTTCCATCCATCTTCTTCTGACTATCTGGATCCGGGGTCACAGGGCAGCACTTTAAGCAGATATGCCCAAAAGCCCCTCTCTTCTCTCCAGACTCCTCTTCAAGCTCGACCCTGAGGCATTTCCAAGCCAAATATTTTGCTGGCCAGAAAATAAATGTTCTTGAAATGTATTTTAGATCACATTTTAGCTGTATAGGAGCACACGTTTTAGGGTCTAATCTGAGTAGTAAACGGGTAAATATCGGCACTGTTGCATTACTGTGCACTGAGAACGATTACATTAAGTAGTTTAGACTGCAAATAAATAGAATGTAAAACCACAATAATGCAATAATGCAGTGAAATCGGATCCTCCTGCGGGTGCCAGCTTATCGTGGCGCATCAGTGAAATCACATTAATGACAAAAGATGATGCTCTCGTGCTTTGCATTCATTTAAGGAGCATCTTAAAGAGTCATAGAAGTCTCCCAGAGGTTGGAAGCTAACAGCTTGGACTCTGGTAGTGGGGAGAGGGTTCAGGTGTATCTGAAGCCTAGCTGGAGACCTGCACGTATAATTGAACACACGCAAACACACTGTCAGAGTTAATGAGATTGAGCGCAGCATGACACCAACAGCATCCCAATAAAAGCCACCCAGGATCCCCTGCAAGAGAATCAGCCTGCAGACTCTCTCTTCAGTGAGGAGGAACAGAATAGAGGAAGTCTCAGCAGTTGGAGCATTTAAATGACCTCCGTGTGCGTCATCATAAAAAATTACCATTACTTTTAAACAAACCGCCAGCGTGACAGCCAGACGGTTACACGTAATGCGATTATCTTCGTTGGCACAGCGGTCAAAAATAGAGTTTTGATCAAAATAAGTTGGGATCTGCGTTTCAAATTAAAGACTCCTTTCTCTCTCAGCAGCTACCGGGATGTAAACAAAGAAAACAGCAGACTGTCACATGTGAACTAACGGTAGAATTGCTCCAAAACCTCGTACAAGATGCCGTCCAACGGAATCAAAAACCCACAACGTCAGAAACGAAGCTACTTAGTCACAAAGTTCACATTCAGCTTTTCTTTTTTCTTTTTTTAAATCAACACTTGAAGAGAAAAGATTTCAGACACAAAACCACAACTTACCCCATGCTCCGAGGATTTAGATGTTATTTTGGAGGTTAAATCCACTCCTAATTTCCCTCTCGTCAAAAAGATTTTTCCTTTCCTAAAATCCTGGACGTAAGTTACATTTCTGGAAAAAAAAAAAAAGACAAATCACTTCCGACTCCAGATTCCTCCAGTTTCCCCTCCAACAGTACTCCTCTCCGCTCAAGTCAGTTGCACTCCAGCCCGCCTGCCCTTCTTTGTCCGCGGGGTTTCCACAGCCAAGAACACCGCGGAACTGTCGTATCCGTGCGTAATTACGCACCGCGAACGTTTGGCTCAGCTTTGCGGCTCGGACAGACGGACGAATGTCGATGAAAAGTCGGGCAGCACAGTGCTCTTGGCTCAAACCTCCTCCAGGACTTGTGTGCTGCGCTCCCCTCCCACCACTGTGCCAGATCACACTGGGATTCCATTCAACTATTTCTGTGGGACCGCGGGGTCTCCACAGTGCCATCTAACGGGCTCCGTGAAAATGACTCCTCATTATTCCGACTGTTCATTTATATGCCAGAATAAGAACTATGTCAAAATGACATAGTTATAGCCTTAAATCCCCCGCCCCCGATAGCTATTTACGACAAAAGCTTAAGCAAACAATCAGTCATGATGCGCACTGCTGCACTTAATGTGTTAATCTCATGTCAAACCAGATTATGGTGAGTATGAAGATGTTTATAAAGAGCTATATGGTAATCCCAATAATTTCAAATCAGTATAGAAATGTACAAATATATGCCAGATTAGATTAGAGCTTTTTTGTTTTGTTTTTTAAACTCAGATGCAGGCATTAAGCCTCTGAAAACTGAGAGCAATTGCTGTAGTTTTTATAGCCATATTGGATCTCCTGAGAGTAAGTCTATTAAATAGTTCACGCCCTCCTTTGTTGTATTTTTCATTTTATAATTTGCCAAATGCTTTCAGTGCATCGCCGATCTGGGATATAGACAGGTCGGTTAAGCGCTACACAGTCGGTTTCTTTTGGGAAAAGCAAAACTTGTTTGCACCATTTTGCTTTCTTGCTAAAGTTCTATATTCCCCCCCTAAAAGTGCTGGAAACATTTCTGTGTGCTTAGAAAGAGTCTCCACTGATTTATCTGCATGAATATAGGCTGAACATGGGAGATTGGAGCCTCAAGTGTGGTGGAAGAGCAATGGGAGCGCTAATCATGTTGCTCAGTGGGCTGTTACAGCGATGCAGCTGACTGCGCCTCTGTGCTGCAGGGAGGCAGCAGGGAACATCGGATCCTCGCCTTTGCATTCAAGCAATTTTCCTTTTAATTTAGAGAGACACTTTTCACTCGGTCCAAGGCAGTTTGCAGCACAGCTGGACGGTCTGGACAGGATGGAGCTAAACCTTCAGGCCTTTGCCTTTAACACACAGGGCATTAATCACCTCTGGCAGCCCGCTGTACAGACACAGATGGGCTTTTCTTGGTGAAGCTTCTTCTGAATCTCTAGTCAAGCAGTAACTGAATTAACTCACACTGTCCTTCGCAAGCCCACAGTGGCAGGTGAAGAAAATACTCGCAGGATCATCTGCAAGACATTAACAAATAAATATATGCAGAGAATCAAATCTTGGATTTTGAAAGGAGATTCTGGAGTTTTCCATGTGAGACTGCTGCAGTTCTGCGCAGCACAGAAGCACAGAGAGCCAGGAAAAAGTCAGGTTTAAGTTCAAGGTTTATGCCCAAGCAGATCAGGATACGTGGCTGACTGCAAAGCCTCTAAAACCCACACGGACCACCTTCTGATAATAAAAAAAACATTTTCTGACTGATGTGAAATTTAACAAGTTCTGACTAGAGAAAGTGTATTTTTATGATGCCTGTGAAAGATTCCCTTCATCTTGCTGGTCATTAATCACACGTGACAATGCACCACGAAGCGATCAGTCTGACACAATCTGCCACATAGAGAAAATAACAGGTTTTTATCGATCTGAAACTTTGTTTCACTTCATCATTGTGACGTGAATGGCGAGAACTTTACGACAGGTGATCTCTATCAGAACCCTGAAGGCTTGGTTTCACAATAAAAACAAAATCTTAGAAATCCAGGTAAATATATATATTACTGTAAAGATTGGGGATTTACAGATAGGCATATCTTATTCAATATTTCCTTTAAATGTGCGCTGCAAAGACAAATTAGAGACAGCCCAGCTCTACAATGAAAATGCTGAGGCTCTGGCAGGTTCAGAGGTCAATACAAATCTGTAGTGCTGGACACAAAGAACTCGAAACCTGGCAAAGCGTCAAGCTCCACTACGTGTGCATATTTCTTTGTGAATATGCAACGTTTAATTAAATTGAGGCTGTACTACCTCCGAGTCTTACAGAGGGGGGCCAAGGTGTCATATATAGTTTCATTACATCATTATTTAGGCACATAAGAACGCTCTGCATGTTCCTACTTTAATTTTAATGCGTTAAAAAGGCTGAATGATGCGCATGTCACAGAGAAACAGCTCATATATGAAGGGTCAGCTTTAGTATCGTTCCAAAATAGATGAGATTGGATTTCTGTGGGGACAGAAATAAATTAACCGATCTATCAACAGCTTTTTTTTTTTTTGCTCCACTCTCTACTTTCAGTGTCGTTCGCTACACCGACCAGGAGATGGCAGCAACGCGCACTTTCCTGCAGTGAAGAAGACGCATTCTTGTTACGTAATCAGCGAGCGCCCGTGGACCTGCCACACGAGGATGTGTTAGTGTTTACTGAAATAAGAGTATTTTAGCGATTCTTTTATCATAACGCGTCCACAGCTGATCTCACCGAGCTTCAGAGGACGAGGTAAATCAGAAATGGGCGACTTTTCCTCCCTCGGTCTGTCAGACTGGCTGGTTAAACAGTGTAAACAGCTGGGAATCAACAAGCCCACTCCAGTCCAGGAAAACTGCATGCCCGCTATCCTCCAAGGTAAGACAGGGCGGGGATACTGTCACATATATGCTTGTAATACCTGCCGGAGGATCTCTGAGTAACTGTTAAGCTGGTGTTGAGGATGTCTGGAAGACTTTCTCTGTTATTTACACAGCGGAAGTGGACTTCCTCTGCAACTCTACATTTGCACCATCATTGTTGAGGTGTTTCTTTCCACAGGTCGGGATTGTATGGGCTGTGCCAAGACCGGCAGTGGGAAAACAGCAGCGTTCGTGTTGCCAGTGCTGCAGAAACTGTCAGAGGACCCGTACGGCATCTTCTGCCTGGTGCTCACTCCTACCAGGTCAGTGCAGGGGACAGATGTGGGCATCCAGAGTCTCAGTAATGCCTCATCAGACAAGCTGTAATAATGTTTTTTACCAAGATAAAAGCCAAGGATATTTCCTCCATGTTTGTATTTTATTTTAGTTCGTTTTCAAGTTCACAAAGTCATTTTAATTAGTTTACATTTTTCCAAAAGTCTAGCTAAATTTAGGTAACTAACTTCTTTCATATCTAGTTTTATTATACATTATAATAACCTCGATGCACATTCAAGATTCATGGTGATAATTGAGAATCACTGGGTTGGTGCATAAATACTATTTTATGCTGTGTTATCTTCATTTTCACAGATTTAACTAAAGAAATGGGAAAAAATTATGTGTTTTTAATTACAGGCAGCTGGTAACAAAGTGCTTAAAGACTCGGTTTAAAATTGCTTGTTGATCAGCCTGTTATGTGTAGTGTTGGGCTCGTAGTTTTAAAAAAGCTGTACACGTTTCTCTTTACTTCTCTTAAAAGTAATGCAGTACTTTGCTTAATTGCACGCCAGAGAAAGTAATTTAGTATATTGCTTTTTTTCTCACCGGCAAGTTACTCTGTAGTAATTATAACTGCAATATGATTACTGAATTTATTAGAGTTACTAAGTTACTGAAAAATCTAATGTTATTACATTAACACGTTACTTTGGAGCGTGTTATTCTAATACTGGTTCATCCTTTGAGCTAAGTGTCTCTTTTATCCTTGAATGAGTCATAGGTCAGTGTTGGCTTAACAAATCAAAAACGTTCATCTGAAAATGGTCAGGTACAAGGACTAGACTCAAAATGAGTGAAAAGCAGTCCAATGAGTAACTCTGAAAGACCTTCAGAAAGCCCAAAGAACTATTGTTTAAGACCACTTAAAAAAAAATACGAGAAAGTCTGGCTCCTTGGAAACAAAATATAAAGAAATGAGGGGTCGTTCAAAATTTTTACACAGTACCGTAAATACTCATTGTGATGTAAATATGTCACTCAGGGAGCTGGCCTATCAGATTGCAGAGCAGTTTCGAGTCCTGGGGAAACCTTTGGGTCTGAAAGAATGCATCATCGTCGGTGGAATGGGTAACTACTATCTTATTTCTGGGTTTTTGTTTTTTTGTTTTTTTCAAAAAAAAAGAAGAAAAGGAAAGAAAAAAAAAACATCAGAGATTCTTTTCCCCCTGAAATTTCTCATCAGTATTTTTGAAGCAAATAATTGAGCAGCTGACCTTTAATCAGAGTGTAAAAATGTGCCAAATTTACCTGTTTCTGTCGTGCTTTGAGTGAATTTATTCCACCTGTGCAGAATTCACAGTTCACCATTAAAGGTGGGAGTCTTGCTCAAAATGTGATGATGCTCAGCTGCAGGAACCAAACAATGTTGCCATTTTCCATGAACTTGGTTTGCTTTTGTCTGATGCTCATGCTCTGTGCTGACTCTGCTGTGTTGTGGGCAGACATGGTGACCCAGGCCCTGGAGCTGTCCAACCAACCACATGTAGTCGTAGCAACACCAGGCCGACTAGCCGATCACATCCGCAGCTCCAACACCTTCAGCATGAAGAGGATCCAGTTCTTGGTGAGTTCACCGAAACTCAGAAATAGATCAGATCCAATGATAAGAGTATTGTTATTACATAAACTTCTGTTTATATGAAGTACTTCTGTCACGTACATGTTGTAATCTTTCACCAGTGTGCACATTATTTAGTATTTTTCCACCTTGTGGAGCCACGGTTAGATGTTCAGTAACTGTGATGTAATTGTATATAATATCTCCTGGTTTTAGTGACTGTTTGTGTGTCTCCTTTTCGTCTGTGGCAGATTTTGGATGAGGCAGACCGGCTGCTGGAGCAGGGCTGTACCGACTTCACCAAAGACCTGGAGGTGATCCTGGAGATCCTGCCGGCCAAGCGTCAGACGCTGCTGTTCAGCGCCACACTGACCGACACCCTGCAGGAGCTGAAGAGCATCGCCATGAACGAACCGTTCTTCTGGGAGAGCAAATCGGAGTGAGTGACCTGCATCTGTCTCGCGATTTGCAGGTTATTCATGGTCCAGTGAGAAATTGAATAAAACTGTTAGCAGGGTTCAGATTGGGAAACGGCGTGTGCCGATTTTCACCGGATACGTTCACAGAAAACTAAAAGAAACTATGTAAAATGTGAAAGTGTGTACAGAATAAAACAGCGGCTCAGCAGCTGAGCTTTATGTTCTCTGTTCAGCTTTACATGTTTTCTCCTCCTGGTGAGGTTAAATCTGTTATCTGATCTCGGTGGGCAGAAAAAGGTAGTAGAATCTAACTGAGCATGAGCGCTGTGTCACAGAGGCTCCACAGTGTTCAGTTGTTTCCTCACCTGATGTTTCTGAAGCCCTGAATGCCCGTCACCTTCAGCGATGCTGTCTGTTATATTTTTGAAATATCAAATCTAATCAGTGGTCATTTATCTTTTGTTATTGATGTTGTCAGAACACGAACGGTAGAGGAGCTGGACCAGAGATACATCCTCACTCCAGAGAAGGTGAAGGACGCCTACCTGGTTCATCTGATCCAGACATTCACCGATGAGCATGATGATTGGTCCATCATCATTTTTACCAACACGTGCAAGTAAGAAGCCACGAGGGGTTCAGCATCCTGTGTGCACATTTACAGATTAAAGCAAGGCGGTGCTGTTTTTTGAAGCACAGTCTGGACTGTGATTATTCATTTTCCACATGTTATAACATATATTTGATTTAGAAGAGGAAAAAAAAAAAGATCATATGAATGATGTAAATCTTCTGCGTGCAGGTCTTTGAGTGTTCTCGCCTTTTTGTAGCTGTGGTTATGCTCACGTCGCACTGAATACATTTTCTTGACCAATTCAGGAGCTGTCAGATCCTCACCATGATGCTGCGGGAGTTTAACTTTCCAACCATCTCTCTGCACTCCATGATGAAACAGGTGAGGTTTGTGTGAACAGCAGCAAGGGCACAAACTAGAGCTGCACGATTAATCGTTAGAAAATCGCGATCTCAATTCATACTTATGTGCGATCTCATTTCCAAATGACAACGATTTTTTAAAAAAAGAAGAAAAAGACGACGACGATTGTACCGCATTTTGATCCGGGACGTAATCTGCATGAAAACAAGCACTCACTCATGTGGTATAAGGCAGAGCCTTATACCACGTGATAGAGAGGCTGGCTGCTAAAATTGGCAGGGAAAAAACAACGGAGAGCACGTCAGGGATGACGAGAAAGTGACAGGAGAAAATCCGTCCCGGTCAACCACCCAAACATCAATAACGGGAACCTTATACAGCGCTTCCCCATACCCGTCGAACTCCCGCAGGCACAAAGAAATTACGGAGGCTATTACTTATCACCTGACCAAAGATATGGCTCCATCAACACTGTGCAAAACGAGGGATTTAGGAAAATGATCAACACCCTAGACCAGGGGTCTGCAACCTTTTACACCCAAAGAGCCATTTGGACTCGGTTTCCACGCAAAAGAAAACACTGGGAGCCGCAAATACTTTTTGACATCTAAAATGAAGATAACACTGTATATATTGTTTTTTACTTTTATATTGTTTTTTACCTTTATGCTTTGTGTGAACAACTAAGGTGTGTTGCTTATGAAATCCATGAAGTGCTACAGAGAAAATTACATTTTATTTATGTAATCAACACATTTTGAACTCTTAAAGAAATATAACAAAAGGAAAGACACCAACCTGAACTAAAAGGATCCATGTAGCAAACAAAAACTGTTGTCAGCCACCACCCTTATATCGCCTTTGGGCTGTTGGAGCCTTGACCTGACTTTTAAAAAATAATTGGTAAAAAAGCACTATGCTGCTGAAAAATTAAAAGTAGATATTTGCAAAATTCTGCCTAAATATGTATTTTACCAGGTTAATGCGTGCGGTGGGGCGTGGTCTGCAGCGCTGCTGCAGGGGGGCGGACGCACCTGAGCCACACCCGCAATCATGCCTCGCTGCCTTTACGTCTGCGCTATCTGTGCTGTTGTATTGTTGGTGGTGTATGTCGGGCTGTGAGGTGAAAAGCTATAGCCGGCTGTATGTGTACAGCAACCGTGTGTGAAAAGTGGTCAATAAAGAGATGCTGAAAAGCATGTTCATGCCAACATCGTCGGTCTGCCGTGATATGTTTACAATAAGACTTATGGGCCTGAACCTCTGCGCACAGCGTCTGCTAATCGGGGCTGTACGAAGTCAGTTTACGCAGGACTGTAAGCTGTCATCTGTCAGGCATGAACAGTGTTTGTCTTTAACATGGTTCACGGTGGAGAATAGCTGCTGGCATAATGTGGATCCGAAGATCCATAACTGGCCTACCTGGGGTTGAAAGTCTCGATAAATGCACGGCGTTTCGGCAGGTATACCAGCTTCCGCGAGTGTGACGGTTATTTTGAGCGATGAAAAAATAATATAATATAATTTTATTTTTATATTTCAATATCACAATAATCTTCCAATTTAGAACTACAAGTTAAAAAGAACTAACATAAATAAAATACACTTCAGCTAAATACTAATTTATTTTCCCAAACCACGCGGAGCCGCAGTATAAGGACTAAAGAGCCGCATGCGGCTCTGGAGCCGCAGGTTGCCAACCCCTGCCCTAGACAAACGCTACAGAGTGCCGTCCCGCAACTATTTTTCTATTGTTGCACTACCTGCTGTATACACGCAGTGTCGAGCAACGGTGGAGACGGAATTTCAAGCAGTACAACATTTTGCGGCAACCACAAAATGTGAGACATTTGTTGTTTTTATGTTTATTTATTGTTTTTATGTTCCGTCTCAACTGTTACGAAGTTGATGTGCAGTTAATAAGTGCAATAAATATTTATACTGGAAAAGAAAATTGTGAGAGAATCGTGATCTCAATTCTAAGCAAAAAAATCGTGATTCTCATTTTATGCAAAATCGTGCAGCCCTAGCACAAACTGACATCAGCAGGGCGCCTGCTGAGACATTTTAAGGGCAGCTTCTTTGCAATAACAGCTGAGTGAGGTGCAGTCAATTAACTGCACCTACAAAGCATTTGACTTTGCTTTCTGTGTTGGAGATTTCACAATTCCTCAGAGGTCTTCTACAAATATCTGGGAATTATATTTGTGTCATTAAAGGGACAAAGAGCATTTTACAGCAGATAAATGAACCTGCAGAATAACAGACTGTGCTTTTTGTTCTTCAGAAACAACGATTTGCAAACCTCGCCAAGTTCAAAGCCAGCGTCTACAAAATCCTTATAGCGACTGATGTAGCTGCCAGGTGAGAATGCACGCAGAGCATTGGAAAGAAATGAAAAGGCCACATTTTTATGACTCTAATCAACAAATCTGACACAAACATTATGTAGTGTGAGCCTGTTTAAGGCTTCTGTTACTCCTCAATGGAGTCACCACAAAGCATTTCAAAGCAGAAACATGCGTTTTCCTGTTACTTCCCACCCACAGGGGTTTGGATATCCCAACTGTCCAGGTCGTCATTAATCACAACACCCCCGGCCTTCCTAAGATCTACATCCACAGAGTCGGGCGAACAGCCAGAGCAGGTTTTTTTCTGTTTTTTTTTTTTCTTCTTATATCATCTTCCTCGCGTCTGACATAAACACCACTCATACACTGTGATGTTTTCCTCCTGCAGGGAGGAACGGAGTGTCCATCACGCTGGTCACGCAGTACGACATCCACCTGATTCACGCCATCGAAGAACAGATTCGTAAGTCGCAACTAGGGCTCAGTTTAAAGACCTGTGAATAAAGCTGGTAGGAAAGCTGCACCTCAGGATAGATTGTAGTCCATCGGTAACATTAATAAATAAAACATGTAAAACTTTTGACTTTTAGAGATTGTATTTATCTTAAACTTTGGATGTTTGCACAATTTCTGATTGCAAAAGAGGTTAGATAATGATTTTTGCTTTTTGAGATCTGCAGCTCATCATCATCTTGTAAATATCACAAAGTGTGTGTGTGTTTAAACACTGGCCTCTTGTCTTCTTACAGAAACCAAGCTGAAAGAATATCCTGTGGAGGAGAAGGAAGTCCTGAAGATCCTCACCCAGGTCAACGTGACCCGGCGGGAGTGTGAGATAGTACGGATGTTTTATCACTTATGCTCACCTCTTGCTTTTCACTGTGCTGAATCCAGTTAAAGTGGAACATCGCTCCTTGTTTCACACGATGACTGACAGTCTGAAAATCGTCCCATTAGTCAGGGACGCCTGTTTTTAACCTGCCTCACCAGTTTAAGTGTTTTCACTGTAAACTCCATGTTGCAGAAACTCGAGTCAACAGACTTTGATGAGAAAAAAGAGATCAACAAGAGGAAACAGCTGATCCTGGAGGGGAAGGTGAGTGCAGCCTCTTAGTGAACTATTTAAACATTATTCTGTTTTTGATTTGAAGTATCATTATTATATTTTTAAGTCGAGTTGAACGTCTGAACAACAGTGAGACGTTATTTTCCAGATCTCGGGGTGACTGCTACTTAGGCAGAAGGGACAAAATAATTTTAATATTTTGATATAATTACAAATAGTAAAACTAGAGTCTATGAAAGGTCTGTAAAAAAATAAATAAATAAACAGCTTCTTATAAACTCTGAAATATTTATGAGTCATGCTTGATGCCTTTTACTTCACATTTAAGGTTGATTGGAGATCATAAAGATTCAGAACAGCAGTGTTACACATTGACTCACCAAAACTATGAGTAAGAGACAAATTAAATGTTATCCAGTATTTGACCATCTCCTGATGACATCACCTACTCCTGAAGGGTGAACGGCAAAGCAAGATTAATGACTTGGTGAGCTCTTTTTACCGGGCTAAATCGCCATGGTAACTTATGCTGAATACATCACCTGTGCACGATGTTTTAGCCAAGTTTTAGTTTAAAATGAGCTGGATTTTTTTTAATTATTATTTTTCATTTATTTACAGGATACTGTGTGATATTGATTATGAAGGAATAATATATGCAACTAAAATGAGAGCTAGCTATAAAGTCACAGCAGTGCAAACTGTGTGTAAGTCTTTTATAGTACTGTAATTGCAGCTGCTGGAGCAAAATTGACGACGGCATTTGTCACAGCACAAAATATTTTGCTGCGAGGCTGTCGGAAAGTAACCTCTGTGACTAAATACATCCAGTTTAAAGTTTTGGAGCTCTGATGTTCACCTGACATAAAGAAATGAAGCGCAGGATTCAAGTAAATTAAATCAAGTTGAAATGTTTTTATTTTACGAGTCTGCCTTGCAGCAGTGTTGCATTTAACTGTTACATTTTTTTGTTCTTTATAGATTTTAATCGTTTTATCATCACTGTTGTGATGACAACGTAATGAGAGCCCACACAGAGCATGAAGCAGAGAACATTTAATAACCACTCTGTCATCTCTGATTGGGGTTCTGTATCTTGTCAAGCCAGCAACTACAACACAGCTGTGGTCGCTGAGGGTCAAAGGTTATGCTGCTCACACTCACACTCAGTAGCTTTTTGTGGCCATGTCTACTTTTAGTATGGATTCTTTACAAGAGAAAATCCATCATAAGTGTCCAGCGCCCTTTTGCAGCGGAGAACTGATGGAATAACCTGTACGTGTTGTTACCGTGTACATAGCTAGCCTGTGTGAAACAAGCCTTTGGCAGCAGTGTGATGTTTTGGCTGCACAGTAGGGCTGTTCGATGATATATATCGGATGACGATATACATACGTCTATCGTTTCATTTTACGCTATCGTTTGTTTCGTGGTTTCGCAAAATAAACTGTTTACGGCAATATTTTTTCATCGTTTTGATGGTCACTGTAGTGGCTATATTCATTTCTTAAAGTTCTCTTATATTTAATATAACCAAACTACTGATGGACAAGCGCCTGTTATGGTCCACATAAAACTTTCACAATAAAGCTCAAGATCCTGTTGAGACTTTTCAAAATAAACTGAATCACGTGAAAGAGCAGATTATTTACGGATGAGAAGCAAAAAAGAGCCGCCAAGTGCTAAAACATAAACCTTAGACTCAAACGTTAGAACAGGCTTTTCCCCGCAGCACGCCGTGTAATAAATACTCACAAAGGAAACGGCGGCCTTTACAACTTATGTCTAAAAATGTATAGTTTCATGCATCGGTTAAAACACTCAACTCCAGGTACATGACGCGCAGCTGGAAACACTTCGCGCAATCCGAGCTGCCCGAGATTCACAGAATTTACAGAAAATGTTACATTTTTTGTGATTTATATCGGGATATGAGATTTTGGTCATATCTCACAGCCCTACTTTTAAATAAAGTGTAAAAGACCAAGTGTGCCTAAAATACCTGCCCTACGGTGAGTTTGGCATTCTGGTATTTAAGAAGTAATTTCCTGCCATTTCAGGATCCAGAGCTGGAGGCCAAAAGGAAAGCTGAGCTGGAGAAGATCAGGAGCCAGAAGAAGAAGTTCAAACAGAAAATCCAGGAGAGCATTCAGAAACAGAAACAGCTAAAAAAGAAACTGATGAAGAGAAGACAGATGAAAAAGAAAGAGGCGGCGCAGGCAACTGCATGAAAACCGCCTCATGTATATACTGCACACTGTATAATAACCTGTAATATTTGTACCTGCAAATAAACTTCAAGCCACAGAAACAACTGAAGTTGACAGCGTTTATTGATTCAGTTTAACAAGAGAATCAGCATCTTGTGATGAAACGTCACTGCAAATAAGACTGTTTCAAATATGTATTTACATCACATTGAGACTTTATTTCATGAATTAAATCTCGGCCTAATGACGTGGTGAGTGAACGCTCTGCGTGGAACAGAATCACATCTTCAATGATCGCTGCACATGTTGGAATTGACTGTAGCTCAGAAGATGGGAGGAAAAAAAATATTACGGCAACATTTTTTTAATAATTTTTTTTAAAGCTCTAACACATTAGGATTCACCGGAACAAGTTGATATGCTAAAAGAACTCTGTGCACAAATGTCAACTATTTCTAACTCAAACATAACAATGTAAAGCGCAACATGATTGTCACGTGTGTGCAGAAATAAGAAGCAGGTGAGAAACAACGGTGCAGTACATTCTTGCTGTGTTCAGAAAGTGTCATTCCTGGAAGAAGTTACAAAACTACAATCCTTCGGACAGTTTGAAGAGAAGATACAAAAATCGAGAAAGGAAACGGCGTCCCGCTCATTCCTGTACTCAGCAAGTTGCTACGAAAAAAAATAGATATATATCCCACATTTCAGTAAAACTACACAACGAAACGATGCACACGGCAGCAAAATGTCTGACGAAAGCAAAGTGGATCAACTCAGGAGGAACTGCTCAGCACAAATCAAACAGCCACAGAAGGGGAAAATAAAATCTAACAACCTCCATTTTTACCTCACAGAGAAGGAAGGTGGCTTTTGCCCCTCAATCAGCCCAGCTGCTAGACTCACTCGCTTCATTTTATTCAAACAATAAAAATATATAAATAAAACAAGTCCTTTTCTGTGGGTTTCTTAAGCCCTCTGGTGTCAGAAAGGTTGTTGGATATGCTGGTCGTTTGACTGGAACTACATTCATGCTTGTGCTGCGGCTGTTTATCTGAGGGTGAGCGGTTATAGGCACTGATTCTGGTCTCATTCGCTGTTTATTTCATTTCTCTGCCACCGCCCGATCAGTACTGGATGGCATTTTCTGCTGTGAGTGACTGGGGGTTAATAACAGAACAATTTGAATCCACAGGAACCAGAAGTCTTTCGGGTCAAGTTCATTTCTGAATTTCAAACACTTCTTTTCAACCTGATTAGCTTTCGTTGTATTTGGGTGGTCAACGTGACCTTTAATATGGCTTCATTAAGGTGAAAAACACAGTGGCATCTGGTATGAAAAAGTTCACTCTTTTCCCTAAACCTTTGACTTTAACATGTTTCCTTCTCTGCCTCAGCCACCTTCCTTTTCTTCTACTTTCTTGCCGTTGATTGATCGCCACGACTGCCTGTTAGCCTCATCTAAATGTCCCCGTTTAGTTTCTCTTACCTCAAGCAGGGATTCACGTGATGAGTGTGGACAGTCCACAATCCCCTGAGGAAATCACTCAGAGCAAAAGCATTCAAGCATTTGCCAATGTAAGCGTACACAGGGTGTTTTAAAAAGACAGCAGGACGTCAAAGACGCCGTCGTTCGAAAGATTAAAATAAGAGGGGAAAAAAAAAAGCCTTCGCTGAAACATCAAATGACGCAGAGCTGAATATTCAATGCTGGTCACGTTTGATAGTTTCAATGACTTTTTTGCAATTTTGTGCTCTGTGGTAAGAAAGGTAAACTGTCCCATGATCTTCGCGACATCGTCGGGATTCGCGTCTCATGTCTTGAAAAAAAAGGAAAAAAAAGCAAAAAAAGTCTGAAATCCCCACGCCCCTCCACCACTGACGGGTGGTTGAAACCACCCCACTGCAGACCTTGTGAACGAGCCAGTGGTTCTCAAGGCGAATGAAAGGCCTTTCAATATCAGACTCAGACACAGAAACAGAGTTTGTCGTTCCTCTCTGAGAGGGTCCGTCGACTGCCGCTTTCTTTAGAGGCTGCTGAGGTTTGGAGGGTCCAGTAGAAGACAGTAGGTAGCACGCTTCTCCCATGTCAAACCTAATTTTAAAAACAGTCCAGGGCACTGCACAGGCTGATAGTCAACCAGCTTTTAAGCATGGGGAAGCAGAACTGAAACCAGGTTTCTTCAAGTTCTGCTGAAAATCTACGATCTTCACCTGAAGACGAGCATATAAACTTTTCTCAGACGCTGTGGATGGGAAGGTGTTGGGAAGATTATTTTATTTGGAGCTCAACCTCATTTGGATTCCCATGAGAGACCGTTTGGACCTCTCGTGTTTCCCTCAGCAGCCCGACCACAAGCCGCCATCTTTTCGACCTCCCTCCTTCACTCTGCACGGGCATTGGTTCCTGCCTCTCACTTGTTCACTCGGCCTCTTATGCCATCTCCCTGCCTGTCTGTTCGTGCTCTCTTCTTCTTCTACCCTCTTTGTTTCTCTCGCTGGTCATTGGTTTGGTTTCGCTATCCCGTCGCTTTCACTTGGTGGTGCTTCGGTTGTAGCAGAGGAAAACAGGTATCCATTTTATGTTTTTATTATTTCCCAGATTAAAAAGCTGATGAACTAAGCTCAGCTCAAGCCTAGCTCCCTTCTTTGGGTAACCTGCAAGACAACAGGGATGAGAAAAGTTGAGCTGGTTAGAGCTTTTGCATAACATGTTTTACATGCCTGATGTGATTTTAGCTCATCCACAAGTCAATTATTATATAACATTTCCAGTGGATGATCCTGAGGTTTCAGGCACGTTCACCAAGTTTTATGTGAAACTGCACTTAAAATATATTGTAAGTTAGCCGAGATCAGTGAGACACCTGAAGCTTGTGGCACTCAGTCATGAGATCAGCTTTCCTCTGAATACTTTGACACTACACTGCAGCTAAAGACATACTTCATGTACTTACACTTCAGTACTGCGACAGTCCAGTCACTCCGCCATGCTGGTACGCACGTTCACCCTGGTAGGTCGAGTCCTGGGACAAAGCCACGTCGATTTGGGACTTGAACTCGTCACCCAGGTAGCTGTCCTGGAGGACATAAGGGTACGCAAATCAGTTGTTTTTCCATCCAAGATTGTTCAAGTTTATCCACCAACGCCTTCAGAGTTTAACTGATCAGTGTTGAGAGTCATCCAGACGTTTTCAAGGGACACTCAGACGTACCTGCCCCTGAGCAAGCACTTTTATCTCCCCTGAAAACAGCCCTGAATGAACTGCTGCAGAACTTTTGCAAAGTGAGAACACACAATGGCCAATCAAAAAGTGCCTGGTAGTTCCTGAGGTGGAAAACACTGGAAAGTGTTTAGACAGCAAACTTTTCCAGCTCAGGATCCTTTAACCTTTTCTAATGCAATCTTAGTAATGCTTTTATTTACTTATTTAAATAATTGAATGAATCTGGATTAGAATACAGTTTCTCTGGTCTAGATAGGAGACTGGTATTTATAATGATTTTAAAAGATATGTAGCAACTCATCATTCCAGGTTAATTTCAAAACAAAAATTTCTCAGAGGATTAATGAATGATCACAACCCAACAGATTATTAATGAAGCAGCAACACTGATGATATTTATGGCAACAGTTAAACTTGGTTGTCATTAAATTAGCGTTACTTTCTGCTGCATCTCCTTTCTTTAAGCAACAGTGACGCGTTACCTGGGAGAGCTCCGGCTGGGAGAGGCCAGGCTGGCTCATCTGTGAGGGCTGGCTCATGGAGATGTAGCCTTGTGTCAGTGGCCCCTGGGAGAAGGATTGGGAGGCTCCATCCTGGCTGGCCTGACTGTTGGGTCCATTACCCTGACAGGCACCCTGGTGTGCTGAACCACGGACCCTCTGCCGCCCACCACGCCCAGGCTTACCTTTCATTGCTCCACGCCCTTTAAGGAGGTGGAGGAAGGAAAAAAATAAATAAATAAAATCACAACCTGTCAAGTTATTATGCTGGGTAGCTATAAGGCATGAGAAGTGACAGTTATCAAATATCATTGAAGGACTTTGCATTATGCCCTCAGTGAGCAGCAATGTTTTGGAATCACTGAACATTAAAAAACAAAAAAAAACAACACATCCAGAATAACCCGTCTGCGTGCCGTAAGGTAGACTGAGGTGGGACTAGTCCGAGCAATGCTGGAGGAGGAGGTCTATCAACTTTCCCTCCCCTCTTTTTTTTTTTGATCCTCCTTCTTAGGTTTAGATTTGCAGTTTCAATGAAAAACAAACTTTCCTCACTTCTCCTTTTGCTGTTACCGTACCTGCAGCAGGCCCATTGGGCTGACCTAGATAGCTAGGTGGAGCCATTGGTGGCATCACCAAGTTGAAGGGTATAGGAATATTCATAGCAGCCATGGGACCTGGGCCTGCACCAATCATCCCAATCTGGTCATGTGTTTGGAAGTACATATTAGATGGACGTCCACCTGAAAGAGATCATAAGTATCAATAAGACATGGCATGCAAAGTTTTGCTGATTTAAAAAAAAAGAAAAAAAAAAAAAAGAAGCTGACATATTACCATTGCTCCGGTCGTATGCAGAACCAGGGATGAGAGCCTCACGGGCATCGTACATTGCAGTGCTCATAAAACGTCCTCCCTGGAAAACACCGGTGACGTTTAGAACAAATTTGACAAAAATCTCCTTATACACAAGAGCTCATCACCATCTAGCACTCACTGATTTGCACTAACTAGCTTAAAAACAACAACAACAACAAAAAACACTGCTGCCTTCAGTTTACTTCCTGTGACAGCTGACTGGATGCATGCAGCCTTTACATTCATGGCACAAGTTTTGGGAGACCCCCTCGTGGCAAAGCAGGTGTGAATGTTGACACATTTAATCAGACTCTCCTCAACTTGCTAAGCACAACACTCCTCATCAGAAGAGAAACAAGACACATTTAAAAATAAATAGACAGCAAAGACACAAAAACATCTTGTGACCAAAAGGTTGAGCCCCTTTTCCATTAGTACCTACTCTGATCGATTCGCCATCTGATACCAGGTACTAAAATGTGAGGATGTCAAACTGTGCATGCCACCGATTAGCGGGTCAATGGCGTCACTCTATGAGTCACGAGCATCTTGTTCACAAAAACACATCTTTGTTGGATACTAATTTACGTCACAGGACACTTGGCCGCGTTGCTGTGACGACGACCATGCACATTAGGTTGTAATGGAATGCCAGTCGAACAGAGTCAAGTCAATCCAAGCAGGTAGTAATGGAAAGGTATCACGATCCTAAACTACTTCCACTGTTACTCAGGTGCCAATTCCCAGTATTAGTTTGGATTCATACATCATTTAAGAAAGAAAAAAAAAAAAGTATGACGCGTCCTACTCACAGGGTTGATGGTGTTGACCAGTTTGCGGGGCTTGCTGAACTGCATGAGGCTCTCCCTCAGGTTGTTTAGGGGCCCCTCCACGAGGACCTTTTGCTCCTTGTAGTTGTTCAGCAGGTTGTTCCACAGTGGCTGCTTGGAGAGCGCCTTGGGGTTGCCCACAATGATCACACCATACCTTCAGACATAAGACAACTGATGAGGGGTAGGTTGCAGCTTACACAAATCACACAGTGTGAAATGTTGTGTGCGCAGAACAGAGTCAATCTAGTGTGTGTTCATATAGCCTGATCGCTAAAATTAAGCTAAATTTGACACGAGTCATTCAAATCAGAAATGCCCGATAGATTGAGCCGTGCTTCATCTGTCCACTGTGATTATTTTAATAGTTCTTACTTGGCCCTGGTCAGCGCCACGTTGAGACGGCGAGGGTCGTTCAGGAAGCCAATTCCCTGGTGCTCGTTGGCTCGAACACAAGACAGGATGATGAAGTCCTTCTCTCTGCCCTGAAAGGCGTCCACGCTGGCAATTTCCACTTGCTATAATGAATCACGATAAAAGGTGAAATTGCATTGTAAAAACAGAGGACCAAAACTGAGTGATCGTGTGCTAAACTTTAAACAATAACTTCATGTCAGTGTACTCTCAACTCTGGCTCTCCAGTTGTTCACTTTCTTTTTTGTCCATCTCCTCTGTGGAGGAGACGGGACGTCCTACTCCTAACTGCTCCATGTTGATGTTGTCCTGGGATATCTCCTAATGTGTGTAACTATAAAGTGTTTGCTGGAAAAGGGTATTTTTGCATTTGTGTTTTAAGTGATACCTGATAGAGTTTGGTGTGCAGGGAGCCGCTGAACTGCATGTACTGGACCAGGTAGGAGCGCTGACCCTCGTACGGGGTGATGATGCCGATCTGATCGGGTTTGGCTCCTGCCTTCAGCAGCCTGGTGGTGATTTTCTCCACGTTGGCAGCTTCAGTCCTGAAAAAACAGTCAATCGTATCAATATTGGGACAATCATTTCAAGTTAACTATGGAAAACTGATGCCAAAAAAAATGCAATCACATCCACAGTTGTTTTAAAACAGGGGCCAAAACAAATTAGGTCAGCAAATTTAAGTAAGATTGAAGTGAAATGCCACCAAGTAACAAACAAAATGTGAGAACTTACCTGTTAAGGTACGAGGTTCCAGAGCTGGCAATTTCCTCCTGACCTTGAGTAACGTAAAAGAACATGGGCTTGTCTGGTTGTGGCCACTGGAAATCAAAGCCTTTCTTGATGCGGTCAGCTGAGGAGAACAGGATGGTCTAATTATTGTTAAGTTATAAGTTGGTGGATCTTCTACTAATCAGTGCGGAAATCAATTTGCTCCTTCATCCAACCAGATAATGAACTGCCGGATCGCAACAAACCTGCAGTGACGCCATTCTGCAGGGATCCCTCATAGAAAATGTTAGAGGGGAAGGCACTGAGAGCCGGGTGCATACGGTACTGGACCTGCAGGCGGATTGGCCGGATCCCCAGGACCACCAGGCGCTCAAACAGGGACTGCGACAGACCTGCTTTAGCCGCCTTCTTACACATCACCACAGGACCCAACTGGCAGTGGTCACCCACCAGAATAAGCTGGGTGGAGGAAGAAGAGCCACATAAGCGTGACGCTTGGATTAGTTTAACAACACAACACAAGACGTTAATGTTCCTTAATGTTCAGACTGTTGAAAGTTTTAACACTTGACAGTAACTGCTACTACAGTTTAAATGACAAAGCTTTACATTTTTAGTTGACATGTGCCAAAGTATTTCTTCATTTACTGTTAATGCAAAAAAAACGACAGAAACCAAAGCAAACAGCAGCAGCTGGGAACTGATGCAGCTGTTTGGGTTTTGTACCTGCTTTGCTCCCAACACCACGGGCACCATACACTCTGGCTCAGTGGCTTGGGTGCTCTCATCGATCAGGATCGAACGGAACTGCATCTTGGCCAGACGAGGGTCTCCAGCTCCGACACAAGTGCAGCAGATTACGTCAGCATTCTGGACAACGAAGAGGAAGTTATGATCATTATCTGCATCTCAGGTTGAAGAAGGTATTGAATCATCTTAATGGACTGGTACAGACAGCCAGTTGAAATGTGATATTTTCTTCTCCTGTACTGTCATGTGCTGACCGGCTGAGGCCAGTGGAGTTGCAGGATTTAGCTACACAGTTGTGTGTGAATGTGAGAAACAATTGTCAAAGGCAGCAACTGTCTATAATAGGGAGAGGCAACTAAGGATGTGGACAACTAATGTGGTGGATGTTTAAATGCTGCTGCCCTCAGTGATCAGCACCACAACTTGTAGTTAAAAATACATGTATAAATTAGGCCACTGCTTCTACAGAATAATTCTCAGAGGCAAACAACGTTTGACTGAAATCACTTGTTGCACCAAGAATGCCTGAAATCGCCGACTTCCAGCTACATTTAAAGTGAAAACCAACACCTCCTCACCATGAGCAGCTCCCTCTCAGCAGTGCGCTTCAGAGCCCTGTAGCGTTTTTCATCAGCAGACGACAGCTCGCCAGTCTCATCTTTTAGCTGCTGTAGTTTCTGAAGCTCCGGCATACTGTGGAGACAAAGACACATCAGATTATTTACACCAGTACATTACAACACCAAATCTGTGATATAACATGGTCACACCTGGAAAATGAAGGACTATTTCCCCTCATGCTACTGACCTGTCCATGTTGCTGATCTGGTTGTGTAAAGCAAGGAAAGACACAGGGGACTCGATGGCCTCCCTGCTCTTGGCACACAGCCTGACAACCTTCAGTCCAGTCTTATCGATCTTCTCAGTCAGCTGGTCCACAGCAATGTTACTGGGAGCACACACCAAAACTGGTCTACAGGACACATGCACCACAGAGAGAAAGGGAACAAGAATTACACGACTGGAATAATAACACGCTCCAAATATAAAAGGGTTAACTCAATTTTTGCCTCACCCATTGCCCTGTCGGGACAAGTGGTACACGATCGTGGCAGAGGTGACGGTCTTCCCAGTGCCAGGAGGCCCCTGGATCAGACTAAGAGGTCTCTGAAGCACCGTCTTCACAGCATACACCTGAACATGCAAGAAACAAAATAATTCAATTAGATACTTAAAACAAACGCAGTTTGCCAAAAACACAAAACACTTTTTGACAATCATAACAGAAATCTTTTCTTATTCTTTGAGTTTTCTAAATTAATTTACAAAGATGAACGTCTTTGTTGCACTAATGCACAGTAAATGAATCAACTAAAGTTACACTATGTCCTACACTGAGATTATGGCCATCTAAAAGTTTTCTCGTATGAGTTACGATGTCCAAGTCTGACCTGTGAGTGATTGAGGTCAGGAAGGCCTGGGGCAGTGAAGCGCTTTGGCAGCTGGCACTTAATGGTGACATCCTCAACTTCATGCCCCAGGAGTTTGTGGTAAATGTAGCCAGACACTGAGGTCTCATCCACCGCAAACGTCTTCAGGGCGCTTTGCATCCTGCAGCAGGACATAAACAACTAAGTCAGCCGTTACTGCCAAAAATAGCTTACCAAATGCATTTAAATTAAGCTGAAAACTTTACAACTGGTAGTCAAATCAAAAAAAGAAAAGACAAGACACAATGAATCTACTGAAAACATGAGGTGGAAATGAAAGGAAAGGAAGAAAAGACCTTTTGGTATGGCATGTCGTTAAATGCTCTGGCATAAAACAGCTTACCTATCAAAGGAAGTCGACTTCCACACAAAGTCCACCTGGAAGTTGTGGGGGATTTCCACAGGCGCTCCAACACTGCTCCGCAACTCAATGGCAATTTCATCTCCATAGTCTTTAAACACAGGCTATTAAGGAAATCCAGCATTATCCGTAAAATATTTCTAGTGGGTGAGTGTGGGTTTTGCTGTCTGTACTTCTCGGTTAGGATAGTCACTGCTGCCGTAAAGGGCCACGCTGGAATGCAACATTAAGAAAAAGATCATATCAGCTGTGCAAAGGATACTGTCTGGGACCTTGATGACATGACCGATGCCCTTCCACAGCGGGGCCAGGTCTCCCTTGTACCGCAGACAAATCTCATCACCTTGCATCAGCCGCATATCTGGGGTCAAGTGAAAGGACACAAGTTAGAAACCTGCACTTACAAAAAATTACTTACAAAAGTATTTAAGGACAGGGCTAAGTTTATGAAAACACATGATACAATACCGTGCCCTCATCTAACCCGACAACACAAAACAGAGGCAAGAGGAGAAAAAAAACAAAAACAAAAAAAAACACGCACACATGCCACCAAAAGATGCAGGGATGGGGGAGGTTGCGTGCAAGGCCTGAGGGGGGGGGAGTAGGATGGGAGCTACATCTGTACCACAGAACCACTGGGAGGAAGGAAAGTTTAGAGAATTACCACCTGAATCCGTCTTAGGAAGAGTGAAATAGGCAATCCGCTTTTTGTTCAGCCCCAGATCCCACCTAACTGTTATATTATCTTGAGTCTGAAAAAGGAGGGAGAAAAATGATCAAAACATCAGGTATAATAATACAGATATCACAGCTATGACAATATTGCAGAAAATAAAGTAAAAACACCTGATCAGAAAAGTGCCTTACGCCACAAAAACACATTTCAGATCGCATCTGTAGTCAGGAAAATCTATCATCACATCCTGCTTCAGCATGAAAATAAAATAATCCTCACCACACCATTAAAATCATTAAATGATTAAAGGCTTTTTAAAGGTTAAAAACTTTAGCCATGTACATTTCTGGAAGTGAAACACCAGTAACCACATTCCAGGCACCTCTGTGTGGAACCATATCAGGTACCTGTGACTCCTTAAGCTTCTTGTCGTAGTCAGCTTCCAATTTGACCAAAGGGCCAAATATATTTTGGTATTGATAAGCATCCTCGTAACGCAGCAGTACATGCTGGGGCTCCTCATCTACTCCAGGTTTCTCCAGGTCTTCCAAGGTGGCAGTGGGATTGTCCTGTAGGAAAACCACAAAACAATAAAAACAAACAAAGTCAACACTCTTACAAGCCCTGAAAGAGCAAAAGGCATACAAGTGGATCGTACCTTCCAGAGTTCCTCCAACTTGTTGATCTGCTGGGCCGTGATCTGACGGGCCCTAAGCTGCTCCTGTTCTGATGGGATCTTCACCAGCCAGGACAGAAAGCATCGGTCCTGGATCAGCGGCTGCCACTGCGAGCTGTCCCAGTTGATGTCCTTCAGGCTGCTTTGGCTGGCACAGGGCTGCCTGAATGGAGGCATAAGATTCAGGCCAAGTATTGGAGGTTTCAAACTAATCAAACTACTGTTAAATCACAGTACTTCTTACTGCAAGTCCATGAGGCCATACAGAAGGTTATGTTTACTGTCAGAGCCGCAAGCTCTATTTCAAGCTTAATGCACATTAGTAGGGCGGTCCAGAGAAAACAGCTGCAGACTCTATAGCTGCCTGCCTGTTCACTACTTTGATTGATAGTGCATATTATGTGCTATAGTCAGAACACTGGCTCTGTCTTCGCTGAACACATTGGTGTTTGTGTGACAGAGAAAAATCCACGCCGGGGACTTTATTTCCCACTTCCAGCACAAACAGAAAGTAACAGTCCAGAAGTGTTGTAGCTCTATTCATCTGCCATAGTACATAATGTATGTACGCACACAGCTCTGAGACGTGTCTGTGCTGAACTCTGTTGATCAGAGGGCAAAAGCAGAGAGTTTCTCACACTTCCACCATGAAGAGAAAGCATCACGAGAGCAGCAAGTTCCATTAACCTCCTTCACAAACAGCAATGAACGATTAATCCTAGTCTGCTAAGTCAGTCTAAGCAGACCACTGAAGGTAAAAAAAAAATATAAAACTATAACATTTATGCAAAACCTGACCAATTCTCTTTATTAACTTGAAAAAAACCAAAACCAAAAAAACCTAGAACATCTTCTTGACTGTTCTGAGTCTCTTTTGAGCTGCTTTAATATGTCTGAAAACAAATATGAGCCTATGGGTGGGTGGGCCTGCAATACACAGGTCAATTAAAAATATTAAAATATTTCTAAATACGTGTTTCATATACATTTTTGACAAGACTATTTACCCTAAATTATTCCATTTTGCAAAAGATTAGCTCTCTTTAGCAAAAATACATTAAAATAAAAAGGTTCATCAATTTTGTTTATGAACCTTCATCTGTTGGCCATTTTTTCCTGTCTATCTCATTATTCAGGCATCTCAAGGCCTCTTTACCAGTGTCCTAAAGTCTAAAGTAAGGGGGAGAAACCTAAATAACTGAGAAGAAAACAACTTTATCATAAACTTCCAGAGTCAAATGTAAATATTCAGATTAAGCTTCACAGAGGTAAAATATTGTCCTGCTTCAATCAGGACAGTCCGCAGCAACATACCTGCAGAGTAGCACCACCACAGAATCAGCCTTTGCTGGGATGAAGCCCAGGAGAAAGACGTTGCGACAGCCGCAGTTGTAACACTCCAGCACGGTTTCGCCCAGCGGCCCATCTTTATGCAGAGTCACTTCTTTGCATTTGGCTCTCACCAAATGGTTCACAATATGGCTGCGAGGCAGACAATGGAAGTCAAACAGAACGTTAAAACAGAAAATTAAAAAACTGACACTGAGCCCGAGAGCAAAAGTGGGAAACGGCCCACTTCACAGTTATGAGCAAAGGCTGTGAATAGGATACGATTCCTATTACACTGCTTGGTAGCATCTACAGTAAATAAACCTGAACACGCCCTCCGTTCAACCAATGCAAATACAAGAGTTGCCATCTACTTCTCACAGATCTCTCATTACACACATGCCACATGACCTGTCTGTCAAAATATGGCTGGTGTTGGGAGAAGTGTGTGAAAATTTCATTGTTATCGTTTCAAGTTATTAGTAGTTTCACTTTCCGATTCCTACATGCAATTAAATAAAGACAAGCCGACGACGCACCTGCCGGATGTATTGCCACGCCCATTACAGAACCACTTCTTGCTGGTATTGCAGTACACCACACACGCTGGATCGTGGATACCACAGTAGCTGTAAGGAACAAACACAGCAGTGTTCAGAGCAAACACAACAAGAGCAAAAGACCAACTGTACACACACGATATCGGGTGTCAAAGGAGTCAGCATATTATACGGACCCTGTCAAATGCTACATGCTCACATGCCTCAACCACAAATATGAAATGTCATGGGAATATGTTGCCGCCATACATGCAGGACTCCTGAAGCTAATTCATATTCAATAGGTGTCAAAAACATGTACAGTATTTCACAAGTTTCAATAAGAATGCACACAAAGCCAATTTAAGAGAGTTAAATACATTTAAATTGCATATTTAACTGCCAATTCTTATTAAAAGCTTTTACCTAAATTTAACTGTCAATTTAATGTTTAGTATTCTTACAGGATTATGAAAGTAAACAGGAATGAGATTCAAGCAGTAATGTGAAAAGTATTAAAGCTGGTTGACAATTCATCAGGGCCACGTGAATCGTATCGTAGCACTAAAATTATAAACCTCTGATAGTGCACAATTCAACCATTGTGAATAGCTAAAAATTGTACAGCATACTAGTGATGTAGATGACGATCACTAACTAATGTACTGCAATCAGTTCATCGGTAACGCACAGTCTGCTGACATCCTGCCACGGTGCGGTTTTTTCCAGCGTACCTGCACGCGTGCAAGGGCAGGTCTTTGGTGTAGTACGTGTCCTCTTCATCCTCCTCAAAGTTCAGCTCGGCCAACAGTTGGCTGGCTTTGGCCACGGAATCATCCACTCCACCGTTGTGAAGACCCTCATCGGGACCATTTACCTGCAGCACAACACCTGCTTTACTGAACAAACTCACCGCTAACGACTAGCAGCCAGGCACACAGCGCTGAGAGAGCCACTAAATTATAAGTTGACAGGTTGTCAGCGCTCATGAATTTTCTCTTTGATTTTTACAGTTACGCTCACGAGTTTAGTTTACTTAACATAGTTCAAAATAAAGGTAAAAATACAATTACCTTTACTTCAGAAGTTTAGTTAAGGGGCTTGCTAACGCTGCAACCCAGCTAACACTGAGCTAAGTAATGCTATCCAATTTAGCGGGCTAACAGGTAGCGCTGGGTCAGCTAGCTAACTACAGCTAGCGTCAGTAAAGCGCGCTTTCTCGTGCCTTCGTGTGAAATTGAAAACCTCAGACCTGGCTGTCCAGCTGGCTCTGTGTCTGCCCTTGAGTTTGCGTCTGACTGGGAAGGGTGAAGTCGGTGAAGTCATACTCCGAGCCCTGGGTGTCCGCTCCGAGCAACTCCGCTTCCTCGGTGTCCAGGAAGGTGAGGGTCTGGGAGCTCGGCCCGTACGCCTCCACGCTCATCTCGACTCTCTCAACTTTCGCTTTACTGACGGGTTTCCGGGATTAGTATAAAGACAGTTAAAATCCAAAGCGTTTTCGTTGATCGACAATTGGTTTAGAGCCCGACGTTAAGAGTCTCTGTTTGAACCTAAATAAAAAATGGAACTGATCGGAACCTCAAAAGCTGCAGCAGGTCCAACAGCCGCGGTGACGGACTTCCCCAACGTGTGACGTTCACCGGAGGCTGGAGCTCAGCTCACAGACAGGTCTCTACAGGGAAGAGCTCTCACTCTGATCCTATATCCGGGTCTCAAAGCAACGTCACGAAACGCTGTGAGGAAATCCATTAAAATAGCAATACTAATACATATAATACTCCTAGCTCCCTGTCGATATTTTGACAGTTTTTTCAGCAGGTTTTGTTTTGTTTTAAAATTTTTTTATACAATTTGCATAATTCCCAATTTGTGTCCAAATCTGGTAAAAAAAAAAACAAAACTAATCTAATCGTGTTTTTAGTATGTTTTGTATGGATAACAACGAGTAAAAACTCGGTCCCACGAGTTTATCATTGAGTTTTAGGTAATTACGTTAACAGCAAAATTGTTTAAAGATCTCACAGTACCATACCGCATAAATAGAGTATTTGTGGTTCTACTAGAGTTTCTAAAAGTGGAATGGGAAGAAGAGCCTTCATCTTTCAGGCCCCTCCACTATAGAACCAGCTCCCTGTTTGGATTTGGGAGACAGACACTCTCTCTACTTTGAATATTAAGCTTAAAACTGATTTTTTAAAAAGGTTATAATTAGGGCTGTATCAGGCAACCCTGAAATTTCCCTTAGTTACGCCGCAAAGGGCCTAGACTGCAGGGAGCTTCCCATGATACACAGTTTCTTCTTCAATCGCCTCATTTTCACTTTTTGTGTTTATACACCACTTTGCATTCATTCATTAGTTATTATTAATCTCTGGCTCTCTTCCACATTGGGTTTTTGTCCCTTCTTCCTCTTCTTACCCCCAACTGGTCACAGGAGATGGCCACCTCTCTCTGAGCGTTTCTACCTGTTAAAGGGAGTTTTTCCTTTCTACTATTGCCAAGTGTTTGCCCATAGGGCGTTGTCTGATTGTTGGGGATTTATTCCAGGGTCTTTATCTTCCAATGCTTTTTTGAATTGGTACTATATAAATAAAACAGAATCAAATGGAATTGGTGACAGGAGGATAGCAGCAAGAATGAAACGGGAGGAAAAAAAAAAAGACAGGAGGCAGAAGTGGAGGTGACAGAGTTAAAGATAGTAACCATGATTATGATCAGGAGGCACAGCTTAGGCTGAATAGTTTGGAGACAAAGTTAGAGAAAAAGGCTGGGTATACTGGGATAGACCACAGAGAAGGATCATGGATGTAGTGATGGGCATGTGTGACTGAAGAGGATGCTAGAGATCTGATCTGATTAAGATATAGGCAACCTAACTTCTTCATAATATTGTGAGTTGTGACCAGTGTTTTGTGATGGTGAATCACAATCATGTAGATGTCATTAACAATAGAGTGGAGCCTCGTGGTAATAACTGTGACAGGCCTTTCATGGTCATTGTACCAACATGTCGATTACAAGGTTTCAATAGGAGAGAGTACTGAATGGAAAAGCACAAACATCACTTGTACTTCTTTTATTTCAAAGCCTTTCCTTTACAAAGCCAGGATTACTTACTGTAACAGTGCTTTGTTAATGAAGCTGAAGAGCATACCTTTCAGAGGATACTCCCAAAACACAGGTAGAGCACACACTGATATTAAAAAAAAAAAGGAAAAAAAAGTACTTTTTGAGGTAGCCACAAGGACAGCATCAGTACTACATCTCTGAACTGACCCACTGAGAATTAGTAAGGCCTTTTCATAAAACACATAACCAACAGCAAGGCACAGGAGGGAGTTTGGGGTCAGAGGTCACCTCATATGTAAATTTGAGGCTTTAACTTTTGTGAGAAGAAATTCTGTTCTTACACAACTTTTTTAAACTTCTCTGCACACACAAAGTCACAAGGTAAAATATCAGCACCTAAAACAACATCAGAGATTTCTGAAACACCACAACCAAGAAATGAGCTGTGATAAAAAAGTTTAGGTCTGAGATGGAATTCAGTTATGTTCAGCTCCGTGCTTCACTTTGTGATGTACAGAACAGCATTAAAACAAAATACAAAGCTAAAAACGGCAATTTACTCAAATTTAATGGCACCAACTTGCTTAATTATTACTGAAGCACTACACAGTGTCAGGTATTATGACATAGATACAGTGGTGTGAAAAAGTGTTTGTCCCCTTCCTGATTTCCAAGTGTTTTACATATTTGTTATACTTGTCACCTATTAAACCAAGATAACCCGAGTAAATGCAAAATGCAGTTTTTACATGATGATTTCACTGATTAAGAGAGAGAAATTATCCAAAAGTAGTTGCCCCATGTGTTAATCATAAATTTACTGCGATTAACCACATTTTTTTGAAAGCTGAGTTCAGTTTCACTAAATAGACTCAGGCCTGACTACTGGCAGACCTGTTGAGTAAAAAAAAAAAACCTTAACTATAATCTGTCTGACAAAGTGAAGCAGGTTAAAATATCTCAAAAAGCAACACATCATGCCACAATCTAAAGAAACACCTGAGCAATAAAGTCTGGGAAGGAATGCAAAGCCATGTCTAAGGCTTTGGGCCTCCAGTGAACCACAGTGAAAGTCATTATGTCATATGGAGTAGACTTGGAACAGTGGTGACGTTTCCCAGGAGTGACGGGCCCACCAAAATGACTCCAAGTGAATGGACTGGTTCTTATATAGCGCTTTTCTACTCATCTGAGCACTCAAAGCGCTTTACACAACTTGTGCATTCACCCATTCAGACTCATTCGCACAAGCACATCTTTCTAAGTGCTTTATAGCTAACATTCACACACATTCATACTCCGATGGATGCATCGGAGAGCAATTTGGAGTTAGTATCTTGCCCAAGGATATTTGGCATGCAGACTAGGGGAAGCCAGGAATCGAACCACCAACCTTCCGATCAGTAGATGACCTGCTCTACCACCTGAGCTACAGCCACCCCGAACAGCAAGGACTCATCCAGGAGATCACAATAGAATCCAGAATAAAATTAAAGAATCACAGACTTGTCTAGTTAAGGTCACAGCTCATGATTCAACAATAAGAAACAGACTGGGCAAAAATGGCATCCATGGGAGAGTTCCAGGAGAAAACTACTGCTGACCAAAAACAAGAGAAAGACTCATCTCACATCTGCCAAAAACATCTTGATCATCCCCAAGAGAGCTAAGAAAATGATCTGTGCAGCATTTCAAAAAAGGAACATCATACCAACAGTAAAATATGGTGGTGGGCTGTTTTGGTGCCTATGGGTCTGGAAGACTTGGTGTGCTAAATGAAACCAGGAATTCTGCCGTCTGCCAAAACATCCTGAAGGAGAATGTCCGGCCATCTGTTCGTGACCATAAGCTGAAGCGCATTTGGGTTCTGAAGCAGGACAATGATCCAAAACACACCAGCAAGTCCAACTCTGAATGGCTTTGGAGTGGCCTAGGCAAAGTTAAAAAGGCAATTCCTGCTCTAAAACCCTCCAGTGTGGTTGAATTATAACAATTCTATAAAGATGAGTGGGACAAAATTCCTCCACAGCACTGTAAAAGTCTCATTGCCAGTTATTGCAAACGCTTGATTGCAGTTGTTTCTAGTAAGGGTGGCCCAAACAGTTACTAGGTTTGGGTGGCAATCACTTTTTCCACACAGGGCCATGTAGGTTCCCCTAAATAATAAACACCTTCATTTAGAAACTGCATTTTGCATTTACTTGGGTCATCTATGCCTAATATTTAAATTTGTTTGATGATCTGAAACATTTAAGTGTGACAAACATACAAAAAAAAGGAAGCGAGCAAATACTTTTTCACACCACTGCAGATCTATCGTTGGGGCATGAACACTGTATTTAGCAGTATATAAATGATTACAGGCCAAAATTACTTGAACTGAAGCTGTGTTAGGTGTAGGCAGTCAGATTCTCAGGAGCCAGGGAGTGATCGAGATGACAAAACACAACACAATCCAATTTTTTTTTAAAAAAAGAAAAAAGAGCATTTACTCTGGGAGTGTTACTGTCATCGCCATGCATTCCTGCTCTACGTCATAATCACCATGAGGAAAAGGGTTGACAATGGAGGTCTAGAAAGCTACACAAGTTAAAGTGACAGAAAATAAAAACAAAACAGAAGCTTTCACATTGCTTGAGAAATGCTGTCCAAATTCCAGATTAAGTAAAACTGAAATACACAAGAAAAAAAAGAAACCAAGTGCTACAGAAAAGACATGAGGCCCAATTCTGACTGAAAGCAAAGTCCAACTTCATCAAATCAGATTCTCAGATAAAATAAGCAGCTACACCTGATTTAATGACAGGAACGACAGAAAGTTAATCAAGGAAATAGTTAGAGCTGCACAACCACAAAAGAAAGATTTCTAAAAGGTTTAAGATAAAATATGCAATGTCAAAGCCAGCAGGCATCCTCAGACACAAATCACAGCAAGTGTCACTATTTCACCATCCAGTGAGTCTGGGAGAGTCATGCCCAAAGTGCGCTTTAACAACAAGGCTACATGATATGAACTACTTCACTCTATATAACTCATCTGTTACAGTTTAATAATACTTTCTACAGTTAAAATCCAGTTGTGCAGCCTTGATGTATGACATAATTATCCCACTGAATCAATGAATGAGATCTGTGAAGTAACATTGCACATCCCGGGGCCAGATCTCAGTGGGGGGAGGGGGGGTTGGAAAGAAGGGGGTGTTTCTGTCAGAACTGGGCCAACAAACTGGGGAAATGTGAGCTGGAACCAACCCGTTCCCTGATTTAAATAACCTTTGTCAAAGAAGGCAAATTTACAACTTCTTATAAAGAAAAAGGACTCAAGAAAACAATTCAATATAAATGAGAAAAGCACAGGTAAGCTTTAGAATACAGAGAGGAGAATATGTGAAGGAAAATAAAATGAGCAGTTTACTGCTGGATGTTTCATATTAATCCATAATGCAGACTTTTATGTGTGCTACATGAAACCTATTGTGACCAACTAAGAAAAAAAAAAATCTGAGAAAGAACCATTATGATTACAGTTTCCCCCAAATGTGTCTTCTATAATAATTTTAATAACCCTACCCCTATAAGGTGCATTATTAGGAGTCACATTTGGGGTTACGGGTTATAATATCTGCCACATTAGAGACCACCTGCTGCGACCGCATGTGAACAACACAAGCAGCATTTTGCTCCTGTGTTTATCTGGTTTTTCCTCACATTTTGCTCCAATGTCAGAATGCTTCCAGTTCTTTTAAAGCTTACGTTACAATGAGACCGTAACAGAATCGGGCCTAGCAAAGCAAGAAGCAAAGAAGCAAGACAAACTTTGAAAGCAGATTATACTGTGAAGTGTCATTATTACCAATTAAAGATACAGTTTAAAAAAAAAAAAAGGGGCAGGAGGTTTGGCTACTTGTGATTAAGTGCAATTTCTCTTGTGTGGTAAGGGCTGGAGAGGCTAGTTGGCATATGGAGGTCACTTAGTGGAAGTGTTGTTGGCAGTGAATCTTCCCTTCAGCTTGGTCCATAAGCTCCAGCATCTCCTGGATGACGGCCTGCAGTGCACGACCCAGGTCTTCTTTACTGTAAGGCTTTCCAAGAGGAGGCACATGAATAAAGGCAGAGCGGCCGTGGCTCAGGTACAGAGAGGTGTAGTAGGTAAAATCACAGAGATACCTGTCAGAGAAGGGAGCACGGTATTTAATACATGAAGAGACTGACTCCATAACACAAACAAACAATAAAACAGCATTTACATGACGCATACTCGCCTCTCAGCTGAGCCACTCAACCGTGCACATACCTTCAAAGGGCCCTGATCACTACCTGTCACACTGAAGCATTGTTATGTCACTGCTAGATCTTGACAGCAGTAAACATATTTTGCCTTTTCCCAAAGGCCAAACTGCATAATGTGACTACTGTTTATATTGTTACTATAGCCTGACAGCTGTCAGTATATCAGAAACACTGCTGTTTGTGGCCTAGCAGAACAATTTCATGCTGCCTCTGAAATGTAAAGCTTAAAGCTTCAGTCAAAACTTCTAGATTCAACTAAGACAGACTTTACTTCAAGTAAAGCATCAGTTTAGCAGCTTAAGTGCATTTATCACTGCAACTAGCAACTAGCTAATTTGTCAGCCTAGTGTAGAAACTTTCAAAAAGCCTAAATTCAAACCATGAGAAAATATAAAAATAAACTCCAGAAAGCTCAGATTCAAGTCAAAGTTCTCTGTCTGTTCATCACTGGGAACTTTGTTTTTGGTCTCTCATTATAGTAAAAATAGTGATTACAGTTTCTTTCAAACATTTGCCTCAAAAAACAAAAAAAGTTCCAAAAATTGAACTTCAGCAGAAAACGCTGATAAGGTCTCAGTATTTACAATCATAGCAACAATCTGTGCCGAGTTCTGAGCTAGCCATCTCTATATAAAAGTACCGCCATGTGAGCAGTACATGCAACAGTTGGACGGATAAAGATGCACAACTTGGTAAAAGAGAAAAAACACATTAAATAATGACCTCCCGGCATCTCTGGAGACAGACACGGCTACTCCCAGCCCTGAGGCATTCACTCGTTTGCAGACCAATTCCATGTCAATGATCGAGTTGATGCAGTCTGGGCCTCCAACAACGCAGCACTGTGAATCGGGGCAGAAGCTGCTGTTGTCCAGGCCCTTGTAACCATGATTTCTTCCACACTTCTCCAGCGTGACAGTTGTGGCCATACCCGAAACTCCAACATGAACTACCAACTGTCCAACAAAGAAAACAATAAAAACACAAAGTCAGAATGACTAGACTATTGCAGGCTTCCCTTACAACTGAGGCATCCATGCTCTCGAAACAGGGCCTAGGATTATTTTACTGAAACAAAAAAGAAAGGAAACGCAAGATAAAAGCTCAAGCAGAATTTTACAATGTAGCCCCTTTATAGCGAGCTTTTAACAAAGGCACTTTCAAGCCCATAATTCATCGTATTGTTCATCGGGGCTTCTAACTCTTAAAGCAGCGGTCCCCGACCCCCGGGCCACGGACCAGTTGTTTGGTACCGGGCCGCAAGAGTTGAGGCTCGGGTGTGAAATTCATGGTTTCAGTTTTTAGCGCAATTTTTTTTTTTTAAATAGTTTTTATCGTTAAGTCTGTGTCCCTGGGTCTTTTCCCGTGTGTTATGAATACATCTTCTTTTTTGGTACTGGTTTTATTTTGTTGTATTTATCTGCAACACCTTAAAGGCCGGTCCGTGAAAATACTGTCGGTCATAAACCGGTCCGTGGCGCAAAAAAGGTTGGGGGACGGCAGTCTTTAAGCGCAATAATGCTGTCACTTTAAATTAGGCTCTCCTCTTACCAGTGGATGATACTGCTTCCATAATGAAGGAACCAAACTCTGGACTTGTTGGTACTCAACAGGAACCTCGTGTACATGCAGATCCACATCACTGCCCAGCCCGAGCTTCTTCAGTTCCTGTCAGAGTAAAATTAAAACCTGAAGTTTAGAAATCATTCCACATGTTGAAACATCAGTTTCAGCTTCTTCAGTTAAATTTAGATAATTTACAAAAATTGCAGTAGATGCGTAATGCGGAGCTACGCGCTGTGGCAACCCCTTGTGAATAAAAGAGCAGCTGAAAGTAGCTTTACAGGATACTGTAGGCTGCCTCCTTTGCCTATGTTCTTATCATTTTTACTTCATGCTCAGTGACAGCTAATTTCCCTGCAAAATATGTCTCCACGTATTTGGAATTTTTGGTCACTTGGGAAAATCTCTTAATGCTTTGCCATTCCCAAATGGTATAATTTTACAGTCAACTTGGCAAACAGAATGAACAAACACTTCAACCCCAAACTCAGGCTTCTTCAAAAGCAAAATCAAGAAATAAAATATGCCAAACACTGACTTCACATATAAAAACAAACAAATCTGTATCAAATTCAAAGCCAGTAACCCAACAGCTCCCCCAGTCTCCCTGCAGGACAAATAGCCCTGGACACTGACCTCCCAGATGTATTGAAAGGAGGCTTATTTGACCACGTCTGTGACCCTACCACAATGTGCCCTTTTGTTTGTCTTTAATATCCTTATCAAGTCCGTCTAGACACCCTGACAACCACCATCATCCCCCCACACAAAACCTCTGACGAACACTACTACATAGTACGAAGCCGGCCGTCAGCATCGCAGAACTGCCGCACAAACATCTTCCAAGTGTCGGCAAAAACCACATGACAACCTTCAAGACTTTTGAAAAGCATTTTTGGAGCAAGTTTAGTATAAAAAAAAATACTAAACTTGCTATATATATATATATATATATAACACCATCACACACTTTAACTGTATGGCACATTAACTTGTATCAAATACAGACTTTTTAAAAAATCATTTAAGTGTAAATAACAATTATGCAAATTATTACCTCTTTATTAGATGCTAAAAAAATGAAACAAACAAACAAACAAACAAAGCCAATAAATACCTGTACTGCTACCCAGCTGGCGTTGACAGTGTGCTCTCCAAATGGCCCGAAACCTGCAAAAGATGTCAGCTGCTGAATTAATGTGGATTATGTTTGTGGTGTCTGCAAAAACAGCCATTTTTATAAGATTTATTTATTTGTTTAAATAATTTTACTGATATGACCTTAAAGGTAGTTTCTGATTGAAAAAGGGGGCTGTTAAAGATTTGAGTTGACTGAGATGCTGATTTGCAATATAAAGGTATACATTTCGTCTTTTATGTCAAATACAACATCCTTTTCAGTAGCATGACTGAGATGTAAATGCCTGTTGTTTGAAATTATAAACTGTTGTTTTGAAGAATGCACCTCATTATTAATAACATAAAGACCTGCTGATGCACAACTGCAAATGAAAAACTGTAAAATCTCAGCAGCCCATGGAAATTCACTCGGGACTGTTTATATAAGGCTCTATCACGGATTCCCCCGCCCCACTGTCTATCCTAGGGTCACTGGGTCCCTGGGGGTTGGGTGGAGAGGGGATCAGTCTGTCTGACAGGCTGATGAAAAGGAGCAGAGTGAGGGGCCGGCAGCTGCCAGCCAGCCTGCTATTGTGAAGGTGCTGTTCCCAGGCAATCTACACTTCTCCTATCAGCTGGGGAGACACGTTTCTGCACCCCTTTGTGTCTGTAAACAGCAAATTAATGTGTCTGTTCTGCCAAACGTCACCATTTAACACTGCTGTTTGCACTAACAAAAATATGTTCATGTAGCTGGACTTGAAAGTGCATCGGAGTGTGATTTAGATAAACAAATATGAGCATACACAGTACTTGTTATATTAACAAGTATTATAAATTGGTGATTATTACACAGGGATGTAACTTTGAATCAAGAGTGATGCAAAATAAATTTTCTGAAATAAAACACAGAGACTGGTTGATGAACAGCAGCTCTAAGTCTACACTAGATTACCATAATGCAAAATAATGAGACTAAACAGGATGAACTAGCATAAAGAAACTCATTCAATAACTTATCAATAGTGGAACCTAGTCACCATTTGGGAATAGGATATGTATTTTTAGCCACAGATCTATAAAGGCATCACACACAACAATTGGACAGAGGAAGATACGAATAATTCAAAGCAATAAAGAATAAAAAACAATAATTTAGGCTAAAGGGTTCATTATTAAAATCTCTCTGCATTGTGTTTTCACCTTTATCTTTTGTTCATCTGTCTATATTTTGTAGATTACTGACATAACTCCAATGATATCAGTTTTTTTTAAACTGAAATAATTTCAATAATCTCCCAAGTCACAACTAACAACATCTAATATTTATGAAAATATATGCATTATTACCTTTGCTGCCATATGGTATTGTGCTCATTATTAGTGACTAATACTTCAGATGAACACGACCTATTTGAAAGCATTTAGAAACAAATATTATACCGTATCCATAGAGCAAAACAAATGTGTAGACAACACAAAAGGCGCTTGTTTTTGGAGGAGTAATTTGTTTACTGTCTGCGGCCTTTCAGCTGAAGTCATCTAAAACAATGGTGAGACCACCGAACCGGTCTGTAGCGTCAATAATGCATCCCCCCAAAACTCTAAAGGGTCAAAACTCCCACAAAACAACTCGTTTCTTTCTGTACAGTTGCAACAGAGTGGAGCAGGAACGACCTGACGCCATTAATGGAGCAGCTTCAGTCTCCTCAACTTTTCCTCAACAGACAAAAGAGACAACGACAGCGGATAAAAGAGCCCAAACCTGTAACGACCACAGCCCGTTTACTGTTATCCATCTCCCGTCCCGTTCACGAAGAACCGTTGCCTCTTTTTCTCAGTCTTTACTTTGAACAGGGTTAGAACGAGAGTCTACCCCGCAGAGCTGACGGCTCCTTCTCCCACACACAGACCAAACCGGAGGTACTCCCTCCTTCCGCAGGCAGCCTAAGACGTGACGTGATTACGTCAGCAAACCCCCCGAAAAGCTACAAAAATGTATACAAAGGCAGTATACATTTTTGAAACATTTTTTTTAAATTGCTCATTTATTTATTTATTTCATTAAAAAATATATAAATCCATTCATTCACTGCGCTAAAGATGTAACTTCAAAAATGAATATTATTTTCATTTTCTATTAAACTATTTAGATTACTGTGCAAAGGTCTTGAGCTACCCGTTTTTCTTTATATTTTGCAAGTAAAATGGGAAATAGGTGCAGATATATATCGAAGCATGTGCAGAGTCTATACAATTCTAACCAGCATGAAAGTCAATATTTACCTTTATTCTTCAACACAACTTGAACTCTATTAAGCTTTCTCGTGACCTTTTTTAATATGGCTGTTTTATACTTAAATGATATAGGTTAGTGTAAGTGGTATAAGAAAGAAAGAAAAAAAACAAAAAGCATTTCTCTGAAAATGGTCAACTATTAGGATGGACTGTAAATGAGTTAAAAAGCAATGAATTTCTAAGGAAAAGGTTTTAAAGACCTTCAGAAAGCCTGGAGAGCTGTTGCTAATAACTGCTTTAAAATAAGAAGAAAGTGGTTATGGTTGTATTCTACATTATAATGATGAACAATGTGTTGAACTCAGTGTGTTTTTGGCTGTTGACCTGCTTTTGGATTTCATGTAAATCGTGTGTCTCATATCTGAAAACATTTCCGTTATTTGGATCATTCTCCTCCATTTCCCAGTGTATTTGTTGACTTTAACGATCAATAGTTTCAAACAATTGGCAAGGGACTAAAAATGTAAGAAGAAAGAAGAATAAAATTCTTTAAATAACTAATCTAACTGTTTCCTCACCACCAGAACGCCATACAGTCTCCGGTTACCAGTTTTAAAATCTGGGAGAAAACATGGCCCAGATAAAGGGGATTCTCTGCTAAATTAAACACCCACTGGTAAACTATCTTTATAAATAAAACAAATTAAGTATACCTTAAGTATATCTTGGGAATAGGAGAGATGCAGCTAAAATAAAAGAAAATGCAATTTTAATATTTGATCTGATTATTTTGATATTTTTTTTTACTTTACTTATTCTTATTCCTATCCCTTTAAAGTGGCAAACACGAAAAGAGATCGCGAGTGCACATTTTAATCTTCGCACCTTTCATTTGTGCTCATTTGATATTGGAAATGCGTGTTTCTGGCAGTAGAGGGCAGCATCATATAATACAGCCATGAATGCGCCTCGCCACACCGGAAGACAAAGAGTAACAGTAGGTGGGAAAATCGTGTTAGCAAGTAAGACACTAAAATAAAAAAAAGAAACAATCAAGAAACCATCAAAATGGTGAGTTGTTAAAACTTTTATTCTCTTTAGTGGCACTGAGTGCTAGATTTTCAGCCAGCATTCTCAGTGCTAGCAGCATCGCCTTGCCTCTATACTCGGCCCGTTAGCTATGGGAAGTTAGCTTAGCAGCTAAATTAAGCATCGTTTACGTAAACTAGTCGTTTTTAATAAGCATATATATGCAGACTTAACATACAGCTTTGGAAAGCTTTTAGGTCGTGCTCGACGTGCTGAGGCGGGGATTTATTATCTCGTTTAGCTCCATACTCTTGCAGCTGTAAGGTTACTGACAGTTCAGTGGAGTCGGTGAGTAAACGACGTAGACCTGAAGGCACTCTTAAGAAACCTGAACATAAAAGCACCTTCATGTCTTTACGCCAAACACCGCGGCTATGGAGACGTTTTCTCTGGAATAAAACACCACTGGGTGTTTTATGCACTCTCGCTTCAGTGCTCACTTCGGTAAATGCTGTTGATTACACATCTTTTGCCATGTTTGACCTGCTTCTCTGTTGTTTTGCAGCTTCCCCTGTCTCTGCTGAAGACTGCCCAGAACCACCCTATGGTGAGACTAACGTGGACCATGTATACAATTTTATATAACAGGCTGTAATAATAATAATAGTCATGAGGAGAGAAAGTGACATCTCAAGATTTCTTACATGTAGAAAGCAGTGAATTGTAAATGTGTGAGCAGAAAATGATTCAGGTTTCTTTTGAAATTTATACTGTATATAATTGTGGCTTCAGCTCTGACTGTCTCATATTATTTTGCCAAACTATCGCCCGTCCTAATTTTTTTTAGAACTTTAATTGGCACAAGTTCAGTTTTTTTTTTGTAGTGAGTATTGAAACTTTTAATACAGCTGTGAATTCTGAAAACATTGTAAGACAAGCTTTCCCCCCCTCGTCTTTTCTCTCTGTAGTTGGTGGAGCTGAAGAATGGAGAGACGTACAACGGTCACCTGGTCAGTTGTGATAACTGGATGAACATCAACCTGAGAGAAGTCATCTGCACATCCAGGGTAACACTGACCTTGCTCTTACATTAAAGCTCTAGATTAATGACTGACGGTTAAAAAATACAGTTTTCAGTGATTACTTGAAGCTTTCATTGTTGTGTGCAGAGTTATCATTTTATATAAAGGCTGAGTAAGTTATTCACACTTTTTGGTGGATACACCTGCTGGCTGTCTGCGCTCTGGTGTTTGTGCGCAGCCCTGCTTTTCTCTAACTGTTCCAGAAACACTGATTTGGACTGAGCCACACATTACTCTAGCTAAACAGGGAATTTTGAATGGAATGAGAGTGAACTTCTGGACTTTTCCCCCCTTTTGCTGTAAATACACTACTAAAGTATTGTTTCAGTACAGATATTTCTATATATGTAGCTGTTCGGTCTTATGAGAGAGTGCTTTTTTTTTTCTTGTTAATCTTGAGTTAATTGTTAAGCCAATTTGATGAACCGACAGCCCCACTCCACCTCTCACAGGATGGAGATAAGTTCTGGAGAATGCCTGAGTGCTACATCCGAGGAAGCACCATCAAATATCTGCGAATCCCAGATGAAATCATCGATATGGTGAAGGAGGAGGTGGTGTCGAAGGGGCGTGGACGTGGAGGCGCCCAGCAGAACAAACAGCAGGGCAAAGGAAGAGGAACAGGTGGCCGAGGTGAGAGGAAGCAGCTTTTGTTGTTCGTGCTGGATGTCTTAATAAACACGGGTATTGAGTATTGTTTCCACATTTCTGTCAGTTTTTTCCAGTGTTCATAAGTTAACAAATTTACACCTGATAAGTGTAAAAATAAATTATCTAAGTTCAACTTTAATTTCACTGAGGTTAAAAAATTATCGAATCCCTAACCAATCTAGGAACCCATGACTATTATCGTAATCATAGCTGAAATTTCTGACAGCTTCTACCACATACATTTATGCATGATTTGACCAACAGGAGCCTCATAATTTTTTCTTATAAGTGTTTAATTTAAAGTCTTTTCATGTCTACTACCTTCCTTTTTTTGTTCACATGAGAGGATTTTGGCTGCTTCACATCAAAACCTGATATGATTTGTAAAAGATATCAAACAGATCTTTCCAGTTGGGCAGCACGGTGGTGTGGTAGTTAAAAATGTGGCCTCTCAGAATAAAGGTCCTGAGTTTGTTTGCACTGTGGTTTCTGTAGGCCTCCAAATCTGCTCGCAAAGTTGGACATCCACAAATATTTTGGGGATTTGAAGGATCTATGTTAACTTAAGATACACTCTTGAAAGTCCGTACTACTAGAGCAGTAGTACCAGATATTTCCCTATTTCCCTAGACCTAGCTAAGGTACTTTTCTTAGAAAATTAAGCTTTGATTCCCAAGTGCATCTTTCACCCCCGATTTTCTTTTTCCTCTGACAAACCTGTGATAGTCGGGTGTGAGGCATTTCCAGTTATTAAACATATATTGGTCTTTACTTGGTGTTGGTGGCAGGTTCTTTATAACTTTACATTTTTTCTGTTTTCAATGTCACATACCAATTCTCCGTAACTGCATTATTAATTCTATTTTTTTTCTATCAATTTTAAATATTAAGATTTGGTCATGTTTACAGGGGATTGGGAATACTTTCTGTTGCCTGCTCTAACACAGACTTTCTCTTGTATCTTCTCTGTAGGTCTGTTTGGCAGCCGTGGCCGAGGGATGACTGGCCCCGGTCGGGGTCAGCAGCAGCAGCAGCAGCAGCAGCAGTCGGATAAGAAACCAGGAAAACCACAGGGAATGAAGAACCAGCACTGAAGGACGACGCTGCACCTCTGACAACATCCTGTTAATCAGTGATTCTTCCTTCTGCACATGAAGAAAAAAAGTCTCTGTGGTGTGTTTTTTCTGCTGTGATCTTTGTTAGGACTGATTGTCGCAGAAATCTCACTGTGAGACGTTAAGAGAAGCCGTGCTTTTGCACTGAATTTTGTTTTTTAACATCTGGAAGTTGATATTAACATTTTTTTATGAAAATGCCAGTGTATCGGCCAGAGCTGGCAGACTCCTCCTTTAGCATCAGTTTGTATATCGTTATAACAAGAACATTTTGTATCATAAACCACATTATCTAAATTCCACTTTGTTGGTACACTGGGAAAACATTTTTACTTTTAGTTTTTGGCGGTTGTCTCCTCAGGTGTAGTTTTCATGGTGTAATGGCCCATCTTCGGTTACAAGAATACTTTGTTTTCCTTGTTGTTTGTGAAGTTTTGTGGTTTGAGACCTTTCTTCTTTTTTCGTCTGCTTGCTCCGCTGTGGGGTCAGTCACAGCAGGTGAACAGCAGACTGATAACCAGGAGACACAAATTCAGTCCCTGTAAATTAACACTTCTGTTAAAACGTTTGTAAGACAACCAGTTAGGATATCCAGACAAAAAGATTCTCATATTCTTAAGTTTGAAATGGATAGAGTCCAACATGTGACGTGTTGGTTGGGTTTCATTTTATTTTTGTAACAAAAGACGATATTGTAATTTATTTACAGGAGAACATGAGAATAAAACAGCTTTTGTTAAAGGAGTTGTAATTATTAAGTACTCATGTCTGAGTCTCAGTTTGCTGCTCAGGGTCTTGTTCAATATTGTGGTGAATTAAGTGGTGCTGATATCAAGCTTTTCTAGTCTGAATAGTCAAAGTGCATTAATTCATACACTGATTTATTCTATGCCTTTTGGGGCTTTTTAAGTAATGGACACACACACACCTTCTGAGCCATAGGTACCACCACTTAGATATATATACAGGTGAAACTCTAAAAATCAGAATATCGTGCAAAAGTTCATTTAAGTAATTCAGCTCAAAAGGTGAAACTAATATATGATATAGACTCAGTACATGCAAAGCAATATATTTCAAGCCTTAATTTGTTATAATTTTGATGATTGTGGCTTATAGTTTATTTAAACCCCAAATTCAGAAGCTCAGAAAATTAGAATATTGTAAGAAGGTTTAATGTTGTAGGCTCAAAGTGTCACACTCTAATCAGCTAATGAATCCAAAACGCCTGCAAAGGCTTCCCGAGCCTTTAATGGTCCATTAGGCTGGTTCAGTTCAGTAGGAATCTCAATCATGGGGAAAACTGCTGACCTGACAGTTGTGCAGAAAACCATCATTGGCAGCCTCAATAAGGAGGGAAAGCCTCAAAAAGTAATTTCGGCAGAAGGTGGATGTGCCCAAAGTGCTGTATCAAAGCCTATTAATAGAAAGTTATGTGGAAGAGAAAGGTGCACAAGCATCAGGGATGACCGCAGCCTGGAGAAGATTGTCAGGAAAAGGCCATTCAAAAGTGTGAAGGACCTTCACAAGGAGTGGACTGAGGCTGGAGTTAGTGCATCAAGACCTGCCACACAGACACAGATCCTGGACATGGGCTTCAAATGTCGTATTCCTCTTGTCAAGCTGCTACTAAAGAACAAACAACATCAGAATCGCCTCACCTGGGCTAAAAGAAAAAAAGAACTAGTCTGTTGTTCAGTGGTCCAAAGTCCTCTTTTCTGATGGGAGCAAATTTTGCATCTCATTTGGAAACCAAGCTCCCAGAGTCTGGAGGAAGAATGGAGAGGCACACAATTCAAGATGCTTGAAGTCCAGTGTGAAGTTTCCACAGTCTGTGTTGATTTGGGGAGCTGTGTCATCTACTGGTGTTGATCTACTGTGCTTTGTTAAGTCCAGAGCCAACGCAGCCGTCTAACAGGACAGGGCAACTGTGCTTGACTGGCCAGCAAACTCGCCTGAGCTGAACCCCATAGACAATTTATGGGGCATTGCCAAGAGAAAGATGAGAGACATGAGACTGAACAATACATAAGAGCTGAAGGCTGCTATTGAAGCATCCTGGTCTTTCATAACACCTCAGCAGTGCCACAGGCTGATAGCATGCATGCCATGCTGCATCGAGGCAGTAATTCATGCAAAAGGGGCCCAAACCAAGTACTGAGTACATATGTATGATTATACTTTTTAGAGGTCCGACATTTCTCTCTTTAAAATCCTTGTTTTATTGATTTCATGTAATATTCTAATTTTCTGAGATTTTGAAATTGGGGTTTTCATAAGCTGTAATGATCAACAAAATCATAAAAAATAAAGGCTTTTAATATCTTGCTTTACATGTATTGAGTCTATATCATATATTAGTTTGACCCTTTAAGTTGAATTAGTGAAATAAATGAACTTTTGCATGATATTCTAATTTTTTTGAGTTTCACCTGTATAAAGTAAATACTGAGTCTGTACAATTCTAATAAGCTTGTAAGTCAGTATTTGGTATGATCACCTTTATCCTTCAAACAGCCTGAAATGAGCACCATCCACACAGATACAGCAGCCAGGGAAGAAGAAGAATATCATATGAAAAAGGCCAGGAGTAAATGTGGTTATCCTAGCTGGAATTTTGTCAAAGCTGGGAAGACACCTAAAAAAGACTCCAGGAGAGCAGGACAACTGTTGCCTAAGCAGAAACCTCTACTGATCCCTTATGTGTCAGGAGTATCGGAACAGCTGAGATACATTTACTCTAAACACCACGTCTGCGTGACTTTAAAACCCAAAAACACGCTGCACCAAAAATTAGTTCACACAAAGATCTGGTCAACTGACACAAACAGAGTAATATAGTGTACGCTGTTAAGTGCCAGGAGAATTGCCATGATTTATACATTGTAGAGACCAAACAACCTGTGGCTAAGTAGATGCCACAACACAGAAGAGCTAACTCGTCAGGCCAGGACTCTGCAGTCTATTTACACCTACAGGCCGGTGGACACTCTTTCAATGATGAAGATCTACACATCCTGGACATGGCGGAATGCTGGTTTGAGCGTTTGGAGTCAGGGAGGTTATTTACATGAAAAGGGAAAGAGGAGGAGCCGTAGGGATACATCTTTCACCATCTTGCAATGCCATGATTGCAGACATTCTCCAAATCTATGTGAATTGTATTCATGGTCATCGATCAGTGGTCATTACAATTTGCATGTTAATGATCAGGAAACTGACCTTGTGGGGTTGGGGGGTGGGGTCTATCCCAGCCATTCTATTGTAGCTCTTGCTTTGTGTTTAAGGTCACTGTCTGCTGGAAGGTGAGTCTCCTTCCCAGTTTCAAGTCCTTTGCAGCCTCCAACAGGTTTTCTTCTAGGATTTTCTTCCAGGTTCTTCCAGCTCCATCCATCTTCCCATCAACTCTGACCAGCTTCACTGTCCCTGCTGAAGAAAAGCATCCCCACAGCATGATGCTGCAACCACCATGTTTCACAGTGGGTATGGTGTGTTCAGGGTGATGAGCAGGCAGTGTTACTGGGGTGGCTGTAGCTCAGGTGGCAGAGCAGGTCAGCCACTAATCAGAAGGTCGGTGGTTCGAACCAAATATCCTTGGGCAAGATACTAACCCCATGTTTGCCTACTGGTGGTGGTCAGAGGGCCCGGTGGCGCCAGTGTCCGGCAGCCTCGCCTCTGTCAGTGCGCCCCAGGGCAGCTGTGGCTACAATGTAGCTTGCCATCACCAGTGTGTGAATGTGTGTGTGAATGGGTGAATGAATGAATGTAGTGTAAAGCGCTTTGGGGTCCTTAGGGACTGAGTAAAGCGCTATACAAATGCAGGCCATTTACCATTTTGCTCCACACATAGCGCTTTGCATTTAGGCCCAACTTTAGTCTTATCTGACCAGAGCACCTTCTTCCACACAGTTGCTGTGTCCCCTTCATGTCTCCTGGCAAACTGCAAAAGGCACTTTTTATGTATTTCTGTCAACAATGGCTTTTTTCTTGTCGCTCTTCTTTATAGGCTAGATTTGTGGAGTACACAACTTACAGACAGTCAGACAGTCTCCTAAAGCTGAACAGATTTTTTTTTTTCAGAGGGGGTTAATTTTCAATAAGTGACTGAAAATGTGTAACTATGGCAGGAATAATATATTTCAGGTTACATGTGTGTAACAACTACTTCATTGACTATATCAGAGGAAACATTTTCCAATGTACTTTAATCTTTTAGCAGATACACAACAAATAATCAATACAAGATACTTGATATATGTAAGAAAAAGTAATACAATTTTGTCTCTGAGTGCTGGTCAATAGTAAAAATATACTTGATAAAAAAAGAAGAAGAAACGTGTACATAATCCTTCAGCATAAAGAGTAAATCAACAAAGTTTCACACTATATGATTGTCAAATTCAACAATGCATTTCTGAATTTTCTAAATAACTCTTAGTAACTTTTTTAGATTGACAAAATGTAACACATGAGCAGGTGGCTCATAGTGAAGAAATAATACACCCGTTTTATCTGCCTTGCTGTGTATCATTGTTTTTGTTGAGCCTCAGTGTTATTTTTAATTTTTCAAATCCAAGTATTAGAGAAAACAGATAAAATGTAAAATATTGACTTTCAAATTGATGCAAGCAAAAAGTATTTGACACTGTTAGTAAAATATAAAAAGAAAACTATCAATCATTAATTTCTTTACTAGTTTATGTTTAAATCATATTTTGTTCTTTAGCTGTAAAACAAATGCAAGAATAATGCTAAAACATACCATGAAAACAGTGAATCATCATCAATTTTCTCAGTAAAGGAATGAAAAATTAAAAAAATAATACAAAAATAGAAGAGTAAAACCTGTTTGTTTATAAAGATGAAAATTAAAAATGATAAACTCATCCAGTTTATCTCCTTACATACTTCATGTTTGATGAAGTTGCTTAACACACAAAAATCTAAAAAAAAAAACAACAAAAAACTTTCCACCACAGATAAATGGAAATAATCTCATATTGCAAATCAAATGTTTTCTTTAAATGAACGCATTCAAGTCACTTTTATGCAAATGAACATTTATAGTTTTTTAACATGTAAGAAAAAATGGAAAATGTGCAGTTTTTGCACTAGTTTATCAATCTATCCTGTTGTTAATTCACACTAAAAGATTTTACTTTAAAACAAAAACATAATCATGAAAGAATGATATATAAAATATATCAAAGCTGTATATACTCTCACAGTGAATACATGAGCAGCTCACTCATGATGTGCTTGAGTTTATTCTGCTTTGCTGTTTCATTGTTTTCACAGAGGTTAAAGGTAATTTCTAATCTTTATTATAAATGAATCAAGACAAACATCAACAAGACCATAGACAAATAAAAGAGTTCAAAGAAGTAGTATAACTTAAAGTTAAATGATAAAAGTTGCCTCAGGGCGGTTCAACACACGTCATAGAAATCTGATAACTCAAGCTATTAAATGCAAAAAAAAAAAAAAAACGCCATAAAAATTAGCAAATCTCAACTTTTACACAAATGCAAATAAAAACTTAGAGAATTTAAAAATATAAGAAAAATTAAATATGATCGAAAAAGTAGAAAATGCTCAGTATACCATTCCCTTGCATATTTATGAACGAACCACGCACAATCATAAATATGCACGATTTTGCTTTATTCTGTGCGTATCAATCACCTATTGCTTTAATTTCTTATTAGATGGAGAAATATTATTCACTCCTTGCAGCATGATAATATTACTCTTCTTTTTAAAATTCAAACCATTCACAAGAGAAGTAAAATATAATGAAAAATAAAATATTAAAATGTAAATATAGTTTTTGGTTGTTGAATTGAATTTGTAAAATAATTCAAAAACAAATTAACAGCACAACACATCCTATGATTACTACATCAATAAATGCAGAAAAAATACCTTTGTTTACTTCTTTAGATAACTAATATCTCTCTATGCACTCATTCAGTTGATCACTCATTCATCAACTCCTGTTTGGCTGTGATGGTGTATTTCCAGGTCTCAATTATCTGAGACAGCTTCAGATTTTCATGAAGGTTTTCCTCCACATAAGGATGGACTTCTACTTCTTTACGATCCATGTAGGCACTGACCGCCTCCTTCAGACTGTCAAAAGAAAGAAAATATTAATTTAATAGATAACTTTACATTGGAGCAAATAATTTTTTACTTAGCAGGAAAACTAAAAACATATTATAATAAAGACACACTTGATGGGGCACTATAGTGATGTGGAATAAAATATGCATAAAAACTCAAAAGTAATTGGACAAAGACCTTTTAAAGAGAGCTTTGCCTCTGTACGCCATTGCAGTTGATTTTAAATGAAAAATTTAAGACGTGATGGAAGTGCAGATTTTTTTTGAACTGTTTAGGAATTACAGTCATTTTTATACACAGTCACACATTTTCAGAGACTTAATTGAAAATTAATTAGACAAACTAACACAGTTTTAAATATAAATAATTTAAAGTTTTTAATACTTAGATGAAAATCTTTTGTTTCATTCTGACTAATCTATAACTTTATGCATATCTTTGCATCTCTGAGATCACTCTTATATATCCATATTTTGGCTACACAGGATCATCTGCAGTGACTTTGAGGTTTAGGATGTAAATCTCTCTTCACACCTGCTAAATCAGGGCCAAACAGAACATGGCATTACCAAACAAAAATCTGGTACTATACAACAGCTTTACCTCCATAATTTAGGATTGTAGTCCTCAGTTGCTCGTGGGCGGCCCAGGCGCAACAAGAGGAACTCGTGCATCTCAAGCAGCCACTGGTCCACATTTCCTCTGGACATGAATCCTTTCAGCTCAGTCTTGTTTTCCTCAGTCAGTGGCACCTGGTACTCGGCTGGATACCCCGAAAAGGGCTCCTTTTTAACAAGACATGCAGTCATGCATTTTGTATGTATATGGTAGATGGATTGGCATATATGGTTAATGGTCATACTGACCATTTAGTGCTTTTTTTTTAGTACAAGCCACATTCATTTAATCTAACACTGAAGCTAAGCTTCAAAACTTAAAATTTATCTGTGCTTAGTGAAAAATAAGCATATGATGTTTAATCTGGCAATTTTGAATCTGAAAAAAAAAAATACAGCAAAACTCAAACTTACTCTTTTGAGTTGCAGCATTTTTTCAGAGCTGAGAGAGGACAGGACTTGCCACAGACAAACACAGTGCTGCAGTTCACATTTGCTAAAAGCCTGCAAAAAAGTGAAAACCCCTCAACAACTTATAAACAGTTTGTTCTATCTGGTTTTTGTCTTATTATTAATATTGATGTTTGACATGTGAGGCTCAGAGTGAGAGAGTGTACATGTAATGACCTTCAGTATGTGATGATCAATGTTTTGGTCCATCTTTAGTATTTCCTGAAGGTAAGAGACCAGTTTCATTGTGGGATCACCACCCGTCATTGAGAGGAAACCCAGAAGCAGCTCCACAATCTGGAGCGCCTCGCACACCTCACTGTAGGAGTCCAGCTGTCTGGACACAGTATTCTGTGCCAAAGACGTCAGAACATTCTGATAGAGAAACAAAAATATTAGTGAACCTAAAAGACACAAGTTATGTAAATCCCTTTATTGCTGTGTGCATGCACATGTACATAAATATCAAATGTAAAGCTTGAGTAAGTACTTTTAAGTCAAATACAGCTGGATGAATGTCAGGAGTATTGCTTTATTTGCTGTAACTATTAGGCCTGAAATAAATCTGTGATTTGGTGAAAAACAAGAATTGAATCTGGTATAACTGTAATAATCAATTACTATCTAAAGTCCACATATCATGTGTCAGTGCTTTTGCTGTTAACTGGTACTGTTAGTTATTGACTCAGCACAAACCAAGTGAAAAAAAAATTGTTGTTTAACCTGGAAATTTTGTACCTTAAATATGTATTTTGGGTTTTACACATAGACAGCTATAATCATGTAGAGTTGTAAAGTACATCAAAGTGTAGTGATAACTTGCTAACGCAGTACTGTACCTGTGGCACTTTTCCATGAACAGTTTTGAAAATGGTTTCATAGTCCCTCTCTTGCGTGTTGACCAATGTGGGAATTCCCTTAATAAAAAACAGGGGGTTTAGTGAAGGGGTTTGGTTTAGGGATCACAAAAAAAGCAGTTTTAAACAGAATGGTTTTGAGCTTGGATTTCAAAAGTGGTGAATCAATATAAACACATAGATATTACTGCAAAATAAGTCTGACCACACAGAACAGATACAATATGAGAACTCAGAATGATGAAGTTAACCAACACAATAAATGAAATCTCTGTAGTGAAGTGGTCTACACATTTGATTACACTATTTGTTTGTTTAACAATGTGCTGCACAGAGGTCTTTACACCCACATCTACATGCTCTAACAATTCCTGTGATAAAAATGTGGAATAAACAATAATAGCTTAGTCTTGCTTGTGTTTGTATTGTTTTTAGTTCAGCTTCAGCTTGCCCCCTGCCATCTGTTATGACAGAAGTTTAAAGTGAACTTCCTTCTCATTTGTGCTTTTTAGATTTCACTATGTTGAATCATGCAAAAAATAAAAACAAATAAATATACACCAAGGGTGTTGCATGACCACCTTCAAAGATTCATTCTGAGCTTGAAAGATCCCCGAAGGTAATGCACAATCCAGTCAACACCAGATCGTACAGTAGTTAGGAATTTGGGTCATTTAAGGTGTGGGACACATGTTTTAACCAAACCAGGCTGTGGGGACTCACTGCGCGGGTAATGAGAGGTTTTCCCTGCAGAAAGCGGGTGAGGATCTGCTGTTGGATCCTGGGCAGGTCATACTCAGATATTGTCTCGTGGCCACGTTCCAAGCTGTACTGGCAGTTGGACAAAACCAGAGGAAACAGGTCCTTCTCCACATCATAGCTGATCACATGCTGCTCCATTAGCTCCGACAGACTCACTGTGTAGTCACTGCAGACATCACAATGTAGATATAAACTTTAATCTTCCAACATTTCTTTTCCAAATAATTTTGGTTAAATGTTGGTCTAGAATGAAGAAAAATGTTTGTTGAGCAAAACTGAACTGTATTATATTTACAATATATAATATATCAATAGCATCGACTCAGTAATTGGTTATGTGGCTCTGTGTTTCTATGTCACGCTCATTTGACTCACCTAACTTAAGACTATTGAAGTTTCACTTGAACTTCAGGTAGAAAATAGATAGGTAGAAAAAAAATGCAGACTAAACTGCTTTAAAAAAGTACCTGTTGTCCTCTCCTGTGTGACGGTCCACTGCATTCACCAACTCATTGTGGAGAGTCACCAGATAGCTGACCAGCCCTGTGGCACACAGGCCTGGACCCTGCCGACGGGGCAGGAGGTACCTGAGGTCACTGTCCAGGTCCAAATCTCTGCTGCAAAATTCTTCTGGAATTTTTATTTCATCTATAGTTTTGAAAGGACAGATAAATAATTTCTTATTTGCAATGCAGCTTTTTCCATTACTTTGACTTATGTGGTCTATGCACAAAAACACCAATTATTATACTCGACTGTAGCAGACAAAATGATGACTATTGTCATGTAGAGTACACTGTAAATGTATGTTCTCACAGGGCAACTGAAATCAATCAAGAACTGCACTGTTCTCATTTTAAGTTAAATTGAAGACATGTTATTCATTTATTTATCTTTTTAATTTGAACACAATGCACAGAACAAAATAATTTAAGGAGAGACAAGAAAATATGTAATAACATAAATCGATTGAATGTGAAGGTGAGACAAAGAGCAGGTTAGTGCTTTACTTACTGCCGGTCACAGAGACTCTTAGCTCATTCCATGTTTTCAGGAAGGTCTCAATGTGTTTTTGATACCATGGGCTCATGTCTGGAACAAGTAATTTAGAAACAGTGACTAAAAACTTTAAAAAAAGACAAAAGGCAAAGAAACAGTGACTACATTTTTATGACATGAAATGAAACAGAGAGAAAAAAATATGTCAGTTGTCCCTGCAGCAAATATTAACTTTGGTGATAGATTTTGTTTTTGTTTTTCAAATGAATACAAATTAGTACAACAGTCAATTGTTCATATTTTCAGAAAAAGACAAAGTTTAAGTCCATCTAATCTCTGTACCTGTTTGCTGATCAATGAATTCTCTGATGGAACCCGCGACCTCTTCAGTTGCGTTCTGGTACTTTCTCACCAAACGTTTCTGCAGCATTAGGATTTCTGGGAGGAATTTGATATGTCGAAATTCTCTTTCCTGTAAAAAGAAGTTTAGATAAATGGGTATCACATCTTTGGTCATTTCTAATTCTGTTACTGAAAATATTGACCCACTTATTGAAACTTTAAAGAGTAATTTATCATGATTTTATATATAGAATATCAGGATAATACGTGATGCAAAGTAATACTGTAGTTTAATCAAATCTATAGATTTCACAGGTTTGGCTAATCTGTAATTCCAAATTAGCAGCAGGCACAAAGGACGCAGAGTTCAGGATTGTTTGAAATGCACAAGAGCAGTGAATTCCAAATAATTTTGTGAAAGCTTTACATCTGTGAGACACACACCTTCTGCAGGAACCTCCAGAGCAGGGGGAGCTCCTCCTTTTGATCATTAGTCTCCATAATGTGTATGAGGCTGAGCAGCGACAGCCTCTCCCTGCAGCTCCACACTGCTGAGCTGTTGACCTCAGAGCCCTGTTGCAGTGAGGCGAGGAAGCTAAAGTCATCACCGTGGATCGTCCTTATGATGAAGTTGGAAGATACACGGGAGTCATTTCTAATTGTTCCCTTTGCCTCTTGTAGGAGTTGGTCAAGATCCTGGACACAAAATATTGGCAAAGGCAGTTATGTACAAATAAGACTGAGAAAATATCAGTTATAAAATGAAAAAAGTCAAAACATGTAAATAGTGATTTTAAAGAATTACCTTCAACTTTGGTGTCATAATATCTGTAGCCACAGTAGTCTCCCAGGTGTTTCTGGATTCTTTGGATGTAAGGTGAGGGTCAATAGTAGCTAGAAAAAACATTTACATAGCCATTGGTTAAACAGTCAAATACCAGTTTCCATATTTGTTGACATTTAATCCTCACAAACAATTCCTGTCTAAGGAGGTCTGCTTTATTCAAATTATTATTAAGTTTGTTTCACAGTCTTTTGTCCTGCCATGTATGTCTTTTAACAAATGGCTTCCTTACAGTTACTGGCATGTGGTAGTTCTTGAAGTGATCTGAGCACCAAGTGAACAGATGTTACAGTGTCGTCAGCTCCTTTTCCCAGTGCCTGTGACAGCTGTTCAAGATCCTTTATTATGTGCAGCCTGAGAAACAAACTGACATCCTCCACAGGTGGCTGGATTATCTGTTGGACAACCTGAAAAAAAAAATAGTGGATAATAGCATCATACTACATGCAAGACAGCAACATCGTTCATTGAGTTTAACTATTTTGCAGAATATTAATCAGTGAGCTACACACAACCTAAAAAAATGCTAGTATCACCAAGTCACCAAAAGCTGCTTAAATATTACAGCTACTGTACAAAATAGCTTTAGATGCTTTATTTATGATGGTTAAGAGCCTCTAAATTAGAGCTCACCTGAGGCTTCTCTGAGGCTCCCAGCATCATGGCCAGATGTGTAACTAGCCGGACCAGAGTAAAGGGAGTCAGAGACATGTTTTTGGTATCTAAGGCATCTGGGTTATTTCTCCGTTGAGGGTCTCCCAGAATGTGACCGGGACGTGTTTGATCCCTAAAACAACAGATTTGCATGAGTAAAAAGTAGAGTTGTAGAGTAGAGTCTCCCTCCAGTGCAAAACAGGTGACCTTTAGAAGCGCAAGCACACATGTGAAAGTTAATATAGTTAATATAATATTACCCTTGTGCTGCTTTTAGAAAATTAAATTAGTGACAATCAGTTCACAAGGTTATACTATGCATAAAATATGTACTGTTTTTAAGAGTATACTTGAAGTACAGCCATAACAAGACAAATAAACCCACTCTAACAAAAACAGACCAAACTGCTGCCGTTCTAAAACAAACTGAACTCTGCTTCTTATATTACACACGCAGCATCTACAATCTCAAAAGAATCTCTGGAAGAAAAACCAGCAAACACAGCTAACAAAGAAATTAAAGAAAAAAAAACTGTTTTGTATACAACAAACAAAAAAAAGTATTCTGACTGACATTTTGTCTTTGAAGATATGTGTTACTCTTTCTTTGTGGAAAATTTGATATCACTATGTGACAGCCTCTTTTTAATACATACTGGTTGTGAATACTAACCAGTTTTTCTGCAGTATCCATGAAAAAAAAACTGAACTCATTCTTTACAGTTTTTTTTTTAAACTAAACCTTTCCAACACAATGAATACACAGAGTATGTAATGGTACTGGGTCTGTGACCCAGTATTTTGTGTGTTTTAGTTTTATTCTTTGATTATTGTTATTTTCTCAGTGTTTCCTGGTTTATTTTGAAACAGTCTTTGTGTCTTTGTCATTGTGTTTAGTGTCATTTCCCCTGTGGCGTCATTATGTTCATCCCCATGTGTTTCCACTTCCCCTCATCACCTCCTGTGTGCATTTAAGTCCTCTGTTTTCCTTTGTTCATTGTCAGGTCATCTGTTTATTCCACATCATAGTTCTCACAGTCTTCATAGTTTTTATAGTTAGTTTTCCAGTTTACTTGTCATACCTGTTTTGCCTTAGCTTTTGTGTTTTCTCCTTACATCAGCCCAAACAAAGTCTCGCTTTTGTTTAAAGATTCCTTTCTCAGTGTCTGCTTTTTGGTCCATTCTCAAAACACATCGCCGTGACAGAGCAATTCAATGATATCAAACTACTGGTCGGAATCGTCTCGTCAGAATTTTCTGTTCACGGTGCAGTCTCATTGTTAAACTTTTTAAATGCACAAAAATGAAAACTTATAAGTTTAAAAAATTGACAATGGGAATTTAGTTTATTTTACTTCACAAAATAAAGGATAATATTGATTTAAAAAAAACAAAACCCCACTATCATAACAAATGTGCTTCTTTTAACAGATTTACCAATTAAAAAAAACAAACTTGAATGATTTCTGTCGTTCATATTTTATACAAGAGAAAGTTTTGTACAAAATCAATTTATCTGCATTTTTGATGGTTCCCTCGTGCGAAATACCAGAATAATTTCTTTGTAATATTCCAGTATTGTTTTAATAGACAGGACAAATTATATAGCAATTTTTTCTACAAAATTTTACTATATCAATAAAGAGATTTATTTAATGCAGTATTTTGCTTGACAATTACTGACACTCACTCGTGCAACGGAACTTGTGTGAATCCAGACAAGGCTATGTGATATTCCCCTCCAACTTCTTCGCCACACTCCAGACATCGGCCTCTCTCCATGGGCAGGCCGCACTGCAGTGCAAGATTAAACATACAGTATAATTATAAAACATTGAGTCTGTAATCATTGTGAAGAATATATTAACTGGAACAGCATAAAAATGGCTTACCATATCAACACAGCATGGGTGATTATTTGGACAGACTGTGAAAAAGACATAATATAGATTAATCTGTGAATTTATGGTCAAGTTTATGCAAATTACTCCTGAACCAAGTCTTGCTACCTGATAGCCATCTTGGTAAAACATCTGACCAATCTATATTAACTTTTATTCAATAGTCAGCAAAAATGACCAGCTAAATCTTAAAAACCAAACAAACAAAAAAAAATCTCTAGTGAATTTGCCCCATAATGAAGCTTTTTAAAAGCTTTGTGTCCCCTGGAAGTACTACTGCTCGATTGTGGCTCAAGAGTTGGGAGTTTGCCTTGTAATCGGAAGGTTGCCGGTTCAAGCCCCGGCTTGGACAGTCTCGGTCGTTGTGTCCTTGGGCAAGACACTTCACCCATTGCCTACTGGTGGTGGTCAGAGGGCCCGGTGGCGCCAGTGTCCGGCAGGTTCGCCTCTGTCAGTGTGCCCCAGGGTGGCTGTGGCTACAATGTAGCTGCCATCACCAGTGTGCGAATGGGTGGATGACTGAATGTGTAAAGCTTTGGGGTCCTTAGGGACTAGTAAAGCGCTATACAAATACAGGCCATTAACCATTTGGTGGAGCAGAATTCTACCAAAGATTTCAATTCAGGGTTGTTTTGGGTGCCATATCTCTTTTTCATAATGTCTTTCAACTCATTTAAGGTTTAGCATGATGACTGAAATACAGGTCATATTTCCTGGTGAGGAGAGGAAATCATATAAAGGTTGTCAAATTGTCAGAATACCCAGTTACAAGAAAAGATAATTAAAAATGAATTTACTTGCATATATGAAAGGAATGATACTTACCATACCAAGTGAGCTGGCCCTGATAGTGTGTTTCTTGTTGTTGTATGGCTGCCTGGGCAACAGCTAACATGTCATCAGGCATTGTGGGTATAAAAGCCCTCTGTAGGTTAAATTAAGTGAAAATCTAAGAAATGCCATAAAGGTAACATGAATCTTATCTTGCTGAAGTTATCCATTGCAGAGAGTAAGCAGCACAGATGTATCCTTCTTCTATTTTTGAGTGTTATTGTGTTTGCTGAGTTGTATTCCTGGAGCCATTAAAGACTAGCTTAGCTTTCATCTGCTTCGTTTTAACATCTGCCTTAACTATGACATTATCTCAGAGTATCTGTAATGGGAATAATATCTAATATGTGGGAGTTGTGATGATTTAATGGTTAATATAAAAAAAAGATTTTAAATGTGTTGGTCACTGTCCATCCTTGAGCACTATTTTGAAATAACAATTCCCAAAACGGTTTACTTTTTGTAGATAAACCTGACTCCATATTACATAGCTCAAAGGCACATTAGCATACCACTATCTTATCCAAACCTAGTCATTTCTGGAAATAAAACTAAAATCAAGGGTTTGAAATGTGATTCCACAAGCTAATGGGTAAAACCATGTGGCTAAATCAATCTTTTATATACAATCACACTGTTTACCTGCATATTTTCAGGTGACAGACCAATGTGTTTCAGTGGCATCAGCAGAGGATGATTCCCTGTGAGCAGCACAGCTGCTAGATGGATGATCAGCTCGATGACAGTGTTTTCCTCAATGGTATTACCAGGTTGGATGGTAAGAGCTCCCAGTCTGTTATAAATCAATGCTGACGCAAAATTTCTTACTTCTCTTTGAGGCAGGTATCTTGAGCCGTTAATGAGGTCATCAAATCCATTACATTGCTGTTGGGGATACAGAAAACAACTAAGAGAAGCAACACACTTTTTTTTTTTTTTACTGTGTAACAGTATCAATAATAATAAATGTATCTATGTGCAAAATGGGTTTAAAAACATAAACAGCTGTGGGATACTGTTTGTCCATGATTTGAACTGGGGAACAAATTGTGGCAGGGTAAGCCTGATATTTGTATCCCACTGTATTTTTTTATATATATATAAAGAGATAATATCACCAAAATTTCATTATAAGAAGTGTTTGTGAACTAAATTCAATAATTTGGGATGCTGTTTGTCCGTGATTTGGACAGCCCAGTGCGTGCTCCCGACGCAGGGGAAACAAATTCTGTTGGGGAGACCTACCTTGGCACCGCCGTTGTGCAGGCGAAGCCAAAGGCAAGATATATTTCATCATATTTTCTAGTCTTTGGTTTCGAAGGAAGTTGGTTTTGGAAGCAATTTTGGAAGTTTGGCGATGCTTCATTCTCTGCTTTGCATTTGTGTGGGAGCCCCGTCAAAAACCCGTCCATTATGCTAGTAGTGTCCGAGCATCCTTTTTTTAAAAATTCTTACCGCGCCCCCACTTTGGGAACCTCTGCCTTAATACATTAGCAAGGTAATCTGTGATATAATAGTCTAACTAGCTGTAGATATTGACAGTTAACCATGTCATACACAGATCAAGCCCTCTAATTTAGCATTTTTTAAATTAATATTTTAATATGCTTTATGATAAATCAAGATGTAGGCCAGTGTTTTAGCTTAGCTTGGGCCAGGTCTGGCAATGATACCACTGTTTATCCAATGGCATGCCATATTTGGCTTGATTGTGGTTTGGGTTAAGTGGCCCAGGCTCATAGAAAACAGGTCTGGCCCGGATCTGGCATCAAGCTGGCACTTCCGACTGACTGGTGTCATGGCAGCGTGTATGTTACGGTCCTAGCTGGGCCTCCTGAAACTGCCCTTGTGTGGGTGTGGTGTTTTCTCTCTGCCTCTTCCTCTCTTGCTCCAACCCTCTGTCTCTCTCTTGCTCTTCTCTCTCCCCAGGACACAGCTGCTGCTCATTGGCCTCATTTACCACCTGGGCCCAGTCAGCAATCACCTGTCTGAGGTCATATAAGCTGGGGATGAACTGGCTGTATGAGGGTGGTTTTCTCTGGTGTAGCCGCTTTGTGGTCTAGGTGTGTGATTGGCCTGCCTGTGGTGTGGAGTTGTGGAAGCAGTATGCAGTGTAACTGCTTCACGTGAGTAGTGTGGGCTTGTGGGCCTCAGCAGCAGTAAAGCTAGCTGCTGACGTAACGGTGTATGTCAACCAGATGTGGGCCAGGTCTGGCAATGATGGCAGTTTTTATGTTCCTATTTTCCTATTTTAGTTAGAAGACACAAATGCCATGTTGCAATATTATACTGCTATGGTAGCCAATGTTTCAAATGCAGGTTTGTGAGTGTACTCATGTTTACCAATGGGATTTGGGATTTTATTCATGAGTGATGTTAAGGTGGAGTGCAACTTGGACCGGCAGATTGGTGTAGCCTCAGCAGTAATGCACTGTACCAGACTGTTATAGAGAAGAGAGAACCAAGATGTAATTTCAGTTATCTGCATTCCAGCACTCACCTATGGTCATGAAATCTTGGGAGTGACCAAAAGAGCAGGGTCACGAGTACAAATGACCAGTGATGGGAATAACGGTGTTATATGTAATGGTGGAGCTAAGGGGGCAAAACAATCACATGAGTGCTGCTGTTTGGCTGAGGAAGAATAAAGTAGTTGTAGTAAACCAATCACATGACCACTTCAAGATGACAAAGCAACAAGGTGATATATACCAGTTTTTAAATTGTGTTGATAGGCCACGTAAAACCAGAGTCATGATAAACAATATATACGAGTTGTGTTTTCCTGAATACTTTCATCACGTTTACTGTGTAAGGGCAGCGCTAGCAAGCACTCTCTACATATAACCAAAAAATAAAAAAATAAAACAAAAACCAGCCCTTTCGTGTTGGTGGAAAAATGTACAATGTCGACCAATCAAAAAATGATATGGCAACATGACATTTGGTTGTTTAGGAAGAGGGGGAAGTTTTAGAAGTGACGGCGAGAAAGAGAGAGACGGAAAGAAAGAGAGCGGAAATGAGAGGGAGCGAGTTTTGAGATGTGAGACATTTGTGACGTTTAACGTGTTTGGAGTGTGTAGTTAATGTGTTGTCTTGTGTAGTTGGTGTGTAGTGTAGTGGATAGTTTTGTGTTGTGGGTCAGAATATTGAGGCGACTGCTGAATGTTACAGGTGCTGCCAAAAAGTCACCAAAGGCAGATTACAGTGTAAATGCTGTCTCCAGGTAGAAAACAGGAGGAGTGATACACCTGCTGCTGTCAGACCTGCAGGTATCAGGCTGTGATGTTCTCCTTTATAGTGGACAGAAATTATTTTTTGGAGTGGCACAAATAATTTGTGTGGCATCTTATTGAATTCAGAACACCTGATTGTTATGTAAATAGTTTGAAATGGTTAGTTAAAAAAAGGGTAAAAGGTAAATGGCTGTAAATAACTTTGTTGTTTGCAAAACTTGTGCATATGATTTTGAAATTTACAATTTATATTTGCATTTAAAGTTATGAAAAACATGTTTGTGGTTGTTACAGTAAAAACTAACTTTTTCTACTCGGATTTTATGTTTTTGTCTGATTTTAGATCAGTTTTGCTAATATAGTATGTCAAAATGAAAACATAACTGTAAATTCAGACACATGAGGTTGTGCTGAAAATGATGATACCAAACAAGGCAAATTAAATAGTTTTTAAAGGTGAAATGTAGAGGGAAAATCAAAAGTAGTCAAAAATATGCCAATTATATCCTGGACCCCAGAGGGTTAAACTTTTTTTTTAAGTAACGCAATAGTTACTTTTCCTAGTAATTAATTACTGTTAGAATCTTGTAACTCATTTACTAACTCAGTTACTTTTTTGAATAAGTAACTAGTGAGTATAATTGCCCAACTTGCCCAACACTGCAAATGACTAAATTACTTTCTTCTGCAAGGTGGCTGGACTCAGATTTAGAGCTAGGATTAGGAATTAAGACATTGTGATAGAGCGTAGAGTAGAGCTGTTTCTTAAAATTATTATCTCCACTGGAGACAAACTAAGTTAGCAGTGTCTAAATGCATTTTCTCCAGATTCTAATTTTGCCACTGTTCATACCTTGGGAGTAGGATGAAGACCCCTGTTTTCAGATCTGTACAGAGTTGTAACCTCTCGGAAAAGAGCCAGCAGGAGGAACACTGTCCGATTCCTTCGTGTAGCCATACATTTCTAGTGTATTTCAAATAAAAACAATAATAAAAATCTCAAGTATAAATAAAGATGCAAGAAAAAATGGGCATATAGAGTACAGCACTATGGTGAGTACAATAACTATACAACTAAGCATTTACGGTCTTAGCAGTGATACTGTACAACATCACTTGCAGTGCTCTATGAATAATGAGAAATGTTTCAATAAACTACCCACCCACGGTTTCATCAAAACAATATAACAGTAATAGGTAGATGAAACATGAAGGAGTGTCCGTAATATATTTATTACAGGACAGAAATACCTCACAGACTTCTTCTATCTGCTCGATGTTGCTGTCTACTAGTGCCTTGGCAACTGCATCTCTCACAGCCTTGTACTCCTCTCCATACACAAGATACTGGTCCATCAGGCCTCCATCTTCATTCTTTTGACACTGTGAATGAAATTACAAAGCAAATATGTTTAAGTACATAAATTAGACATGAGTTATTCTGGTGACTATGAATTAGTTGGATAACTGGCATAAGTTGTACACCATGGTTTGTTTCAGTGTTTGTAAATGAAAAGCTACAATCAAATAATTAATGTCTGTGCTATGGGTGGACCTTGCAGTTCCATGCCCATTCAAACTTGAAAGAGTAGTTGTCAAACAGCTAACTGATATCTACAGTTAGCTGTTTGAATTCTGATATCTAGTTAATATCTACAGTTAGCTGTTTTTGTTTCATCTACAGAGGAATGGCTTATTTGAAGAGTTTCAGTCAGGTTTCAGAGCTCATCACAGCACAGAAACCGCTTTAGTGAAGGTTACAAATGATCTTCTTATGGCCTCTGACAGTGGACTCATCTTTGTGCTTGTTCTGCTAGACCTCAGTGCCGCGTTCGATACTGTAGACTATAATATCCTATTAGAACGATTAGAGCATGCTGTAGGTAATATGGGTACTGCGCTGCAGTGGTTTGTATCATATCTATAGACAACTTGTTCATGTAGCTGTAGCTCAGGTGGCAGAGCAGCTCAGCCACTAACTAGAAGGTTGGTGGTTTGATCCCAGGCTGCTCCAGTCTGCATACCAGATACTAACCCCATGTTGCTCTCCGATGCATCCATCGGAATGTGAATGTGTATGAATGTTAGATACTTAGCACTTAAGAAGGTGTGATTGGGTGAATGCATTAGTGCTTTGAGTGCTCAGACAGAGTAGAAAAGCGCTATATAAGAACCAGTCCATTTACCAAATGGATAGAACTCTTCACACAATAAGGTTAATTATGGAGTTCCACAGGGTTCAGTGTTAGGACCAATTCCGTTTACATTATACATGCTTCCCTTAGGCAGTATTATCAGAAGACATAGCATACATTTTCACTACTATGCAGATGACACCCAACTCTATCTATCGATGAAGCCAGACAACACACACCAATCAGTTAAACTGCCGGAATGTCTTAAAGGCCTGGATGGCCTTTAAATTTTCTGCTTCTAAATTCAGATAAAACTGAGGTTATTGTACTCGGCCCAAATATGGTATCTAACCAGAGTCTTACTCTGGATGGCATTACCATTTTGATCAGGATATGTCCTTCAACGCACATATTAAACAAATATGTAGGACTGCTTTCCTCCATTTGCACAATATATCTAAAATTAGAAATATCCTGTCTCAGAGTGATGCTGAAAAACTAGTTCATACATTTAGTACTTTTAGGCTGGACTACTGTAATTCATTATTATCAGGATGTCCTAAAAAACTCCCTGAAAAGCCTTCAGTTAATCTAAAATGCTGCAGCAAGAGTACTGACAGGGACTAGAAAGAGAGAGCAGATTTCTCCTGTTTTGGCTTCCCTTCATTGGCTCCCTGTTAAATCCAGAATTGATTCAAAATCTTATTCCTCACATACAAGGTGTTAAATAATCAGGCCCCATCTTATCTTAATGACCTGATAGTACCATATCACCCCATTAGAGCACTTCGCTCTCGCACTGCAGGCCTACTTGTTGTTCCTAGAGTATTTAAAAGTAGAACGGGACGCAGAGCCTTCAGTTTTCAGGCCCCTCTTCTATGGAACCAGCTTCCAGTTTGGATTCAGGAGACAGACACTATCTCTACTTTTAAGATTAGGCTTAAAACTTTCCTTTTTGCTAAAGCATATAGTTAGGGCTGGACCAGGTGACCCTGAATCCACCCTTAGTTATGCTGCAATAGGTGTAGGCTGCTGGGGGATTCCCATGATGCATTGAGTATTTATTTCTCACTCACTATGTGTTAATAGACCTCTCTGCATTGTATGATACTTGTTATTAATCTCTGTCTCTCTTCCACAGCATGTCTTTTATCCTTTCTTCCTTCTCTCACTCTTACCGGTTGCGGCAGATGGCCCCGCCCTTCCCCAAGCCTGGTTCTGCCGGAGGTTTCTTCCTGTTAAAAGGGAGTTTTTCCTTCCCACTGTCACCAAAGTGCTTGCTCATAGGGGGTCATGTGATTGTTGGATTGTTCTCTGTATGTATTATTGTAGGGTCTACCTTAAATATAAAGCTCCTTGAGACAACTGTTGTTGTGATTTGGCGCTATATAAATAAAATTGATTTGAATTGAAAATGGTCACTGTGCTTCCCCGGCTGAAGTCTACTGTCACTAGTAAAGTAAAATTGAGTCATTCAGTTTGGTTATAAAAAAACAAACATACAAATTCATATACTATGCATTAAATCTCAAGCAATTGATTTGCCCAATATCAGTTTAGTGCATCTGAAGCAAAAAAAAAAAAAGTAACTATCATGAAGCAAACACCAACCCCTTCATGGCTAAGCTGCTGTTCACCTGACATTTACCCCAGTGATTTTGAAGTGGATAGCCAGACAGTCCTCAGGGCCATTTTACTAGGATTGTCATTCCATATGCAGTAATTTATCTGCTGGTATGGTTGTCTTCCAGGACTCCCTGCCCTTCCATATGCATAAGTGGAAAGCTTAAAGGCAGGGAGAGCTGCAGCATGAAAGTCTTATGGATCAGGGATCAAAGACATCAAATATAAAGTTGGTTAAGTAAGCATGAACTGGACCTGGACTGGCTTGCAGAGGCAGTAGCAGCAGCTAAATAGATGACCTAAATGCTATCAACTGATTTACCCAGATGGCTGGCTGAGCTTTACTAACTGGACAACTAATGCTCAGTTCATGTTGATTTAACTTCAAGCTGACAGTAGGACAAATGATGCTATGATGAACTTGTGTCCATTTGAAACTCTTTCACTACTCATCCATTTAAATGCCACTACTGCATGTCATCACTTTGTGTCTTCATTCTCCAGTTGCGCTTTTCCCTGTTTGCTGTTTGTATTATCTCTAGGGTCTTCTTTTTTGTTTTCTTTCCCTTTAACACAACTGGTTTCTACCACATCTTGCTCATACTGTAGTCTCCCATGCTGGCACTGTTGGTTGACTTCTGGCACGATAAGACGTATGTCATCCAGATATGGGCCAGGCCTGGCATAGATGGCACTGTCTATGTGATGGCATGCCATATCTGGCTCGATTGTGGTTTGTTGTATGTGGCCCAGACTCAGAAAACAGATCTGGCCCGGATCTGGTGTCAAGTCGACATCAAGCTGGCTGACTTCTGGCATGGTAAGTGGTATGTCATCCAGATATGGACCAGGCCTGGCGTAGATGGCACTGTTTATGTGATGGCATGCCACTTCTGGCCCGATTATGGTTTGGTTTATGTGGCCAAGGCTCATGGAAAACAGGTCTGGCTGAGATTCCAGCATCAAGCTGGAACTTCTGACTGACCGGTGTCATGGCAGGGTATATGTCAACCAGATGTGGGCCAGGTCTGGCAGGGATGGCACTATTTATGTTCCTATTTTCCTATTTTAGTTAGAAGACCAAAATGCCATGTTGCAATACTGTACTGCTACAGTAGCCAACATTTCAAATGCAGATTTGTTTGTGATAGTGATGTGTCGGTCGCGAACGAAACGGCTCTTAGAGCCGACTCTTTGAAGTGAACGACGCAAGCCGGGTTTTTTTTTTCCCCAGTAGCACAGGAACAGAGCTGGAGGGAAAGAGAAAGAAAGAGACCCAGGGACAACAACGTTACATTAGAAAGGTATAATAATCATCCACAACTATTTTCAGTTGCGGATGATAAAGGATTCAGAAAGTTTATTCATGCAGGCCTATGTGACAGAGAATGCGCATGTTCTTTTTGTTTTCATATTTTAATTTATATTTAATTGTGTTGTGGTTTGCAGTGTTTTGTGTTGTTTCACTTTAAATTTGTTTAAAAGGAAAAAGCTGAAAATTTAAATAGTTAAAAGTTGAAATGTAAATAGTTGGTTTTTGTATTATATAATTTATTTATTGTTGTTATGTGGAGTGAATAAATAAAAATATTGTGGTGGGGCGTAGTCTGCGGTGCCGTGCAGGTGCGTCCGCCCTCCCTGCATGGCCTTAATCATCCTTAATCATGCCCGTCGAGTTAAAAACACGGGGACTCAGGGGTTGGGGTGTGTTGTGATTTGAATTAAATGGCTCTAAGTGATGATCTGTGGTCCCGCCGTGCCTTATTCACACCACACTGGTGCTGAAACCCAGGAGGCGGCACGGCGGGTCCTTACCGGAACCAGGGAAGGGAGGAGCTGGCCTAGAGGGTGGCTGAAATGGCGGCCGCCTAGCGGGAGCAGGCGGTGGAGGTGCGTCGCCAGCAGGCGGAGGTGCGTCGCCAGCAAGAAGAGCTGCGGGACCAGACCGAGCGCCACCTGGAAAGGATTGGGGAGCTGGCGGCGCTGCTCTGGGCCTGGGCGCCACCCCCACAGGTGTGTCCCGAGGGCAGTGAAGCAGTGGAGGAGCCGCGTGAGGCACCTCATCAGCCGGAGGTGGCAGACAGATAATTTAAAAAAGTATCTTAAGCACTAATTTGCTACACATTGCTTACATATCATCTGTTTTATAATGTCTAATAAGCCTCATACAGTTAAGCACAATCACTACATGACTGAAACACAAGCTTACATATATGCCTGAATTAAAACAGTTGAGATGTTAGAACACTTTTATTTTTACTTTACACTCAAAACTTACAATAGACAGCTGGGGTTTTAGAAGGGACTTAAACAAATATTTAATATATAATCGGATCATGTTTGGGACAGCTTTCAGAATCTCAACTTATTAACATGCTGTTTTTATTCCCAGTGAAAATGTTTCCTCCTGAATTTAAATATTTTTAATGTTAGATTTAATTCAGAGTCAGCTAATCTCAGCCAAACCAATTTACTCAGGAACAAATAGAACACTGAAATAAACCAAACATTAACATTTATCTAAGTGACTTATATATCATGTTTAACCTGAGTAGCGAAAGACCACAGTGGTTTTGAAAACGATGTGCTGTGAGTCCGCTGTTCTCGTCAGCTCTAGTGAACCTTGACCTCCCGGTCTGCTATCAAGCTGGTGTGTAACAAACGTCTCAGAAAATGTCGGAGCACTTTTGCAAATATGTGATGTTTTGATAAATCAAGCAGATATTTAAAGTTTACAGAACTACATTTTCTCCTGAAAATAACTTAAAAATTTATTTTGTGATCCAGAAAGTAGTATTTAGAAGTTTTTAGTGTTTTAGTTTTGGACGAAATGCATTCTGGGATATTTGGCTGTACCAAGTCCACACAAGTCACAACCGATGCATGCTCGATAAAATGGAAGGAGCAAGAGCACATCTGGAAATTTTTATTGTTCTCGGCTTGATGCGTACTTTGAATTGGAACAGTACTTTGTCTCCGACAGATGACGTATCACAAGATCACGAGAATGCAGGAACACACAAGTACACATATTGAGACACGGCCCCGCCATTACTCCAATGACTGTCCTTTAGTATTTTTCCATCCCCCTCCCAACAACAACCCAGTACAAACGTTTCTACTGTCTAAAATGTTGTAGGATCTTTACCTTATATAATAAAGTGCCATGAAATAACTTTTGATGTAATTTCATACTCTGGAGAAAAGTACATGAATTTATTTTTTGACTCATATTTTTGCCAGTAAAATAACTCATGACTGTTGAAGTACCTGCTGAAGTATCTCTTCAGGGAAAAGCCAGAAGAACTCAGGTTGTTTCACCATCGTTTGAACGTACTCAACACCCTGTGATTCGCTGAGCTTGCGGATGAGGTAAACACGGTACCAGTTATTCCCACTGTCCTCACAGAGCTTTATAACCATGTTTAGAAAATCTTCTGCTCCATCTGGGACATGGTTGCCTGCAACAACGACAGACTGGTTGTTTTAGTTCCTAAGCACTGCAAACTATAGTAGTTCAATGCAGTAGTGAAGTTATATCTCACCTGACAGTCTGTCACTGATGAGCTGGGAAGCCATGATGAGGGTCACACGCAGTCGGGCAATATGCTGGAGGTGTTGAATAGAGACTGTTGCTGGGGCAGAAGTGACTTCAGCCAAAAAGGACTGCAGGAACTGTGTTTCATTAATGAAACACTGTAACTCTGCAGCTTTGTTGCCCTCCTGAGGCATTTTCTCCCAGATGGAGTCCTGCAAATATCACCAGTTAACTGTCACTTCATCTGACGTCTATCAGCAACAAGCAAAAAAAACCAAGGAGTTTGTCATACTGCTGGTATTCAAACTGTGCCCTGTTCAGATATAGCTGGATAACTACATATGTTTGAGAATACATAAACAACTCCAGTAGACTGAAACTACTTTTACATTTACATTAAATCCAGCAGAGAGGACTCCTCCTTCTGCTGATCACCAGTTTAAGTTTCATTCCAGAAGGAGAATATTTACATTATGTTAGTGGGTTTCACGTTCATGTTCACAACTATAAGTAGAAAAAAGACCAAACAGTAGAAAACAGAATTTCAGATGTCCTTTTAGAGACTTTTGTTTTTGGAGAATAATACATGCTCCCTAAAAGGTTGTGGTTATTCTTCAGTTACCACTTGCTTTAGAAAAATTTAAAAAATGTCTTTATAAATCCTTTTTTATTCCTAAAAAGGTGAAACCTTCTTCTCATCAGTTTATTTGTATAATGTAACACTATTACATATTATTTCCAAAGGTTTTTTTTCTAGTTTTACCTCCAAACAGTTGATGTATAAGGCATAGAGCTCTGTTTTATCCACATCATCAACAAATCTGCTTTCTTCAACAGATGACAAATGCTGCTGCAAATATTTCATGACCTCTTCAAAGCTGAAACACAGTTAGGTCAATCATAGAGGGTAAGGTAAACAAGTTCAAGTCTTTTCACACATTTTATCACTAAACATGCAAAATTCCCAATGCTGAGAAACTTTTCAACACTGCTCAAAACATTGAAACATCTATGTTAATTCAGACTAAGAGTAATTTTACAGTGACATATTTATAGTAGGATGCCTACCTGAATTTCAGTAGCAGTTTGAGAATTACAGATCGCACAACTGGGTTTTTATCTGGAGACTCGTCAAAAGGTGATAAAGCTTTGGTGTGAATCTCTTTCTGATCTGTTTGGAAAATAATCTAAAGTTAACATTAAAAAAGACCGAGAGTAATTTATTCTAGCAGATTTTGATCACTTTTTTTGTAATTTTTGAAATCTGGAAGGAAATGATTTATATTATTTATGGTTGTAGTGATCACATGAGAAATTATCCCTGGATTCCAGATTCTTTAGAGAAGAAGGTGAAAACCCCCCAAAGTGGTACCTGTCTCAGTCATCAGGTAGGAAAAAAGGTGGGCGATGACACCTCCATCTGGAGGTGTATTGTCCTTGAAGCACATAGTAGAGAGCAGATCAATAAAGAAACCGTTGCAACGTTGCCTGAATCCTGCATTTTTCTTGATAGATGCTCTGGAGAGATACAAAATGTAAATTAAGCATATGTATATGCACTATGCCAAACGTTAAGCTTTGTAACCTGATTCCCCAGAACTGATTCTCTCTCAGGATGTCAATGTGCTTACTGATACTGTGTTTTATGCACACTACAAAACAATATATTTAATTATAAAGTGAAACTCTTGAGATTGAGACTCTCTTTTGCAAGAGTGTCCTGGGATGACATAGCATTAACTTAGTTTTTATTTTCACAGCAGAAGAAACCTGAGCTCCCAGAGAAAACCTTCACCAGCACAGGTTAAATATGCAACCTCAACAAAGAACAACCTTACCCAGGTTTGAACCCATGACCATGTTGCTGTGAGGCAAAAGTGCAACAAGCCACTGTACTGCTATATTTGAAAATGTTGTAGAACGAATGGGTGACACATCGCTTATAAGTGGCAGCCTGTAACTATATTTCATAAAGGCAAATATGGCAATCCTGCCATAACAGTTTGAACCAGGGAAGGGGCAAAAGGAGCCAATCTTGTTACCCTGACGCATACAGACAGTAGTAGGTTCCACCTGTGAGATGTTTTGCATATCTACTTATTATCAATTAGGTAATTCCTTCAAATACTCTAGTAGGATAAGCCTGTAACACGTATCATGTCAGCACTCTGGATTGAACCTTTGCTGAAGCCTTAAGATTGAAAAACTTTACACATACTCTTTAAGTTTAAAGCTGTTTAAGGTATTTCTGAGAAGGTTGTAATATAAAGCAGCTGTATAGTTATGAATGTGAAAAACAGCCTGTGAATGTTTACACGTGTGTTATCAGCTATTTACACAAATAAACAATCTCACCTTGTGTCTTCAGAAACATGTGGCTGGAAGTCATCTGGTAATTGTTGGCGGCAGGTGGGACAGAACGCCGGTCCTGCATCAAGGCTTTCCTTGATACACGTTAAGCAGTAGATGTGATAGCATGGCAGCCCCACTGGTTCTAGAGGCTCTCTCATGCACACCCCACATTCACCTCCAAACCTTCAGGAAAATGCAACCAACATCAATCAAATTATCTTTAAATTCTTCCATATTTCATATAAATTAATTTAAAGGCCAGCTTAAAGCAAAACAAGGCTTTACCTGAAAATCTGATTAGTTGCCCCCTGTTTACAGGACTTCAGGACTTCAACTACTGCTTCAAAAGCCTGTGTAGACTTTACATCCGAGTGTGTCTCCACAGCCTTAAACATAGGTTAAAATAATAAAGAATACAGTAATTATAATCATTATATTAATTTATTTAAGACAGAAGAACAAAACAATCTTATGCCCAACTAAGGTGCTTTGTCTCATTAAAACAGACTTCTGTGCAATATGGACAGGTTACAGACAAAAAGAGTGCCTCCATCATCTTGCGTAGGCAAAATTGCTGATGTATTGGACAATACAGAGGTCTTTTCATTTTGTAAATTAAACCTAAATCAAACAATTTGCACTGAATAATGATTGGTTATTTGATTAGGTGTGACTGTGACCTTTTGTTTAAAACAAAACAAAACATAAACTAAAAACAAACACACACATATACAAAACACACTTACTCTACTAAGGGTTTTAATGTGGTTCAAGACCAGTGTCCTGAGCTGATTGTCTTCATTTTGGAAACCCAGCATCAAATGTTCCACAAACAACGAGAGGATGTAGATGCGCTTCCAACCATGACTGCAAAATATTACAGACCATGATCAAAGTTAGTATGTTCTTGATTATATATATACACTAATAGAGCTGTGTCATATCATCCTGGTAATTTTTATGTGATATAAAATATTAATGCTTCAAACAACAAGATAAGCTTAGGCACGACTGAGCTCCGTGTCAGCCTCTAAAGACAACTGAGTAAAAAACATGGAGCTACTTAAATAACCAATAACAAAGCAGAGTACAAAATATGGAAGACTATGAAGAAGGAGATACTAGTAGCTGTTGATGTGCCACCCAAATGTAAACAACCGACTCAACAAGCTACACTTGCTAATTATCAGGAAGAGCCAGCGGTGGATGGAAATTTATGCTGTGGTCACATAGTGGTAAAGCAGGACAAGAAGTTGGCTGAAAAGCTTGACCCAACATACAATGTCCCAAATAGAAAATAATTTTCAGTTTTATTATGTGATGATACTGTGCAGCATTGTAGAATTACACAGTTGAGTTGAGTTACTTTAGTTAGTGTTCAACTAGTACTAGTGGTTATTTCATACTTAGAATTTCCAGGAAGATATTACGTGGGCTACTTTTGTGCTTACATTTGACTTATACTGGGTCATTTATACTGGCAATATATTCACACTTAAAATGAGATTGTGTCATCATTGACAGCAGCTCATTGGAAAAGAGGACAATGCCCTTTATTTTATTTGCACTCATACATGTTGCTGCCCGCAAGCTGCAATCACACAAAAAAAAAGTTACGTTTTTTGTTTCTATATCATCAGAAATATCATTATTACAGATTTTTTTATAATGTTTTGACATGACTTTAGGGCTATATCACCCACCCCTACAGCACTATCAAAGTCAGCATTTTACACCTGTGCTAGGATTTACTAAACATGTTGGTTAGCAATGGGGGGAAGCACAGGTTGACACTTTAATGTCACAGATCTTGTGTTTAAATAGGTGTGCTGCATCTTTGCTAAAATAAGAATATACTGCATTAAAAAATCCCCATAAGAAGTCATTACAATAAATAACTACAAAAATCTTTCGTAGTTTCTTTCAGTCAACACTAGAGAGAAGTGGGCAACAAAATTCTACTTTCACTGCATCAGTATCTTACCTGACATCACGGAGTACTTTCTTGCAGTGCTCACCATATTGTTGAAGATTATTTTGAGAGCAAATCAATTCCAGTGAAGCCTGCACTTTCTTCACCTTCCTCAGCCAATGCTGGCAGTGGGTATCACTCTCTAAATTACAAGGTTCCAGGCTTTCAACACATGCCTTGGCTGCATAGACATCCAAAACCTACAGCAGAACAAAACAGTTTGCAAGTGATTAAGCAGTTTTCTAATATTTATAATATCCTTTGAACAGTTCTATGATTGTTAAAAAATATCCACACCCTAAAGGCAATTTTATAAATAAATTCTCAGAGCACCAGGAATGAAGAAATACACTTACCATTTCAGGACAACGTCTAATTTGCTGGTTTCTTTGCAAAGGTGAAACAATTTCAGTGTGTAGAGAAATCATCCGTGAAAGGTTCTGAAGACGGCTTTGGCAAAAATGATAGGCAATGTGGATGAGCGGTAGAGAAAGCTCATCATCTCGTTTTTGTCTCTGTATTTCGTCAACACAGCTGGCCATGGCCTGACAAAGTAGCTGAGGAGTAAAGGCCCAAGTAGATTACTGACACAATATTTGTTTGGAATATTAGCAACTTAAACTGGCATTACATTTAATGTATTATTTTGATTGAAAAAATTCTGAATGGATTATGTCCCACTCAGAGCCATGTAAAGCACCAAATACAAAGTGTAATTAACAAAGCATTGCTTTGATCTGTTCCACATTGTTGCTATGCATTATAATACTTCCACACTCATTCCAGCAAACTTCTATTTGAACCTTTAAAGTTACCTTTAATGATTAGTTTTTACCAGTACTTTGATGAAAAGATTTAGCTAATCCTAATTGCTCCACTATATTAGAGTGTAGTAAACTGGACGGTTGTGACAACTGAGAAAAGTTTGTGCAGTGATTTTTTTCTTCTTATTGGATTTTATGTTGTTGGGTAGTGGGATTTACCTCAAACCAAAGGTAACATTAATCGAACATAAGCATTTTCAAGAAAACATGCAGCAAGCCTATATTTGAGGAAATGAAAAGTCACATTGTACTAATGGAGGCAGTTATTGTGCATTTTCCTTCATTCATCTCACCTCTAATTTTTCATCTGATGCCACTTTCATGGTCATGGAAATGAAATCCTGCAGGTACTTTTTGAAAAATTCTTTTTTCAATTTTTCATTCACATTTTTTGCCATGTAAGTGCCAAGTGGAGTTTTCAAGAACAAATCATGGAAATCCCCAAACGAATGCTCTGTAAGAAATTTTTAAAAAGGTAAGAGTTCCATTAATATATTAGGATTCAATTTAAAAAAAGGTTTAAACTAACAATTAAAGCACAACTTCAAGGCATATTTACTTTGATGTTTTGATTGTCTTGCTTGCATCATGAGCCCATCTAGGAAGTCTTTGATCCACCAACTGAATGGCATGCGGCAGCACATGGTGTGGCCACCTGTGATGTGGCTTTGTACCATTAATACTCTGTAAGAGGGCCAAGATTAATTTTTTTTACAAATGCTATTTTTAAATAGATGATGTGCCAGAAAATTAACCACTTTGACAAGAGTAATTTTACCACTGATCATTTAAAAAGACTGTCCCTTAAAAAACCCCAAAGTCAAACAATTTGCACTGAATACACTGACCAGCTACTTAATTAGTTACAATTGTTCAGCTGCTCATTAACTTTCTAATCAGCCAAAGACAGTAACTCAGTGCATTTTGACAAAACAACCTGATCATCAATTGGTATTTTAAAACATAATCATTGCTAGGGTTGCATCTCTGAACACAAACACATCAAATCTTAAAGCAGGTGGGCTTCTAAAGCTGCAGAAGACAACACTGGATACAATTCCTGTTAGCTAAGAACAAGCAAGTGAGGCTAACGTTTGTATGAACTTGCCAAAGCTGGAGAGTGTCAAATTCTTCTACTGCACCCTTATGGATCCATCCTACTTTGTATCAATAGTTCCAGCTGCTGCTGGTGTAATGGTGTGGGAGATATCCTTTGGCCAAACCATGGGCCCCTTAGTACCAACTACATGTAATTAAACACCATAGCCTACGTATTACAGGTGACAATGTTCATTCCTTTATGATGACCGTGTACCCATCTGATGGCTGCTTTGCACTATGTCCCAAAGATCAAATTATCACAAAGTGGTTTCTTGAGCATGAGAAAGAATTCTCTGCACTCAAATGGCCTCCACAGTTACCAAATTTCAATCCAATAGATGTGGGAGATTGACATCAGAGATGTGCAACCAACAAATCTTCATCAACTGTGTGATGCTATCATATCAATATGCACAAGAATTAGGCAGTTCTGAAGGCAAAGGGGTCCAATCTGATATGAGCAAATACCATAACCAAAAGATACCTTTCCACCCTCACATACGGCACACTGAGCATCTCTTTGTTCCCAAAAATTTCAAGCCAGAGGTTCCTGATATCTTCTTCATCATCCAAGAGAAGGTCCATATTGCAATCTCGGTCAATGATGGAGACCAAGTAGGCCAGAAGTGGAGTGACAACCGCTTGGATTTTCCTCCACAGTGTGTGCCTGAAAGAGATATTCATGCAACTTTCACAAAATCAGCCTGACATTTGCTGATATCAACCCAGGGTTACAGGTGAGACAAGTAACTGTTGTGTCTTGTTTGGAGTTGTGTATTTTACATTTGACATAAAATGTATTTCAATAAATGATGAATAAGTGATGTATGAAATACCCCCCCCCCCCCCCCCCCCCCCCCCAAAAAAAAAAGGTATGGCATGAGGCAAATGTTACAGAAACTTACAGAAATGTCCCTCCTTCTTGAAGAGAAATGACATTAGATGCCTCATTCAGGACCCAGCTTTTTGGATTGGGGATGTTGACCTCATAATCCTTTAACAGTGAGTGAAGACGCTTCCTCACAATTTCTGCAAACACTCCTTGAAAACAAAATTAATTTATGTCATCACATTTTTTTCATCAAAATGCTTTTTGGCTGCAGTTTCATTGTAGCTGTGCATAACACTGACCCTACTGTGAGGTAAATATGAATCTGAGTTTTGTTTGAAACTTGTGTCTTAAGTTGCCATGTAAAACGGGCTGACTGTTAGCTGCTAACTTAGCCTAGTATGTTTGCTTAGCTCATGTCCTGCTCTGTACTCATGTATTTAGCAAATGTTAATATTGCTGACAGAGTATGTAACAGTATGTAAATCGGACTTTAGCAGGGTTATTTAATTCAGTAGGAGGACACAGAGGTCTTTGCTGGCAGGCCAGAGAGGTCCCTTCTGTTTTTCTTATGTGTTAACGTGAGAATATGTGAATACAGCAGCTGTGAGTGCTGCTGCTGTGCCTTGCTGGTGGCCTTGACCCAGTTTCCCCGACTAGCCCCTTGAACTGCCTGGAGCCATGAGTACTGTCGTTTGCACGTGCTTTTATTTTAGTGCTTGACAACAAGTGAAGCGGCCATGTTGTTTTAGGTCCCAACGCACCCGAGCCACGACTCAGGCCTGCAACGAGGTGTTTGCTAACACAGAAAGACTGTTGCAGTTAAGGTGTGTGTGTCGGTGAGAGTGTGTGTGGGCCCACCATATTATTTAATTATTTGGTTACAGTTGATATTAGATACCTTACCTTTTGTGTTATTGGAGCTAATCATTACTAAAGTGGAGTTGAATTTATAATTGACCTGCTTGTCTGTGGTTCATTTCCATATAGTCTATTTTATTGCACATTTCATGTCACAAGCATCAAAAAGGGAGTATCAGTAGTAAGTAACAAGAGGAACCCAGGACCCCTCTCAATAGAACGTGCACAGCAAATTCAAAAGTGTTAAATGTTTTGGTGTTAGTAGTCTTCTTGCAAAAGTAGAGTTAATTTTACTGTAAGTAGAGTCACATTCTTTTAATGTAACTCTGAGGTGTAAAATGATAGTAGTTAAAATCGAGTGTTAAAAATGAGTGTTTCTATGTCAAATCTGGAGGTGTTACAATGGAAACATTAACTTTTGACCTCTTAACTCTGAACTCCTACAGGGACTATGACACTAATAGAGTAAATTCACAGACTCCGCCCCCAGCACCATAGACTCCAATCGAAGCTGAAGTGAAGCCGTTTCAGAACATTTTGCTCTACATATTTGAGTTGTTTGCCATGCTTGGTAAGTCATTTTTTCAAAGATTGTTTCAATTATTATTATTAGCTTTTACTTCTGTGGCTCTTTGGAGTTGAGACAAAGCTGTGTGAAAGGCATTAGCCATGTTGCTCGGTGATAGCATAATATTCTGTTTTAGCTAGCTGAAAGGTATTGTTTGCGGGCAAATACCACAGCCTTGAAAAAAAGCTTGCATGTGAATTTTCAGTCAGATTTTTGGTCAAATACACTTAAAACAATGTCTAGAATGTGAAATGTTGGTATAATGGTGCTACTTGAAGCCTGAAAACGATCTCCCATAAAATAAAAAAAATGAGCAAACAGCAGTAGCAGACGTCCTGACTGGGTTCTACGTTAGCATTTAGATCCCTCCAGAGTTTTGTGCACACGGTTTAGGTAAAAATGAAAAAGGTTGAGGTTTTACATTTAGTTCAGTATTACCTGTTGTCTGTGTCCTTGTCTTTTGGTAAAATACTTTACACAAGTAATGGCTCAAAGAGGATATCTTTTTTTTTACTGTGCTGCAATTGATTACTGGATTATTTGTGCCATTAATTAGTGTCAACTAATTTATATTCAATCTCCACATAGTATATGCTTGTGAAGATGGAATATGGGGGAGAGCAGAAGTGCGTTGAAGTTCCACAAAGTGATGAATGAAGGACATGCATATTGTATTGAAGAAATAAGTGATGAGAATGCTGTTATTTGCATTTACCAGCTCACCTATGTCAGACCTTTTGATAAACAAAATTCTAATGAAAGTTAGAACATGTACACTGTTACATCTTTCAGAAAATGTTTTTAAATTGTGGTGCACAGTTCAGAATAAATGTTTTTCAAAAACCTTCGTGTCTTTTTAGTAAATGTTTATTTCCAAAAGAAATTTCTAGAAGTTCAGAACAGTAAAATTCCCACTTTTTAGAATTAATTAGAAGATAACTCTTACGTAGTTAAACTAAAATACTCTTTGAGAGTTAATATATAAACTCTTAACACCAAGTGTTAAATTATCAACTCCAGGCAGATTTGGTGTTTAACACTAAATCAGAGTTAATGTACCAACTCTCCAAAAAGAGTTAAATTAACACTCTCTGGTGTGGACCCATATAGACACTTTAATAGTGTTGAAATCAAATCTGACAGTGTTAATTTGGACATGCTGGATTTGCTGTGTGGGATGGGTGTTACATTTACATCATTATTTTCTAACCTTGAGTATAATTTCCATCCAGAAGAGTGAGCAGATTTTCAACCCTCTTGGTGCTAAATTCTCCACTGTCCACTTCATCTCTCAGCATGCTCACTGCACTCTGCACACAACTTCTCACCAGATCTATAGTATCAAATGCATCTTCCAAAACCTGAAAAAAATTATCACAAAATAATTGTGAATTATTATTAATAAGAAAATTAATAGCAATGATTAACACACACAACATTTAAACCACTGCTTACTGCTATCACTGCATTCTCAGAAGAGTAACTGTCAAGTGGGTGGGATATATTAGTCAACCAGTGAAACTGTCTTACATAACTCAGAATCAAAGATTTTCTGACAGATGCAGCTGTTTGAATTCAAAGAAACATTTAAATTAAAAAAATCAATTTTTTCCCCATATTGATATCATTGCAATATTTTAAATATCATCACTGGATATCGGATTTGATTACCACTGATTAAAAGTATTGAAAAAAGAAGACAATAAATGTAAAAGAGGGAAAGTGGTAATAAATGTTAAACCAACTCAGAGATGAATAAACTGCACTTTGGTTGTGTGGAAATACCGATATTCTATCAAGGTTTAAATGTGGTAAATAACACTTACAGTGGATTCAGCTATTTGTGGTACACCGGTGTAATCTTCTGTCTCCATGGCTTGGAAAAAAAGAATTATTATTATTGTTATTATTATTATTATTATTATTATTATTATTATTATTATTATTAGTAGTAGTAGTAGTAGTAGTAGTAGTAGTAGTAGTAGTATACAAAAGGAAAAACAATTGGTGATTTACCCTCAGGTGGATCTTCAAAAAGATCACTGATGCGTTGGTTTTTCAAAGAAAGAACATCTGAAACAAACTCTTTTGATCTTCTGAGATCATCGATGTGAACAGATCTCCAAGGACCTGAAAAGGTATGAATAAGAAAGACACAGTTAACTGTTGTCCTCTGTGAACACTCAATTTTGTGATGTTCATGTTTAATGTGTTACATAACACATTAAACATGAAACATGTTTATTAAAATATATATTAACATTAAAACATCACAAATTTGCTGACATGAAATAAAACCTTTGCTTTGTGTGTGTGTGTGTGTCTGTGTGTGGCAGGACTAACCGCCTTGAAAACCAACATAGGTCGTCCCACCCTCCATTCGAGGTAGCTTGATGACAAAGTACACAAACGTCTTCATGTCATCAGTAGTGTCATACTTGTTTATTTCATTGAAGCACGAATATCTTTGAAATTCAAACAAGAAAGTAAGAGAGAAAATTAGAAATTTTGCACTAATGTTAGCAAATTATATAAAAGTCATTATGGGATGATCTTCCTGCTCACTTGGCTGAAGAAAGAATATTCCTTCTGTGGGAGCCTTCATCATACTCCGCTTGGATAATAAGCACTTTGTCTGCAAGTGTTGAGCCCAGAAATTCCCTAGTATTGAGACATATAGTAAAACATATATTTGAATAAACACAACAATAACTAAGTGGTTTGTGGATCCATACATCTACTCACTATAATAGACACCATTAATTTTAATTGATTATAATAAGAAAGATCACAAGATATAAAAGCACAAGGGTGTAAAAAAAAAAAAAGACAGGTGATCAGTTTAATTATGAGCAGATGATTTATTTATTTATATTATAAATGCATACCTGATTTTCTTGAGGAAAGAGTACTCAGTATCAAACTGCTGGAGTGATAGCAGCTGTACAGCATCCAGCTTTATCTGGTTCTGCAGCTGTTGAGTGTCTGTTGCAGTGAGCAGCCTGGAAAAGGTTGTAACCTTGAGAATAGAAAAGAACCAAGAATGACAAAATGACAAAAAAAGACAAGCCACATTTTGTGTATTTTCATGTCTCCTTCATGTGTCATTATATGTAATTAATAAAGCATTCCACAAACTATTTGGTATTGTTTATACACAGTATCAGGTGTTCCTCACATTTAGTTAGTTAGTCTTTTAACAAAACCAAATAAGAATTATACTGAAGCCTTAAAAAATTTAACCTAGTGCTTCTACTTTCCATGATAATATGAAAGAATGAAAAAGCAAACTTGAAAAACCCTTAGCAGAAATAGTGTGAGAAATTAAGAGTATATTAAGTAAAAACTAGTTGTAATATGAATTTTTCTTTAAAAACTTACTCTCAGTGCAAATAAAGAGTCCTGACATAAACACCCAACATATGCCCATAATGACACTTAATATTGCTTCTTTTGAACTAAAAATTATAGCAGTTTCAACGGGCCTAGAATTCAAGACAGATTATCAATACTTGGTTTAAACAAGTTACAAAGTTATTCGGTTGCTGTGTAATATTTGAAAGCAAACAAAAAAAATTACCTCAGTGAATAAGAAGTGTGACTGTTCAGGCTGCTGGGTGTGATACACAATGTAGTCTCCCAGTGAACTGTGCATTGCTTCTTTAACAAACTCTTGCATTAAATGCTCTCGTTCCTCATCAGGCAGTTTGGATTTTTCCAAACGAACCACTGAGTCCAGAGTGGCACAGTTGAGCAGAATGTCTTTGGCTTTGTTCAGAGTGACCTGAGCATCAGTCTCAGTACTCTCACGCTCTGTTACTTGCATGACCACAGAGGAACAAGTGTCTGAGTGATAGCCGATGAACACATCACTTGGATCATACTTCTTTTCTGAGGAGACAAAATCATTAACCCATTCCTCCAGTTGTCTGGCAATGATCTTCTGTTCCTCTGTGAGGACAGTTTTGATGTCAAGGTAGTGTTTTTCCAACCTGTTAATGAGTGGTATTGGAAACTGCTCATAAACTACTTCCTTTTCTTCAATGACTATGAGCCTGAAGTTTTGGTGAACTCTGCATTTCACACGATGTGTTCCTAATCCAAGATCAACATAATTTTGACCTCCGAGGGTCACATAGTACTGATTTAGAGCATCATACAGACTTTCATACAGATTTTGAAGGTTGAGAAGCACAACTGTCTGTCCTGTCTCCATGCACACCTTGACACGGTTTATGTTCCTGCAAATCTGTGTGTACTCCTGATCCTTTGGGAAACTCGACCCAAAGATTATCTCTGGGCGGATTTGATGAGAGCAGAATATCTGTTGGAGAATCTGAAGAGCAGCATAGTTTTTTGTGAGTACTAAAAGGTAACGACTTTCCTCCATTTTGGAAGCTGGACAGATGCTTTGCTCAACCATATCAATAGTTGTGATATTAGTATTGGAAAAGTCAGTTCCGACTTCTTTGCTGAATATGTCAATTACATCAACATCATCTTTTCCGCTAAAGTTTCGCAGAACTGCTCCGGTGATCTGATCTGCAGTAGGACGCTTATTAGACGTTTTGGTAATTGAAAATAACATTTTTATCAGACTGTAGAAATCTCGCAGACCAAAAAATCCTTTGCCTTTCTTGCATATTGTCATATATGCTTTTGCAAATGGCTCAAAGAGACGATTAATCTTTTCAAGAACATGTTGCTCAGAGGAACAGATTCCTCTGGCACTTTTGATGAGCTCTTGTTTATTTAAATCTCCACGGGACACAAAAATTCCACGATTCATCTTGGCAGGATCCAGTGCCCAGTTGGAAATTCCAATGAACCCAACCCTTTTATGAGGTTTTGGCTCATCATCAACACAACCCTCTTCCAGTAATGGGTGCAGTGCTTTCAGTGGCATTTTTGGGGAATCCTCAGCCAATCCAATCTCATCAAGAACAACTACTGAAATATATTCGTCCAGGTTTTTGCTTTCTTGAAAGCGGGCACATTGCTTAAATGTGTTAATGATTCCTTCTGGAGTTGAATGGGGGCTACACTGGAAAGACACCAGATGTATTTGCTTCAGCTTTTTGTAGAGGTCAGAATGTGATGTGGGACCTTGCATTGCATCTGCAACTAGAGTTTTAGACAGTGATTTGGAGCTTCCTGGTTTTCCAACAATAAAAAGGGGAATTCTCAGCTCAATGCAGACCACCATCATGAAAAAGTTTTCTTTCAAAGCCTCATTTCTCGCTATTGTCTCAGCCATGGGTACACCATTGAGCAGGAGGTCCTGCATGAGTTGAATTTCCTGCATTATTCTCTGTGATTTATACTCATCAGGAAGAATTTGGCTGATAGTTTTCAGATATTTGTTTTTGCTCTCCAAACAGGACTGATAGCACACTCCAGTAGCCATCAAGAGTGACCAGATTACTCTGTCACTAGCAGGTAGTTTGTTTTGTTTTCTCTGTGATTGCTGCTGTAAAAAGGCTTTTAGAGCTTCAGCAAACATTGGGTGATTATTGTGGAACCACAGAAATACTTGCATGCAACGTTCAACATCTCTCAGACTGACGAAGCTGCATTCATCTTTCCTCTCCCTCATGAACTTTTGCGATGCCGATAACACTTTAATTATTGTTCGGATATTGCTCATGTCAATCGCGCTGGCCTTCACCTGTCTTTGTACTATTTGTTCAATGTACATTTGCTCTGTTGTGTCATTAAGCTGTCCAAAATCCCAAACAAGAGGTATCATGCTGGGTGGTAACACATGAACACGATACACAAGCTGGCGGAGTGGGATGGAGCCAAGTCTGTCTTCAGTCTCCTCAGCCCGAACCCGGTAGCCCAGTCCTGAAGCTTCCAGCCGCTCGATCATCTGGTCTGTATGTTTTCTGTAAGGGTTGCAGGCTGCAATTATCTGTAAGCCTGTATTAGAGCAAAACTCTTGTCCCTGCACTGAATTATCACAAAGGATCTCCTTGATGCTACTGATGGCTTCTGTGGTGTTTGCCTCATCAAAGAAAAGTACTAAGTCAAGATCATGATTCTCTTTATTGGTCCTTGCAAGAGTTTCAGCTTCCTTCACTTTTTCATAAATTATTTCTGATGTAGTTCCTCCATGAACCTTGATCAGTTTCATGTTTTCTGCTGGTGCTCCACATCTTCTTAGTTCACACATAAATTTTATCAGCCTTGTTTTACCGCATCCTGTCTCCCCCATTATGATGACAGGAATGCCACACCTGAATCTCATATGAATTGCCATCATTTTGAGTATATTGTCGGTGGTCAGTTCATATGTTACATCGGGATCTGTTGGCCACTTGATGCCAAGCACACTGCACAGATGTTCAATCTTGTCAGCTCTAGGAAGCTGATCAAAGTCTGCATTGAAAGGAACTCTCTGAAGTTTTAAGCCATTGTACAGCCTTTGACTCATGATATTCTTCTTTATCACTTCTTCTGTCAAAGGATTTACCGCATCAAACCCTTTCTGGCCATTGGGCCTAAGGTGAAATCCAATGAATGTCATGGACATGTGGTCATCATTAAAAAAGATGTATGGATGTGGCTCTGATTCCCACCTTTTTCTAATGAGGAATGGAGCTAAATCTTTTTCTTTTAGTCCACTGATGTCAATGTGTTGCCTCCCTGGGCTCTGGTCAGTGATGCATAGTGATGGTGTTGCAAAGTCTTTGGACATTAAGATCATGAACTCAACCACAAAGTTTTTGAACCCACAAAGAGTGTCTCCAACCAACTCAAATTTGCAGAAAACTGAATTCTCACAGTCTTTCAACTGAAGATTAAGGAACCACACAAAGTTACGCAGCTCTGCCCATGATGGATCGATTATGCCACAATTGATTAAGAGTATCTGAAGACACTTTGCATGAGTCCCTTCAATGCCTCGGTAAGTAAAGTTGTCAAGACTGTCATTGTTGTGAAAACGTGTGAGGTACTGGTATGGTCTTTGATAAGCTTCACTCCTGAAACATTCATCATCCATGAGGGGGTCATCACAGTCCATGTCTGGATTTTGTTCTTTCTGCATTTCCAAAGTCATAACCTCTTTTGGTGGACGGCAAAACACCTTTGGGAAAACATCCAAGAATGCAAAGTTTTCCTTTCGCCCCTAAAAGTATATAAATTTATAATTAAGTTTAGAACATTCAGGTCTATTCTCAATCTTAATATCATCTTCTCCTACAAGCTGCAAACCGCAAGTTCAGCAATTATCTGTATATAAACTGTACAAGCAGTAAAATCTCCACTCACTGATCTGGTATCACATCTGTTCTGATCATTTGTGGTTTCTAGTAATTCAATGATATATAAGTGGTTCTGGCTGCAGTGCCACATCTGTCCATCTGAATCCATCAGGTACCGCAAAAAGAATAGCTTGAATATCAGCTCATTCAGGCCTTTTTGCACCTATAAACAACGTATGAGAAAAAAAAAAATTGGTATTACTAGATAAAGCAATTTATGACTAGCTAAGGGATTCTCAAAGAATCAAAATTTAGATTTAAATTGAATAATTTCATAAATAATAGCACTTTTACTATGGCTACTTAAAAATTACTTACCGAAGATGTGACATCAAAGTGAAACACCTTAATATCATTTTGTTGTGGTGTGTCATACAAAAACTGAAGAATCTTGTGATCATCAACCTCATGTTCAGTTAGTCTGATGCACTTCTTAAATGGCATTCCTTGTGTGGCACATTTCTTTAGCTTTTCATACAGTCTTTGGACATACAGTGACTTGCCTAAAATGGTAGAATAACAATCTATTAACTGGTTGACAGAAATCATGTCAATAATTGTATTTGTCACACAATGCAAGATACAATTCAGTACCCTGTTTTCTATATAAATACTGCAAAAGATATTTGCACTTGTTGTCAGCATTAAAGTAACTGCTAAGGACAACTTACTTATTACTGGACATTTTAAAGTAAAATAACTGAAATCTGAAAGTTGCTGTATGCTGTGTAGACAACTATGTAGATTAAATTACAACAAACATGCTTTAAGATGGAGTGTACCACAAAAATATGTGATAAAGGAACTACATATTGTCTTTATCTATAGTAGATGATATTGCAAAATGCATGAATAAAACCTTATTAAAGTCTGGATTAAAGCTTTTAGAGCAAATTTATGCATAAACATAAAAAGAGATGTATTTTTTAAGGTTTTATTGATGTCCTATCTTAACAATTATTGTACATAATGGATTGATGGAGAGAAAGTCACATTTAAAACTCACCAACTCCTGCACGACTGGAAGCAACAATACCCAGAGAATGGCCACCTTTGAACATAGCATTCTTGTAATCTGAGGTAACGATGTAATGAAGGGACAAGTACTGCTGAATCTTTTCCAGTGGCTCTTGTGGCACAAAGTCTGTTTTGTACTGACTGAAGGCAGTAGGGATATAAGTGTGCTCTCTATCAGAGCTGCAAAAGATCACTAGCCTGTAATCCTTTTTATGGGAATGCAGTTTCTGAAAATACTTTTCCATTGCACAGCTAATATCATAGGAAAGCTGGTCTGCCCACAGCATTGTGTAAATCTTCTGGCCAGTGTCACCTGATGTGAGGCATCTTCTCAGGAAAAGCTCTACTTGTTCATAAGATGTTGAAGGGGTACACAAAAGCACTTCATCATAAGTTGGCAATGGCTCAAAGTCACTGGTCATGTACAAGCAGATACTTGAAGTCAGGATCTCATCATGTTGGCAGATAATGAGATTAGGTTGTTTTGACTTTAGGCCTTTTGGAAACTCCCTTCTGAGTGAACAGTCTTTCGTCTCTGAGAGTACCGGTTCATCTTCCAACTCATTCTGATCTCGGTTTTCTGCCATCAACTGCAAGAGACGTCCTAAACTCCTAATGTCTAGTAAGTCATGGAAAAATATTTCCTTGTTTTTCATGTAGCCATTCCACAACTCCTCCAACTCTTTCAATCCAAGAGCCTTGTCTGCTTCATCTGCTGAGTCACTGTCATGTGCAAAATGACTAACACTGGGTGACGATGGCTCACTGTGTTCATTATCCCTTTTGCCATATTGGTTATAAAACCTTCCCCATGTACTCCGGACCTCTGATGTTGTGCAGTTTGCTTTGATAAAAGAAAGCATCATCAGCGCTTTGTCTTCGAGTTCTGCATTCATGTTTGTTGGAATCAGAACACTGCACAAGTAGAATATTTGTTCTGCTGTGAAGTAGTTTAAGTAGTAGTGGTTAAATCTCTGTGTGTCCATGAAGTTTTGCCAGTCATCAAGAAACATCTCCATCTTCTTGGATAGAGCTGTAAGCTGTTCAACTAAACTTCCATTTACTTGGAAGCCACACAGGGTCTTGCAAAACCTAATTTCCATAATGATACATGGGTCACTCTGAGGTTTACAAAAAATCTTAGCTTCCCAACACCTGAAAAGTGGGTTCCCTGCAGTGTGAAGGTCTACAAATGCTTTGGCAAATCTTTGGATGTTTTCAAACACCTGAATATGAAGAAGAAATTAGATTACAGGTGACATAAAAATATAAGCTATTGTTAAAACATCAATGTAGCAAATGATAACAAAATCATACCTCAGTGAAGCGCTCCACTTCGCTCTGATTTTGTTGCTTTTTTCCAGACATAAGCATAAGTTTATTTTGCAGTTCTTTCAGGTCCTCATAGGTATATGTCATGTTTGCATGTCCATCCTCAATTTGCAAGGTCAGTGAATTCTCTAAAGCAATCTATAAAGGGAAGAATCAAAAATGATTACTGTAGAAGTGTGTTTGTCCTTCGACTGAGAAACTATGATCTCATGCACATACGCAAATTAGTACAGTGAAAGGTTAACAGGAAAATCAGCTTAAAGGGGAACTTATCTAAAAATGTATTGTTCAAATATGTTTGTTTCTTAGAATTTATATACGTAATACTCAAATAAAATTACAAAGAAATTCACATAAAAGGTGACACTAACTATTACAAGAAAAAATTTTGCAATGTTTTATTGTAAAACTAATTTTTATTCTAAAACTATTTTTTATTTATTTTGAAATTATACAACACTGACATGTAATTCATTTGTGTACCTTTTTCTGGTTTTGTGCCTTGATAAAATATATTCCCCTTTCATTGATGGATGTAGCCAGAGACAGAGATGAAAATTCAACAGATCCATGGCTTTCTCTAACAGTTGTTAACCAGTCCAGGTGGCGTGAAGTATCCCGCTGAAATGAGACATCAAACAAAACAATTTATGTATTTCTAGGTAGACTAAATGTTTTCATAAATGTCCAATAAAATAATTGAAGATGAGTTAACTGGAAATATGTGTTCCAGACTACGGACATGGTAAATCAAAAGAGATAACCCGAGCAAATACGGGTCTTTCACAAGGTGACATATCACACACTGTAGTTTTTCTTTTTATGTACTTGGTTTGTGGCAGTGGTTTAGTAATTATTTTGCTGTATACTGACTTCCAAATAAATCCTTTTATTGAGAAGGCTTCCTTCCCAAAATAATGCCTTAATAGACACAACTTTAAATTTGTGTAATCTACATTATTTGGATTTGCTATTTGACTGCTCCCACTCCTGATGAAGGTGAGGATGAGTAGTATTGTAGCCACTTTGGCATTCAGAATCAGTTAAGTAATAAGAGTGTTATTGTGCCACATTAAATTATATTTGGCAAACCTGAAAGAATTGGGCAAGAGACCCTTTTTAAAGACGTTATTGTACATGTTCAACAACGGGCCAGCTAAAATTTCTTGGGATTCTCTATAAAACTCAGCACATAAACCGTCTGGTCCCGCTACTTTACTCACAAGCATTTTAAAAAGGAACAATCTTTTTTTAAGATTGAGGAGAGAATTCCGTGTTTTTCCACAGTCCAGTTTGCAATCTGTAAATTCAGTGGACTCTTTCAAAAAGCAGCTAAAAACGTATCCTTTTAAATTGACAGTCAGGCTATAGTTTTTCACTTTTTTGGTGTAATTTTATTCCTGGTCTAATGTTTTTTGCATTGTTGGTTTTATTTACAGAGAGATGCCTTTTGATTTTTTGAAAGTCACTCTATAAATAAATAAATGTACTTACTAAGTTCATTTATTTCACATCTAAAAAATGTACAAAGCAATAAATCATGGATATTGCATTAACTTTGTAAAGATCTACAATATTTGATCAACAAATCTTTTAATATTTTAAATCTGTAATATTAAGCCCATATAGAAAAGTCTAAGGAGCTTGGAAAGAAAAGCGTCTGGACTTCTTTAAGTTGCTTGAAGACGTTTCACATCTCATCTGAGAAGCTTCTTCAGTTCTAAGGTCACTTGGCGAAGAGTCCCAGATTTAAGCCCTATGGGAGTATCCCCCCAAGAGGGACAATGGACCCCCATTTGATCCTCTACCTAATCACACGAGCCAAGATGTGAAAATGGGTGTGGGTCACAATCAGCCAAGATTTTGGGTGAACCCACTGTGCAACGTAGCCCCACCCTATCATGTGATTTCTTTAGGTCACAAGGCCAAGGATGTGAGTGGGCGTTAAGGCGTCTGGGAAGGGATCTCAAAACTGGATCATACATAGCAGACAGTTGGTGTCATAAACCATCACCTCTGTTCAAAGATGGTTGTTCACAGTGGACATAGATGGCTTCTATCAGTGCTCTTCCAAACCATCTGAACCAGTTTCTGTCTGAGTGTGAGCTGGTCTGAAGTACACTGATATGTCATGCTTGGAGAAGACTCTCCTGAGTTTTTCTGATAAACCGGCTACATAGAGGATGACAACATTGTTGCGTTTGCCTTTCTGATCTTCCCTAGTTGGTGTCTGATCTTCTTTTCTATGCTGACTTGACGAGAGCCCAATTAGGATAATCACATGTTTTAAGAGCTTCCTTTTTGTGTGTGTTCCTTCCTTTTCCCTTCAGATATTAGAGGAAACATTTTCTGCCCGGTGTTGTAGGGTAGGGATGCACCGATACGATACTGGTATCGGGTATTGGGGCCGATACTGTAAAATGTGTGTGTACTCATACTCGGAAAAGTTAACCGATACCATGAACCGATACTAACTTATTTCATTAATCAGAGGGTGGCTTGTCATTTCTGTTGTAGTTTTTTAGATTGGCCACTAGGGGGACATCCCACGCTGAACAGGCACAGGGTTAGGCGAGTGAGACTGGCGGCTCCAGATAAAAAAGAGAAACTGGAGGCTGCTGTAGCTAGGCTAAACAAAATGTCAGCAGTGTGGACTGGAACAGCCAACTTTAACTCAGGTTTTGGAAAAGCGTTGAAAAATCCATGGGCAGTTAAAATAACAGAGGCTCTGACTCATTTTATTGCTCTGGATGACCAGCCAATGCAGGTCGTGGAAAACATAGGATTGCACCGTCTTCTCAGCATACTCGAGCTGCGATATGAAATTCCCAACCGCCCATACATCAGGGAGATAATGGTGCCAAAACTTTCTAAAGAGGTAAAGACAAGCAGTGTGTGCACGATGTCAGTCCTTGGTTTAACGGCGCAGTGGACTGATGATCCACGGGCAGGTGAGGAGTTTGTTTGTCAATGCCAAATACTTTCGTTATTTTGTTTGTTTGTTTACAATATGGATACTCTGCAACAATTTAAAAGTTTATTTTATTCTCAAAGTGTTTATTTATTATTCTGAAAGCTCGAGACAGTGCCAATAGTTCAGTGATATTTTGTTAAATTACAATGTGGAGACTCTGCAATAATTTAACAGAAGTGCTTATTTTTCACTTGAAATTTTTTTGTGGTCATTTTTATTAAGATTAAATTTTTTATTGGCAGAGAATAAAATAAAAACTTTCTTCCAACTCATTGCATTTGTGTGTGTGTGTGTGTGTGGTAAGTATCGGTTTTTGTACTCTGTATCGGCAGGTGCTCAGATCCAAGTATCGGTATCGTATCGGTTTGAAAAAATTGGTATCGTTGCATCCCTATTGTAGGGTCCTGATTACTCCAAGTTTGTGTTCCAGAGGGTAGTGGGAGTCAAAGAGGAGGTGCTGGTCCGATGGAAACCTCAACTTCAACGTTGAGGTTTTGTAAAGGTTCTTTTTGATTTGGAAAGAAAAGTAAGCGCAGACAGAGTCCTAGGGAGTGTCCAAAAAGTGATTTATTAACACACATGTATTATACAGTGCGGGAGGGCCGGTCTCTCCGCTCATCCCCAAAACAGAAAGCTTTATAGCCTTTATGACGTCAGAACAATTCCTGGACATGATCTTCTTCAGAATAACAACAACTCCTTCCCCGGACCAGAAACTAGATGTTTTCCATATATAGTCATATCAACTGTGAAAAACAAGTGTGCTGTTGTGCAAGATTGTTGGTCCAGGCCACCGAAAGTTCAGCGTCCTCATCTGACTTACTGTGAATGTGTTTGATTCTGCGTGCTCTGGAAAATATACTAAGTGGTAAATGATACATGATAATATGGGTGATAACCTGATAATGATAATGATAAGTGATGCAGACTAATGAAGTAATGATGAAATAGTGATTGTGCATGTGAATAATAACACAGTGACAGAAAAATAACATTCCTTTACGTGACAGTTTCCATTCCCTTTAATGCGCACAGCACAGTCCAGGAATGGCAAACAGTTATCCTTTTTGTCTTCCCTGGCGAGCTTTATGTTTTTATCTACAGCATTGATGTGAGCATTAAAGGATTCTACTTCTTGGGTTTCGATTTTGACCTAGGTGTCATCGGACCAGCACCTCCTCTTTGACTCCCACCACCCTCTGGAACACAAACTTGGAGTAATCAGGACCTTACAACACCGGGCATAAAATGTTCCCTCTAAGCCCTCCAACACACACATGGCAGGGATAGCTCAGTAGTTCTGGCCCATAATCGGAAGGTCGGGGTTCAAATCCACTGAACAACTACCCTGACGTACCCCTGAGCAAGGTACCGTCCCTACACACTGCCCTCCGGGCACCTGATTTGCAGCTGCCCACTGCTTTACTGAGTGAATGGGTTAAATGCAGAGAGAATAATTTCCCCAAGGGGATCAATAAAGTATACATTATCATTATTATTATTAAAGGAAGCCCTTAAAACATGTGATCATCAAGTCAGCAAAGATGCACAGAAAAGAAGGTCAGACACCATCTAGGGAAGATCAGAAAGACAACGCAACAATGTTGTCATCCCCTATGTAGCTGGTTTATCAGAAAAACTCAGGGGAGTCTTTTCCAAGCATGACATCCCAGTGTACTTCAGACCCAGCCACAAACTCAGAAAAAAAAAAAAACAGGTTCATCCCAAAGACAAAACTCCTCAACACAAACTTAATAATGTAGTGTATTCTGTACAGTGTAGTGAGGAATGCTCAGACCTCTACATTGGAGTGACCAAACAACCACGTCATAAACGCATGGCACAACATTGAAGAGCCACCTCCACAAGACAAGACTTGGCTTTCTGTCTACATCTAAAGGTCACTCTTTCAAGGATAGGGGTCCTTGACCCTCTTGAAGGACACTCCCCTAGGAGTTAAATCTGGGACTCTCCACCAATTGACCTTAGAACTGAAGAAGCGTCTCGGATGAGAGGTGAAATGTCTTCAAGCAACTTAAAGAAGTCCAGACGTTCTTTCCAAGTTCCTTAGACCACGATAACCTGGATGACTGAGAACCTTCACAGCCCCATCCATCCATTCGCTTCCGGTTATCCTCTTCAGGGTCGCGGGGGGTGCTGGAGCCTATCCCAGCTGTCATAGGGCGAGAGGCATGGTACACCCTGGACAGGTCGCCAGTCTGTCGCAGGGCCAACACACAGGGACAGACAACCATTCGCACTCACATTCACTCGCACATTCACTCGCACATTCACACCTAGTGGCAATTTGAATTATTCAATTAACCTATCCCCACAAGTTGCATGTCTTTGGACGGTGGGAGGAAGCCGGAGTACCTGGAGGGAACCCACGCAAACACAGGGAGAACATGCAAACTCCACACAGAAAGACCCCGGCCTGATGGTGGAATTGAACTCAAGACCTTCTTGCTGTGCGGCAACAGTGCTAACCACCGTGCCACTGTTTTGCCCATTTTTGCAGCTGCCTTCACAGCCCATATAGCAAAATTCATCCACAGTAGTCAGACCTTTCCTTAACTAAAAACTAAAACTAAACTAAAACCTCAGACTACTGATTATATTGTTAATATAGATTAGTATCAGTAATATCTATATTAAGAAATATCTTTTAAATAACCTATGATATTTAATGGAAGCAAGGTTTTTAATTTTTTAACAGCTTCAGTGATAAATCAGGACATATTCTTAATGTTAGTACTTCTATCCATTTATAGCAGTGATGTTAGTTATATTTCATAAAGGAAGGTCTTACCAGCTTCTTGGGTATATCTTTGTCATTATCAAGTGCCTTCCACAATTTTGCAAGTGACTCATTGAATTTCTGAAAATCAGAATCCTGCTTCAGGTCATACAGCATGGACGAGAAACCAAGGACAGCATCATGAAAGCAGGCCACTCGATCGACATCCATGTCATTTTCTCCAGCAGAGATTGATGCCAGGTCAACAAAAACCTTCAGCTCATTGATATCTGCAGTTACAAGTATTCTTTAGTTGTTATGAAATGCTATATTTAATTGTTAATGATAAAAATAGAATCTTCTATACCTTTAAGTTCTTTTTTAATCCACTGGATAAAGTCTTTACTCTGGAGGAATCTTTGAAGACATTCCTTGCGACTGTCTGTAATGCCTTTAAGAATATTTTTTGCATTTATGAAAGCATCATCAATGCAGTTCAGGTTGTTTTTCTTGAAGCTGGAGTCATTCTGAAAAATATACAATGATATTAAATCCCACAAAAATGTATTTTATAGAAGAGTATTTATACCCCCAAATAAATGTTTTATGATGGTTGTTTAGATCACGCACATTTCATGTCTGTCATTCTTTTAGAATATTTTACATCTGAGAACAAGATCAAAATGATTTTTAGCAGTGTCTGTAGTTCAACATGATCACTAATAGATGATAATTTATCTTAATAACTCAATTATATAATATATATCAAGAATATATTTTCTTCAGCTGAGCATGACTGGATTCATCCATCAAAGGAGTCAAAAGTAAGTCAAATGTGAATATTTTGCAGGTAAGGGCTAGAGTTTCTTTCAATTACCTTGTTTTTAATAATATTAAGTAATTTTAAACATACCATTTGCAGCAACTTCTCCAGTACACTGAAGTCCCCTTCTGGACATAGCATGCTTTTGATGTCCTCAATGATTTTGGAAGATTCAACTGCTAGATGAACATCCTGGTATTGCTGAATTTGGTTAACCCTTTCTTTGATCCATGTTCTGTTATCAGATGTGTCTACTCTGCACATGATATCTAAGTCCTTTTTCAAGTCTTCACACTTTCCTTTATAGCCTTCAAAGATGTTGTCAATTTCTTCCAATAGAAGTTCTCCACTCTTCAGACTATCATAAAGCTTTTTGTAATTGTTGTAGCAGCTCTGAAATATTTTGTTGTAGACCTGGTCAAGGGTATAGATTTCTTCATTTCTATCAATGTTATCTGTATCTGATTGGTCTCTTGATAGCTCCTCCACTTGGTTTTTCCAGCATGTTCTGAAGATCATGCTGTCTTTGATGGCATTCAGTTCTGAAGCCATTTGGCAAGTTGTATCACACAGATTGAAATAAGTGACATTTACAGCTGTAGGAGAGATCAGTCCATCGAGAGTGCGGACCTTCATAAATTCATTCAGTTTCATTGTATCTGTGTTCTGATCAAGCTTTTTGTCCAATCCATTGAAATCAACTGTGGATTAGATGTGGAAAAGATGTAAGCATAAAAATTACTGTGAAAATATAACACCAAAAATTATTTTCCCAGTCATTTCCTAGGTTAATTATTTCTAGACCCAAAGAGTTCATTATTCACTCTTTCAATATGAAGTAGCAACAGCCTTTTAAGATCAATAGAATTCCTCCTGAATTCGGTCCTTCGGTCCAGAGGCTCCTATATGGATCTATTTATTTTTACAGTGTTAAAAAATGAATGTCCACACTTCTAATGAAAAACTACTAAGATATGTTCTGCTTACCCAAAATAATTAATTGGTTCTATAAATATTCAGGGTGAGGTCTTAGAAAAGAGTTTCAGGACACAGCAGAAGCTCTGGCACCACATTGACACCCTTGAACCATCCAAGGCCAAATGCATGCTCATTGTCACATACCCTCTCCCAGTAATATGAACAAGCAAAATAAAACATTCGATTGGAAATTGTCACTGCCGTATCAGACGCAATAAAATCATTCTTTTGTAAATCATGTTAGCATGTTTTATTTAAATGTTCTTCAAAACGTCTGGCTTTTGAAAAGTTTAATTCTATTCCAGGCATAAAAGAACCTGTGCCCACACCATTCATTGCAAAACTGACATTATGCCTCCTTGGTAAATCATGAGAATAACTTTATAAGACCAAAAAAATGCTTTATGTTCGTGTAGACCATTGGTAAATTTGTCCCAGAGGTATTCATTTTTTTAAAAAAAAATATCTCTATCATTGAGGAGATATCAGACCTTTTTTTTTTCTGCAGTATTATCTAGAACAGGGCCAAAAGCTCCATCACCACCTTAACAGCACCTGATGTGCAGGAGTACTCAGAGAAAACCCACAGAGTCATACAGAAAAGCTTCCACTGAACAGGGAGGTTTAAACTGTGAACTTTTTACTCTGAGATGACAGTTGTAACAATTAAATGAAAAGAGTATAATGATATAAAAATATAATAGTAAAAATTAAGTTCTGAAAATGCTGGGACCTTTTCACCAACTGCAAACTGTCGGAGCATCATGAAACAAAAGCTACAGCAAAGAAGACTGCTGAGCAGCTAGAATACTATGTAAGACAAAAATTGAATAACATTCCTTTCCCAAAAGTCCAGCCGCTGGTCTTCTCAGTTCCCAGACATTTACAGACTGTTGTTAAAAGAAGACCAGATGGTGCACAATTTCCCAAATTTTTGAGATGTGTTGCTGCCATCAAATTAAAAATAAGCTAATATTTTTCCTAATATTGTACACTTTCTCAGTGTAAACATTTGATATGTTTTATATCTACTGTAAACAAAATAAAGGTTTTATTAGAGCTGCATTTTGATTTTATTTACATTTTACAAGGCATCTCAACATTTTTGAAATTTAGTTTGCAAGCTTCTTTTTTTCTCAGTTTGCTAGAACCACCCACCTTTCACATGCTCTGGAACTTCCTGGCACATTTGCAGAAGACTTTTGACCCGCTCCTTTTCAGTATTCACTGCCGCTGCTTCTTCTTCTCTCAGTCTTAGTAATGTTTTCATGTTTTGCTCATCTTTGCAGCGACCATCATCACATAGACCATCTGGAGAAGCATAAACACTTTGATGACCAGAAATATAGATAAATAATGTAATGCTCCATAATACATAACACCCACTGAAATTTCGTTATCATGTTACTTGTACATTTCCTGCCACACACACACACACACACACGCACACACACACACACACACACACACACACACACACACACACACACACACACACACACACACACACACACACACACACCTCTTTGTATTTCTGGGTTGTGAATTAAACAGATTAGAAACCATTTATTCAGTAAATATGCAAATATCTTTGTTTACCTAGATTTTATCAAATAGACCATTCAAACTTTACATTTTATGTGAAACTGCAATGTAACTGTAGAGAGTTTATTCATGTAACATCATTTTTAAAATTGCAAATTGTGTTACTAAATTCAAATGTCTAGATAAATTTCATTTCATACTTTGGGATGTGTTCTAGAAGGTGAAATAATAATAATAATAATATTAATAATAATAATAAAACAAACACAAAACAAAAAAAACCCTTTAGAGGAAAAGCGTAGTGCACAGAAACAATCTGAAGGAAGTAGACAAAAGACTGAAGAAATAAAGAGGAATGCTAAGCAGAACTGGCAGAAGTAGATAGATATTTGTATTCACCTGTTTTCAGCAAATCAAGAAATTCACGTTTTCTCTGGAAAATGTGAAGTAGAGCTTTAAACTGAATGTCTCCATTGAGGAACTTTTCTGATACAGATTTGAATGCTGAAGCCCCCAAAGCTATCATGGTTTGTGCTTCATCTGAAAATGATTCAACCAATCCCTCTCTAGCACCTGGAAAACAAGAGTACAAAAACCCAAACACATTTTACTGACTTTTTAGATAAAAATAAAATGAAAGTCTGTTTATGGCTTTCTACATTTATTTTCTAAAATTTGTTAAATAGATATACTACACAAATAACACATCCAGCCTTACAAACCCACAGCCTGGCATTTACGTTCACATATTTATGTAAAATATAATATAAACATGAAATGGGCACTACACAGAAATGTGCAATTAATATTATGTTAGAGAGTAACAATAATCTAGACATTAATAAAGAGTAGTAGTACATTATTTTTTTTTCAATTTTAAAGTTTACCTGCCAATTGGAAGATAGTTTTGGCCATGGGCCAGTTCATAAGATACTCAAATATTGAGTCTTCGCCTTGAATGTACTCTCCATTGACTTTGGGCCATGACTCCACCACAACAACAGACATAAGCTTCAGAAACTTTGTGATATTATGTCTTTTCAAAAGATTCAACACCCCTTCACCAGATTTATCCTAAGCAGAAAAAGGGGAATAGGTTAATGTGTGTGTGTGTGTGTGTGTGTGTGTGTGTGTGTTAATATGAATTTATAACTTTTTCTATTAACCCCCCCCCCCCCCTCTCAATTTCCATTGAATGTACAATTATATCATGTGAAATGAATAAGCATTTTTCATAATTTTTTGAAATCATACCTGGCAAATACGTGCAACTGCCTCCAGTGCACATTTCTCCATTGTGCTGCATAATGATGGACATGTGTTGCTCGCCTTTTCCATTGTGGTACAGTATATTCCAATTTGATTTACATGTTTTTCCTAGCACACAAGCACATATCATCAATATGTTTTTCAGGTGCACATGCAATGATGATAACTCAAATAAAAATTCATTCTTACATTTTTCAGTTTGCCTTCAAAATCCTTCATGAATGTACTTCTCCAGTTTTTAGTGTGTTCCTCACAGCTAAAAGATACTTTCAGGATATTGCTCCATACCTACAAAAAAGATGTGCATTTTAATAGATTATTGCAGTGTCCACTAATAGGCATGTTAACTTGTACTTGATAAAAAAAAGTATGAAAATGTGAAACTCTGAAATTACAGTCCAGGAAACAAAGGACTTAAACTGCTCAAATTTCACAGAAGATTGTCTGATACCACCGCCAATTGCAGTGGCATTAGACTTAGATGCTTGACAGTAACAAGTAGTCCTAGTATTTACTGTTTTTTTTTAAACTGTATTTACTGTCTGTTTATTGTTTGTTTGTTGCTATATTTAAAATGATAAATGATTTGAAATGATTCTGAAAAAGGAGAGGCAGACAGCAGGGAGTTTGTTTTTCACTTGTAGCATGAAGAAAAAAACTAACTAGGACAGCTATCTTAAAAAGAGACGTGACACATTATTATTCCAGATAGCTGCAATTGTGACGTATTTAGCCTAGAGTACTTAGTGAACTGAAGTGGGCAAATATCAAAAGAACTCCTGTAGGTAAAAATTTTTTTCATGAAATTGGTTTGATTTTAGTTCTCTTTTTTCAAAAACTAATTCATAGTTGTAGTTATGTCAGGCTCTTTTTATATGTGTAAAACAATGGTTTAGAGCAGACTGTAAGCCTAAATAAGGATCAAGTCCACACTTGATCCGTACTTTAATGCACCTATCACACAAGCTATTCTTGTAGAAAAAAAAAATTGTATTAATGTGCTTTACTTCACAGAAAATAAATGTGGTACACATTTAATTAAAAACAAAAATGAAACAAAACAAAAGCAATTAAAAGCAAAATGAGACTATTGTTCACTTGCTTTGGTCCCCAACTATGAAGATGTTTTGAGATGGGGAAAGATGAAGTACATATAAACAACCGGTCATATTTTTCAACACATCTTCTCCTTTAATCCCCAAAAGTTGATTCTGTTCATCTGGACGTAGTGTTTTCAGTGGGAGAAATGTTTCGTCACTCATCATTAATATCCAGAGAATTTGCATATTAATGATCAAGCAACTGACCTCCCATCCCATTGTTCTTTCAGTGGTGCAGGTTTCAGTCATTATGCAAATGTACTGTTTATAAGATTGGGGAAACCTGCAGTCAGTGGAGACTGAAGAAGTCACTTGGATGAGTGACGAAACATTTCTCCCACTGAAAACGTCCAGATGAATAAAATCAACTTTTGCGGATTTACTTCCCTGGATGATTGAGCATGAATCAAGACCTTCTCCTTTTATGTTGTTTCTTGATTTTTATGACTATTTACATTGTAGATTCTTACTGAAGGCAACAAGACTAAGAATGAACACATGTGGAATTATGTAGTAAACAAAAAAAAAGTGAAATAACTCAAAACATATTTAATATTTTAGGTTTTTCAAAATAGCCACCCTTTGCTTTGATTACTGCATTGCACACTCTTAGCATTCTCTCTCTGAGCTTCATGAGGTCGTCACTTGAAATGGTTTTCCAACAGTCTTGAAAGAGTTCCCAGAGATGCTGAGCACTTGTTGGTCCTTTTGGCCCTTTTGCCTTCACTCTCATCCCAAATCATCTCGATTGGGTTTAGGTCAGGTGACTGTGGAGGCCAGGCCACGGTGCAGCACTCCATCATTCTCCTTCTTGGTCAAATAGTCCTTACACGGCCTAGAGGTGTGTTTGAGGTCATTTCCTGTTGAAAAATAAATGATGGTCCAACTAAACCAAACCGGGTGGGATGGAGAATGCTGTGGTAGCCATGCTGGTTCAGTGTGCCTTCAGTTTTCAATAAATCCCCAACAGTGGCGCCAGCAAAGCACCCCCTACACCAACTCTGTGTGGCATTCATCTGGGTTTTAATCTGAGGTGCGATTTCTGAGGCTGGTGATGAATTTATCCTCAGCAGCAGAGATGAGTCTTGGTCTTCCTTTCCTGGGGTGGTCCTCATGCCAGCCAGTTCCATTTTTGACGGTTGTTTCAACTGCACTTGGGGACACATTCAAAGTTTGAGCAATTTTCCAGACTGACTGACCTTCTGCTGCTAAAGTAATGATGGACTGTCATTTCTCTTTACTTAGCTGGTTGGTTCTTGCCATAATATGAATTCTAAGAGTTATCTAATAGGGCTGTCAGCTGTTTACCAACCTCACTTCTGCACAACACAACTGATGGTCCCAACCCCATTAAGAAGTCAACAAATTCCACAAACAAACCCTGACAAGGCACACCTGTGAAGTGAAACCATTTCAGGACTACATCATGAAGCTCACCGAGAGAAGGCAGAGGCTTTGCAGTGCTGTCAACAAAGCAAAGGGTGGCTACTTTGAGGAATGTAAAATATAAAACATATTTAGATTTATTTATCTTTTTTTTCTTTGCTACATAAGTCCGTATATCTTACTTCATATCTTTGATGTCTTCAGTTTGTATCTACAATGTAGAAAGTAGTAAAAATTAAGACAAACCATTAAATGAGAAGGTGTGTCCAAACTTTTGACTGGTAGTGTACATTGATTCCCTCGTTTTTGTTTTGTAAGATGAGCAATATCTAAGTTCACTATTAGCAGAAAAGTCATAAATTATTTTTATGACACCATAACAGAGAACAAGATTACTTAATTTCTACTTACCTTTATTTCATTGGTTACAGAAAACTGCAAAGGATTCCATTCATTGAGCAGTTTATTACTGAAGGTATTTCTCCGCCACTTCCTCATTGTTTCTAATGTCTCCCCAAATGACTCTTCCTGAATTCGTTCTCTCGTCTGTAACAGTTGTAAATTTCTTTATGAAATAAAATAAACTAAACGCTGTCAATGTGATAATTCTACATTTGTATTTAAGCATTGGAATTAAAGTATTCTTTGAATTTTGAGGTTTAGCTAAAAGAAACATAAAGACATTTTGTGCATATGGTAGTCCAACCGACTAACAAGCAGCTCTCACCTGGGAATCATTGTGGCCGTAGACCTTGGCTATCAGACAGACTAGTTCAAGGAAGTGGAGAGGAAGGTCAGAGTAATTTGGACCTTTTGTGAAATTACAGACAGAGCCAAGAAGCATTAGTGCAGTTTTCAGGCAACACTCTCCATTTTTGTCATCGAAACTAAGAGAAGAAAACATTACATTATTGTTTGAGGAAAGACTGCCATCAGCACTGATGCTGAAAATCAATATTGATCCTTCTTCAGAGATACTGGGCTATAATGACAAACAGAGGCTTTTTATTGTACCTGTTATTTTAGCGACTTTCTCTTTTGATGACATGGGATGTCAAATTTTTCAGAACCTGTAATCCGAATCATAGAAGATATTAACTGAATGTGAAGACACAGCTGTTAAAGGCAACAACACACATGCCACTGGACATAAAATCTAGAGACTTCAGCTCCTGCTCCTATTCTGAAATATATCATGAGACAAGGCACTTTAGCCAGTCACAGGTCTTTGCATATCAGAATAGTTGAGTGCTATAAATAAAATTAACCAATTAATCTGCATAATAAAACATTCATTTGCGAAATGGATTACAGTGAGAACTTGGCAGAGGAGGATTATAACCCTGTATTAAATCAAAAGTCAGTGTTGACTTTCATTTTTGGGGTTGCTACTTGGGGTTAGAATTTTTTTTGTTTCATTTTATTTTTAATTATTTATTTTATCTATGTATTTTGTCTGGCTTGGGGGTGTTTTGAACACAACACTCAGTCTCTTGTCACATAGCAGACATAAACCCCCTCACAAAAACTAGAAAAAAAAAAATTTCATATTAAAAACAGCCACAGTCAAAATAATAATTAATAATATTAATGAATTATAAAATGCTATTAATTTAAAATTTATTAATTAATAATTTATTTCTATAGAATTGAGGGAAGCTACATGACGTGACAACAACTTAATTTTATATAGCCAAGTATTACTTAGTTATATAATATTAAATATAAGTAAAACTTGATATTAATATTAATTTTAATTTCACTTTGCTATTTATTACTCTGTTATTATAAAAACAAAATAACTGTTTTAAGAATATTTACCTTGTACATGGGTTGAGTTATGCCAGATTTGATGTTGAACTGCAAATAATGAAGAATGTCTAGTAGTTCAACTCTCACTGGACTGGACATGAAGCTCATTAGGTCATCCACCCGTATGAGACACATCCAAGAGTGCACAAGAAGACGATCAATGGCTGCCAGGTATGCATGTTCTTTCATGATCTCAATCCAATTTCTAGTTAAAAGGGTTAGGGTCAGGGCAGATAAATGGGACCAGACAAATTTAATTACATTTTAACATCTTTATGGGGGATAAGCACTTACTGTGCGTAGCTGGGTCCTTTGATTCCCCTCAAGCCTGTCCAGGATTCCAACTGTGGATTCAAGACTGGGGTAACTGGCTCAAATGGTTTGCTTTCTCCTCTCAGTAGATGAATCAGAGGGATGACCAAGACCCACTTCTCAATATGGTGTGTTATAGCAGTGTGGCAAAGGTTCTCCAGTGCATCTGCAACTCTGTATATGTAGAGAGATCAGCAAACATACAAGACCAGCAAAAAATTCACATAATACAGGAGCACTACACTGGAAAACCCACAACATTGTTTGTTGCACCAGTCCAATCAGGTCCAATCAGGTTGATCAGATTGCAATAATGTAATGTGTATGTGTTAGTCCCCGTAGGGAAATTGACGATAACGGATAAATTGCGGCTTTGTAACTATTGTATATAAACAAACACATTTTATAATGTTTTAGTAAATTTTGACTTTAAACTGGGTTGTTCTTGTCTCCCATATTATCTTTGTAAAAACAATCATTGTCACAATGTTTATGCTTAAAAATATACCACACACTAATTACCTTTTTTTATCTGTCAAAGGATTTGCAAACTTTTCCCAGAAAATGGCAAACCTGTCCGGCGCCACTTCAGGCAAGCAAAGAAGACTGCATAGAATGGAAAGTTTATCTCTCATGCTGTCCTTCAGATGCTTGTTGCAAACCAGCAAACCAATAATCCCTGCATGGAGATTTGGTAGTAAGGATTGTACTCTTTCACTTTTCTTTCTGGCCCTAAGACCAATAGTTTCCTCCAGAAACCTTTTTAGTAGGTTTTTAATCTGGAAAAGGCAAAGGGTGAATATCAGAAAACTTTGGAACATTGGAAAACATTCAGTACTTTATCTTATACTGTTGGATTATGGATGTGTGGTGGGGCGTGGTCTGCGGTGGCGTGCAGGGAGGGCGGACGCACCTGCACGGCATCCGCAATCACGCCCGCCAGGTTAAAACACGGGGACTCAGGTGTGTGTGGTGTGTGGTGTGAGGTGTTGTGAATAAAATGTCTGAAAACGCTGATCCCTGGACCCGCCGTGCCTTATTCCTGCCACAGGATGTAATATGTTGAAACATAAAACATAAAACACAACATAAAACACGTCATTTACCTGTTCTGAGCCATATGGTAATCCCCACTGTTTTTCCATACCATCATGAAGTAGAGGATGAGTGTATGTATGAATGAACTGTTGCAGCAGGAGAAAGAAGTTTTCTACATTTTGTTCATTCCAGGTTGTGAGAAGATCAAAGATTATTTTTAACATCTCCCAGCCAGCTTGGTCTCTCCCTTCCATCACAGTTCTTTTTGCAGTATTCCAGTACCAGGCAGTGTTTAATTTGGGATGGATCATATCATCATATTGATGCCATTCACCTTTGAAACACAAAATATGCCAAGTTTAGTAAATGTATTATTCAGTTGGTCCATTCATACTTTTGGGGGCATATAAGATTAGAACATTTAGGCTTGTGCATATTGAATTTTAATAACCACAGAACTTAATATACTTTCTATAGTTTCTAGTCCCTAGGTTTCTGTTATTGTGCCTCCCCTGTATTCCGCGTTTATGTCTAGTCTCTCTTGTCTCTATGTTCGTGCATCTCCTGTGTCCCCAGTCAGTCATGTCTACTTGTCTCAGTGTCAAGACCATGTCTCTTTGTTGGTCTCATGTTTCCTGTTTTACTTTGAAAGTCCCTCGTCCTATGTTTACTGTATTCAGTTTTGCATCCTCCCTGTCTCGTTTTGTCAGATTAGTCTCAGCTACGTTTCCCTCCTGTGTTTCATTCCCTTGTTATCCTTGGTGTATTTAAGCCCTGTGTTTTCCTCTGCCTGTTGTTATGTTGTTCCATGTGCTGTGTGTTCCGTCATATTTTCCAGGTCCTAGCTTCTAGGTCCCAGGTTTCTAGTTTCCCAGTGTTTTGCTGTTAGTTTTCCATTTTAGGCTATGTTTTCTTATTTCTGGTATTTGAGTTTTGTCACAGCCTAATAAACGCTGCCCCTTTTAGTTTACTTCTTTGTGTTCGTTAGTCCTGCATTTGGGTCCTCTTCCTGCCTGCTAGGCCTGTGCGATATGACCAAAATCTCATGTCTTGATATAAGACATTTCTCATCCCAACAGCGATACATATCACAAAATAATGCATTTTCTGTAAATTCTGTGACTCTTCTGAAGTTTTTTCAGCTGGGCGTTGGGTACCTGGAGTCGAGCATTTTGACCCATGCATGAAACGACATATTTTTAGACATAAGTTGTAACGGCTGCCATTTTCTTTGGGAGTATTTATTACATGGTGTGCTGTGGGAAAAAGCCTGTTCTAACATTTAGGTCTAAGGTTTATTTTGAGCACCTGACAGCTCTTTTTTGCTTGCCATCCGTAAACTCTCTCCATACTCTTTCACATGATTTTTGCGTAGGTGGTAGAAGAGAACAAAATTATTGCCGTAAACAGTGTATTTTGTGACACCACAAAACAAACGATAGCGTATGATATGAAACAATAGATGTTTTAATTTCATCATCTGATATATTTTGTCATATTGCACAACCCTACTGCCTGCCACAGCAAGTTGCATGACAGGTTTAGATCTAAGGTGACAGAGAGAATAAGCCACAGTCCTACATGATAAAATCGGTCCTAACCTGATTTTCATTCACTGATTGAATCACAAGTTAGATCTGGTGGTCCATGACAATGTAAAACATATTACACTTATTTTCAGATTTTTTTGTGATTCTCACTTTCTTGTTTCGCTGTTGCTATCAGAAAGGTTGGGTCTCAGGCTTTTAATTTGAGGATGTACATTTGCTGCTTCAGCTGTGTTCCAGTGACACCAATGAAGTCACTGTGGTGAGCTGTTTTTTTGTGAATGAAAAATTAATGAAACAACGAATAAAGGATCACTGAAGTTATTTTTGCTCCTGCTCCTGCTTAAAAAATAGGGAGTACGCGGTAAAGCAGGTCATCTACTAAGATTGGTGGTTCAGTCCCTGGCTTCTCCCACCTTCAGTCTGCATGCCTAAATATCCTTGGGCAAGACACTGAACCCCAAGTTGCTCCCCGAAGTGTTCATCAGAGTGTTAATATGTGTGAATGTTAGACACAAAGCACTTAAATTTAGAAAAAAGGTGCTTGTATGAATGGGTGTCAATGGGTGAATGAGGCATGTAGATAAAGCGCTTTCAGTACTAAAATCACCAAATTCTCAATCTAATGAAAATTGTACATATGAATAGTTAGCAAACTATTAAGAAATACTTTACTTAGGTATTTCAAAAGTTCAACTATTGTGGTATCAGAGGAGAGAATATGTGCAAATTGTGGTTCTGGTGTCAACAACTGACTGCAGAGGAGGGTTCGTTACAATAAATCCATACTCTCACAGAGTAAAAATAGTATAAACATCTCTCCAGTGAAAATGTCTGCTGTTTGACTAAATAGACCAAAGGTTGCCTCCATCCTTACTTGGAGATTAGCACTGGATTAAGGTGAAAGAGGGTTTGCTCTCTTGTGGATGTGACATCATCAAAGCAGACATTTTCTTAGTATAAGAAAAATGGGCATGCATTAAGGCCCACTATTAAATCATTGTTTTTCTCTGTTTTTTGCATTTATTAAATAAAGTAATTAAATCTAATATTTGCTAAATCTGTATTAATAAGATGAATTCACCTTCTCTTGTTAAAAGTCCTTGTTTGATTGACAGGCATCTGTTGATGAAGTCATTTTCCTCTTTCTGGTAGATGACCTCAAAAATGAGCCCCCCTTTACTGGGCTTGTAAACCGCATATTTGTAGGGTAAACACTCATGAAGTTTTTCCTTGGGAACCTTAACATGTCCTTCAACAAGATATCCCTTATCTCCACGAGACCTATTAAACAGAAAGTTATTGTTAGAGAAGGGACATACAGATGACAAACGATCGATAAAAGCTAATATAGTTTCTATACTGGCAAAAATAGGAATACTTGATCACATCTAAATTCACTCTTGTTGGTTTCCGGTGGAGAATATATAAAACTATTGGTTTGCAACAGTTGTGGAAAAAACAAATAAACAAACAACATACCTGGGGAACATTTCGATCCAAGCATCCCAGTTTCCTAACAGTGCTGCAGATTTTAACACAACAACGTCTTTCTCTGGATCCAAATGAAAGTCATTAGAAACGACAACGTGAAAATACACAGATATTCCTTCACTGACTGATGAACTGGAATAAAAGGAAAGAAGCAAGTAAATAATTTCATGGTTAAAAATATTAACTTAAATATCTATATTCTACATCCTGTTACTTACGTTTGTGGTCTCTGATGGCCCACTTGGACATCACTATGATGGGGATGACAGGATGAAGTTGGTGGCCTAGAGCCAACTACATCTTTTTTGCCTGGTTGCTGTTCTTTTGCCAGATATGCACTGGTTTCCTTAGTTGAGTTAGTGGAAGTAGCCTTATAAATGTAAAAAAAAAAATGTTAAAAAAAACCCCAACAATAATTATTTCTTAATGTATATAGTGTATGAATAAAATAAAACTCCTTAAGTCCTTCTACTTATGAAAATTGATAAGTAATTAATATTACTTAAATTGGTTTCAGATTGGAAAAAAACATTTCATAAATGTTACAATTTAAAAATCTTTGTCCTCATGTTATAATTTTGCATTTTTGTATTAAATTCAGTTTGTCAATTAAAACTCTGTATTTGTCTTCATAATACCTCAGTGTTTTTGGTGGTGTCCTTTGTTACCGGCGTTGTGGAAACAGATAGGTTTGTTTCAGGTGTTGCCTTACTGCGTAATTCAGAGTCACTTTCAGCAGTTACAGCAAGATGTCCCTCTTTCTTATTACAAGACTCTATACCTTGAGGGAGAGTAGCTAATTTACTTTCCAGCTGTGTCTGCAGAAGGGATGTGGATCTGCTTCCATTTTCTGCTACAACTTGGGTTGCAATGTTGTCTGGTGTTGTAGAATGCTCTCTGTCTGGCTGTGATTCAGCAGCAGCCAATTGTACCTAAAGAATAGCTACAGAGTTAGTTCACCAAATACCTACTAAAATTTTTAAGTATTTATTGAGATAGGGTTTCTCTGGAAGCAGAGCCTACACTGTTTTTGTAATTAATCCTAATAACATATTATCTCTAATACCCACAGAGTTGTGCCACTTTTTAGTTCAAACATGATGTTTGTCTTTGCAAACTCATAACTAAGGGGAACCAGTAAGTTAGTACACTGTCTGAACAAGATAAACAGGACATTATGGAAGATGAACTTAAAGGTCTGGATAAACCGGTTCTTCTATCTTTGAGACTATGTTTTTTTACTGCAGTTGAAGTTTAGTGTAAAACAAGCAGACAAAACAATGTTTTACTTCCAGAAAGAACAATCTATGGCTTCCTGTTTAACTATTGCTGGATAAATATATTCCTTAATATATGTTTCTTGTTGTTATAAGATTGAATATTTTCTCCTCATACTATGATTTTGCATTTCGGTATAAAATTCAGTTTGAGGTTAAAACTCTGTGTTTGACCTCATAATACCTCAGTGTCTTTGCTGGTGTCCTTTGTTACTGGGCTGGGTCTTGAAGACTTCTCTGACTTTGTGGTATTTTGATCATCTGAATAACACGTCTCATCTCCTACTTGGTCTTTTTTCCTGTCAGCCTGTTTTGTGAATGCATTTTGATCTGTGTTCATGGAGTTTTCCTTATCAGCAGACTTCCGAGAGAGATTTTGAGATGTTGTCTTGTTTGTATCTTGGTGTGGGGCAGGCTGCGTTGCTGCTTTGGCTTCTTTTAATATGTCCTCAGATGATTCAGGGACAGTAGACTCAGCTTCTTTGGTTGTTGGGGAATCTTTGGAGTTAGACAAGGGTCCAGGATGAACATCACTTCGCTTGTCAGAAGGAATTTGATGTGGATCCGGGGTGTCATCTTTGTTTTTATCGGATGAATCCCTTGTTTGATGTGCTGCTATTTTGCTGTGGGCAGATGTAGGGGAGGGTGTTGTTTTAGGAACAGACAGGTTTGTTTCAGTTGTTGCCTCACTGCATGAGTCAGAGTTAATTTCAGCAGCCACAGCATTTTGCTTCTGTTTCTCCTCACAAACTGCTAGTTCACTGTCAAACTGTGTCTGGTGAAGAGATGAAGATGCACTTTCATTTTTCACTGTGGCTGGGTCTGTACTGCTATCTGATGATGCAGCACCTTTGCTGTCCAGCTCAGAATCATCAGTAGCCAACTGTCCCTGAAAAAAACTACACAGTTAGTTCAGGGAATACCATTTCAAACTGATAATTTCTAGAAGCAGAAATTAACACTTTTTGTATTACTGTGCTATAAAAGGGTAGAGAGATGGGAAACTAATTCAAGCAGCATAACAAACCCTCTACTGCATAGCGTTGCCCTGAGGGAACAAACCACATTTTCATGCCCACACTGGCCCTTCAAAAAAAAACCAACTTTTTTTTTCAAATAATGCTGCCAGGCACAATTTTAGGGTGAAGGCTTGAGTCAGGGTTAGGGTAAGGTTAGGTTTAGGCAGGGACTTGTGATGGGTAGGGTCAGGATAAGTCTCTAGGAAATGAATTTAAGTTAATGTAATGTCCCCAAAAGTGCGCGCGTGCATGGGGTTATGATCAAATGTTGGATGTATTTTGGTGTTTTATTGTTCTGTGAAATGTTTACATTGTTTATTTGTTGTTTATTTATTTGTTCATCCTCGTTGTACTAATAAAACTTATTATAGAATAACTTGGTGTTTGACTACCCTTGTCGCACAGTGTTGCCTTGAAGCAACAAACCAATATCTGTTTGGGGGGGGGGGCAGGGTGTCAAATTTTATGATTGATATATTGTGAGGGACCCTAAAGCTCCCCCAAAATAGGGAGAAATATTTTTTCCCCAAAAATGAAAAAGTCATGCAGTAGAGGGTTAACAAAAAGCAGGCCTTTAAAGTGGCTTTTCATGTTCTGATGAAAGTCCAGAATATAAAAATTAAAGTTAAAAAAGAACAGAAGGAAGAGACGATACAAGGGTAATAAGACACAGCTGAATGTAATCAGCATACACAAATAAAGCTCAAAAACAGGACACGAGAGACAAGAACTTGCAGGAAGTAACATAGAACTAAACACAGAGGCAAGAAACACACACTTAACACAATACAGGGGGACACAGGGGAAGGCAAGAATAACATAGACACAAATCTGTAAATTCTAAACACTAACAGAAAGTAGCAAAAACTAAAGACTAAGGATCCTAAGAGACTAGCCATAGTACAGAGTCAAAGTAAAACCAGTCAAAAAATGCCTAGCAAGTACATAACTCAAAAGAAAGTCAAATGAAAGTCAAACTCATAACTCTTGAATAACTGTACAATAATTAAAGTTAAACCAAATTAGATCTTGGTACAATAAAATAACCAAGGCAGAGGGAAAAAGAAACACCACTAATTACAATTATAAAATTCAGAAAACTCTTAAACAGGAGCAAACCTGGGTTCTTGTGCTCAAAAGTACAAACACTGGTCAAAGTTAAACTTGGAAGGTCTGCAAAAGCATTTTCTTGTATTTTTAATAGCGTGTTACGCTCTGGATAATCTTGGTGTAAAGGAAGGAAGGAAGCAAGCAAGGAAGTCTTTTTTTTTTTTTTTTACCTGTATTTGGGTGGTATTTTCCTTTATACCTTCATCTTCTTTTGGAGCCTGGTCTTGATCCTCCTTTTGGGTTTTCTCCTTAGTCGTGGTTGAAATTATATGTGTTGATGTGGCACCATCTGTTTAACAATTATTTCTATGTAAGTTTTATATATATATAATCACAGTAAACATGGCATTGGAGATGATCCAGTTTTTTTCCTTATTCATATGACCCTGATCTTTGAACTATGACCACAAAGCATTACATTTTCAAATGCTATATTTTGTTATCTTTACCCAGTGATTAACTGAATGGAGCAAATTGGACTGATATCTTTGGCTTGTATAAGCTGTAAAACTTTTTAAAGATTTTAAGGTGTATTTTGTGAAACTTTATGGCATCATTGTGATGTCACAGGGTGCTGTACTGAAAAATAAAAAGTGTCTTATACAGCTCTCTCCATGCCCTATTGTATGATATATTACTTGATATGGTTTGTTGCATTTTTTTCAGTCAGCTTTGACAGAAATGGAAGTTGAGATCAAATGCTTGGCAAACCTAGGTACTCGTGTCCTCTAAGGCCTAGTATATTGTTGTGAAATTTGAAGACAATCCATAAAAAAATGTGGGTATTATGAAGTTTTCACCAAATTTAAAATAATGAAAACTGTGGACGCTATGCTGTTAACAAACAGACAAACAAACAAAACTGATTACATACGCCCTACCTTTGGGGGAAGAACAATGGAAATTACTATACTTCTATACTTGTGTTTCAGATGATTATCAGAACACTGTGTCATTTTCATTCTAGTTAAACATCCACCTACAGTACTGCTTTATGGTTGCAAATGAAGTTTTACTATTACGACAGGAAACTTACCTTGAGCCTTTTTTTGAGACAAAAGAAATAACTTGTAGCCACATTCAGGGCAGAATTTAAATGTACTGTCCACTTGAGTTCCACATTCAGGGCAAAACATGATTGCCTGAAACAAAATATAACATTATAAATGACAGAAACATTGTAATGCCCTTGAGCAGGGGTGTCAAACTCAAATACAAAGTGGGCCAAAATTCAAAACTGGAACAAAGTCGCAGGCTAACATTAATATTTATTGAAATATATTTATTCCTCCAGATATAAGAATGAATCTTTTCTTATGGACACATTTTGCTGAAAAACTGAATATGGAACAAGCAAAGCTTAATACTAAACAATATATATATTAGCTGTATAATACCAGTAGGCCAGCTCTAATAATAATTTGGTATGGCTTCGCGGGCCAAATGTACTTAGGCTGGGCCAGAGTTTGACACCTATGCCCTTGAGCATCGTTAGTATAATTCAAGCTGTTTCAAAAACTGTTTTACCAAATTGATTTATATAATCTTATCTTCTGTATGTTGTAATAAGTTAAATAGGCGGCACCGTTGATGAATTTGAAACATTTAATCTGTGTTAACATTGTTGTCCATCAACAATTTACAGTGACATGATTTTCATGTCAGACCTTAAATACTGCTACACTGCACGCATTATTGAAAAGAATGCATTTCTATATTTTGACATAGTCATTGTGATAACAGAAGATGTGAGTGTGTATATTGTATGAATAGATTATTGTAGTATTAGTGATTTAGTTGTATTAACGATAGTTAAGCATTATATTCGTTATTCATTTAAGTAGGTCATAGCTGCTAAACAGTCACACATAGAGCACACACATAGAACTGGCAGAATAGGTCAGAGGTTTATGTGAGAAGCAGAGACGACAGAGCTGCTGTTAGTGGGATAAGGAGGGGTAAGCCAAAGCAAGGAGAACATAGTGTGCGAAGGAGTGGGCAGCAAGGACACGAGATAGGGAGGCAGGAGATAGAGAGGGACCTGTCATGGTCCTGGGTCATTTTGACCCAGCATTTTTAGTTCTTATATTCCTTTGTATTATGGTTTGTATTCTGATCCTTTTGTCATGCTTTGTTTATTAGTATTATTCTATGTTTCAGTTATTCTTTGTGAGGAATTAGTTCTTAAGTTGTGTCTCTCGTTTAGTGTAAGTTCAGTTCAGTGTCAAGTCTGTGTCTGTTTCTTGTTTCCCGTTTTATTGTGAAAGGTTGTGCCTCATCTCAGTGTGTCTAGCTTTGCTCCCCGTGACTCGTTAGCCCAAACCCTCCCAGCTGTGTCTCCCTCCTGTTTTCCATTCCCTGATTACTCCCCTGTGTATATAAGCCCTGTGTTTTAAGTTTCACTTCCGTGTCTGAGTTCTGCATTTTGGGTCCACCACTCCTGCATGCCTGCCTGCCACACAGCCAACCATGGCAACTGCTGTCAATGTGGAATTCGTGTCTTGTCTATTTCATTTTTGTGCAAAATAATAAGTTAAAAAAATACTTATTTTAAAAAAACTTAGTTTAAAAAAAAAACAAACACTTATTTTGCACAAAAAAAAACCCTTTAAAAAAAACTTGTTATTTTGCATAACAATGAAATAAACAAGACACGAATTCCACATTGACAGTAGTTGCCATGGTTGGCTGTGTGGCAGGCAGGCATACAGGAGTGGTGGACCCAAAATGCAGAACTCAGACACGGAAGTGAAACTTAAAGCGCAGCTTTATTGCTGGGAAAAATCTCGTACTAACTAAACTCACCAAAAGACAAACAAAAGTCTGAACTGAGGACTGAAACACTGGAAAATAAATACTAAACTGGAGCAGGTGACTAAACACGGAAGCAGAACACACAGCTAGTTGAGGGTACGACGCGACAGGGAACACAGGAAAACACAGGGCTTATATACACAGGGGAGTAATCAGGGAATGGAAAACAGGAGGGAGACACAGCTGGGAGGGTTTGGGCTAACGAGTCACGGGGAGCAAAGCTAGACACACTGAGATGAGGCACAACCTTTCACAATAAAACGGGAAACAAGAAACAGACACAGACTTGACACTGAACTGAACTTACACTAAACGAGAGACACAACTTAAGAACTAATCCCTCACAAAGAATAACTGAAACATAGAATAATACTAATAAACAAAGCATGACAAAAGGATCAGAATACAAACCATAATACAAAGGAATATAAGAACTGAAAATGCTGGGTCAAAATGACCCAGGACCGTGACAGGACCAGCAGGAACTAGTTTTTAGAGACAAAGGTTGTTGATTTCTGTGTGTCAATGTGTGCTGCTGGAACTGCCCCAGTAGATTTTGATGTTGGATGCTGAGCTGTGAAAATCCCCAAGTACATGTAATAAAATTATTTTTTTCATTATGAGAAAAAACAGGAATGGGATATTACACTGTTTTATGATACATTGTACTGCTGATTTATAAGAAATGCTGTTTGCAGAGAATCAAAGCCTTTTTTTTTTATTAGAAAGAACAAAACATGCTGCACAGGAAGCCAAGGCCTGTGGATATTTCGTTTTTTTTGACTTTGAAGGGGGGGCAAAGCTATAAGAGTGTGCGTAACTGTCAGACAACTCGAGATCTGGCGGACACCCTCCTGTTCAAAGTATTGTATAGAATAAAGAGATTGTTGATTGAGCATTAAACACCAATTCTTTGATCTTCAGCCCAAAGATCAAAGAATTGGGATATCTAACAATATTTATGTAAAAGGTCAATAGCCCAAAGACTATCATGTGAATAACAGTTGGCTGTTTGTTATTTTCTTATACTGTTAGTGTTTAGTGTGTGAATGTGTGTGTGAATGGGTGGATGACTGGATGTGTAAAGCGCTTTGGGGTCCTTAGGGACTAGTAAAGCTCTATACAAATACAGACCATTTACCATTTACCATTTAGGGAGTCTTAGCACACAAAAATTAAAGCTCCGTAATGTTCATTTGGTGGTGAGAGCTTTGAAAACATGTTACTTTTATGTTTATCATTGAAGTAGTTTAAAGTGGTGATGTTCTGTACTGTTGTAAAGGCTGTAAAAGAGGGAGAGATTCCTGGAAGAGGGTGGAAAAGGATTGGTCTTTGAAAGATGTGTCAATGATTAGCTATTCATGCTATAGTAGAAAGTGTAACAACCAGCTCCCATCTACTGTACTTGGTCAGTCATTTACTTAAAAGGTTTCCTTTGGCTGATAATAAGCAACAGATATTCACACACAGAATCAAAAGTGTAATCTAATAAGATTTTCTTTTTGTTTGTCTTTTGTTCAAAACTCAAATATGTTTTGTTTATTACCATAAAAATAGCAAAGCTACAAAAAAGGAATGTTGATACATCCTTGTTCTTAATATTAATATGTATCATTAAAATATCAAAATCACACAATCAGTTTAAACCTTTAACACAGTATGTTTCATTGAGCCTTAACAAACCATATTCTATTTCTCTTACACTCTGATTAAGATATTGTTGTAAGAAAGTCACAAAAACATGCTCAGTTGTGGACATTAGGTGGCAGTATTGAATATTTTAGTATTCATTTGAGTTTATTTTACATGTAGGGTATGTATGTATACTCCACAGTAACTGAATCCAAAAAGTTCTTCAAACACAGTAACAAACACTGTGGTGTACTTACAATGGTGATGAAAAATAAAGAGAGCAAAACACAAAAAGGTGCATACATTTGCAAATCTTATTATGTTCAGTTTTTAGTGAAAGCATTGGAAATGTGTTACATATTATTTGTTGAAGTCATACTTGAAGATGTACCTTTGCTGTACTATTGTAAAAGCCTCAGTAGTAAAAAAAAAAAAAGAAAGTGGTGTGTTATCAACAACAGACTTTATATAGCTTACTGGAGTCACAGAGTTATTTTCACTTTCATTTACAGTAATGGTGGGGCTGATTCATAACTTTAACTTATCTTTCTTATACTCAAAACTTGTTCCAGACTTTTCCCTTTGCAAAAAAATTAGCAATTGCTTTATAAAAAATATAACTGCATTAAAAAAAATCTTGTATAATGTTTTATTTTATGTATTTTATGAAATTAATTTAGGCCATCTTGTATTATGTAGTAGCATTTAACAGTTAAAAAGACTTATTTAGATTCATAATGTTTGTCTTTTTATCTTTAAATTAGAATACAGGACAGGGTTAGGGATATGCTGAAGTTCAGTAGGAAGTATACAGTTTGGTCAAATGCTGTTACAGATGACTAATTTCTATTGTAATAAAAGACGAATAAAACACGTCTGATAATATTTAATATTACAGACACAACTTTAATCTCGGGCATGTCCCAATGCATTATTATTATCTGTAAGGATAGTTGTTAGATGTCTTACCTTGTTTGTCCTTCTTCCTCACATTGTCAGCACTGCATGTCTGAGCTACAGTCTGGTGCAACAGGTCGTTCCCATATGTACTTTCATTTTCATTTACAGTGAAAGGTGTGGCTGTTTTTCAAATTCAAATCAACAAACAAACAAACAAACAAAAAAAAGCTTTTTCCTGATTGGGAGAGCTAAGTTAAAATTTCAGGTTAATAGTAAGTTATTTGTCTTATTTTCTCTAAAGTTTGAGTTAGTAAGTTGACATTTTGAGATACTAAAATCAAAATGTTGAGACACCTGAAATTTTGGCTTCTAGACGGCAAGATTTTTCTCTCTTTGTTTCTCTTTTTTTATATTCAGAGGTGGAAACCACTCTGAAACACGCTGCTGTTGAAATACTGCCATTGGGAGGCAGATGCTGTCATTACGTAGGACACAAAAGATTCATTGTGGGACATGTAGTTTACACACAAACTATGATAATTTTATCGCTTTTAACTTCTTGTGGGCCATAAAATAATTTGGCAAGTGGGATTTACCTTGTGTTTGAGTGCATTGTAAAGTGTAGAATGTCTGAAGAGGAGGGAGTTGGCAGTTCCCGCATTATTATCAGGTAGCATTTAGACACTTAGGCACACTATTAACTTACACGGACCCCTACAAGCTTTCTTTTACTACACTAAATGTGTGAAACAATGAAGGTACGTTACACTTTTTCTTCTTGCTCTAGATTATTTTAATAATGCATATGGTGTTGTTTAAATAACTTCAACTTAAGTCTAACCCAAAAATTGTCAAGGAGCGGCTGTGTGTATGCAGGAGAGGACCCAAATGCACAACTCAAGACACACGGGGATAGACTCAAAAGGCGCGGCTTTATTAACAGGAACACAAGGAGTCAGTAGCGGTTTTTGATACGGGCGACACGGGCGGTTGCCCGGGGCGGCATCGTGGTGGGGGGTGGCATCACGGGCACTGGCAAAAAATAAATAAATTGCTCGTACTCAAGCTGCCCCGACATCAGCCAGCACATATTGGGAATGGCATAGGCACCGATCGGTTTTCTATCGCCCATTTGCTGGGAGTAAGGGTGCCCTCCGTTTGCGACGTGCGCTTGCTGCTTGCTGCACAGGGAGGAGAGGGCGGGGCGGCGGGGGATTGTCCTCAGCTGTGCTCCCCGTGTGTTCCCACGTCCCTCATTACCTTCGGTGTATTTATGTCGGAATCTCCCTCTGTTCCGTCATGGTTGTGTGCGTTTCCTTGAGTCTCCTCCTGAGCACCTGATGGCTTTGAACTTTTCTTGTCCATCTTCCATTGGTTTTAATTTTGGACTCCAGTATGAACACAAATCCCCCAACTCGAAGATCACCACAACATAACCTAATGGACCTACACCATAGTTCACATATTCACTTTTTCTAAGGTGTATTTCTGGGATTTCACACAACCCAGGATTTAAATCATGAATAGATAATGGACTTGGATTTACAACATTATGAACCCCTTTCCACGGGTTGTGTGTGAGACATTAAATCATCAAAATATAAAATATAAATTTTAAATTGTTATTGATCCCTTTACTCCGAGTCCTAAAGTGTATATTTATTTTCTTGCTCTTCTTATATTATTGTTTGTTTACTTGCACTGCTGTAACTGGAGCCTTGTCGTCTCGTCTCTCTATATACTGGACCGTAGCGGAGATGACAATAAAGTTTACTTTGACTTCAGCAGCAAGCAGGTGCACCGAGGGCTCTCACGCTCACTTTTCGCGTATAGAATTTCGAAAAAACATCGGTGCAAATTATAAGTCTGTATCATGATGTCTGGTGTTTTTATGTTGTAGCCCTCTCCTCTCCTGCCTGCGCCGCAAGCAGCAGGCGCACCTCGCAAACGTAGGGCACCCTTACTCCCAGGAAAGGGGCAATAGAAAACCGATCGGTGCCTATGCTATTCCCAGTATGTGCTGGCTGATGTCGGGGCAGCTTGAGTACGAGCAATTTATTTATTTATTGCCAGTGCCCGTGATGCCACCCCCCACCACGATGCCGCCCCGGGCAACCGCCCGTGTCGCCGTATCAAAAACCGCTACTGACTCCTTGTGTTCCTGTTAATAAAGCCGCGCCTTTTGAGTCTATCCCCGTGTGTCTTGAGTTGTGCATTTGGGTCCTCTCCTGCATACACACAGCCGCTCCTTGACAATTTTTGGGTTAGACTTAAGTTGAAGTTATTTAAACAACACCATATGCATTATTAAAATAATCTAGAGCAAGAAGAAAAAGTGTAACGTACCTTCATTGTTTCACACATTTAGTGTAGTAAAAGAAAGCTTGTTGGGGTCCGTGTAAGTTAATAGTGTGCCTAAGTGTCTAAATGCTACCTGATAATAATACGGGAACTGCCAACTCCCTCCTCTTCAGACATTCTACACTTTACAATGCACTCAAACACAAGGTAAATCCCACTTGCCAAATTATTTTATGGCCCACAAGAAGTTAAAAGCGATAAAATTATCATAGTTTGTGTGTAAACTACATGTCCCACAATGAATCTTTTGTGTCCTACGTAATGACAGCATCTGCCTCCCAATGGCAGTATTTCAACAGCAGCGTGTTTCAGAGTGGTTTCCACCTCTGAATATAAAAAAAGAGAAACAAAGAGAGAAAAATCTTGCCATCTAGAAGCCAAAATTTAAGGTGTCTCAACATTTTGATTTTAGTATCTCAAAATGTCAACTTACTAACTCAAACTTTAGAGAAAATAAGACAAATAACTTTTGAGATACTAACCTGAAATTTTAACTTAGCTCTCCCAATCAGGAAAAAGTTTTTTTTTTTGTTTGTTTGTTTGTTTGTTTTTCAGTGGCAGAAACAATAGCTTCCATATTTTTCAGTCAAGTCATTGAGTTTCAAAAAGAAAAAGGAATATCAGCAACACCAAAATGCTGATGCAGAGGAAAAGCATTTTAAGACAGAGCAAATGCAAATGCTTGTTTGTGCAACAGGGAAACATGCTGGTATGTCTTCTTTGCTATGAGGCCATGCTGGTGCTTGGGGAATACAGTTGATGCCAGCACTTTGAAACCTTTGGTTTTACAAGCATAGATCCAAATATGCTAATCTTAGGCATCAAGAAAATAAACAGAAGGCCCAAGAATTAAAATGTAGTTTGCAATCTCAGCAGACTATGATAGCCAGAGCTTTAGTACAAAATGTTGCAGCACTAAAGCAAGTTTTATTGTAGTTGAAGAAATTATAGCTCCTAAGCATTTTTCTGAAGTGGTGATTCTGAGGTCAAGAAGACTGAGGGTCCTCAAGCCTACACTTCTTAACTCACATAACTGATCAGCCTGTTTAAATTACCTAAAAGTCTGTTTTTGTTCAGGACACACCTGATTAAAAACAAACTTAACAATGTCAGCTTGTCAAGAAAAAATATGGCAAACTGTGGGAGGAAATATAGTTAGGAAATCTGACAACACAGCTTGCTAAGGAGTGATGTGGTATCTGTTTTGTTTTTTCATTAGGTGTTGCTTTTTTACTGTGCTTACAATTCTACATTTATCCACAGCTCATGCTGCTAATTGAACAAAAATAAACAAGACTCAGCAGTCCATCTGCATCTAAAGGATAAAGGTCACTCTTTTGAAGATGCCAATGTACACATTTTGGACAGAGAAGACAGATGGTTTGAAAGAGGAGTAAAAGAGGCCATTTATGTCCACTGTGAGTGACCATCTTTAAACAGAGGCGGTGGTTTATGACACCATCTGTCTGCCATCTATAATCCAGTTTTGAGATCCCTTCCCAGATGCCTTAACGCCCACTCACATCCTGGGCCATCTGACCTCAGGAAATCACATGATAGGGTGGGGCCAGGTTTCACAATGAGCTCACCCAAAACCCTGGCTGATTGTGACCTACACCTGTTTTCACACCTTGGCTCATGTGATTGGGAAGAGGATCATTAGGGGGTCCTTTTGTCCCTCTTGGGGGGGACACTCCCACAGGGTTTAAATCGGGGACTCTCCATCATTTGACCTTAGAACTGTAGAAGCTTGTCGGATGAGAGGTTAAACGTCTTCAAGCAACAAAAAGAAGTCCAGACTCTTTTCTTTCCAAGCTCCTTAGACTACTATGACCTGGATGACTGAGAACCTTCACAGACATATTTGTCAGAGGCCTGACATTTCCCTGTTTAAAATCCTTGTTTTATTGATTTCATGTAATATTCTAATTGTCTGAGATTTTCAAATTGGGGTTTTCATAAGCTATAAGCCATAATCATCAAAATCATAAAAAATAAAGGCTTGAAATCTCTTTAAATGCATTGAGTCTATATCATATATTAGTGAGACCTTTTAAGTTGAATTAGTGAAATAAATGAACTTTTGCATGATATTCTAAGTTTTTCGAGTTTCACCTGTATAAAGTAAATACTGAGTCTGTACAATTCTAATAAGCTTGCAAGTCAGTATTTGGTATGATCACCTTTATCCTTCAAACAGCCTGAACTATCCACACAGATACAGCAGCCAGGGAAGCAGAAGAACATCATATGAAAAAGGCCGGGAGTAAATGTGGTTATCCTAGCTGGAATTTTGTCAAAGCTGTCACACGCTGCACTAAAAATTGGTCCACCCAAAGATCTGGTCCCCTGACACAAACAGAGTAATATTATATAATGTATATAATAATGTATATATAGTGTACACTGTTAAGTGCCAGGAGGATTGCCATGATTTAGGAAATGACTGGGCTATCCCAGTCATTACATTGTACCTCTTGCTGTATGTTTAGAGAAGGTAAATCTCCTTCCCAGTCTCAAGTCCTTTGCAGCCTCCAAAAAAGTTTTGTTCCAGGGTTGCCGTTTATCTAGCTCCATCCATCTTCCCATCAACTCTGACCAGCTTTCCTGTCCCTGCTGAAGAAAAGCATCCCCACAGCATGATGTGCAACCACCGTGTTTCACAGTGGGGATGGTGTGTTCAGGGTGATGAGCAGGCAGTGTTACTTTTCTATGGCGTTATTTTTGTGCCACTATTCTGAACGCACGTAAAAAAAAATTGAGCGCACGTAAAAAAAAGTTGCAGGTGCAAGTGTTGCATTTTGTGAGAAATTTATTTTGAGCGAAGAAAAGCTAAATTTGAGTGAACAAAATTCATTGTTGCATGCAAAAAATGTATTTCAGTGTTTGCTATTATCCACACACACACACAACAGCAGCCCCTGTCGCTCAGTTTTTGCACTTGCGCTTGCTCGCAATGTGTTGCTTGCGCTCTCAACATTTCTGCCTGTGCGTGTTCAACTCTTTCTCTACACCGTTATATTTGTGCCACAAAACCAGCCAATCATAGACTTGGATGCAAAAAAAATCTGATTGGCTGTTTTGGTCTCCAATCAGCTCGAAATGACGAAATGCAATATCCCAGAATCCATTTTGTCCAAAACTCAAAGGAGGCAGTGGCGGGGGAACACAGAGTGGCGGAGTTTGAAATATTACTCTTTCTGGGTCACAAAATAAACTTTTAAGATATTTTCATGCGAGAATGGTGCTGTGTAAACTTCTAATATCTGCTCGATTTATCAAGACATCACATATCACATAAGTGCTCTGACGTTTTCGGAGATGCCTGTTACCCACCAGCTGACCGCATAGCTGGACTGGCCATTGGGCATACCAGACATTTGCCTGGTGGGCCGATGATGATTTTTCATTTTTATGTTTGTTTGTTTGTCTTTGTAACGGTATAAACAATGAAAGGTGGTGGATTAGCCAGTTGGTCACGATCAACTTTGGGCTGGACCAATTACAACACATCCATATTGAGGGGAAAAGGAACGCGACTCGTCCCAAACTTCAGCTAGAATGAAAAAGACACAAAGCTGGAGTTATTCTGTGTCTTTACACTGCACAGCTGCCTCTTCTTCTCTCATTCTCTCCCCACCCTCTCCTGTTGCTACTTCAATCATGAAACTGATCAATGATCAGCTGACGGTCTCTCTTGTTTGTTTATTGCCCACTTTGCGCCAGAAAGAGGAAATCAGCGGATGTTGCGCCAAACAACAGCAGTACGTTCAAGCTTGATCAGTTGTTGTTAGAATTTATTTAATATTACTTTCTAGTATCAGCTGATGTTTGCTGGAGCCACAGCTGTAAAAGCTGCTGGTCATGATATCGGTTTGGATATGTGGTGAGAGGGAAACATGAAAGTGATACAAATCATACATATATACCAACAAGACAGTGTACATCACTGTCACAACAGCGTTTCTTTTAGTTCAAAGGCTTTATGGTTTTTCCGATAATACCTGGTGGTGTAGTTGGTGATTTTTTGTCAGTTCAGCCTTATATATTATGTTTAACCCGAGTTCCCACCAGGTCAGCTGGTGGGTAACAGGCATCTCCGAAAACGTCAGAGCACATATGTGATGTCTTGATAAATCGAGCAGATATTAGAAGTTTACACAGCACCATTCTCGCATGAAAATATCTTAAAAGTTTATTTTGTGACCCAGAAAGAGTAATATTTCAAACTCCGCCACTCTGTGTTCCTCCGCCACTGCCTCGTTTGAGTTTTGGATGAAATGGATTCTGGGATATTGCATTTCGTCATTTCGAGCTGATTGGAGACCAAAACAGCCAATCAGATTTTTTTTGCATCCAAGTCTGTGATTGGCTGGTTTTGTGGCACAAATATAACGGTGTAGAGAAAGAGTTGAACGCTCACAGGCAGAAATGTTGAGAGCGCAAGCAACACATTACGAGCAAGCACAAGTGCAAAAACTGAGCGACAGGGGCTGCTGTTGTGTGTGTGTGTGGATAATAGCAAACACTGAAATACATTTTTTGCACGCAACAATGAATTTTGTTCACTCAAATTTAGCTTTTCTTCGCTCAAAATAAATTTCTCCTCAAAATGCAACACTTGTACCTGCAATTTTTTTTTTACGTGCACTCAGAATAGTGGCACAAAAATAACGCCATACTTTTCAGCCACACGTAGCGCTTTGCATTTAGGCCCAACTTTGGTCTTATCTGACCAGACCACCTTCTTCCACACGTTTGCTGTTTCCCTTTTATGTCTCCTGGCAAACTGCAAACGGGACTTTTTATGTCTGTCAACAATGGCTTTCTTCTTGTCACTCTTCTTTATAGTGCATGACTTACAGTTGTCCTGCAGACAGATTCTCCCACCTAAGCTGTGGATTTCTCCAGCTCCTCCAGAGTGACCGTGGGCCTCTTAGAAGCTTCTCTCACCAGTGCTCTCCTTGCTCGGTCCGTCAGTTTAGGTGGACGGCCATGTCTTGGTAGGTTTGCAGTTGTAGCATACTTTTTCCCATTTTGGATGATGGATTGAGCAGTGCTCCTGGAGATGTTCAAAGCTTGGGATATTTTTCTATAACCTAACTCTACTTTAAACCTATCTACAACTTTTATCTACATCAATGTATCATTTTCATACCAGTTAACAATTATGTACTACTTTGTGTTGGTCAGTCACTGACAATCTTAATCAAAAATATTTCAGTTTGTGGCTGTAAGGTGACAAAAAAGTATGTATGAATACTTCTTCAAGCACAGTAAAGAACCATAAACAACTTTTCTTTAAAAAAGGGGTTAATTTTCAATAAGTGACTGACAATCTGCAACTATGGCAGAAATAATACATTTCAGGTCACATGTGTGCAACAGCTGCTTCATTGACAATTTCAGAGGAAACATTTTCCAATGTACTTTAATCTTTTAGCAGATACACAATGAATAATCAATACAGGACACTTGATATATGTAAGAAAAAGTAATACAATTTTGTCTCTGAGTGCTGGTCAATAGCAAAATATACTTGATAAAAAAAAGAAAACAGAAAAAAAAGAAAGAACCGTAAGTAAATCAACAAAGTTTCACACTATATGATTGTCAAATTCAACAATGCATTTCTGAATTTTCTAAATAACTCTTAGTAACTTTTTTAGATTGACAAAATGTAACACATGAGCAGGTGGCTCATAGTGAAGAAATAATACACCCGTTTTATCTGCCTTGCTGTGTATCATTGTTTTTGTTGAGCCTCAGTGTTATTTTTAACTTTTCAAATCCAAGTATTAGAGAAAACAGATAAAATGTAAAATATTGACTTTCAAATTGATGCAAGCAAAAAGTATTTGACACTGTTAGTAAACTGTAAAAAGAAAACTATCAATTATTAATTTCTTTACTAGTTTATGTTTAAATCATATTTTGTTCTTTAGCTGTAAAATAAATGCAAGAATAATGCTAAAACATACCATGAAAAAACAAAAACAAAACCTTAAATCATCATCAAAGTGAACATTTTTCTCAGTAAAGGAATGAAATGTTAAAATTATAAAACAAAAATAGAAAATTAAAACCAGTTGGTTTATAAATTTTATGATGAAAAATAAACCGATAAACTCATCCAGTTTATCTCCTTATATACTTTCTGTTTGATGAACTCGCTTAACACATAAAAATCTGATAAATCCAACTTTCCACCACAGATAAATGGAAATAATCTCATATTGCAAATCAAATGTTTTCTTTAAATGAACACATTCAAGTCACTTTTATGCAAATGAACATTTACAGTTTTTTAACATGTAAGAAAAAATGGAAAATGTGCAGTTTTTGCACTAGTTTATCAATCTATCCTGTTGTTAATTCACACTAAAAGATTTTACTTTAAAACAAAAACAGTCATGAAAGAATGATATATAAAATATATCAAAGCTGTATATACTCTCAAGGTGAATACATGAGCAGCTCACTCATGATGTGCTTGAGTTTATTCTGCTTTGCTGTTTCATTGTTTTCACAGAGGTTAAAGGTAATTTCTAATCTTTCTCATAAACGAATCAAGAAAACATCAACAAGACCATAAACAAATAAAAGAGTTCAAAGAAGTAGTATAACTTAAAGTTAACTGATAAACTAAAATCTCTCTAAACCCATCCAATTCATCTCTCGATTATCTGCTGAACGCAACCAGGTTTAATACATGTCATGAAAATCTGATAAATCTAATTATTAAATTTAAAAAAAAAAACATAAAATGTAGCAAATGTCAACTTTTACATAAATGTAAATAAAAACTTAAAGCATTTTAAAATATAAGAAAAATAAAATATGTATGAAAAAGTGTAAAATGCTCAGTATACCATTCCCTTGCATATTTATGATTGAACCGTGCACATTCATTTACATTGGATTACAAGATTTTGCTTTTTTCTGTGTATCAATCACCTATTGCTTTAATTTCTTATTAGATGGAGAAATATTATTCACTCATTGCAGCATGATAATATTACTCTCTTTTTAATTCAACCCATTCACAAGAGAAGTAAAATATAATGAAAAATAAAATATTAAAATGTAAATATAGTTTTTTGTTGTTGAATTGAATTTCTAAAATAATTCCAAAAACAAATGAACAACACAACACATCCTATGATTATTACACCAATAAATGCAGAAAAAAATACCTTTGTTTACTTCTTTAGATAACTAATATCTCTCTATGCACTCATTCATTCATCAACTCCTGTTTGGCTGTGATGGTGTATTTCCAGGTCTCAATTATCTGAGACAGCTGCACATTTTCAGAGAAGTTTCCCTCCACGTAAGTAGGGACTTCTACTTCTTTACGATCCATGTAGGCACTGACCGCCTCCTTCAGACTGTCAGAAAGAAAGAAAATATAAATTTTAATACATTACTTTTACATTTGAGCAAATAATTATATAACTTAGCAGGAAAACAAAAAAATATTATAACAAATAAAGACATTCACACTTTTGGTATAGACAGAAAGGCCAAACGATGGGGCACTATACAGATATGAAAATGAATAAACAAGGCTTATCTGAAGACAGTAAAATATGCACAAAGTACTTGGACATTTTTAAGATTGATTGATTAATTGAAAATTAATTGGACAAACTAACATAGTTTTAAATATAAATATTGTTTTTAATACTTAGATGACAATATTTTGCTTCATTCAGACTAATCTATAACTTTATATGCATATCTTTGCATCTCTGAGATCACTCTTATATATCCATATTTTGGCTACATAGGATCATCTGCAGTGACTGTGAGGTTTAGGATGTAAATCTCTCTTCACACCTGCTAAGTCAGGGCCAAACAGAACATGGCATTACCAAACAAAAATCTGGTACTATACAACAGCTTTACCTCCATGATGGATTGTAGTCCTCAGTTGCTCGTGGGCGGCCCAGGCGCAACAAGAGGAACTCATGCATCTCAAGCAGCCACTGGTCCATGTTTCCAATGGACATGAATTGTTTCAGCTCAGTCTTGTTTTCCTCAGTCAGTGGCACCTGGTACTCGGCTGGATACCCCGAAAAGGGTTCCTTTTTAACAAGACATGCAGTCATGCATTTTGTATGTATACGGTAGATGGACTGACATATCTGGTCATAATGACCAAAGTGCTAACACAGGAGCTTAGGATCAAAACTTACAATTTATGTATCCTCAGTGAAAAACCACATGTGGTGTATAAACTTGAAATTTTATTTGTATCTGAAAACAAAACATACTGCAAAACTTACCCTTTTCAGTTGCAACATTTTTTCAGATCTGAGAGAGGACAGGACTTGCCACAGACAAACACAGTTCTGCAGTTCACATTTGCCAAAAGCCTGTAAAAAAGTGATCAACTTATAAACAGTTTGTTCTCTCTGGTCTTTGCTTTGTCATTAATACTGATTTTTGATATGGGAGGCTCAGAGTGAGAGAGTGTACATGTAATGACCTTCAGTATGTGCTGATTAATGTTTTGGTCCATCTTTAGTATTTCCTGAAGGTAAGTGACCAGTTTCATTTTGGGATCACCACCAGTCATTGAGAGATAACCCAGAAGCAGCTCCACAATCTTCAGTGCTTCACACACCTCGCTGTAGGAGTCCAGCTGTCTCGACACAGAGTTCCAGATCAAACGGGACAGAGCCGTCTGATAGAGAAACAAAGCAGTGAAGTCATAAAGCACTGAAAAGTAAATCATCCCAATATAACTGTGTAATGTGTGAGTAGATCTTTTATAGATGAATGTTAGGACAATTTTTCTTATTTGCTGTGACTATTCGGCCCGAAATATTTATGCGATTTGGTGATAAACAAAACATCAATCTGCTATACCTGTAATAACCATTTACAGATTATAGATAGTAAGTCCATTTATCAAGAATATCTCCCAAACAAATATTAGCACTTTTACTGTAAACTCAGTATGGGTCATATTACTTTACCTGTGGCACTTTTCCATGAACAGTTTTGAAAATGGTCTCATAGTCTCTCTCTTGCATATTGACCAGCGTGGGAATTCCCTTAATAAAACACAGGAGGTTAAGTGAAGCAGGGAAATATGTAAATATGATTTTAAACTAAGTAAGATCACATAGAACAGATACAAAACTTGAGTCAAATGCTGAAAATTTCCCACTGCAGTTAACCAACACCATAAAAACAAACTCCATAGTGCAGTGGTTTACAACTTTGCCTAACAAAAGATTCCTGGCTTTATTCTGGAAAAAGAATCCCTTGGAGGTTGTGTTGGGAAGGACTTATGATGTAAAACCCACATGTTGTAGCAGTGTGCTGTCATAAATAGTTGGAACAAACAGTAATAGCTTAGTCCTATTTGTGTTTGTACTGTATTTGCTTCTTGAGCCCCCCTGCCGTCTATTACGATAGAACTTCAACAGAAAATGAACTTCTTTGCAGTGGAGAGAAATCAAGAGTTTAAAACAACTGGAACTCTTAACTTCAGCCAAAGTTTGTGTAATTTTAGACGTGGGACACATGTTTTAAACAAACCAGGCTGTGGGGACTCACTGCGCGGGTAATGAGAGGTTTTCCCTGCAGAAAGCGGGTGAGGATCTGCTGTTGGATCCTGGGCAGGTCATACTCAGATATTGTCTCGTGGCCACGTTCCCAGCTGTACTGGCAGTTAGACAAAACCAGCGGAAGCAGATCCTTCTCCACATCATAGCTGATCACATGCTGCTCCATTAGCTCCAACAGACTCACTGTGTAGTCACTGCAGACATCACAATGTAGATATAAACTTTAATCTCCCCACATGTCTTTGCTCATGTTGGTCTAGAATGCAAGAAACTATTTTGATGAAGAAAATTTTTGTTGAGAGCAAAACTGAACTGTATTATATTTACAATATTTAATGTATCAATAGCATCGACTCAGTAATTGGTTATGTTGCTCTGGGTATCTATGTCAAGCTCCCAGGTGAAAGAAAGGATTTTTAATACTAACACCCCTGAATGATGCTCATTTGACTCATCTGTCCCTTTGTTTGAAGTTCAGGTAGAAGGATACCTGATACAGCTTGATTAAAAAAGCTACATAACCTGCTTTAAAAAAGTACCTGCTGTCCTCTCGTGTGTGACGGTCCACTGCATTCACCAACTCATTGTGGAGAGTCACCAGATAGCTGACCAGCCCTGTGGCACACAGGCCTGGACCCTGCCGACGGGGCAGGAGGTACTGCAAGTCACTGTCCAGGTCCAAATCCCTGCTGCAAAATTCTTCTGGAATTTTTATTTCATCTATAGTTTTGAAAGGACAGATAAATAATTCCTTATTTCAAATATAACAAAAATCTACATATGTGTTTATTAACTGTTCCATTTAACCACAAGAACAAAAAATAATAATAATATGTTTTCAGTAACTGGTCAGTGGTAGATCTTTTTCTATTATTTTGACCTCTATTGTATACAAAGTCATTTAGAATTAGAATTATGTTTGCTCTCGAAGGCAACTAAAATCAATCAAGAATTCCACTGTTCCCATTTTAAACCCAGTAAGGCAAAGTCAAATCAAGCTGATGTTGATAAAAATGTCCTGAAAAAAAAAATACAAAATAAAAGGAACAATAAAAGCTTTAACTGCACCAACAAATTATTTTGTTGTTCAGACAAAGGGTAGAATAAGTGCTTTACTTACTGCTGGTGACAGAAACTCTTAGCTGATTCCATGTTTTCAGGAAGGTCTCAATGTGTTTTTGATACCACTGCCTCATTTCTGAAACAACAAAAACATTTGTATGACATAACATGAAACAGAATAAAAATATTTCAGTTGCTTTGTCTGTGTAGCAAAAGCCAACTTTAAAGGATTTTGACTGTGATTTTCACATTTATTCAGAAATAGTACTGTAGATTAATCACGTCATTGTTCACATTTGGAGAGAGTTTAGGTCCATATAATCTGCACCTGTTTGCTGAGCAATGAATACTCCGATGGAGCCCACGATATCTTCAGTTGCATTTTGGTACTTTCTCACCAAACGTTTCTGCAGGTTTAGGATTTCTGGGAGGAATTTGATAAGCCGAAATTCTCTCTCCTGAAAAAGAAAAACACAAACCAATCGGCTGATAACAATGCTTCAACAGCACAGGCTGTGTATCTTTGGTTATTTTCAATTCTACCAGTGAGAATAATAACAAGCTTATTGAAACTTTTAAAAATTGCTTTTACATTTGAAATATAAAGATAATTAGTTATAGCATGGTGGTGCACTGATAAAAATGAAGGTTGTGGGAAAAGATAGACTATTCAATTCTATTTAATTTCTATTCTAGAAATGTGTGACAAAGAGCATTGTACCCATCCATCTCATAATATATGAGGGCAAATTTGACATTCGGTCTAAAGGTTTTAAAAAAAGAAAACTTTGCAATTATCCATAGTGCACACTGTTACCTCAAAGACAAAAAACAAAACAAACAAATAAAAAAAAACTCAGTCTGGTCAGTAATTCACGCATGGAATCGAGTAAATTTTTGACTGAATGGGTGAATTCTGATCAATCAAAGCTTTACATCTGTGAGACACACACCTTCTGCAGGAACCTCCAGAGCAGGGGGAGCTCCTCCTTTTGATCATTAGTCTCCATAATGTGTGTGAGGCTGAGCAGCGACAGCCTCTCCCTGCAGCTCCACACTGCTGAGCTGTCAACCTCAGAGCCCTGTTGCAGTGAGGTGAGGAAGCTAAAGTCATCACCGTGGATCGTCCTTATGATGAAGTTGGAAGATACACGTGAGTCATTTCTGATGGTTCCCTTTGCCTCTTGTAGGAGTTGGTCAAGATCCTGGACACAAAATATTGGTAAAGGTGATATAAGAGGTAAAGGTGATATTATATAGATAAGACTGAAAAGGGGTTCATGACAAAAAGGGTAAATACTGAGCTAACAAATTACCATCAGCTTTGGTGTCATAATATCTGTAGCCACAGTAGTCTCCCAGGTGGTTCTGGATTCTTTGGTAGTAAGGTGAGGGTCGATAGTAGCTAGAAGAAAAGTCAAAAAAGAATGGCAGACTCTTTCTAAGCTTAAATGGGATCACAATTTTAATCAAGTTCTTATGAAGTACTGACTTCCATTATTTCTTCCTGTCATTCTATATGTGACCATATTTGATGTCACAGTCGGACGGTCCTTCCGGACGACTCTGCTTGTGTGTATGTTTTCTGTGTGTGTGTTTGCTTCTCCCTCTCTCCCTCCCCGGTCCTCGGGCTGTTTACGGAAGTGCGCGCCGTGGGAGAGGCGTGTCCTGGCGACTGTCATCATTGGGAGTCCCTCTTCGCTGTTGCCGGCCACCTGCAGCTGATTACCTGACCAGCTGTTGGTAATCATTCCTCCCGGCTAGAAAGAGGTATTTAACCTGGAATTGCGGCGACAGTCGACGTGGGATTATTACTCTGAACTGATATAGTCCGTGCGAGCAACGTGAGTTTGTTATTCGGCGAGCGTGTGGCTAACAGTGGATTTTCCTTCTTCCTCCAGGAGGGGCGAGCGGAGAAGCGAGTTGGGGAGCACACACACCAAGGGAGTTACAACACGGAACGCACTGGGAGCAAGGGACGAGCACGATTGGGAAATTGCACTTTTGAGTGAATTGTTGGACTTGCCTGTCTGTTTCACTGTAAATAAACGCACTGTGTTTCTGTGAAAAAGAACCGCGCCTGGGTCCGTCTTTTCCGTGACATTTGACACATGTTCATGTGACTAAAGATTGGATACTTACTGGAACTGGCCCGTGGTAGCTCCTGCAGTGATTTAAGCACCAAGTGAACAGATGTTACGTTGTCGTCAGCTCCTTTTCCCAGTACCTGGGACAGATGCTCAAGATCCTTTGTTATGTGCAACCTGAGAAACGAACTGACATCCTCCACAGGTGGCTGGATTATCTGTTGGACAACCTGAACAAAGAGTGAGTGACAGCATCATTGTTAGATGTAATAAAACAAGCAACATCATTCATTGAGTTTTGTGGATTATTCATGAACAGCTTATGACTTAAGCTGCTTAGATATTGCCACTACTGTACAAAGTAACTCTCACTTCAGATACTTCATTTAAAAATGATTAGGATCCACAAAAATAGAGTAATTATGATCTGCTCACCTCAGGTTTCTCTGAGGCTCCCAGCATCATGGCCAAATGTGTAACCAACCTGACCAGAGTGAAGAGAGTCAGAGACATGTGTTTGGTGTCTAAAGCATCTGGGTTGTTTCTGCGTTCAGGGTCTCCCAGAATGTGACCGGGACGTGTTTGATCCCTAAAACAACAGATTTGAATCAGTAAGAAGAAGAGCTGGTATACTCCCAGTGCCACAGCTTTAATGGTAGAAAACACATTCACACATGCACATTTTTCTTTCTCTAAGTCTTTTCCAAGTCCAAATATGTGTTACTTTTCCAAGTGGAAGGTTTGCCATCACTGGATAAATATACAGAAAATGTCTGCAGTAGATTTTTTTTATAAATCAGCTGAAGCTACTTTACAGAGCAATTCAGTTATATCAAAGTCTTTGTTATCATCTAAAGACAAATGAGCAGTGCCTGAATTATCTTGTGCTTCCAATTTCTTCTTCTGATCATTTTCTTTGAGGATTTAATAAAGAGGCACGGTGTCAGTCTGTGCCTAAAAGTTGTGAACAGGAGTGTTTTTGTGGCTGGTCTCATGTATTTCTGTATTTGGAGTTTCATGGTGTTTAAATAAGTCATGCAAATGTGAATTACAGTCTGTGACACACAATTTATGGCTAGCTAGCTAGCTAGATATCTATCTATCTATCTATGGATATAAATTAACTAGGAACCAAGCTTTTAAGACCTGAGTTTCACTGTAACATTAAAGAAAGGTCTCCAAAAGTTGATTCTGTTAATCTGGATGTAGCGTCCAGATGAACAGAATCAACTTTTGGAATTTATTTTCCTGGATGATTGAGAATGCATCAAGACATTAAAGAAAGGTATTTAGTACATTAAATTTCTTGAAATTTAATGACACTCACTCATGCAACTGAACTTTTGTGAATCCAGGCACGACTGCGTAATGTTCTCCTCCAACTTCTTCACCACACTCCAGACATCGGCCTCTCTCAATGGGCATGCCGCACTACAGCGAAAGATGGCATAAATAGTACAATTATTAACAACATCATATTTGTAATCACTGTCATTAATATATTAACTGGAACGGAATAAAAATGGCTTACCATATCAACGCAGCATGGATGATTATTGGGACAGACTATGGGAAAAAAATCACTTGAGTTATTAAAACATAATATGCAGCACTCTGTGAAGTTATAGGCAAGTTTATGCAAAGTGCTCCTAGAACCAAGTCTTTTATATTACATCCTTCTTGCCATCTTGGTTACACATCTGTACACTCTTATTTTGAACCATTACCATTATTAACTTAAGTTAATGGTCACCTGGACATAGAATCTGCATGCATAAAACCATGAGCTAAATCCAATAAATAAGTCTGGTGACTTTGCCCCAAAATAAAATTAAAAAAGCTTTACATCCCCTATAAATGTCTTTGTATTTGTTGTTGCAGAATTCTTCAAAGGATTTCAATTTAGGGCTGTTTGTGTGAAAACCTAAATTACAACAAAGGATCATTTATAATTTTTTAGTTGCATATATAAAAGAAGTAATACTTACCATACCAAGTGAGCTGGCCCTCATAATTCATGGCTGCCTGGGCAACAGCTAAAATGTCATCAGGCATTGTGGGTATAAAAGCTCTCTGTAGGTTAAATGAAATGACAATCTAAGAAACTACACAAAGGTAACATAAATGTAATGTTGTTAAGTTAACAAGTCCACTGAGCAGTGGGTGACATCTTTATGACTACATCCACTTTTTACACATGATGTCCTGATGTTTACCTGCATATTTTCAGGAGACAGACCAAGATGCTTGAGTGGCATCAGCAGGTGATGATTCCCAGTGAGCAGCACAGCTGCCAGATGAATGATCAGCTCAGTGATGGTGTTCTCCATGATAGCACTACCAGGCTGAACAGTGAGCGCTCCCAACCTGTTGTAAACCAAGGCTGAGGCAAATCGTCTTACTTCTGCTTGATGGAGATACGTTGAGCCCTCGATGAGGTCATCAAATTCAAGACATTGCTTTAGGGAATATAGAAAACATGTAAGAAAAGCAATACAATTTCACCCTCAAAAACAGGAAGAATAATTGACGGAATAATTGCACTAATTTGTTAAACAGAGTGTCATATTTGTCAGGCTTTTGCCCCCTGGTAGGGTCTCCCATGGCAAATTGGTCCTGGGTGAGGGACCAGACAAAGAGCGATTCAGAAGACCCCTATGAAAAAAACACAGAGGGAACAGTTTACCCTGCCCGGGATAGGGTTACCGGGGCCCCGCCCTGGAGCCAGGCCCGGGGAGGGTGCCCGAGGGCGAGCGTCTGGTGGCCGGGCCTTAGTCCATGGGGCCCGGCCGGGCACAGCCCGAAGAGGAGACATGGGCCCATCCTCCCGCAGGCCCACCACCCGCAGGAGGCGCCATAGGGGTCGGGTGCATTGTGTGCCGGGTGGCGGCCAGGAGCGGAGGCCCTGGCGGACTGACCCCCGGCTGCCAAGACTGGCAATAGGGACATGGAATGTCACCTCTCTGGTGGGGAAGGAGCCTGAGTTAGTGCGTGAGGTTGAGAGGTACCGGCTAGATATAGTCGGGCTCACCTCTACGCACGGCTTGGGCTCTGGAACCAGTCTCCTGGAGAGGGGCTGGACTCTGTCTCAGTCTGGAGTTGCCCCTGGTGAGAGGCGGCGGGCTGGGGTGGGTATTCTAATATCCCCTTGGCTTGCTGCCGGTACGTTGGGGTTTTTCCCGGTGGACGAGAGGGTTTGTTCCCTGCGCCTTAGGGTCGGGGAACGGGTCCTGACTGTCATCTGCGCTTATGCGCCGAGTGGCAGTTCGGAGTACCCAGCCTTCTTAGAGTCCCTGGGGGGGGTGCTGGAAGGTGCTCCACCTGGAGACTCTGTTGTCCTGCTGGGAGACTTCAATGCTCACGTGGGTAACGACAGCGAGACCTGGAGGGGCGTGATTGGGAGGAACGGCCTCCCTGATCTGAACCCGAGCGGTGCTTTGTTATTGGACTTCTGTGCTAATCACAGTTTGGCCATAACGAACACCTTGTTCGAACATAAGAGTGTCCATAAGTGCACGTGGCACCAGGACGCTCTAGGCCGTAGGTCGATGATCGATTTTGTAATCGTATCACCAGACCTGCGACCATATGTTCTGGACACTCGGGTAAAGAGAGGGGCTGAGCTGTCAACTGATCACCACCTGGTGGTGAGTTGGATCAGGTGGCGGGGGAGGACGCTGGACAGACCTGGTGCACCTAAACGCGTAGTGAGGGTGTGCTGGGAACGACTAGCAGAGGCCCCATTGCCGAAGCTGCTGCATTGAGCTGCGGCCGCAAGGTGGTTGGTGCCTGCCGTGGTGGTAATCCCCGAACCAAATGGTGGACACCAGAGGTGAAGGGAGCCACCAGGCTGAAGAAGGAGTCCTATCGGGCTTGGTTAGCCTGTGGGACTCCGGAGGCAGCCGACAGGTATCGACAGGCCAAGCGGAATGCGGCTCGGGCAGTGGCTAAAGCAAAAACTCGGGTGTGGGAGGAGTTCGGAGAGGCCATGGAAAAAGACTTTCGGACTGCCTCGAAGAGGTTCTGGCAAACCGTCAGGCGTCTCAGGAGGGGAAAGCGGTGCTCTACCTGCACTGTGTATAGTGCTGGCGGAGCGCTGCTGACGTGGACTGAGAAAATTGTCAGGCGGTGGAAGGAATACTTCGAGGACCTCCTTAATCCCACTGACGCGTCTTCCAAGGAGGAAGCAGAGTCTGGGGATGAGGGGAATGACCCGCCAATTTCTGGGGGCGAGGTCACTGAGGCAGTTAAACAACTCCTTGGTGGCAGAGCCCCTGGTGTTGATGAGGTCCGCCCCGAGTTCCTGAAGGCTCTGGACGTTGTAGGGCTGTCCTGGCTGACACGCCTCTGCAATGTTGCGTGGATATCAGGGGCAGTACCCGTGGATTGGCAGACCGGGGTGGTGGTCCCCATCTTTAAGAAGGGGGACCGGAGGGTGTGTTCCAACTACAGGGGGATCACACTCCTCAGCCTCCCCGGGAAAGTCTATGCCAGGGTGCTGGAAAGGAGAGTTCGTCCGCTAGTCGAACCTCTGATGCAGGAGGAACAATGCGGTTTTCGTCCTGGTCGCGGAACACTGGACCAGCTCTTCATCCTCTCGAGGATACTTGAGGGTGCATGGGAGTTTGCCCAACCAGTCTACATGTGTTTTGTGGACTTGGAGAAGGCATTCGACCGTGTCCCTCGGGGTGTCCTGTGGGAGGTGTTGCGGGAGTATGGGGTGTCTGGCCCATTGCTACGGGCCATTCGATCCCTATACAACCGTTGCAAGAGCTTGGTTCGCATTGCCGGCAATAAGCCGGACTCGTTCCCGGTGGGTGATGGGCTCCGCCAGGGCTGCCCTTTGTCACCGGTTCTGTTGATAATTTTTATGGACAGGATTTCTAGGCGCAGCCAAGTGGCGGAGGGCTTTCGCTTTGGTGGCCTCAGGATCTCATCTCTGATTTTTGCGGATGATGTGGTTCTGTTGGCTTCATCGGGTGAGGGCCTCCAGCTCGCACTGGAGCGGTTCGCAGCCGAGTGTGAAGCAGCGGGAATGAGGATCAGCACCTCCAAATCTGAGGCCATGGTTCTCAGCCGGAAAAGGGTGGAGTGCCCACTCCGGGTCGGGGATGAGGTCCTGCCCCAAGTGGAGGAGTTCAAGTATCTCGGGGTCTTGTTCGCGAGTGATGGGAGAAGGGAGCCGGAGATCGACAGACGGATTGGGGCTGCAGCTGCAGTAATGCAGACGCTGCACCGGTCCGTCGTGGTGAAGAGGGAGCTGAGTGTAAAAGCGAAGCTCTCAATTTACCGGTCGATCTACGTCCCTACCCTCACCTATGGCCACGAGCTGTGGGTAGTGACCGAAAGGACGAGATCGCGGATACAAGCGGCGGAAATGAGCTTCCTCCGAAGGGTGGCTGGCATCTCCCTTAGAGATAGGGTGAGAAGTTCGGCCATCCGGGAGGGGCTCAGAGTAGAGCCGCTGCTTCTCCACATCGAAAGGAGCCAGCTGAGGTGGTTTGGGCATCTGGTAAGGATGCCCCCTGGGCGCCTCCTGGGTGAGGTGTTCCAGGCATGTCCCACCGGGAGGAGGCCCCGGGGCAGACCCAGGACACGCTGGAGAGATTATATCTCTCGGCTGGCCTGGGAACGCCTTGGTGTTCCCCCGGATGAGCTGGAGGAGGTGGCTGGGGAGAGGGAGGTCTGGGCCTCTTTGCTTAGGCTGCTGCCCCCGCGACCCGGCCCCGGATAAAGCGGATGAAGATGGATGGATGGAGTGTCATATTTGATTTTATATTAGCAGATATACTAGAAAGTAGAAATGAGTGTCTGGTCATATGATGTGATGAACGTGAATTTTCAATTTTTGGTTTATGTACAGGGAGGTCAGGAGGAGGCTCTGCTACAGTTTAGGTTGGCATTTCGGCCAGTCCTATTGTTCTCGTCAAATTTTAGGTCCTTCATGCAATACCATCTGACAATAACTTCACCTTTCAGTATGGCAGTGATCTCAAACACACTGGAATAAACAAACAAACAATGGAAGTTTGGACTGGTCTCCTGGGAGCCCGGACCACAAGATTATTGTAGCAGCGTGGGATCATCATGGCACAACAAAAGGCAGCCAACATCCAAAGAACAGCTTTGAATACCTTTCAAGAAACCTGGAGAACTATTCCTTAAGACTAATTAAAGACATTAAAAGAAAGCTTGCTTAAGAGAGTTCCCGTGTATCTTCCAACTTCATCATAAGGACGATCCACGGTGATGACTTTAGCTTCCTCGCCCCACTCCAACATTGCTCTGAGGTCGACAGCTCAGCAGTGTGGAGCTGCAGGGAGAGGCTGTCGTTGCTCAGCCTCACACACATTATGGAGACTAATGAAAAAACAAAATTAATGTGGTACTACTACAAGATATTTTCCTATGAACTACTGGATTTATTTATTATTAATAATAGTAGTAGTGCTGCTGGTAGCAGCGGTAAATAAATCCAGCGGTTAATAAAAACACATTCTGCATTGATGATGCTCTTTTCCTGCTTTCCTGAGGATCATCTTCTTCAGTGTGTCATCTTCTTTTATCCCATCTGTCAATCTCCAGACAGCGAAGGAAGTGATCCTACTCCATTTACTGAGATAAGCAACTAACATTTGGAGTTTGAGAGTCAATAAATGACTCGGTTTGTAACATGTTCTACAACATTTTGGACCCCAAGTTGAAATATGTGAATGACAGTCAGGTTAGGGTTGTTCTTTTTACTCATGAGTGTGGCTTCTCCCGTTTATCTGCACATCACAGCAGCTGCACCATAACAGGCAAAGCCAAAAAAACTTTTTTCAGAGACAGACTTCATAAGAAGAATGTCTAACTCCAGGATGATGCAAACAGCAGCCTGTGGGTAACCTGTACCAAGTTAAAAGAAGTAGAAGCTACACAACTCACAATTTTCGGAATTGTGATATAGATGATAAGTTGTGGTTTATACTCAGTAGGAATAATCTGAGGATTTTGTGTGAGTCTTCTGATGTTCTAATTTTTATATAGTTAATTGTAGTTTTCACTCAGAAACAGCAGTGCTTGGTGGCTTTATGAAAAGCTGGAACAAAAGAGGATCCTGTTCATCCTGTCACATTTTCACTGTAGACTGTTTCAAGATGCAGTACTAAAAATCAGATGGGGTGATGATTCCCCACTGGGAATAAAAAATAATTTAGCAGAGACAGAGATGAGTAGAAGGGGGGTGAAGTTCCCTCCATTCCCCAGTCTCCACAGACAAACTGCTCCCTGGTTTACACCCATATCAACATTATTGCTAGAGCAGCACACACCGTTTTAGAAAATATGGAAATGGTTGTTTTTGTCCCTGAGTTTGTAAATCATCATCCTTCATTTATATTTCTAAAACTTTGAGACTCAGCGTCACACTTACAGCTGAGAATAAAACCCCCAAATCCATGTTTTTCTGAATAAAATCCAATAATTCTTCTAGAGTCTTGATGCTTTATCCATTTGCTACAGATGGTAATTTTCTCATTGTTCATACCTCAGGAGCAGGATGAAGACCCCTGTTTTCAGATCTGTACAGAGTTGTAACCTCTCGGAAAAGAGCCAGCAGGAGAAACACTGTCCGATTCTTTGGTGATGCTGTGCATCTCTAATGTATAAAAAATAATAATAATGACAAGTATAAGTGTAAAATAAAAATAAAAATGAGCATATAGAGTAAAGTACTAGTACTATTGTGAGTACTACAAAAGTACTAAAAAGTATCTCAGGTCTTACAATGTAACTAGCAGTGCTGTACAAGTAATGAGAAATGTTTAAATGTTTAAATTATTATTATTATTATTATTAAATGAACTTAGCACACAGATTGTGGTTTCATCAAAACAATATAATAGTAACAGGTAAGTGAAACACATGAAAGAGAATGTTTGGCGCATATTTATACCTCACAGGCGTCTTCTATCTGCTCGACATCACCGTCCACTACTGCCTTGGCAACTGCTTCTCGCACGGACTTGTACTCCTCTCCATACACGAGATACTGGTCCATCAGGCCTCCATCTTCATTCTTTTGACACCAAAATTGCAACCAGAAAAGGAAGCATGTTTAAGTACATATATTACACCCGAGATGTTCTGGTATGACGGGCCTTTCGGGACATTATTACTGAAAGCCTCTTACACACACATTACTGAAATTTTATCTTTGACACACACGATTGCAAAGCCACACCACTGACACACTCACGCACTGCACTAAAATGCTTGCTCACACTTCTTAAAACCCAAAAAATTTCAGTTGAACAGGAAGCCTTCATGTTGTGGTCTGGCCACCTCTAGACAGACCATAACACAGTAAAATCTGACTTTATAAGCTACGGTTTTGCAGCCATCACTCTGTGTCTTCACTCCCCAGGAGGCTGTGATCTTCCCTGTTTATCTTAGTTCATTATATCTCAGGCTCTTCTTTTTTGTCTTCTTTTCCCTCAGCCCAACTTCTTCCAATGAAATGGCTGGCCTGAGTGGAGGGGGGCTTTTTTTCTATTAAAAGGGAGTCATTCCTCCCTACTTGTTCTTGTTCATCAACTAGTCTGGGCTTCTGTCATTGTAGAGTTACATTGTAGAGTCTCCTTACCCAATACAGTGCCTAACTATTGATATTATCTCACACGTTATAGATAAAACTGTCTGAATTTATTGAACTATACTCCAGTTTTTGGCAGTAGCTTTACCTGCTGATGTATCTCTTCAGGGAAAATCCAGAAGAACTCAGGTTTTTTCATCATTGTCTGGACGTACTCCACACCCTGTGATTCACTGAGCTTGCGGATGAGGTAAACACGATACCAGTCATTTCCACTGTCCTCACAGAGCTTTATCACCATGTTTAGAAAATCTTCTGCTCTGTCTGGGACATTGTTGCCTGCAACAATGACAAACATTGTTTTAGCTGCAAACCACTGCAAACTGTAGTAGTGCAATACAATAGTAAACGTATAGCTTACCAGGCAGTCTGTCACTGATGAGCTGTGCAGCCATGGTGAGCGTCACACGCAATCGGGCAATATGTTGCAGGTGTTGAATACAGACTGTTGCTGGAGCAGAAGTGTCTTCTTCCAAAAACAAGCGCAGGAACTGTGTTTCATTAGTAAACCATTGTAACTCTGCAGCTTTGTTGCCCTCCAGTGGCATTTTCTCCCAGATGGAGTCCTGCAAATATCACCAGTTAATTGTCACTTCATTTTAGACCATACCCCATTCAGAAGTTGTCTATTTGACAAATAACATTCAATCAATCAAACAAACAAACAAATAAAACAACAAAAGAGTAGCAAACAGCATTTCAGATGTGTTAATGCTTGTAGGTCTTGGACCCAGTGTTTTTGAGTTTATGAACTTTGAATTTTTGTTTAGACAAAGGTTTTGTTTTCTGTTTGACTTTTACTTTGCTTGGTGTTTATATTTGCTTTTTCGTGTAATTTTTTGGCATTCCTTAGAGATCGTAGTTTCCTGTTTGGATTAGACTTTAGTTTCATCCTAAATGTTTCTTATATTACCCTCCTGTATCAGTTTCCCTGCATTAAGTTCATTTATGTGTCTCTGTTTACCCATTTAGTTATCACTTCTAACTTCCTGTTTTGTTTTGGTAGTTATTTGTCTCTACTGTCTTGCATTTATTTTGACCTTCCCTCCTTTCTCGTTGTCTTTGTGTCTTTTTAGCTGCGTTCATTCCTCCCAGTTGCCTTCTTGTGTATAAATACAAATAAATAGTGTGTAATTCTTATCCTATCTCATGTTCTTCCACCCACTTGTGTTGCATGTTAGATTCTGTTTGTCTTGCACTGGTTGTAAATGATAAATTCTTATATAGTGCCTTTCTACTCTCCCAGAGGACTCAAAGCGCTTTATACATCATCCCTCTTTTACCCATTCACATCCATTTTCTTTTATGCTTAGGTCTTTTCTATCTACCAATCACACGCATTCATACTCTGGTGGATGCATCGGCGAGCAACTTGGGGTCAGTATCTTGCCCAAGGATATTTGGCATGCAGACTGGAGCAGCCAGGGATCGAACCACCAACCTTCCATTCAGTAGATCACTTTAGATTTTGTTATTTACATTGTACAGCATGGCTGGAAGATCCTGAGTTTAAATCCACCATGTGTCTGTGTGGGCTCTCTATGGGTACTCTGGCTTCTTCCCACAGTCCAAAGGCATGCAGTTATTGGGGTTAAGTTAATTGGTTATTGCTCATAAGTGTGAATGATTGTCCGTCTCTATCTGTTAGCCCAGTGATAGGCTGGTGACCTGTCTGAGCCTTCCCTTAACCTATGGTAGCTGGGATAGGCGCCAGCTCCCCTCCAGACCCTGAATGGGAAAGAATGAATGGATGGACACTGTGGACTCTAATCTTTCCTTTTGCTGAAATAAAGGTTAGGTTTCTGTTTTCTGAGAGGCATCTCTGTACTTCACAATTCATCATAGCATGTCCTTCTAGAGAAATACTTTTTGTTTGTGGAGTACTGTATACTGTCAAAGTAAGTAATTTTCTTTTTGAAACCTTTTCTGTTCACATTTAAAGTACAAAGTACATTTTAACACAGTTAAATACAATTAAGACAGCATTTTTCTAGTTTTACCTCCAAGCAGTTGATGTATAAAGCATAGAGCTCGGCTCTGTCCCCATCATCCACAAATCTGCTTTCTTCAACAGATGAAAAATGTTGCTGCAAATATTTCTGAACCTCATCAAAGCTGAAACAGAGTTAGGTCAATCATATAGTGAAAGGTAAAGAAACTTAAATCTATTCACAGATTTTATCACAAATTTTATCAAAGTAGCAATGCTGGTGTTAGGGATAAGAGAAATATTTTTTAATGTGTATCTGCTCATTATATTGTTTTATGTACTTTAATAAAGGCTTGTAGAGCAAGGCCACTTTTAACTCACAAACTAAGTTCTCAGCCAGACTGAAAAAACAGGAAGTTTTAGTGCACAGCCATATTAATAGATAAGACACTGAAATGAGGAACTTGCCATATAAGCAATGTTTGAGACTGTGTGACATGTAAAGTACCAAAATAAAACCTATATGAGGCATAGTTTATGATTCTAATGTTAGAGAAAGTAGCAATGCTGGTCAATTGATATAAAAGATACACTTTAAATCAGTGAGATACCTGTCTTCATTGAGACTAACAGTAATTTTACAGTCACATATTTATAGTAGGTTACCTACCTGAACTTCAGTAGCAGTTTGAGGATTACTGATCGCACAACTGGGTTTTTATCTGGGGACTCTTCAAATGGTGATAAAACTTTGGTGTGAATCTGTTTATGTTCTGTTTGGAAAAAAATATTTAAAGTGAACATGTAAAACAATAATAATAATTTATTCCAACACATTAGATTTTTGTTTTTGTTTTGAAACTTTAGGTCAAGACTTTAGCTTCTTTAGAAAAGAAGGTGAAACAGAATCTTCTTAATAGTGTAGGCTACAGTAAGCAGTACCTGTCTCAATCATTAGATAGGACAACAGGTGGGTGATGACACCTTCGGCTGGAGGTGTATTATCCTTGAAGCACACAGCAGAGAGCAGATCAACAAAGAAACCATTGCAGCATTGCCTGAATTCTGCATTTTTCTTCACAGATGCGCTGCAGGGATACAAAAAGTAAGGCGATGTAAATACGTTTAAAACCGGCGTTAATTTGTTCTCATTAGATGATTCCCAAATGTTAAACTTTGCAAACCGATTCTCCAAAAATGATCAATGGTCAATATACCATGACATTTTTCTAATACTGTCTTTTATAGTATAATTTCCTAGCATGTGTTCATGCTCATGCACACACACACATAGTCTTTCATATCTTAGTGAGGACATTGAACTGACATAATGCTTTCACAATGCTAGCCCATTACTCAGAAATGAATGAATGCCTAACCCCAACACTAGAGTTGAGGGATTCATCAGAGGTGGGAATGTGCACTATAAACACAAGTGTTAAGACATGTTGCAAATAGAAGGCAAGGCTTATTGTTAAGGCCTAAGCAATTACTAGGCTAAAACAATAGTTGTTTGCTGGACAAACATCTGGAGAACTGGTTTATGGTGGAAAGAAGCTCTAAAAATATGGTCTGCAGCTTCAAGAAAGTATAGGAAAGAGTATAGCGTCTCTGAGTTAGCCAAAATGGGGGCTCTATAGGGTAAAAGCCAAATCTTACAATGGCTCTTGACAAGGTAGAAGGGACTGAATGCCATTCTAAACTTTTTGATTAGACCAACATTGCGAGATCCTGCCCAGCCCCACCATTCTTTGATACAGCATGTCTCTGCAGTTTTCCAAGCTCTAACCTTTAGCATATTTTGACCACTTGCAGCAGCAAGTTCCGCCTACCTGTGTAACGTGTGTAATCTATAACAGTATTCTGTTAAGGTTAAGATGTTGGTTGCCCCCCCTCTCCCCCCAAAAAGCAAATCAACATTCAAACCAGGGGGCAATAGGAAAAATGAGCCAATCTTGTTGCACTGACACATGTACACAGAAGTAGGTTCCACATGTGTGGTGGTATGCATTGTAGTAAACATCTAGGTAATTAAGTTGTTTTTTGTTTTGCAAATTAGCATGCAATTTCTGCACTTTAACACTAATGAGATAAACCTAGAGTTGATCATTGCAGGTTTGATCACAGACCAAATGGTACTCATTCATTACTGAAGCCATAAGGTTGTGTTACTTTTCAAACTTAACTCCAGGAAAGCTGTAATAGAGACTGATAATATGAAGCATACACTTTTGAATGGGAACAGCTGAAACCCACAAGCCATACTACTCTATTCTGAGATCATGAGAAGAGCACGTTTTCCATGTAAATGTTTACAGTTGCACTGTTAAATACTTTTTTAAAACAAATCTCACCTTATGTCTTTAGAAACATGTGGTTGGAAATCATCTGGTAATTGTTGGCGGCACTTTGGACAGGATGTTCGTCCTGCATCAAGGCTGTTCTTAATACATGTTAAGCAATAGATGTGATTGCATGGCAGTCCCACTGTTTCCTGAGGCTCTCTCATGCACACCCCACACTCAAGGCCAAACCTTCAGGAAAATGCAACCAACAATCAATTAGCTTAAGTGCAAATAAAGAAAAAGGCTGCGGCAAGTGGAGGTTCTTGGGGTACTGCAGCACCCCTGTTGTAAAAGGTAGATATCACAACATCCCCTACCAAATGTGTTTAACATTATCACTAAGCAATAGTTTGACACTTTTACCTTTGTTGCAAATTAGAACTTGACAGTGATTCAAGGTGAACAAATATGGTTTTTGGGAAATATAAAATATGCATATTTGCACAGCTTATTGTAAGTTTTGACTGCTGCATCTTAAAATACTTTTTAATGTTTTCATAAACACACACACACACACACACACACAACCCCATTCAGCTATCTTAGTGAGGACCTTCATTACCATAATGGTTTCCCTAGCCCCTTACCCTAACCATTAAAAATGAATGCCTAACCCTAACCCTTACCCTAAACCGAAACATAACCTAGTTGTAACCCTGACACTAAAACCACATTTTGAGTCTCAAAAAGGCCTTCAAACTTGTGAGGTGTCCTCACAAGTGACTGTTGGTTCTCACAAGTATAGCAGAATGCAGATTTCGGTCCTCACAATGATAGCTACACAGGAACACACACACACACACACACACACACACACACACACACACACAGTTTTGTACTCCTTTCAATGGCTTTGCTAAAGAACATTCTATAATATTTCATATAATACCATTAAAAACTCTGCTAATAGTCAGAGAGCATTACCTGAAAAGCTGATTAGTTGCCTTCTGTTTACAGGACTTTAGGACTTTAACTACAGCTTCAAAGCCCTTCATAGATTTTACATTCGAGTTTTCCTGCAGAACCTTAGAAGTAGATCAAAATTATAAACAATACAATGATAATGAACAATTATGTTGTTATAAAAAAAATTGTTAGCAGAACATCATGTAAAACAAGATAATTTTGCCAGATTTTGTCAGAACAAAATTCTGTGCAGCATGGACAGATTACAGAAAAAGGAGGGACTCCATCATCTTTGTAGGCCACATTGCTTATGATGGGCTTGGTCAGCTTTAATTTTGTAAATTAAACCTAAAGCAACCAGATTTGACCTAGATAAACTCACCAGCCACTTCATTAGGTACAACAGTTTAACTCAGGGGTCGGCAACCTGCGCATGCGGCTGTTTAGTCCTTATAGTGCGGCTCCGCGTGGTTTGGGAAAATAAATTAGAAGTATTTAGCTGAAGTGTATTTTATTTATGTTAGTTATTTTTTTAACTTGTAGTTCTAAATTGGAAGATTATTGTAACATTGAAACATAAAAATAAAATAATATTTTATTATTTTTCATCGCTCAAAATAAGCGTCACACTCGCGGAAGCCGGTGTACCCGCTGAAATGCCATGCATTTATCGAGACTTTCAACCCCAAGTAGGCCAGTTATGGATCTTCGGATCCACATTATGTCAGCAGCTATATTCTACACCGTGAACTATGTTAAAAACAAACACCGCTCACGCCTCACAGATGACAGCTTACAGTCTTGCGTAAAGATGAAAGTGACTTCGTACAGCTCCGATTTGCAGATGCTGTGCGCAGAGGTTCAGGAGCAGAAGTCCCATTATAAACATACCAGGGCAGACCCGACGATGTATCCATGAACATGCTTTTCAGCATCTCTCTAATGACCACTTTTCACACACGGTTGCTGTACGCATATAGCCAGCTGTAGCTTTTCAGCTCACAGCCTGACAAATACCAACAACCGCACACGTAGCACAGATGTTAAGGCGACGAGGCGTGATTAACGGGTGCCGCTCAGGTGCGTCCGCCTCCTCTGCAGTGGTGCTGCAGACCAAACCCCACCACACACATTAACCTGGTAAAATACATATTTAGGCAGAATTTTGCAAATATTTATTTTTCATTTTTTAGCAGCATTTTTCCAATTACTTTTTAAAAGTCAGGTCAAGGCTCCAAAAGCCCAAAGGCGATATAAGGGTGGCGGCTCACAACAGTTTTTGTTTGCTACATGGATCATTTTAGTTCAGCTTTCCTTTTGTTATATTTCTTTAACAGTTCAAAATGTGTTAATTACATAAATAAAATGTAATTTCCTCTGTAGCACTTCATGGATTTCATAAGCAACACACCTTAGTTGTTCACACAAAGCATAAAGGTAAAAAACAATATATACAGTGTTATCTTCATTTTAGACGTCAAAAAGTATTTGCGGCTCCCAGTGTTTTCTTTTGCGTGGAAACCAGGTCCAAATGGCTCTTTAGGTCTTAAAGGTTGCTGACCCCTGGTTTAACTGCTTGTTAAAAAAACAAACAAAAAACAAAACAAACAAAAAAAACAAGATAATATGTAATGAAACAAAACACCCACTTACATTGTTAAGAATTTTAATGGTGTTTAGGACATGTGTCCTGAACTGACCGTCTTCATTTTGCAAACCCAAAATTTGCATGTGTTCAACAAAAAAAGAAAGGATGTAGATGCGCTTCCAGCCATTACTGCAAAAAAAAAAAATACTACAGATATAATCACACTTAATAATAATTAAAAAAAATATCTATCTATCTATATATACCAGAAAAACACAAAAAACTTTGTGATAGCAGATAGCAGTAGCCGGTGATGTGCAACCCAAATGTAAACAAATGACTCAACCAAGCACTGATAGCTGCACTAGTTACTTCCATTCTATAGGACAGGAAGAGCAAGCAGTGGATACAAATTACTAATGCAGTGACATGTTGGAAAAGCAGGAAAATCACATGTGACCTATGCTGTGTTAATGTATACACTGCTGTGTCATTACTATTACACTATAATGCTGCTGGCACCCCGTAGAAATAAATTCCCACTTCAAATTACAGTTAGGTCCATGTATATTTGGACATGGACAAGTTTCTTTAACCAGTTTACTGAAACATGTTCCAATCACTCAGATTCTTCACAGCAACGCCCTCTGACCTCGGAAATTGGTCAAGTTCCTGTTTGCCATTTGTTTGAAAGTTGTGTTTTGATCGTGTCCTGTGGATTTTTGAAATTTGGCCATCAATTTCTGGAGCAAAGACTACTCAAATTGTTGGAACTTTTGGTACAACCCTGTCTGGATTACGACTTTGGTACAGGATATTGGACTGGACTAATGGAGTTAACGAGGTAATTGCAGGCTAGCCAACACGTTACCAGGCTAACAGCTGACTGAGGAATCAGCTGACTGAACCTGCTACCAGGGTAACCAGATAAAATGGGGCCGAAGAGGACACCGACAGCTGAGGAAGTCGAGGACATTAAAAAGTCTCTTGACTTCATAATGGAGGAAATTTCTACTATCAGGTTGCAGCAGAAAAATATCATTGAAACTGTGGAGGAGGTAAAGCTCCTCCGCATCCAAAATGCCGAAAAAGATAAAAAGATTGCATACCTGGAAAGTAAGGTCGCTGACCTGGAACAATACTCCAGGATAAACGACGTTATCATCACTGGGCTCCATATTAAACCCCGGTCATACGCTCAGGCGGTGACCGCTGACAGCAATGAGGAACCTGGAGAGCTTGACATTAGCTACACGGAACAACAGGTGGCTGCTTTCCTGCGGTCCAAAGGGATTGCCCTGGACTGTAACTCTGTCAAAGCATGCCACCCTCTTCCCAGGAGGAACGGCAACATACCGGCTATTATAATAAGGTTTGTAAATCGAAAGCACAAGATTACGCTGCTGAAACAAGGAAGAAAATTAAAAGGATCTAATGTCTTTATCAATGAACATCTAACCAAACACAACGCTGAAATAGCCAAAGAAGCTGGGAAAAATCCAAAGCACTTGGACGACAAACTGTAAAATATTCATTAATCTAAACTGATCACCAGAGGAAGCCAAAGTTCTGACCATTAAAAATATGGCGGATCTCGAAAAATATCAGTGAGCAACACGATCTTGATGGCAAACAAGGTAACAGACAACCACACACTCACTTATGACACACACTGGAAGGAAGAACTGGAAGAAACAGCTGCATCAGTCAGACAGTTGCAGAATATGATCAATTGGAACTGAAAACATTTAACTATATGGATCACAATACACAGGACTTGGAATATGAAATAGATCCAGAAAAAAACTTCTTCTCATCTAACAATAACAATTGCTGCTACTATACAAATAAAGACTACAATCAGAGGATTAAAGCTGAGAATAAATTATCAATTATCCACTTTAACTGTAGAAGTCTCTATGTTAATTTTAATCATATCAAAGAATATCTTAACCAGTTTTCACATCCATAGTGCCATTGCCTTATCAGAAACTTGGATCAATATGGAAAAAGGAACAGACTTTGAACTGGAGGGTTATGAATTCACATTTATAACTAGGCGAAACAAAGGAGGAGGAGGAGTGGCCTTGTATGTGGACAAATCCTTGAAATTTAATGTGGTGGAAAAGATGACGATGGTGATTGATAATGTACTAGAATGTATTGCAGTTGAAATTTGTAAAGAAAAAAGTAAAAATGTAATCATTAGCTGTATATACAGAGCTCCAGGTAGTAGTATTGAGACATTTAAAGACTGGATAGAAGAAACATTTATTGAATTAGCTCACAAAAAAGTTTTCATTTGTGGAGACTTCAATATTGATTTGCTAAACCCAAATAAACATATAACCACAGAGGAATTTATAAACACAATGCACTGTATGAACCTATTCCCTAAAATTACTAGACCTACCAGGATTACATCACATTGTGCAACTCTCATAGACAACATTTTTACAAATGACATTGAAAATAAGACTGTAAGTGGACTCCTGATTAACGACATAAGTGACCATCTTCCAATTTTTACAATCTATGATAGGAATTACAAGATCAATAAAATGGACAGAAAAAAAGAGTACAGACGAGTAAGAACAGAAGAAAGAATGAATGCATTTAAAAAAGATTTATTGAAAGAGAACTGGGGTGAAGTATATCAGGAACAGGATGTTAATAGTGCTTATAATGAATTCCTTAGAATATTTACATTACTGTACAATACCAACTGTCCAATAAAGCAATATAGTAGGAAACATAAATATATGGACTGTCCATGGATAACAAAAGGTCTGCAAAATGCATGTATAAAGAAAAATGCTCTATATAGAGAGTTCTTAAGAACGAGAACTAAAGATGCTGAAATCAGATACAAAAGATATAAAAATAGGTTAACTAATATACTTAGATTTAGTAAAAAAGGAATACTATATGAAGCAATTAGATATAAATAGAAATAATAATAAAAGATTATGGGAAATCCTGAACAGTGTTATAAAACGTGGGACTGGACAAAAGAACTATCCCAAGTATTTCATTTGTAATGACCATGAAGAATACAATATGGATGTTGTGGCAAATAGTCTAAATGAATTCTTTGTAACTGCTGGACCAAATTTAGCAAGAACAATCACTCATCCTGGGAAAGCACAGGAAAAACCGGATACACTGATAGACAGAAATCCATATTCTATGTTTCTCACAGCCGTTGATGAAAATGAAGTTTTTGAAATTGTCAAAAAATGTAAAAATCAGAAATCTTTGGATTGTAATGATATTGATATGATAGTGGTTAAAAGAGTAATTGAGGCTATTATAAAACCATTTACATACATCTGTAATTTATCATTTCAAACTGGTCGATTTCCAGACATAATGAAAATAGCAAAAGTTATACCTCTATACAAATCTGGAAACAAACACCATTTCACAAACTACAGGCCTGTCTCTTTACTACCTCAATTCTCAAAAGTTCTTGAAAAACTGTTTAAAAACCGACTGGAAAAATTTATAGATAAACATAAACTACTCACTGAGGGTCAGTACAGATTCAGATCAAGCAGATCAACATCATTGGCATTAGATTCAATAGAATACATCACAAATTCCATAGACAAAAAGCAATATGTGGCTGGGTTATTCATAGACTTGACAAAGGCATTTGACACTATAGATCATGATATATTAATAAGAAAACTGGACCGTTATGGTGTCAGAGGGGTAGTTTTAGATTGGGTCCGGAGTTATTTAAGTGACAGGAAGCAGTTTGTGAAATTAATGCTCCTTATGTATGGACATTGCTTGTGGTGTACCCCAAGGGTCAGTTTTGGGTCCAAAATTCTTCAACTTGTACATTAACGACATCTGTAAAGTGTCCAAAGTATTAAAAATGGTTCTCTTTGCTGACGATACAAACATTTTTTGCTCTGGTGATGATCTGCAGAATTTATTGGAGGATATGACTAATGAAATAAGTAAAGTGAAGTTCTGGCTTGATAAAAATAAATTATCATTAAATTTGAATAAATCTAAACTTATGTTATTTGGAAATAGTAGTTTAAATACAAATGCAAAGATTCAAATAAATGGTGTTGATATTGAAAGAGTCAGTGAAAATAAATTTCTGGGGGTAATAATAGATGAAAAACTTAACTGGAGAGCTCACGTAAGATATATTCATTCCAAAGTATCACGTAGCATTGCAGTACTAAACAAGGCAAAACAGGTATTCGACAGAACATCACTTCATATTCTATACTGTTCACTGGTTTCACTATACTTAAGCTATTGTGCAGAGGTCTGGGGCAATAACTATAAAACCACATTACATTCACTTTTTACTCTTCAAAAAAAAGCAATTCGAATCATCCACAATGCAGGTTATAGGGAACATACAAACTCACTACTTTTGCAGTCTGAAATATTAAAAAAATTGACGATCTAGTGAAATTCCAAACAGCACAAATTCTATTCAAAGCAAAAAATAAAGAACTGCCAGGTAATATTCAGAGTATGTTTTTTTTGAAAGAAGGAAGTTATAATTTAAGGGGTTTCAAAACAATGAAGGTACGTACTACAAGAAAAGGCTTTTGTGTTTCTGTTCATGGAGTGAAACTATGGAACAGTCTGAATATGGAATTAAAGCAATGTCCAAACATAAAAATGTTCAAAAAGAGTTATAAAAATATGATCTTCTCAAACTATAAAGAAAAGGAAAATATTTAAATTAAGTGAATGTCTCTATTTAAAAAACAAACAAAAACTCCTGATGTGATATTATAGTATATAGTATATCAGAAATCTGTTCACTATTTTTATTACAAATTATATCAGTAAGGAAGCTGACTAAATATTAACTGATAATTTATGGCAAGGGGGTGGGGTTAAATAAGTGTTTACTTCTTCCCACTCCCTTTCAACATGTGAATTAATCAGAACGTTTTTTTTTATGTAATTTGTATAGTATTTTTTTCTTTCTTATTTTCTTTTCTAAATGTACTTGTATATTGTTCACATGTTGAAATAAATTACCAATCAATCAATCAATCAATCAATCAATCAATCAATCAATTATAGTGAAATAATGGACTTTTCATTTGAGGGTATCCACATTCAAATGGATGTAGGGTTTAGGAGTTTCAGCTCCTTTACATGAGCTCTCTTTTTAAAGGGACCAATTGGACAACTGACTCAAGGGCCATTTCACGGGCAGTTATGATCAACTCCTTCGTTATGTCATTATCAATTAAGCAGATAAAATCCCTGGAGCTGATTTGAGGTGTGGTGCTTGCATGTGGAAGATTGTGCTGTGAACAGACAACATGCAGTCAAAGGAGTTCTCCATGCAGGTGAAACAAGCCATCCTCAAGCTGCATAAACAGAACAAATCCATCCGCGAAATGGCTACAATGTTAGGAGTGGCAAAATTTACAGTTTGATACATCCTCAAAAACAAAGAAAGCACTGGTGAGATCAGCAACACAAAAAGAGCTGGATTTCTGTGGAAGACAACAGTGGTGGATGATCGCAGAATCATTTCCATGGTGAAGAGAAACCCCTTCACAACAACCAGAAAAGTGAACAACACTCTCCTGGAAGTATCAATATCCCAGTCTACCATAAAGAGAAGACATGAAATGTCTTGAAAGTAAATACAGAGGGTTCACTGCCACTCATAAGCCTCAAGAATGGAAAGGCTAGATTGGACTTTGCTAAAAACATCAAGCCAACAAAGTTCTGGAAAAAACATTCTTTGGACAGATGAAACCAAGATCAACCTCTACCAGAATTATGGTAAGAAGAAGGGGTGGAACAGCTCATGATCCAAAGCATACCAGATCATCTGTAAAACATGCTGGACGCAGTGTGATGGCTCTGGTGTGGTTAGCTGCCAGTGACACTGACACACCTGAAATTTAGCTAAATGCAGTTAAATGGACTGGGCGTTGTTTCACAATACAGAGCATATAGTCATAACAACCCAGGAGTTTATAAAAGCAAAAAAAAAAAGGGATATTCTTGAATGGCCAAGTCAGTCACCTGATCTTAACCCAACTGAGCATTTCATTTATTGAAGACTAAACTTCAGACAGAAAGGCCCACAAACAAACAGTAGCTAAAAGTCACTGCAGTAAAGGCCTGGCAGAGCATTAAGAAGGAGGAAATCCAACATCTGGTAATGTTTATGAAATCAAGGCTGTCATTGCCAGCAAAGGGTTTTAGAAATGAACATTTTATTTTCAGTTATTTAATCTGTCGAATCACTTTTGAGCCCCTGAAATGAAGGGATTGTGTTAAATGCTTTAGGTCCTCACATTTTTATTCAATGTTTTTTGTTCAACCCACTGAATTAAAGCTGAAAGTCTGCACTTCTACAGTCTGCATCTTAGTTGCTTCATTTAAAATTCATTGTGGTAATACATAGAACCAAAATGAGAAAAAAGTTGTGTCTGTCCAAATATTTATGGACCTAACTGTAGAAAGTGTGTCATTACTGACAGCTCTTTGGAAAAGAAGGATGGAAAACTTTGGAAATATAACATTATCACATTTCTTGAAACATCTGGGCTCTATCCCCCACCCCTGCATACAACATAATCAAAGACAGAATTCTACACCTGTGCTAGGATTTCCCAAATAAACCGGTTAGCAAAGGTAATAAGCCTAAATTGACAGTTTAATGTCATAAAACTGATTTTGAAATTAGTGAGCTACGGGACTTTGATTAAACAAGAATATTCTGCATTACAGTAATCCCCACAATATAAGTCACACAATGGATGACTATCCTTTGAGAGATTCTTTCAGTAACACTAGAGAGAACTGGGCATCAGAATTTCACTTCACTGCATCAGTGTCTTACCTGACATCATGGAGTACTTCCCTGCAGTGCTCACTGTATTGTTTGCTACTGCTTTGGGAGCAGATCAACTCCAAAGAAGCCTGCACCTTCTTCACCTTCCTCAGCCAGCGCTGGCAGACAGTATCATTCTCTAAGTTAGAAGGTTCCAGGCTTTCAACACATGCCTTGGCTGCATAGACATCCAAAACCTACAGGAAAGCAAAACAGTCTGTAAGTGATTAATTCGTTTTTGAATATTTTTAACATCCTATGTCATTCTTGTCTCAAGAATGTGAAAAAATCAATGCCAAGAACACCAGAAATGAAGAAATGTGCTTACCATAGCAGGACAATCACTAATGACCGTGTTTGTGCGCAAAGGGGAAATAACATCAGGATGAAGAGACATCATCCGTGAGAGGTTCTGAAGACGGTTTTGGTAAAAGTGATAGGCAATGTGGATGAGTGGGAGAGAAAGCTCATCTTGTTTTTGTTTCCATACTTCATCAGCACAGCTGGTCATTGCCTGACAGAGGAGCTGAGGAGGAGTAAAGGAACAAATAGATTAAACAAATAGATCAATATATTATTAAAGTAACTTAAAATTAATATTAATATAACATGTAATGCAATAGTGAAATCTGAAACTGGATTGAATTGACAAAGATTTTCAGTAAAGTTTATAGAGTTCCAGCTGAGTAGTTACTACTGCTAGCCATGTATAGGGTAAAAATAAAAGTATAATTAATGGAGTAATGCTTTAATCTCTATAAAACGGAGTTGTTTTGCAGTTTGTTGCCATTAATTACAATACTTCCATATTCAGTCCAATCTACTTGCTTTTGTATCTAGAGTTCAAGTTCAGTGGCAGTAGTGGGATTTATAGCAGATTGAAAATAACATTAATCAAACACAGTGTCATGGCTGGGGTAGCAGTCGTGTGGTCTGGTGAGAAAAAGATCCAAAATGCAGGTACTGGCTGGGGTGCGAGTGAACTTTATTTACAGAGGTGACAAAGTGGCAAAAACGGAAAGAGCAGAGCGGGGAGTTAACAAACCTAAACTGGGGAAAACTAAAGAACTAACCTGAAACCAAACATACACGGGATGAGGAGCAAAAAGCACAGAGAATGTTAGCAGAGAGACGCAGAATTTACACCGGGTTACACAGACAACGTGACAAGGAACACAGGCAGACACACCCTATAAATACACACAAGGTAATGAGGGAAATGACACGCGGGGTGGACACAGCTGGAACTAATAGGCATAACGAGACACAGACCTACAAAGTAAAACAGGAAACTCACAGACTGTTTTACTACACACAACTCGGGGACACGAACAGAGCACAGAGGGAAGACACAGGTAGGGATAATAAGACATGAGAACCAAACCCAAAGAATTAATACAAAATCAGAATAAACTAGAAAATAATAACAATTAACTCAAAACGCTCGGCCACTAGTGATGGTGAGATGAAGCCTTGTGATTAACTGAAGCTTTCCATCCAACTGGTCGACTCATGGTTCGAAACATTGTGATGATTCATTTGCTCTACTGCGCCATCAAGTGGACGATTCAAGTGAAACAGGCTCTTTGATTATAATGATGTGATGTGTAAACCTCTAAACTGAATAAATAAATTGTTTTCGTGGTTATTTATCCCGAATATTGTCTCAGTATGTTTGATAGAAAAAAGAGAAACTGGAAACTATCAGGACAGAGTTTTGGTATGATTGTGTAACTATTAGGGCTGTGTGTCGTCACTGATTTCTAGAATCGATTTGATCCACAATTCGATTCAATTCGGGGAAATTTTGCCTTAGACAGTCAGAAATATTATAATTCAGATCATGCATCAGTACATTTCTATATTTTTATATCTATAAAAAGAAAGCTGACACTTTATCAAAGGTGTAAGCATCACAGCAGATGCCTTTGTGTCAAAGTAATTGAGGATAAAACACAGAAAAACGTGAAGGTGATTTTCCTGGCCTGGGATTTTATAAAAATATTCTGCAGTACATCAAAAACAAAAGAAAACCATTAATCAACACATGAACTTACCTGATGCTGCTGAAGTGAAGCAGAGCAAAGTTACAGAGGTTTGATTAGAGACACAACTAAGCGAACTAAGTTTTGCAATTTTGCATAATTTTAAAAAGTTTAAATTTTTTCAGTATTGAACGGCAGAAATTAGGTTTTCTTTTCGGAAGTAAGTAAAAGGAAAAAAACAGCGGCCGACAGCGCTGTAAACAACGGTAGACTTGTGCGTAACAAGCATGCGAATGATGACGAAGAAAACTGATTTTTAGACGGGAAACTGAAGTACACTGAGAAAGAGAGAGAGAGCTGCATGAAGTGTGATTTTATCGTGGTGGAAGCAAAACAGTAAAAGTCAGAGTGAATTCATGACGCTGTTTATGTGAAGCGTAGTTTGGATCTTCTTTTGCTGTTGGTTCAGTCAATATTGTTTGGAGAGAAATAAAACCTGCAGCTTCAGAATCAGCGCAAAAAGGACGTAAACACAAAGCGCGGACCCGCCAAAACATCAGAATCAGCAAGCTGTCAGTTTTCAGCCCTGACCGTGTCCGCATACGTGCCGTCGGGTGAGAAAGGCGACATCTCACTGATTCTAATCCGTCGGAGGCTCCGCGCTTTGTGTTTATGTCTTTGTGCAGAATCTGTGCTCCTGCTCTCATTTACTGTTCTAGCTGTTTGGTGGTTGTTGAAATTTTGTGAGGTTTAACCTGAGATTCTGGCATTTCGGGCAAAATACATTTATATTAAAAATTGATTCAGGATTTTAATGAATCGATATCACGTTATCCAAGCTAGAATCGATTTTAATCGATAATCAAAACCCACCCGTGTAATCATGCTTATGTACATCTGGATAATGACACAAACTGTGTGGCGCTTCACTTTTTTAAAAACTAAAAGACAGAAATCAGATTATAGGATCTGTAGTGTTGTTTATTTATATTATGGTACTTATCATTTGTGATATTTATTACTGTATGCATACTTTATTAGAAGAAATGAGATTAAAAAAAATCTCTTCCTTGCTGGTTCCATCGAACAAGAAATGCTAAATTAACTATGTAGCACGTATTCCAATTCCAAAACACAGTGTGATGGGGAATCAGCTGTGTTTTGCTGCCCATTTTATTTAGAATCTGGTGCGAACCGGCGAGCCAGTTCCTGAATCAGTCACGTGGTACAGATTGCCCGCGAGGCCTCGAACGTCACTGCATACGTAATCAAAGCAAGCCACGATACGCGCTTCACAAAAACTCCCCCGAGATTACCCGATACACGATTCGAAGCTTCGACACACAGGACACAACACTATCGGCCACTGATCCAGGACCATGACACACAGATAAAAAAAGCATTTTCCAGCCAAGGTGCAGCATATCTATACTTGAGGAAATAAATTGTCATATTGCACTAATGGGGATCATTATTATGCACAATCCGTCACATCGCATCGCTCTTACCTGTAATTCTTCGTCTGATGCCACTTTCATGGTCATCGAAACAAAATCCTGTAGATATCTTTTGAAAAATCTTCTCTTCATTTTTTCATTTATTTCCTTTCCTGCCATGTAAGTGCCAAGTGGAGTTTTCAAGAACAAATCATAGAAATGGCTAGGTGAAGAAGCTGAAAAAACACAAAGTTGAGAGAGTCACTAATTTGTTAGAATTTAATCTAAAAAAGAGAGTGCAACTCTTAGACAGTCTACACATGTTACTTGTACTATAAATTTACTTTGATGTCTGGATGTTTGCATCATGAGCCCATCTAGGAACTCTTTGATCCACCAACTGAAGGGCAGGCAGCAGAACATGGTATGGCCACCGGTGACATGGCTTTGTACCATGAATACTCTGGAGAAGTGAGAGAGTCAGAAAAACAAACAAATGAAAACCATTGTGGATGTTTTTTTGAAACAGATATTGTGCTTAACTTTAGTGTAAATGCAATTTTCTTGTGCCAGATCACTAGAATAAAAGACTGTCTTAAAGGTTCAGATTTCAACAATATGAATTAGATGTAAATAAAACAATATGCACAGAATACACTGGCCACTTCATTGGCTCTTCAATTGTTCATTAACTTAACTTAACTTAACTTAAATTAACATTAAAAATCAGCAAATAGCAACAAATCAGTAAGTTTAGATATATGCATGGTAGAGACAGCCTGCTCAAGCATGACAATGGAAAAAGAAAAGCAATTTAAGTGACTTTGAAAGTGCCTTTTGTTGTTGGCACCAGTCAAGTTGTTATGAGTAATGGTGTTTTTGTAGAAAGGAGCTACTGCTGTATTTAAGAGAATACTGCACCATTTTTTTGTGCATTATCAGCCGTCATAAATAGAAGTAACTGTGTGATTATACTGCGGCAGCACGCAGAGCGACCAATGTGGATGGTATACTGGTGCCCTAATTCCAAAACTGCTGATTCACTGAGATTTTCCCACAGAGCCATCTCTATTGTTGCAACTCTAAAGCCACAACACAGTGCCATGTCACATGATTTTAAACTGGTTTCTTGAGCATGACAGTGAGTTCACTGTCTTCAAATGGCTTCCTCGGTCATCAGATCTCTGTCCAGTAGAGTCCCTTTGGGATGTGGTGGAATGGGAGATTCGTATCACAAACAACCAATCCGAAAGCAGCTGTGCGATCCTATCATGTCAGTGTGGTCCAAAATCTCATTGATATTTCTAACACAGGGGTCAGCAACCTTTAAGACCTAAAGAGCCATTTGGACCTGGTTTCCACGCAAAAGAAAACACTGGGAACCGCAAATACTTTTTGACGTCTAAAATGAAGATAACACTGTATATATTGTTTTTTACCTTTATGCTTTGTGTGAACAACTAAGGTGTGTTGCTTATGAAATCCATGAAGTGCTACAGAGGAAATTACATTTTATTTATGTAATTAACACATTTTGAGCTCTTAAAGAAATATAACAAAAGGAAAGCTGAACTAAAATGATCCATGTAGCAAACAAAAACTGTTGTGAGCCGCCACCCTTATATCGCCTTTGGGCTTTTGGAGCCTTGACCTGACTTTTAAAAAGTAATTGGAAAAATGCTGGTAAAAAATGAAAAATAAATATTTGCAAAATTCTGCCTAAATATGTATTTTACCAGGTTAATGTGTGTGGTGGGGTTTGGTCTGCAGCACCACTGCAGAGGAGGCGGACGCACCTGAGCGGCACCCGTTAATCACGCCTCGTCGCCTTAACATCTGTGCTACGTGTGCGGTTGTTGGTATATGTCAGGCTGTGAGCTGAAAAGCTACAGCTGGCTATATGCGTACAGCAACCGTGTGTGAAAAGTGGTCAATAAAGAGATGCTGAAAAGCATGTTCATGGATACATCGTCGGGTCTGCCCTGGTATGTTTATAATGGGACTTCTGCTCCTGAACCTCTGCGCACAGCATCTGCAAATCGGAGCTGTACGAAGTCACTTTCATCTTTACGCAAGACTGTAAGCTGTCATCTGTGAGGCGTGAGCGGTGTTTGTTTTTAACATAGTTCACGGTGTAGAATATAGCTGCTGACATAATGTGGATCCGAAGATCCATAACTGGCCTACTTGGGGTTGAAAGTCTCGATAAATGCATGGCGTTTCAGCGGGTACACCGGCTTCCGCGAGTGTGACGCTTATTTTGAGCGATGAAAAATAATAAAATATTATTTTATTTTTATGTTTCAATGTTACAATAATCTTCCAATTTAGAACTACAAGTTAAAAAAATAACTAACATAAATAAAATACACTTCAGCTAAATACTTCTAATTTATTTTCCCAAACCACGCGGAGCCGCACTATAAGGACTAAACAGCCGCATGCGGCCTGTTTTAACACCTTATTGAATCTTGAAGCCATGAAGAATTTTTAAAGTTTTAAAGTTTTAAAGGCAACAAGGATACTGACCCAGAATGAGCAAAATGCACCCATTAATTGGCCAGTAAATGTAGATACATTCTCTAACCAAGAGATACCTACTTCTTTTCCACCCTGACGTAAGGCAAACTGAGCATCTCTTTGTTTCCAAAAATCTCAAGCCACAGGTGCGCAATTTGTTCTTCATCTTCCAGGAGAAGGTCCATATTGCGATCTCGGTCAATGACTGAGACCAAGTAGGCTAGAAGTGGAGTGACAACTGCTTGAATTTTCCTCCACAGTGTGTGCCTATAAGAAATAATCATACAACATTTTTAAAATTAAACATACATTTCCTGATATTTACCTAAAGTTACAGCTGAGGCAGGTCTGTCAAATGAAACTATTTGCATCAGTTTCTGTTTGGCATTATGTATTTTATGTTTGATGCTACAAAACTATCAATAAATTGTAAATAAATATCAGAAAAAACTGCATTTAAATGTACCAAAAAAGTCAAATGCAGACCATCAGAGTGTACAGCAAATATTAGAGGAACTTACAGGAACGTCCCTCCTTCTTGAAGAGCACTGTCATTAGATGCCTCATTTAGCACCCAGCTTTTTGGATTGTGCATGTTGGCCTCATAATCCTTTAACAGTGAGTGAAGTCGCTTCCTCACAATTTTTGCAAACAATCCTTGGAAACAAAATTAAGTTCACATCACATTGATGTATTTTGGCTGCAGTTTCACTATAGTGGTGCCCAACAAAGGACTGATGTTAAAAGATAATCTTTACTGACTTATTTTCTAACCTTGAGTATGGTTTCCATCCAGAAGAGTGAGCAGATTCTCAACTCTCTTAGTGCTGAATTCACCACTGTTTGCTTCATCTCTCAGCATGCTCACTGCACTCTGAACACAACTTCTCACCAAATTTGTAGTATCAAACAAACATTCCAATGCCTGAATAGAGTAAATAGCACCAGTACACATACACACTAGTTATCCACAGAATTAAAACTACTGCATACAACAAAGATAAAAGAAAGAAATTGTGGAAAAATGTTAAACCTATTCATTTAACATTTAAGTGAATTATACTTTGGTTAAATGGAAATAGGGACACTACTCTTTAAGGTAAATAACACTTACAGTGGAGTCATATTTCTGTGGCACACTAGTGGAGTCTTCTGTCCCCATTGCTTTGAAAGAGAGAATTATGTGTGTTTTTTTCCCCTCAGTATACAAAATATTCTGTAGAAAAATGATTTGATGAATTACCCTTAGGTGGATCTTTAAAAAGATCACTGATGCACTGATTTTTCAAGGAAAGAACATCTGAAACAAACTCTTTTGATCTTCTGAGATCATCAATGTGAACAGACCTCCAATGACCTGAAAAAAATCACATTAAGAAAGACACAGTTTGCAAATTTTAACTGTTATTTGAAGTGTGTCTCTTTTGATGCTTTGCTTTTGGTGTTACAACATTGTTAGAAAATCTCATATTGCAGTTTCATTGTTATAATTGCAGTGGTAATTTCTTTATACATCAATAAGTTTTCCACTTTGTTCTCACTGTTTGCTGGATGATGATGTCACATGCTTTTACGACAGTCCAGCCGTACTATGAGTCCGATGTGTACTAAGTGCATTTTTCCATGAGTGCGGGGGAGTAGCGATTTCCAGCCGTGTGCGTTCCTGCACAAATTTGCGTCCTCTCTAGCTCTAAGAGTCAATTCCCAAATTTATTGAATAGGATGAATATAAGTCTACTGTTAATTTCGGGAAGTTGTTAGAAAGCTGTGGTATTATTTTGCTAAAGTACACATCTCCATGGAGACTAACTAGCAGGAGACAGATCTATACTTTGACATATTGTTTATATCCTTCAGGGGCTTTATCTTAGGAGTATCACATTATAGGAATATACCTGACTGATATTGGTAGAAGCATGTGACTTCCACCGTAGCCTTTGACAAGGGGCGGATTTGGGTATAGCAGTTAGGTTATTTGGCACCTAGATGGCTCTGACCACCTAATTGCTGATTTTTACTAATATTGAGCTATTATGCCTTTATTGTTTCTTGGGATATGCAGATATTCCTGCTTTCTGTCTGTTTAAAATAGCACTATGAGATTTCATTAAGCTAGAGCATTTAGCTGTTCACTTATGTTGTAATTCATTGTTGGTGTCTGGTGTTGAAACATAATAATTGTTATATTTGTCATGTAATAATTGTTATTCTCCCTGTTTTCTTGTTATTTAGAACTACACACATACGCACCCCCATACTCTCACTGAGTATGTCAGTTGCTGTACTACTGTCCTGCTGTTCAATCAGTTAATGTTCATTAAAGTATATCTGGAAAGAACTCTCTGTACCCCACTCTCTGACTGGAGTCCTTGTCCTGAGGGAGCTATCACACCAGCATCCCAGAGATAACTCTCTAGCAAACATGCTGTGTTATGCATAGAAAATATTCTCTACAAACTAGTCTTATATAATAGAATATTAATGATGTCATTTTTGTGTTCTTAAAACATGTTATGAAAAAGTTCTCGATATGAAATAAACATTGACTTTGTGTGTGTGTTTGTGTGTGTGTCGCAAGACTAACCGCCTTGAAACCCAACATAGGAGGTACCACCCTCCATGCGAGGTAGTTTGATGACAAAGTACACAAATGTCTTTGTGTCATCAGTAGTGTCACTCTTGTTTATTTCATTGAAGCACACATACCTTAGAAATCCAAATAATATGTAAAAGAAAAAAAGAATGAGAGATGTTGCACCAATGTCAGCAAGTTATTTAACCGTAAGGGATGATGTGAAGATCTTCTCACTCACTTGGCTAAGGAAATAATGTTCCTTTTGTGAAATCCTTCATCATACTCTGCTTGGATAATGAGCACTTTGTCTTTATGTGTTGAGCCCAGAAAATCCCTAGTATTGAGACATAAACATCTTGTAATATTGTAATAAATATATTTGAACAAACGGAATCATAACTGAACAGCATGTTGATTCGTACATCTATTACATCGGTATTAATTAAACACTTCTACTAACAAGGATCATAAGATATTAAAGCACAAAGACATGGAAAAAGGCAGTTACTCAGTTTGATTAAAATCAACACCTGCGGATCATGTATGTTTCCTATATATACATACCTGATTTTTTTGAGGAATGAGTTCTCAGTGTCAAACTGCTGCAGGAATAGCAGCTGAACAGCATGAAGGTTTATCAGACTCTGTAGCTCTTGACTGTCTGCACCAGTGAGTAGCCTGGAAAAAGTTGTAACCTTGGAAATGGAAAAGAACCAAGAATGACAAAATTGTTAATCAATAAATATCTAATTTGCTAAGAGAAAAGCGAAAAAAGCATAATTGTGTGTGCGCGTGTGCCGTATTTTCATGTATCTTTTACATGCCATTGTGCATAATTTATATTGCATACCACAAATGGCTTAGAATTGTTTATACACACATTAGACATATTCTCTTTCTGAAATTCAGATTTTCATTTAATGAGCTCCAGTGAAAATTAAACTTTGTTTTAACAATATCAAGTAAGAATGACAATTGACATGACTTACAGCACAGTCATTAGACCTAAAAATTCATGGCATGTTTTCATTTCCTAATTTGAATAATATTACTATACTCTGCCTTTGTTTTGTTTTAATAATATTTGAAAGCAAACAACAAAATTACCTCAGTAAATAAGAAGTGTGACTGTTGGGGCTGCTGGGTGTGATATACAATGTAGTCTCCCAGTGAACTGTGCATTGCATCTTTAACATATTCCTGCAATAAATGCTCTCGTTCCTCATCAGGAAGTTTGGATTTTTCCAAACGAACCACTGAGTCCAGAGTGGCACAGTTGAGCAGAATGTCTTTGGCTTTGTTCAGAGTGACCTGAGCATCAGTCTCAGTACTCTGACTCTTTGTTACTTGCATGATCACGGAGGAACAAGTGTCTGAGTGATAGCCGATGAACACATCACTTGGATCATACTTCTTTTCTGACTTTTCTTTTCTGTAACTACTTAAGGAGACAAAATCATTAACCCATTCCTCCAGTTGTCTGGCAATGATCTTCTGTTCCTCTGTGAGGACAGTGTTGATGTCAAGGTAGTGTTTCTCCAATCTGTTAATGAGTGGTATTGGAAACTGCTCATAAACCACTTCCTTTTCTTCAATGATGATGAGCCTGAAGTTTTCGTGAACTCTGCATTTCACACGATGTGTTCCTAATCCAAGATCAACATAATTTTGACCTCCGAGCGTCACATAGTACTGATTTAAAGCATCATACAGACTTTCATACAGATTTTGAAGGTTGAGAAGCACAACTGTCTGTCCTGTCTCCATGCACACTTTGACACGGTTTATGTTCCTGCAAATCTGTGTGTATTCCTGATCCTTTGGGAAACTCGACCCAAAGATTATCTCTGGGAGATTTGATTTGATTCTATCTATTTGAGAGATTTTGATTTGAGAGAAAAATTTCTCCTGTAGAATCGGAAGAGCAGCATAGTTTTTTGTGAGAAGTAAAAGGTAACGACTTTCCTCCATTTGAGAAGCTGGAGAGATGCTTTGTTTAACCAAATCAATAGTTGGGATTCTGGCATTGGAAAAGTAATCTCTGAGTTTTTTGCTGAATATGTTAATTACATCAACATCATCTTTTCCACTGAAGTTTCGCAGGACTGCTCCAGTGATCTGATCTGCAGTAGGAGGTTCATTAGATGTTTTGGTAATTGAAAATAACATTTTTATCAGACTGTAGAAATCTCGCAGACCAAAAAATCCTTTGCTTTTATCACATACGGTCATATATGCTTTTGCAAAAGGTTTGAAAAGGTGTTTGATCTTTTCAAGAACATGTTGATCAGAGGAACAGATTCCTCTGGCACTTTTGATGAGCTCTTGCTCATTTAAATCTCCACGGGACACGAAAATTCCACGATTCATCTTGGCAGGGTCCAGTGCCCAGTTGGAAATTCCAATGAACCCAACCCTTTTATGAGGTTTTGGCTCATCATTAACACAACCCTCTTCCAGTAATGGGTGCAGTGCTTTCAGTGGCATTTTCAGGGAATCCTCAGCCAATCCAATCTCATCAAGAACAACTACTGAAATATATTCGTCAAGGTTTTTGCTTTCTTGAAAGCGCGCACATTGCTTAAATGTGTTGATGATTCCTTCAGGAGTTGAATGAGGGCTACACTGGAAAGACACCAGATGTATTTGCTTCATCTTCTTGTAGAGGTCAGAATGTGATGTGGGACCTTGCATTGCATTTGCAACTAGAGTTTTAGATAGTGATTTGGAGCTTCCTGGTTTCCCAACAATAAACAGGGGAATTCTCAGCTCAATGCAGACCACCATCATGAAAAAGTTCTCTTTTAAAGCCTCATTTTTGGCTATTGTCTCAGCCACGTGTACACCATTGAGCAGGAGGTCCTGCATGAGTTGAATTTCTTGCTGTATTCTTTGCGGTGTATACTCAACAGGAAGAATTTGACTGATCGTTTTCTGATATTTTTTTTTGCTCTCCAAACAGGACTGATAGCACACTCCAGTAGCCATCAAGAGTGACCAAATTACTCTGTCACTAGCAGGTAAAAATTGTGGGTTGTCTTTTCCACTCTGTGATTGTTGCTGAAAGAAGTCTTTCAGATGTTTAGAAAAATCTTTGTAATTTTTGTCGAACCACATAAATACTTGCATGCAACGTTCAACATCTCTCAAGCTGACAAAACTGCATTCATTTTTCCTCTCCCTCATGAACTTTTGTGATGATAGTAACACTTTAATTATTGTTGTGATATTGGCATTCTCAGCTGAACTGGCTATTACTTGTCTTTGCACTATTTGTTTGATGTACATTTGCTCTGTTGTGTCATTGAGTTGTCCAAAATCCCAAACAAGAGATATCATACTGGGTGGTAACACATGAACACGATATACAAGCTGGCGGAGAGGGATGGAGCCAAGTCTGTCTTCAGTCTTCTCAGCCCGAACCCGGTAGCCCAGTCCTGAAGCTTCCAGCCGGTCAATCATCTGGTCTGTATGTTTTCTGTAAGGGTTGCAGGCTGCAATGACCTGTAAGCCTGTATTAGAGACGAGCTCTTCTCCCCGCACTGAGTTATCACAAAGGACCTCCTTGATGCTACTGATGGCTTCTGTGGTGTTTGCCTCATCAAAGAAAAGAACTGAGTCAAGCTCATGATTCTCTATATTTGTCCTTGCAAGAGTTTCAGCTTCCTTCACTTTCTCATAAATCATTTCTGATGTAGTTCCTCCATGAACCTTGACCAGTTTCATGTTTTCTGCTGGTGCTCCACATCTTCTTAGTTCACACATAAATTTTATGAGCCTTGTTTTACCGCATCCTGTCTCACCCATTATGATGACAGGAATGCCACACCTGAATCTCATATGAATTGCCATCATTTTGAGGATATTGTCAGTGGTCAGTTCATATGTTACATCGGGATCTGTTGGCCACTTGACGCCAAGAACATTGCACAGATGCTCAATCTTGTCAGCTCTAGGAAGCTGATCAAAGTCTGTATTAAAAGGAACTCTCTGAAGTTTTAGGCCATTGTACAGCCTTTGACTCATGATATTCTTCTTTATCACTTCTTCTGTCAAAGGATTTACTGCATCAACCCCTTTCTGGCCATTGGGCCTAAGGTGAAATCCAATGAATGTCATGGACATGTGGTCATCATTAAAAAAGATGTATGGATGTGGCTCTGATTCCCACCTTTTTCTAATGAGGAATGGAGCTAAGTCTTTTTCTTTTGGTCCACTGATGTCAATGTGTTGCCTCCCTGGGCTCTGGTCAGTGATGCATAATGATGGTGTTGCAAAGTCTTTGGACATCAAGATCATGAACTCAACCACAAAGTTTTTGAACCCACAAAGAGTGTCTCCAACCAACTCAAATTTGCAGAAATCTGAATTCTCACAGTCTTTCAACTGAAGATTAAGAAACCACACAAAGTTACGTAGCTCTGCCCAAGATGGATCGATTATACCACAATAGATTAAGAATATCTGAAGACACTTTGCATGAGTCCCTTCAATGCCCCGGTAAGTGAAGGTGTTAAGATTGCTACTGTTGTGAAAACGTGTGAGGTACTGGTATGGTCTTTGATAAGCTTCACTCCTGAAACATTCATCATCCATGAGGGGGTCATCACAGTCCATGTTTAGATTTTGTTCTTTTTGCATTTCCAAAGCCATAACCTCTTTTGGTGAATGGCAAATCACCTTTGGGAAAATATCTGTGAATGCAAAGTTTTCTTTTCGTCCCTAAAAGTATAAAAAATACATAAAGTTTAGAACAACAAGGCTATGCTCAAAGTGGTTTACAAGAAAAATAATACTTTGTTCACCTACAAGCTAGAAACTGTAAATTCCTAGCAGGTATACCATATTTTATATAATACTTTGCCATTTATAATTGTCCCTTCCTATAGCTGAAACTGAATACTAAGACTCGGGCGCAATGTTGTTAATTGTTTTGGTACCTATTCATTTGAGAATCCACTTAACCATCTTTCAGAGGACAAGGACACAACAATAAAAACAACAAATGAAAAATAAAAAGTGTACTTTGATTTCTTAAGCACAAAAAGTAAGATTTTCACTTACCAATCTTGTGATCTGATCATTTGTAGACTCTAGTAATTCAATGATGTATAAGTGGTTCTTTCTGCAAAGCCACATCTGTCCATTTGAATCCATCAGGTACCGCAAAAAGAGAAGCTTGAATATAAATTCATTCAATCCCTTTTGCACCTGGAAATCAGGTATTAAAAATGTTTTATTGAATAAAGAAAATTAAGACCAGAAAAGATTAATAATAAATAAATATATAATGGCACTTTCACTATGGTAACATAAAACTAATCACTTACCGAGGATGTGACATCAAAGTGAAACACCTTAATATCTTTTTGTTTTGGTGTGTCATACAAAAACTGGAGAATCTTGTGGTCATCAACTTCATGTTCAGTTAGTCTGATACACTTCTTAAATGTACGTCCTTGCTCAACGCATTTCTCCAGTTTTTCATACAATCTTTGGACATACAAGGATTTGCCTAAAGTGATAGATTAACATTCTGTTGATTTACAGAAATCATAGCATCAAAAATAACAAAAGCATTACAGATGATCTGATCATAAAAGATTTCATAATCTGAATTTGCAATTTCTATATAACTGACACAGAGAGACATTTTTCATAAGGAATTTTTTTTAAAATGTACAACTCACCAACTCCTGCCCGACTGGAAGCAACAATACCAAAGGAAAAGCCACTTTTGAACAAAGCATTCTTGTAATCTGAGATGACGGTGTAATGCCTCGACAAATATTGTTGAATCCTTTTCAGTGGCTCTTGTGGCACAAAGTCTGTTTTGTACTGACTGAATGCAGTAGGAATGTAAGTGTGCTCCCTGTCAGAGCTGCAAAAGATCACTAGCCTGTAATCCTTCTTTAGGGAATGCAGTTTCTGAAAACACTTTTCCATTGCACAGCTAACATCATAGGAAAGCTGGTCTGCCCACAGCATTGTGTAAATCTTCTGGCCAGTGTCACCTGATGTGAGGCATCTTCTCAGGAAAAGCTCTACTTGTTCATAAGATGTTGAAGGGGTACACAAAAGCACTTCATCATAAGTTGGCAATGGCTCAAAGTCACTGGTCATGTACAAGCAGATACTTGAAGTCAGGACCTCATCATGTGGGCAGATAATGAGATTAGGTTCTTTTGACTTTAGGCCTTTTGGCAGGTTCCTTCTGAGTGAATTGTCTTTCTTCTCTGAGAGTACCGGTTCATCTTCCAACTCATTCTGATTTTCTGTCATAAATTGCAAGAAACCTCCTAAACTCCTAATGTCTAATAGGTCATGGAAAAGTATTTTGTTGTTCTTCATGTAGCCATTCCACAACTCCTCCAATTCTTTCAAACCAACAGGCTTGTCTGCCTCATTTGCTGAGTCACTGTCATGTGCAAAATGACTAACACTGGGTGACGATGGCTCACTGTGTTCACTGTCCTTTTTGCCAGGCTTATAGTGGTTAAGAAACCTTGTCCATGTGCTCCAGACATCTGATGTTGTGCAGTTTGGTTTGATAAAAGAAAGCATCATCAGTGCTTTGTCATCAATCTGTGCATTCATGTTTGCTGGAGTCACAACACTGCACAAGTAGAATATTTGTTCTGCTGTGAAATAGTTTAAATAGTAGTTATCATTTCTTTGACTGTCCATGAAGGTTCGCCAGTCATCAAGAAATGTCTCTATGTTTTTGGATAATAATGCAAGTTGTTCAACTAAACTTCCATTTACTTGGAAGCCACATAGGGTCTTGCAAAACTTGATTTCCATAGTGATATATGAGTCACTGTGAGTTGTGAAAATCTTAATTTCCGAACACCTGAAAATTGGATTCCCTGCAATGTGAAGGTCTACAAATGCTTTGGCAAGTCTTTGGATGTTCTCAAACACCTGAATATGAAGAGGAAATGAGATTACACATGATATGAAAGTTATATATTAATTTGTTTAAGCATTGCATCAATGGAGAAACTAAAAGAAATTGTTTAAAAAAATCACACCTCAGTGAAGTGCTCCACTTCACTCTGATTTTGTTGTTTTTTTCCAGACATAAGCATAAGCTTATTTTGCAGCTCTATCAGGTCCTCGAAGGTATATGTCACATATTCCTCATGTCCACCTTTAATTTGTAGTGTCAGAGAATTCTCTAAATCAACCTATAAAGGAAAATGTCAAAAGAATAACTGCAGTCATGAATTTAATATCTTAACCCAAAAAGTATGATCCCATATACATTCAATATCAGTCAAAGGTTTGTACACACATTCTCATTTAATGGTTTTTCTTGATTTTGTAGATACATACTAAAGACATCAAATATATATAGCAAGATATATGGAATTATACAGCAAAGAAAAAAATTGATAAATAAATCTAAACATGTTTTATATTTTAGATTTGTCAAAGTAGCCACCCTTTGCTTTGTTGACAGTGTTGCAAACCCCTGGCCTTCTTTTAATGAGCTTCTCTGATGTAGTCACCTGAAATAGTTTTCACTTCACAAGTGTGCCTAGTCAGAGTTTATTTGTTGAATTTCTTGCCTTCTTAATGGGGTTGGGACCATCAGTTGTGTTGTGCAGAAGTCAGGTTGGTACTAGAGATGGCACGATACCACTTTTTTATGTCCGATACCGATACCGATATCATAAATTTGGATATCTGCCGATACCGATATGAATCCGATATAGTGTGTTTTTTAATCAATAAAACTATTTTTTTTAATATCTTGCTGCATTTTGTATAAGTTAATACTCAAGTTTAAATAAACAACAACACTAAAGCTATTCTGTTATACCTGTATGTAAAAATTACACAGCACCCAAAATATTTCATAGTTCAGCAATATTGATCGATCTAATAAACTTAAACCTACTCCATCCTCCCTATTCTGGTATTTTAAAGAGTACTTAGCAGAACTATTAAGCAACCTAACTAATAGGGTTGCAAACTCCCAGCAAAAGAAAATAGGGGACCACCACACACCTCATGATGCTTAATCGATGTAATCAACTTTAATTTGATGCAGGGTGAAAAAAAAATGCACAGAAATAAATTAATTTTTCAATAATAATTAAATAGATTCAACATCTTTCTTCATCAGAATTCACAGATTGTACCTTCCCAAAGGAAAAAGTACTATAGCTTACTAGGGTATATTAGACTTAGTCACTATATACAGTAATGGACTTCTATTCATTTTACATCAGATTAAAACTTTGGGTGTAAGATTCAGATAATTATTTATTAAAAGCTAGACATTTTAAATGAGAATAAGAAAGAAAAGTATGTCTTTGTGCCCCCTTTTCCCTGTTAATGCCCTATCGGCCCCCCTGGCTAAACTTTGCTAGATCCGCCCCTGCACATTTACAGCTGCGTAGAAAAGGATCCTGGTGTAGAAAGTAATATTCAATAAATTCTAACAACAGCTTATCAAGGTTAAACGTGCTGCTGTTGTTCAGCCGCTGGTTTCCTCTTTCTGGTGAAAAGTGGGCCAAAAACAAAGAAGAGAGACGGACTCGCGACAGAAAAGCCGATCAACTGATCATTAAGCAGTTTCACGATTGAAGTAGCAGCAAGAAGAGGGAGGGAGAGAGAAGAGCCAGTCGCTCCATATATCGGATGTTAAGCTTAACGCTGGAATGGTTTACAAACATTCAGAGAAGAACTTGCTTTACTTCTCTCTGGGATAACTTCCTCGGAGATGAAATGCTGGTTTGGTAGCGAGGCTCCAAATACACACAGCCGCTCTGTCACGTGACACATACTGCTCCGACGTGCTACGGTTATGAGCCGAGTTACGCCGTGTCGCAAGTTTTGTGAGGTGCTTTTTTGATATTTAATGGATCGGATTACATTTTTTATTTCTCGCCGATATCCGATCCAGTAATTTAGGTCAGTATCGGACCGATACCGATATGTAATATCGGATCGGTCCATCTCTAGTTGGTACACAACTGACAGCCCTATTTGACAACTGTTAGAAGCTTTATTATGGCAAGAACCAACCAGCAAAGTAAAGTAAAGAGAAAAGGCAGTCCATCATTACTTTAAGAAATGAAGATCAGGATCATGTAGGTTCCTGACAAAGATGGCAGCTTGAAAAGTTGCTCCGCAATCTGTACACTGAAAATAGTTATAGTTATAGTGATAGTATGCACTGTATTTTTTTTATTTTTATTTTTTTGGATAGTGTGCTTTGGTTTATGTTAAGTGAAGTATTTATAAATGACTAGCTCCTTCCCACGGGGGAAAGAACAACATTGAATGAGATAGCTGCTGAGCTGAGGGCGATCTGTGCATTGACTAACAACATCGAGAAAGACACTAAACAGATCAAGACAACTGTCTGTGATATTAAAGGTAAAATCAACACCCTTGGTTCCCACATCGAGGAGGTTGAAAACTGGGTTCCACCGCTTAGCACAAGTGTGTGTTTCAGCAGCAACTGACCATCTCTGCTGGGGACAGGAAGAGACTGAACAGGCTGATCAGAAGGGCCAGCTCTGTTCTAGGATGCCCTCTGGACCCAGTGGAGGTGGTGAGTGACAGGAGAATGGTGGCTAAGCTGTCATCCCTGTTGGACAACACGTCTCACCACATGCAAGAGACTCTGACAGCACTGAGCAGCTCCTTCAGTGGCAGGCTGCAGCACCCACAATGTGGGACGGAGAGATTTTGCAGGTTTTTCAGTTAAAGATAGTTCACAGGTGGCACTGAACACCAAAAAAACCTCCACAAATGGAATTTGATACCTATGGACAACTAGAGTTGTGATGGCCAGGGTGCCTCAATTCTACATATTCTATATGTCCAGCACTTCAGGTCTGGTGAAAAAACATTACAGAGGTCATCATCAGTGTTCTGAAAAGAAGATTTTGCATCTCACCAAAACTGTCCATGCTTGGTTCAACCACAAAACTTTCTGATTGTGACTTCTTCCTTCATAAAAAGAGATGAATCATGGCATCTTACAAAAAAAGTGAGTTATGGTCTATTAGATTAATTTCATCAATATAACTGTATCTGGTCTCCTTTTACCAGTTGGTTCTCTGCCACTTGATGTACAGGTGTATGTAACTGAGGAGTGGTTGGTGTGGGGCTTGGTGTGTGTAAAACAGAGTATGACAAGTGTTATTAGTTTTTCTTTGTTCACAACTAAAAGTTTCAATAAAAAATGTTCCATCCATCTTCTTCCGCTTTATCTGGGGCCGGGTCACGGGGGCAGCAGCCTAAGCAGAGAACCCCAGACCTCCCTCTCCCCAGCCACCTCCCCCAGCTTATCCATGGGAACACCAAGAACACGTAGATCGACCGTTAAATTGACAGTTTCGCTTTCACATTCAGCTCTCTCTTCACCACAACGGACCAGTGCAGTGCCTGCATCACTGTGGCTGCAGCACCAATCCGTCTGCCGAGCTCCGGCTCCCTTCTCCCATCACTCGCGAACAAGACCCCGAGATACTTGAACTCCTCCACTTGGGGCAGGAACTCATCCCCGACCCGGAGTTGGGACTCCACCCTTTTCCGGCTGAGAACCAAAGCCTCAGATTTGGAGGTGCTGATCCTCATTCCCGCTGCTTCACAATTGACTGCGATCTCCCTGTAGTAGGAACGGTCCCCGTTCTTAAAGATGGGGACCACCACCCCGGTCTGCCAGTCCAGCACTACTGCCCCTGATCTCCACGCAACATTGTAGAGGCGTGTCAACCACAACAGTCCTACAACGTCCAGAGCCTTCAGGAACTCGGGGCGGACCTCATCCACACCAGGGGCTCTGCTACCAAGGAGTTTAACTGCCTCAGTGACCTCGCCCCCGGAAATTGGCTGGTCATACACCTCATCCCCAGACTCTGCTTCCTCCTCGGAAGACGTGTCAGTGGGATTAAGGAGGTCCTCGAAGTATTCATTCCACCGCCCGACAATTTTCTCAGTCGTAGTCAGCAGCACTCCGCCAGCACTATACACAGTGCAGGTAGAGCACCGCTTTCCCCACCTGAGATGCCTGACGGTTTGCCAGAAACTCTTCGAGGCAGTCCGAAAGTCAGCCCGAGCCGCATTCCGCTTGGCCTGTCTGTACCTGTCAGCTGCCTCCGAAGTCCCACAGACTAACCAAGCTCGATAGGACTCCTTCTTCAGCCTGGTGGCTCCCTTTACCTCTGGTGTCCACCATTTGGTTCGGGGATTACCACCATGACAGGCACCAATCACCTTGTGGCCGCAGCTCAGTGCAGCAGTTTCGGCAATGGAGATGCGGAACATGGTCCATTCGGACTCAATGTCCCCAGTCTCGGAATGCTGTTGAAGCTCTGCCGGAGGTGTGTGTTGAAGATCTCGCGGACTGGGGCCTCTGCTAGACGTTCCCAGCACACCCTCACTACGCATTTAGGTGCACCAGGTTTGTCCAGCGTCTTCCCCCGCCATCTGAGCCAATCACCACTAGGTGGTGATCAGTTGACAGCTCAGCCCCTCTCTTCACCCGAGTGTCCAGAACATATGGTTGCAGGTCTGGTGATAAGACCACAAAATCGATCAGCGACCTGCGGCCTAGAGCATCCTGGTGCCATGTGCACTTATGGACACTCTTATGTTCGAACATTATGGCCAATAACAAAACACTCCCCGGGTTCAGATCAGGGAGGCCGTTCCTCCCAACCATGGCCCTCCAGGTCTCGCTCTCGTTACCCACGTGAGCATTGAAGTCTCACAGTAGGACAACAGAGAAAAAATGTTCATTATAAAAAAAGTAGTGAAGGTCAGTCTGGAAAATTCCTAAAACTTTGAATGTGTCCCCAAGTGCAGTCGTAAAAAACATCACACGCGATGACGAAACTGGCTCACATGAGGATCGCCCCAGAAAAAGAAGACCAAGAGTCACCTCTGCTGCTGAGAATAAATTCATCTGAGTCACCAGCCTCAGAAATCACAAGGTAACAGCACCTCAGATTGGGGCCCAGATAAATGCCCCAGAGAGTTCCAGTAGCAGACACATCTCTACATCAACTGTTCAGATGGACTGCGTGAATCAGGCCTTTATGGTCAAATAACTGCTAAGAAACCACTACTAAGGAACAGCAATAACCAGGGGAGATTTGTTTGGGCCAAGAAACACAAGGAATGGACATCAGACCAGTTGAAATCTGTGCTTTGGTCTGATGAGTCCAAATTCAAGATCTTTGGTTTCACTCATCATATCTTTGGGTGAACAGACTCTCTACATGGATGGTTTCCACTATAAAACACGGAGGAGGAGGTGTGATGGTGTTGGGTGCTTTGCTGTAATACTGTTGGGGATTTATTCAAAATTGAAGGCATACTGAATCAGCATGGGTACCAGAGCCTCCAGTAACATGGCATCCCATTAGCTTTGTGTTTAGTTGGACCACCATTTCTTTTTCAACAGGACAATGATCCCAAACACACCTCCAGGCTGTGTAAGGGCTATTTGGCCAAGAAGGTAAGTGATGAGTGCTGTGCCAGATGGTTTGGCCTACGCAGTCACCTGACCTAAACCCAATGGAGATTTCTGGATGAGGTGGACTGCAGAGTGAGGGCAAAGGAGCCAACAAGTGCTAAGCATCACTGGGAACTCTGTCAAGACAGCTGGAAAACCATTTCAGGTGATGACCTCATGAAACTCATTGAGAGAATGCCAAGAGTGTGCAAAGCAGTAATTAAAGCAAAGGGTGTCTATTTTGAAGAATCTAACGAATAATAAAAGGTAGTTAAATTTACAAAAATATTTTAAAAACTTTTCTGTTTGACATTTTAACAACAGCAACATAAAATGTATGTAGCAGCGTAAACGTATTTCTGCAGTTTTTAATGTGATTAATTTGTTTACCTTTTTCTGGTTTTGAGCCTTGATGATATAGACACTTCTCTCATTGATGGATTTAGCCAGAGACAGTGAAGAAAATTCAATGGATCCATGGCTTTCTTTAACAGTCTTCAACCATTTCAGATGATGTGCAGTATCACACTTATATGAGAAATCAAACAAAAAGAGACTTAATACAATTCAGAATTGAACTAAATAATCACAATTTTTGGACTTTACCAGAAAAAACCCTAAAGGACTACATGCTACACTGTTTCAAAAGGTTACACATCAATCACACACAATTTTGTTTTGCAGTTTTTGTTTTAATGTTTGAATTATTTTTCTGTGTTCTATCTTGTAATTATTTATTTTAAGAAGGCTTAAATAAAAAAAAACCCTTCGTCCTTGTGTATACATATAATGAGATGTGATCTGCTGTTCCACTGCAGAGGAGGGGTAGTGCAGTGGGTTTAGGGGGCAGTGCCAGGGAGTCTGGCGTGCAGCTGTAGCCAATCTGGTAGTCATGCTCTCTCGTTTTAGGAAGTCTTGGGACCAGAGAGGGAAGAACTGAGCAGGAAGAAAAGCAGCCGGAAAGCTGCACAAGCATTCAAGAGAAAAACATTGTAAATAAATCATCACTGTCCTTGCAATATTGGGTCAATATTGGGTCAGTCTTGACTTCACAGGCAATGGATGGATTGTTGTTTCCCCATGTGGGAAATTTAATGTGTTTGTGCAGTTTGGGAAGCACAGTCTTTGGGTCTGCATGATTGAAATCGCCTGCCAGGATGAGAAAAGCATCTGGGTGGGCCGTTTGCTGCTCACTGACATGCTTGTACAGTTTGTTCAGTGCCTCACTCCTGTTGTTGTTATTGGAGCAGGGAGAGATATAGACAGCATCAAACAGAATGGCTGAAAATTCCCTCGGTAGGTAGAACGGTCTGCACTTGATGACCATATGTTCCAGCAGAGGTGAACAGTGTTTGCAAGCCAGTCCCCCTCTATGACTCTTACCCCCTTCGGCGAGAGTTCTGCCTGCCCGAAAGCATGTTAGTCGGTCGAGTTGAATGGTGCTGTCGGAAATGTTATTATTAAGCCAAATTTCCACAAGGATGAAGTCACAACACTTCTTCACTGACTTCTAAGTGGACCAAAGTAGACATGTTAGACAGTACAATGGTGAGAATAGCAGGTTTGTTTGGATTAGCCGCTAGCCTGCTCGGGATGCCCCCGCGCTTACCCCTCTTCTGTTTCCTCTCGCACCACCAGTTTATTTTCTCCTATCTATACACTGCAACTGAGAAAAAATACTTAGGCTCTATAAATGCTATAGAGATAACTTCTTCAAAGGGATAGAAAAGGTGATAGAGAGAAGTAAGACAAAAGGACAAGATAGGAGATAGCAGAGAGGAGAGCCGGAAGGGGGGCGCCTGATTTGGCTTCCCACACCTCCCTGCTAGATCGGGCTGTATGCTCTACCTCCCCACTGCCTCCCAGAAAAGGGAAGAAGAGCAGGAGAAAGAAGAGCAAAATATTTATTTTCTCTCGCAGTTAGCTGACTGCCTTAATTGCCCAAGTGATGTCAGACCTTTTTAGCCATAGCCAGTGACTGGTCCTCTCAGCCGTGTTAGCTACCCGTTAGCTACCCAGGCAGGGATAGCGGGCAGGGATAGTTCAGTAGGTAGAGTGGTCACCCCATGATTGGAAGGTCGGGGGTTCGAATCCACTGAACGGCTACCCTGAAGTACCCCTGAGCAAGGTACCGTCCCTACACACTGCTCCCTGGTGCGCCTGCTTACTGGCTGCCCACTGCTTCACTGAGTGAATGGGTCAAATGCAGAGAGAGTAATTTCCCCACGGGGATCAATAAAGTATATATTATCATTAAAAAACAAAATGCAAGTCTTCCGGTTGCTCTGTAAGATGGCCGCACCAACGAGAGCTCGGAGTCATCTCAGCAAAAACTTTATTATTTAATTTGTACTGTTTGCAATTTCTGTGCACACAGCGCTATCATATACTCGGTATGACAGGCAAATGCTTTTGGAGCTACGTTCGTCAGCCAGCCAGGAGGAAGTGCGCCGGAGTTTTGAGCCGAACCCGACAGAGAAACAATAAGCCCAATAAGCCCAGCATCCTTCTCGCGTATCTCCAGTCGTTAGACAACAAACTTGACGAGCTGTGTGCATTGATTAAACACCAACAAGACATCAGGAACTTCTGTGTTCTGGCCTTCACAGAGACATGGCTGGAGCCCAGTGTTCCCGACTGCGCCGTCACGCAGTCGGGGACACTGTTTACCGGGGAGACCGAACGAAGGACTCAGGCAAGAAAAGGGGAGGAGAGGTGTGCTTTATGGTTAACTCTTAGTAGGCTAGAGATGTTATGTATCTTAAAAAACCTACTACTCCCAGAGCCTCGAGCTACTGACCATTCAAGTTAGACCTTTTTACCTCCCGAGGGAGTTCAGTTCAGTTCTCCTTTCAGCTGTTCACATTCCCCCACATGCTGATAGGGCTATGGCTATGGACGAACTGTATGACATCATTATTGGACTTGAGAACCAAACCAAACCATCCCGAAGATGCCTTTATTGTGCTGGGAGACTTCAACAGGGCCAACAGGAAGAAAGTTCTCCCCAACTACTACCAACACATCTCCTTCCCCACAAAAGGTGATCAAACACTGGACCAATGTTACACTCCATTCAAAGAGTGCTACAAACCCCTCCTCCGCCCAGCTTTTGGCAAGGCAGACCATTGTTCCATACGGCTGCTGCCTGCATACAGACAAAGGCTGAAACAGGAAAAAACAGTTTCCAGGGTCATTTACAAATGGGACAGTGAAGCTGAGGTCTTACAGGACTGCTTTGAGACAACTGACTAGCAGATATTTGTGGATGCAGCTGATGGCAACATCAATGAACTCACAGACTCTGTCATTGGATATATTGGAAAATGCATGGACGATGCCATCACTAAAACCACCGTCCGCATATATCCAAATCAGAAACCCTGGGTAAATAAAGACATTCGTGCCAAGTTAAAAGTGCGGACCTCTGCCTTTAACTCCGGGGATACTGATGCATATAAAGCAGCCAGCTACGACCTCCGAAAGTCCATAAAAAAAGCCAGAAAGGAATGCAGGGACAAAATGGAGTCCAGCTACCACAGCTTTGACACTAGGCGACTGTGGAATGGACTGTGCTGCATCACTGACTACAAGAAGGAAAACACAGGGAGCGTTCAGCCTACTGCATCTCTCGCAGATGAGCTCAACAACTTCTATGCTCATTTTGATGTAGACAACAGAGAGCAGGTCCTCTACTCTTAGGAGGACAGTGAGGCTGTAACTTTAACTCTCAAAACAGAAGCTGTGAGATGGTCTTTTAAAAAGGTCAATCTCATAAAGCTCCGGGACGAGACGGCATCCCAGGCCGGCTTCTCAGAGCGTGTGCCGACCAGCTTGCAGGGGTGTTCACCAGCATCTTCGACCTCTCCCTGAGGCAATCAGTAGTCCCGACATCCCTCAAAACATCCACCATCATTCCCATTCCTAAGAAATCAGTGGTCTCCTGTCTGAATGACTACCGCCCTGTTGCACTGACATCTGTCATCATGAAGTGCCTTGAGTGGCTGGTCAAAGGTCATATCTGCTCCTCCCTCCCTCCCTGACACACTGGACCCTCTTCAGTTCGCCTATCGGACAAACAGAGCCACAGAGGATGCCATCCCCCTGACAATGCGCACCGCCCTCACTCACCTGAAAAAAGGGAATATATATGCAAGAATGCTCTTCATCGACTACAGCTCGGCATTTAACACCATCATCCCCTCATAACTTGCCTCGAAGCTCGTCGACCTTAGGCTGGGAACACCAATCTGCATATGGATTCCAAACTTCCTCACTAACAGGCCCCAGGTGGTGAGAATTGGTAATCACATCTCCTCATCACTCATTCTAAACACAGGAGCGCCACAGGGTTGTGTGCTTAGCCCCCTCCTTTATTCCATGTTCACACATGACTGCGTTGCTAAACACAAGTCCAACACCATTATCACGTTTGCGGATGACACAACCATCATAGGCCTCGTCACAGACAACAATGAGACGGCCTATAGAGAAGAGGTGATGGCACAGTACAAGTGGTGCCTGGAAAATAACCTGTCTCTTAACATCAGCAAAACTAGAGAAATGATAGTGGACTACCGGAAACGACCAGTCAGGGAACACCAGCCCATCCACATCAATGGTCAAAAGGGTCAGCAACTTCAAATTCCCTGGAGTAAACATCACCAAGGATTTCTCCTGGACCCTTCACACAGACACTGCTATCAGGAAAGCTCGCCAGCGACTCTACTTCCTGAGGAGGCTGAGGAAGTTTGGCATGAACGCTAACATCACCTCAAATTTCTACAGGTGTGCAATTGAGAGCTTGCTGACGAGCTGCATCACAGTTTGGTACGGAAGCTGCTCTGCCAGCAGCCGTAAATCACTACAGTGGGTGGTGAAGGCAGCAGAACACATCACTGGCATGAGGCTTCCTGCCATTCAAGACATTTATCTTCAACGGTGCCTCCGCAAAGCACACAGCATAATGAAGGACCACAGCCACTCGCCACATCAGCTGTTCTCCTTGCTACCATCTGGCAGACGTTACAGGAGTCTGCCTGCTTCGACTACAACACTTAAACAGTGTTGTGCTGTGCTAACTTGCATATGACAAATAAAACTGAAACTGAACTCAACTTCTCTTATAGCCTGCCGTTGCGCCTGTCCTCTGATCCCAATCTCTCTAAGCAGTTTTGCTGTTGTACTGGCAACAAAGCCCCTGCACCTTGATCTTCCAGCCTCTGTCCTCTGCCAGCTTCTTATGCTCAAATGCTTCCTCCATTGCTTCCTCCTAGGGTACCGTCAGCTCAATGACGTACACAGGTTTTGGGGAGTTAGACCAAAGGACGAGGTCTGGTCGCAGAGTAGTTGTTACAATCTCTGTGGGAAAAAATTAGCCTCTGATCCAAGTCCACTTGCATTTGACAATCCCAGGCAGCCTTTAGCGGGCCCAGGTCCGGGGTTGAGGGGCTTGTCCTCAGCTTGTGTCCCTCCCGGACAAATGTTGATGAAAGCTGATGCTAATCTTGGTTTGTGAAAGGTTGAGCATTGATGGATTTTTTTTTTTTTTTTGCAATCAAGTTTTTCTGCTAGACACCCGAGGACCTGGTTTTGTCTCCATGTGTATCTGCCCTGAGTAAGACTTGTCCTACAACCAACCAAGATGTGCCTGAGTGTGGCTGGGACTGTACACAGGGGGCAGAATGGGTCCTTTCCAAACCACAGCTGCAGATTTATTGGGGAAGGTAGCACACTGTATGTCACTCGGATGATGAAACTTAGTCTATTAGACTCCATTCCCCAGGTTTCACTCCATGAGAGTTTCCTCTTTTCCACACTCTCCCAATTCATCCAGCGGACCTGCTTGGCCAGCGCTACGGCTCTGGCATGTCTTACAGTTTCCTCCTGTTAACGCACCTCTTCCACCACCATTTTTTGACGTTCAGTTACAGATGCCTGTTGCCACCGAGGTGTTACTGCTCCAGGACCAAATCCTCCTCTGCCCTGTTGGACGTGACCCACCACGTCACAATGGCAAAGAGGAGATTTAGCCTGTAGCACAGATGTGGCTGGGGTCCACTTCCTCCCCATTGCTAGGGTGGGAGCAGTGCCTCTCAATATTGGGTCCCGGGAGTCCGTGTGTGAAATCTCAAGCCTCACTTTTGGATATTTAAAGACGATTGGCATGATTGAGTGAGACCTCGTACATTGTCAACGTCCTCAGTACTCTGGGTAATAACCCAAACTGGAAGCACTAGAGCTTCAGTTTCACTAAGAGTACAGTGTTGTTAATCCTCTTGAGGTCATTAACCTTGTTCTAGTTCTAGAACAACTAGAACAAGTTCTTGCCTTGTTCTAGTTGCCACATATCATTGATGTCTGCATTATACCACCGTCCCAGGCTCTTTATGGGCTTCTCTGGGACTGTTGGAATTGGTTCTCCACTGATATAGAATTGCTCGGCTGTCAGTTTTCCTTCTATGATGCAGATGCTGCAAGATGTACTTGGCTTATATGCCATTCTTGCCCATTCAATGTTTTCCTGGAGCTTCTATAGCAATCGCCCAGTACATGGTTTTGTTGTTGTAATGATGGTCATGTCATCCATGTAGGCTCTAATGGGAGGAAGACGAAGACCACTCTTGAGTCTCTCACCTCCCACTACCCACCAAGATGCCCGCATGACCAACTCCATTGCCATAATGAATGCCAGAGGGGAAATCGTGCAGCCTGCCATAACTCCAATTCCCAGGTGCTGCCAGGCTATGGTGGTGTTCTCAGCTGTCACAAAAAACTGTAAATCCTGAAAGTAGGTCTTGACCATTCCTGTGACTTGGTTTGGTACACTGAAATAGTTGAAAGCCATCCACAACGTCTTGTGCGGAACTGACCCAAAGGCGTTGACAAGGTCTAAAAAGACCACGTGAAGGTCTCTTTGTTCTTTCTTGGCAGTTTGAATCTGGTGCCAGATGACACTGGCATGTTCCAGACATCCCGGGAAGCCCCGGATGCCGGCCTTCTGCACTGATGAGTCAATATAGTTGTTTCTTTGCAGGAAAGTAGATAGTCTTTGGGCCAAGACACTGAAGAAGATCTTTCCCTTTACGTTTAGCAGGCTGATCTGGCAAAACTGGCTGATGGATGAGGAGTTCTTCTGCTTAGGGATCAGAATACCTCCTGCTCTTCGCCAAGCCTTTGGAATCACTCCTTTCTGCCATGCTACCTTCATCAGCTTCCACAGGTCAGGAAAGAAAACGCCATCATTCATCTGTCTGCTGCTCACTCTGCCAACCCACCTGGTGGTTTGACTTTAACCCTTTAAGACCTACCATAGAACCAAGTCCGCTAGAGCTTATATTATAATTTTACATGTTGTAGAGCCATTTTTGGGAGCATTTCAAGTTGCTATACATCAATACAACCATTACAGCCTAAATTTTAATAATATGCATGCATTAAGTGCATAGTAATTACATAAATTGCAAAAAAGTGCAATAAACTACAAAAAAATTGAAAATTGTTTAAAAAAACAAAAATCATTTTTGTTTTTTTTACATATATTTCTAGTTAGAGAAATTTAAGAGGCTTATCCCTCAAAACTGTAAATACCAAAAAGTTGCACAAAATAGTTTCCCACCACAAGAAATTTATTTTGAGTGTCTTCATAGTTTTATTTTTGAAATACACCAATTTTTATATACTGCAGGAAAAACGAAAATAAATATTATAGTGCAAATTTGCAAAAAAGCAGCATATGCATCAAAATAAACTATTTCCAGCAGTGCAATATTAGTCCTAAGCATCCCAGAAACAACACAGAAAGTCATAAAGTCAAACATAACTTTTAAAAACACCAGTATAAGCTCATGAGGCCTTGATGGTAAAAAAAAAACTACATTTCCGCAAAAATTACGTCACTTCCGGTTTCGGGCAGGTCATGGCGGACATGCGATAGTTCGTGCTGATGGACGTAGGAAGTGTTATGAACAGCTGATCGGATCGGCAAAGCGTGTTTCTGGAATATTAGGTTTTTGTTGCTGCAAGTGCTTTTTATGCAGTTTTTGCAAAGCTATATGTGGAAGAAAACTGTGACCTAGGACAAGCTGATGGCATAAGATGTAAGTACAAGTCCTCCGGTTTCATATGCAAAAAAAATTATTGCGCTAGCTTACGTGGTTGCAGTGCTACCGGGATTTAAAAATAGTTACGCAAAACCGAGCGTGCCCGCTCTGACCGGCTTTAAAGGGTTAATAGTGATGCAGTAGTAGCTTTATAGCATAACGGATGGAATCGTTGTCATATTATGTGGTAGTGGAAATAAAGACCCAAATGCAGACAAGCACAGTTGAGAAGATTCAACAGAAAATTAAAGTTATTTGGTGTCAACACTGTCCAACAGATAACAAAGATGAAACATGGTATCTAACCAGATCCCTTAGTTATGCTGCTTATTGGTGTAGGCTGCTGGGGGATTCCCATGATGCACTGAGTATTTCTTCTTCAGTCACCTTTCTCACTGACTATGTGTTAATAGACCTCTCTGCACTTAATCATACTTGTTATTAAACTCTGGCTCTCTTCCACAGCATGTCTTTTATCTTGTCTTCCTTCCTCTCCCCAACTGGTCACGACAGATGGTCGCCCCTCCCTGAGCCGGGTTCTACCACAGGTTTCGTCCTGTTAAAAGGGAGCTTTTCCTTCCCACTGTCGCCAAAGCGCTTGCTCATTGGGTAATAATTACTGATTACTTCATCATATGATTGTTCAGTCATATGATTGTTGGGTTTTTCTCTGTATGTATTATTGTATGGTCTACCTTACAATATAAAGCGCCTTAAGGTGACTGTTATGATTTGGCACTGTATAAATAAAATTGAATTGAAATTAAATTGAAATAATTGAAACAACAAAACTCAAATAATAACCGAAAGCTAATAACTCAAAATATGACAGTGTTACCAGCTTCTTGGGTAGCTCTCTGTCTTTATCAAGTGCCTTCCACAGCTTTGATAATGAATCCTTGAACTTATTGAAATCAGAGTCCTCCTTGAGTTCATAAAGCAGGGATGAGTAACCAAGCACAGCATCATGAAAACAGGCCACTCGATCAACATCGATGTCATTTTCTCCAGCAGAGGTTGATGCCAGGTCAACAAAAACTTTCAGCTGATTGATATCTGCAACAGCAAGTTTCTTTTAGGTATTATACAATGCGCTTATTTTTTTTAAAAGACAAACAAAAGAATTCACTGTACCTTTAAGTTCACTTTTAGCCCACTTAACAAACTCTTGATTGTCGCTGAGTACTTGAAGACACTTCTTGCAATCATCCGTAAGGTCCTTCAGGATATCTTTTGCACTTATGAGTTTGTTACTTACGCAGTTCAGTTTGTTTTTCTTAAAGTTGCATTCATTCTGAAAAATATAAATTGACTTGTAGAGAAAATGTCTATGCCCAGTATTAATGATATTAATATCATTCATATATCTTAATTATTTCACACATATGTAATTTTCAACTTGGAGTTTTTTCGATTTCATTTTTTCATTAGTAAACAAGACCAAAGTAACTTCGCTATTAAAAGACTGTAATTTACCTAGTAATGCCATATTATATAGAATTGGCACTGACAGTGAATTTTATACAATATGCTTTTCTATTGTAAATCAATCACAAGATTCTAAAGTAAAGTGCCTTAAAAAAGTGTTTGTCCCCCTCATGATTTATACATTTTTTTCATAGTTGTCACCAGAGATGGGCAGTAATGTGTTACAAGTAATGTGTTACTGTATTCCAATTACTTTTTTCAAGTAACGAGTAATGTAAGGGACTATTATTGCAAAAAAAGGAATTCGATTACTGTTACTTTCCTGTAAGCATGCTGCGTTGCTGTGTTACTAAACCCTTGTGATTTTGTTTGTGAGAGTGTCTCATGACAATCACATAAGCTCGTGGCAGCAACAGATGTGTGTAGATCAACAAAGGATAATATGGAGTGCTGGAGAGAGTATGAGCATGCAGCATTTACAGCTTGGAAGTACTGACATTACTTTGAGTTTGATTCCGTAAAAAGTGACAAAAACATTAGTGTCACTCTGCGTGGGAAGAAAACTTCTTTCTACAGCAAAAAATTAAACTTCAAATCTGAGCACCTAGCACGCCGCCACGGGACTGAAATTCACAGAGAAACGCTGGATCCCCCGTTGACATAACCGTACTAGGCAAACTTCCACCTGCCCCACTCCTGCTAAACAGGTGAAAATAGATTTAAGAGCGACAAGACTTAGGGCCACTCAATCTTTGATTTTTTTTTTTATTTTTGGCTGTGTTTTACTAGCATCTATTTGAAAGAGTGAGAGTAAACACAAAAAAGTATTTTATTTTATATGCTGGAATATGCAGAAAATAGGTTTAAATGTTAAACAATTGTATCAAGTCAAAGACAGTTTCATGTAATTAAAATTTTGCTTAATGCAATGTGCATAAAATTAAAAGATTAAAACTAATAAAACAAATTTTAAAAAGAGGCTTTCCATTTCATTCAATTTTATGTTGTTGGGCTATGCATAAAAAATAGAATTGGGCTGAAAGGTCTATTGCTTTATTACGTATTCAGATTGTGTATCATGTTTTTAAAAAGTAACTAAATAACTAAGTAACTAAGTAACTAATTACTTTTGAAAATAAGTAATCAGTAAAGTAACAGAATTACTTTTTTGGAGAAGTAATCAGTAATTAGTACTAATTGCTTTTTTCATGTAACGTGACCAAACCTGGTTGTCACAATATTTTAGAATTTTAATATTATACAAAAATAACCAGAGTAAATACAAATGTAGCTTTTAAGCATGACAAATGTGCAAAGAACGAAGAAATAATAAAGGGGGCAAAAAAAACAAACAAAACAAAACAAACAAACACAAATTTAAATAACCCACACACATGCACACACACACACACATACACAAAATTTGATATACAGGGTGGGCCATTTATATGGATACACCGTAATAACATGGGAATGGTTGGTGATATTAAAGTCCTGTTTGTGGCACATTAGTATATGTGAGGGGGCAAACTCCTCAAGATGGGTGGTGACCATGGTGGCCTTTTAGAAGTCGGCCATCTTGGATACAACTTTTGTTTTTTCAATAGGAAGAGGGCCATGTGACACATCAAACGTATTGGTAATGTCAAGAAGAAAAACAATGGTGTGCTTGGTTTCAACGTAACTTTATTCTGTCAAGAGTTATTTGCAAGTTTCTCTTTGTTCATTGACATGTCGAAGAGGTTAACACGTGAGGAGCAGATCGAAATTCTGTTGATACCTGGTGAACGCAGTAACCGGGTCATTGCAGCAGATTTCAATGCAAGACACCCTTCAAGACGACCCATCTCCCATGCTACAGTTAGCAAACTGCTTGCTAAGTTTCATGAAACTGGTTCAGTGTTGGATTTGCCAAAATGTGGACGCAAGAAAACTGTCACTAATGAAGAAACATCAGTGGCTGTCCTAGCTTCATTCAGCAAGAGCCCACAGCGTAGCACTCGCCGCATGTCACTGGAGAGTGGCATTAGTCGTCGTGGGCCAGTTGAATGGCCCCCAAGGTCTCCCGATCTGACCCCTTAGACTTTTATCTTTGGGGTCATCTGAAGGCAATTGTCTATGGTGTGAAGATACGAGATATGCAGCACCTGAAACTACGGATACTGGATGCCTGTGCTGGCATTTCTCCTGCCATGTTGCTATCAATGTGTGAAGAGTGGGAGAAGAGGGTTGCATTGACAATCCAACACAATGGGCAGCACATTGAACACATTTTATAAGTGGTCAGAAACTTGTAAATAACTCATGAAAGAATAAAGTTACGTTGAAACCAAGCACACCATTGTTTTTCTTGTGACATTACCAATAAGTTTGATGTGTCACATGGCCCTCTTCCTATTGAAAAAACAAAAGTTGTATCCAAGATGGCTGACTTCTAAATGGCCACCATGGTCACCACCCATCTTGAGGAGTTTGCCCTCTCACATATACTAATGTGCCACAAACAGGACTTTAATATCACCAAGCATTCCTATTTTATTACGGTGTATCCATATAAATGGCCCACCCTGTAGATATAGAACATACCATTTGAAGCAATGTGTCCAGTATTTTGAAATCTCCTTTTAGACACAACATGTTTTTGATATCCATGATGATTTTGGAAGATTCCATTGCCAGATGAACATCTTGGTACTGCTGAATTTGTTTAGCCCTTCCTGTGATCCATTTTCTGTCATCTTTTGGGTCTACTCTGCACATGATGTCTAAGTCTTTTTTCAAGTCTTCACACCTTCCTTTATAGACCTCAAAGAATGTGTCTACTTCCTCAAGAAGAAGTTCCCCACTCTTAAGATTGTTATGAAGCCTTTTGTAGTTGGTGTAGCAGGCCTGGAATATTTTATTGTAGATCTGCTCAAGATTATAGACTTCATGTCTATCACTGAGTTCAGTGTTGTCTGTATCTGTTTGGTCTTTTGACAGCTCCAACACTTGGTTGGTCCAGCACTTTTTGAAGATCATGCTGTCTTTAATGGGATGCAGTTCTGAAGCCATTTGGCGAGGAGCGCCACACAAGTTGAAATAAGTGACATTTACAGTTGTAGGAGAGGTCAGCCCATCAAGAGTATAAACCTTCATAAATTCATTCAGATTCATGGTCTTAATGTTCTGCTCAAATTTTTTATCCAACCCACTGAAGTCAACTGTAGATGAGATGCAGAAAGGTTGTTACTATAAAAATGTTTGTGAATATAAAGCTCCAATAATTACTTCAGTCCTAATTTCAACATATCTGGGAACAATATTTTCACTTTAAACATGCTATTCTGTATAAAAGAGTAGAAACTTGATACTTAAGCCTAAAGACCAACTAAACTTGAGCAGAGCCCTTGCAGAGGAACCACCGGTCACACAGATTAAGAACTGGACAAATGTATAACTATTAAAACAATATTTAAACTACTACTAAACAGCTACCCTCTTGCTGAGAAAACACTGTTGCAATTTTTAACTCTCCTCAGAGAAGGCAATCACTCTGACACATCACTAGTCTTACCTTGCATTGTTTCATATTATTTCAGATCCATTTTCTTAATCCCAAGACAATTGTTTTCAATTAACCTAAAACATATTTTTTCACAGAACGCTAACACTACCTACCTTTGACATGTTCTGAAAGTTCCTGGCAGATTTCTAGAAGACCCTTAACCAGCTCTTTCTCATTGTTCACAGACTTTAGTTCAGCTTTTCTTTGATCCAGCAATTTTGTAACATTTCTGTCATCTTTAAAACGACCGTCATCACACAGACCATCTGGAGGAAAACAAATACTTTTATATAAGCACAAATACTGTGACACTTAAAAATCATTAACACTTATTTAAAATCCATAGCGTTAACTTGTGATTTTCAAGGCCTGATTCAAAAATTATTATTTTAATTTTTTATTAATGCTTATTTGATTGAAATATTTACTATAAAAAAATGAAAAATTTCATTTGTTTTGGGGATGTGTCAGGAAGGGTATTCAGCATATAAATTGTGAATAATTGGGCAACTGAAAGTAGCTTTCTAATTGTAAGTCTTACTACTGGAGATATCAAACCTAAATAACTAAAATAAAACTACAGGTATCTGTATCCCTAAATGCTGAACACTTACATTCCTGTATTACTTGAATATGACTGGAAACTTTTTAATTTACTTATTTTATACATGTGTTACACGTGAGCAGGTAGCAATTTGACAAGACCTGATATTAAAACACTACTTCAGCTAAAAGGATGGTGAACAGAGACATTGTTAAGCAACAAAGAGAAAAAGGCCAACAAAAACATTAAAAGAAAATAAGTGTACTCACCAGTTTTTAGCAAATTAAGAAATTCATGTTTTCTCTCAAAGATTTGTGTCAATGTTTTTATCTGTATTACTCCACAGACGAGCTTCTCTGTTACAAATCTGAATGCTGAAGTTGCTGAAGACATCCTGATTTGTGCTTTATCTGACAATTTATCAATCAGCCCTTTCCCTAGAAAAGGAGAGAACAGACAAAAACAAATTAAAATCATGTTTTATTTACATATAAAAATGAACAAAAATGGCTGAAGACCCCAAAATAAACAGGAGACAGTACTGGAACAAAATGTAGAGGTGTCATGCATGCCTCGGTCTGATGATATATTTAGCTCCTGGTTACAGTCTTTCCCTGTTCTTTCACTGTTCACCTTGATTTCAAGGTGTCACCATTATTATTGTCCAGCCAGAAACGGCAGCCCAGTTAAGGATGGTTTAGCAAATTTGTTTTCCGGGTGGAAATCGGGAGAAATTTGGGAGAATGGTGGCTCTGGGAGATTTTCGTGAGGGGCACTGAAAAATTGGGAGGGTTGGCATATATGCTTATTTCTGTATTAATCAAAATCAGAATCAGAATACTTTATTAATCCCTAAGGACATTATGTGGGTTAACGTTGCTCTAAGACAGTAACAGTAACAGACTAAACTACTGAAATAATACAATATGTTACAGAGTTTACAAATTTAAGAAATAGCACTAATATATACAAATCGCTCAATTATTAATATCAAGAATATTACAGAAAGGAGTCTTAAAAGTCTTCTTTTGCCTCAAATGGTAGGTTAATTTAAGCCATGAATTCAGGAACCCTGGCATTCAGCAACCCAAGTCCAGCCAATTTTTTCTTAGTTTTTTTTTGCTTTCTTTACTCTCACATCCATGTTTTTGTTACTACTATGGCATTACATGGGCTTATTTCCTAAACTATTATTAATAGGGAAAGTGTTTGTGTTCCTAAAGTCCCTGCAAAAAATCCAAATTTTGAGATCCCATTTTATTATTATGAGTACACACTTGTAATACACACTATGTTAGAAAGTAATAATACTTTAGAAATGAATAAAGAACAGTTTCACAGCCATTTTTGTTATACTTTAATATCTCAGTATTTACCTCGCATCTGGAAGAAGGTTTTGGTCAAGGGCCAGTTTATAAGGTGCTCAAATATCAAGTCATCCCTTTCAGTGTAGTCTCCAGTGCCATCTTTGGGCCATGACTTCAGCACAACAGCAGACATCAGACTCCCGATCTTTGTGATATCATGTCTTGCCAATAGAGTCTTTAGTGCTTCACTAGATTTATCCTGATCAGAAAAAGACAGAATAAAATCAAGCCAACTATAACCGTTAAAATTACCTACTACAAAATCCACCGTTGTTTAAGATAAACAATAAATTAGTCTTAAGAAGTTAAGAAGACAGGGGATTTGGGAGTCACGTGGGACCGCCGAGGAAGATGGCCGCACACTAGAGGCGCTCCTAAAGCCTGTTGATTAATGTTCTGAATCTGGAAACATACACTCCAGCTGTAGTCATAAATGGGGCACCCCCTGTCGACTTTGAAGTTTTTCAAGAATTACCGTCTTTGGAAAATGGCAGGTAATAACATAGCAAACTTTTTTAAGGGAGCTATCACGAGGAAGAAGCAAGCTAGCATTAGCCTCGCTCCGGAGCTGCCCGAAAATATACCTGCATCTGATACCGCCTCTCCAGCAGTAGTGGAGGAATGTATGGGGAGCGAGAGCAAAAAGGACATTTTTGAGGAAATTAAGAAAATGAATGCTACTCTTCAGGTCATAGCAAAAGATGTCACCACTATTAAAGAAGCCACTAAAGAACTAAAAGATTCGGTGGAAGATATAAAAGTGAGGTTAGGAGAGGCAGAACAACGTATCTCAGACATGGAAGATGCCAGCGTGCTTACCAAGGCAAAAGTGGACAAATTCCAGAAAAGGATGGAGGCGTTGTGGTCACGAGTGGAGGACCTTGAAAACTGTAGTAGGAGAAACAACGTACGGATTATTGGACTTAAAGAAGGTGTGGAGACACCCGGGAACGTGGACAAATATGTGACGGAGATTCTGACCAAAACACTTGAGCTTTCTGGAAGTGAATTTGAAATTGAACATGCGCATCGTTCCCCTGTACCAATGCCGGAATCTAACGAGCCTCCCAGGGCAATACATGTCCGCTTTCTACGTTCATCTGCTAGGGAGAAAGTAGTACGGGTGGCCAGAGAGAAGCGTGGAGTTGACTGGCAAGGCGGCAAGCTTTCCTTCTTTGAAGATGTTACAAGGGAGCTGGCGGAGAAGAGGAAGGCATTCAACCAGGTGAAGAAGCGTCTCCGAGAGCTACAAGTGAAGCATAGGCTGTGTATCCTGCAACGCTCATTTTTACGTGGAACGGACAAAAGAAAGCATTCAAAGACGGAAAGGAGGCCGAGAAATTTCTGCAGGAGTCGACTTGGAGGAGTGCGGGACATGATGTAACAGATCGGAGAAGTGTATGTGAATTTTAAAATAAGGTAACAAATAAACAATGGGCACAACGGGGCTGCGGCGGCTGTGCTGCTGTCGGACGATTAGCGTGTCTCACGGATCAAGGACAGTTTAGTGTCTCAAGCTATAGTTAGTTAGGATTGGGTAGGAGGGGAGGGAGGGGGCGCTTAGCAACGTTGTTCTGGGTTGTTATGCAAAGAAGGGTGTTTGTTTTGTTCAGGTTTGTTTGTTTTTTAAAGACAGCTAGTTTGATAGGACCAGATGGGTTTTGTAATATTGAGTGCCTATGTATATATTTGTGTTGTGTTGTAAAGCGCACAAGGCATGTCCTTACCCCATTTCTATTAGAAAGCGATGAACAGGTATACTAAAATAATATCGCGGAATATAAAAGGATGTGGGGACCCAATTAAAAGGAGGAAGGTTCTAACATACTTAAAAACTAAAAACACAGATATAGCGTTTATTCAGGAATCCCACATTGCTGGGGAAGAAGAGGCAAAAAAGTTTAAACGAGACTGGGTGGGCTCCGTTTTTCATAGTTCATATTCAAGTAAACAAAATGGTGTTTTGATCCTTATTAATAAAAATTAAGCTTTGTGTTGCTGAAAAAATATAATGATAAAGAAGGGCGCATTATATGCTTGGAAGCCTTAATTAATGGGGTTCGAACAGTTTTGTGTAATATTTATGCACCTAATAAAGAAGAGCCAGATTTTTTTCACAGAATTAACAAGATAATAGGGGGTCATGAGGGGCAGGTAATATTGGCCGGAGATTTCAACCAGGTGATGGATTGGATAATTGATAAGAGCAAACCCAGGGGTAGGTCTACACCGAGGGAAAGAGAGGCTGTTAATTTACTGACAGAGGATCTTTGCCTAGTAGACATTTGGAGGTTAGTTAATCCTAGTTCAAGCGAATATACATTTTACTCCAATTGTCATAAAACATATTCAAGGATCGATTTCGCCTTAATATCAAAGTCTTTGGTCGATTCAGTTGTCGACTGTGAGATTGGTGCCATTGCCATTAGTGATCATGCCACGGTAGAGTTGCAAATTGATTTAAACACAGATAGAAAAAAGAGGGGTCCGCTGGAGGCTTAACACGATGTTGTTGCAGAACAAAAGTTTTAGTGAGGAGTTAACAAAGGATCTTAAAATTTTCTTCGAAATCAATGTGGGTTCCACAGATAAAGTAGCCACACTTTGGGAAGCGTCTAAAGCATATATAAGAGGAAAGATAATTGCATATGCAACAAAAGTTAAGAAAAGTGATCTAGAACGGGAAAAAACCTTAGATAAAGAAATACAAGAATTGGAGAAGGATTTAGCGAGACAATACTCAAATTATAAATACCAGACTATATGTAAATTAAAATACCAGCTGAATGACATTTATAACAAAAAGGCAGAATATGCCTTATTTAGGCTTAAAACAAAATTTTATGAAGGTGGCGAAAAGAATTGTAGACTATTGGCAAGACAACTGAAGCAGCAAGATAATTTAAATAATATATCTATGATTAAGAAAGACAGCCAAGTGGTAACCTCGTCAAAAGAAATAAATTCAATTTTCAAATCATTTTATCAAAATTTGTATACCTCTGTTGGTGCACTTAATGAGGGGGAGGTGAAGACATTTTTTTCAGGTCTACAATTACCTACTCTTTCTGAGGAACAGAAAACAAGACTGGATGCGCCTATAACTGAAGAAGAGGTCAGAGCTGCGATCTCATCAATGAAAAATGGTAAATTGCCAGGCTTGGATGGCTTCCCGATTGAGTATTATAAGAAATATATTGATATTTTAGCTCCATTCTTGCATAAAGTTTACCTTGAGGCATTAGAAATAGGTTCCTTACCGAGTACATTTAATGAGGCACTAATCTCCCTTATTCCTAAAAAGGATAGGGATCTATCAGACCCATCAAATTACCGGCCAGTAAGCCTTTTAGGCATCGATTGCAAAATTTTGATGAAGGTTTTGGCCTTCCGCCTGGATCAAATATTACCAGATATCATCAATGGTGATCAGGTTGGTTTTATTAAGAATAGGTCTTCAGGTGATAACATTAGAAGACTTCTTCATCTCATGCACAAAAGCAAATCGAGTCTAGTTGCGGCCTTCTCGCTGGATGCTGAGAAGGCTTTTGATCGGGTAGAATGGGGCTTCCTTATGACAACACTTGCAAGGTTCGGGTTTGGGCCTGGATTTTGTAATTGGGTCAAAACTGTATATGCAAGTCCAAGGGCAGCAGTTTTGACAAATGGATTGGTGTCAGAGTTTTTCCATCTCACTCGCGGGACCCGGCAGGGGTGTTCTTTGTCCCCGCTGCTTTTCACAATATTTCTGGAACCACTGGCCTTGGCTATTCGAGCTAACAGGGATGTCAGAGGTGTTCATGCAGGGGGTATGGATCACAAGTTATTTCTATATGCTGATGACATCTTAGCAGTATTAACGGATCCCATGCAGTCTCTACCAGCGCTACTCACATGTGTTGAGTCATTTTCAAGGTTGTCAGGTTATAAGATAAACTGGTACAAATTGGAAGGCATGCCACTATCAGCATCATGTCATTCCGGATGCTTTACTCCATTCAATTTTAAGTATTTACCTTCAGGTATGAAGTATTTAGGAATATTATTAAAACCCAAACTGGAGGATATTATGCTTTCAAATATGGAACTTCTCCTCCTAAAGATAAAAACAAATCTGGATAAATGGGGTAAATTGAATCTTACACTATGGGGTAAAATTAATGTGATTAAAATGATGGTGGCCCCACAGTTCAATTATGTTTCTATGATGTTACCTGTAAGAATTCCTTTACACATATTTAGTCAATTTGAGAAGTTAATTAAAGATTTTTTGTGGAATAACAAGAAGCCAAGAGTGAATATAAAGAAAATGTGGGCCTCTAAAGACATTGGGGGAATGGCCCTCCCAAATGTGAAGTTGTGTAATTTAGCTTTTGAAATGTCAAGACTGGCCAAGCACTGGACAGGTTCGGACTCTGAGCTGAGCTGGATGAAGATCGAACAGGAACTAGTGAGCCCTTTTACACCCTTGGATGTTCTCTCACAGGGCTCAGCAATTAATGGACAAGACTTTCATAATAACCCAGTGCTCGGGTATTCTAAAGCTGTCTGGGTAGAGGTGCACAAGATGTGTGGAGCATCTCATTTAAGACAACCTTATTCCTCACTATGGAACAACACCGTTGTACAGATTAGGCGAAAAACAGTGTTCTGGAAGGAATGGCTTGTATACACAGGATAAGTGATCTTTACTCAAGGGGAGTGTTTATGTCATTCGCTGAAATAACCCAAAAATATGGTTTGATAAGAGAAAATAATTTTTGGAAATATTTACAAATAAGGGATTGTATTACCAAAGAAAAATTTACTCAAAGCTCAAATATGGTGGTGGAGTTTCTAGAATTGTCCAGTACAGCACATAGAGCAGCTGTTTTCTACAAACTGTTTAACAATCCAAAAAAGAGATATGTGAAAACTTGAGGATTATATGGCAGAGAGATTTGAGTTGTGCAATTTCTAAAGAAGACTGGTGTAGAATTTTGTCATTCTCTGATAAATATATAAGAGAGGCCAGGGGTAAATTTACTCAGTACAAATTAATACACAGATGGTACTTCACTCCGTCCAAACTTTATAGAATGGGAATCAGTCCCAGTAAAATATGCTGGAAATGTAGTTCAGATCCAGGGACATTTATGCATGCTATTTGGGAATGTTTATCCCTTTTGGCAAAAAGTATTGGACAAAATAGGAAGGTGGATTGGTTTGATAATACCCTTGTCACCAAGACTGTGCTTATTAGTCTTCTTCTCGTTTGGCTCTCGGCGAATGCGAATATAAACAATAGGTTTTTTAACAGTAATTACATAAACAAACACAATTGTGTCTGAGAGTCAAATTGAGTCACTTAAAATCCAGTGAACTGTTCAAGTTTGTCAGAAAACTGCTTACTGACTTTATTTAAGGGATAATTTTAAGGCAATATAAAGGCTTATTTTGTAAACTGACAGAAATCACTTTAATAAAGAACAGTGGTCCCTAAATCTAAAAAATAGAAATCTGTTATGGATGTACTTTTTTAATATATAAATACAGGTAAAATAATATCTTGTTTTCTCCTCTCCTCCTTCCCCTTCTCTTCCCTGCTTAGCCTCTTGTGTCCTTGTCCTGTCTCGTGTGTATTACTTTCCCTGGAACAGTCTCTCACTGTCGTTCTCTAAAACCTAAAAGAGAATTATGGATTTGATCAACTGGTCTCTGAATGCTATTGACACCCTTTTCTCAACGAGAAGTCTGGGCTCGGGAGAGCCCGAGTGCCCTGGAGGGACTTTCCCTGCCGGATACACGATGGACGGGTGGCAGAAATGGAGGATCGTGTGCCTGGCGGGACTGTCGATCGAGGACGCTGAAGATATCTACCTATTCGGAACCATGATAACAGGGTTCTTGCTGATCGGAGCTGGCTTGGCCCTGGCTTATTGGAGAATTAAGAGAGCGGAACCGGCTGTTCAAACCCCCCCAAGGCTGCCCGCTGGGATTGAAATGATAGGACGAGGCGCGACTTCTCACAACAAAAGCAGCATGGTTAACACCTTGGAGACACTTACAGGTGCCGTGAAGACTCAAAATAACACCATTGAGCGTATATTGGGATACATCAAGAAGAGACCTGCTCAAAATGACACCCTTGAGCAAAAGTTGGATCACATCGCAGAACGGCTCATTGCAGTTGTGGGGTCTCAGAATCAAAAGAATGACAACACCACGGAACGGAAGTTTGATACCATCATGGGGAGGCTCGCGGTTCTCCAGAGATTGAGAGACCAGTGTTGGAGTGTTAAAGAACAGCTTTGAAATTCTCCTGAGCTGCTCGCATAAAAGAAAAATCAACAACATCAACATGTGGGCCCAGCTGCGGGCCCAAGGCTGGAGCCGAACAAAAACTCCCTGATAACGACTGTGTGTTGACTATTCTTCCCATCCCATGCAAGGCCACCTGGGTTGGCTGGCAGACTGTTTACTTAGACTGATAGGGCGGAGGACACTGTCTCAGCTGAACTCTGGACACGCACACACATACACTTACACTGATAAGCACGCACTCATCCCCCCTCCCTTTCCAAATGCCTTCGATGCTTGTTTCCTGCGGGGGAACACGGCGGGTCTATGTGCCGCGCTGGAATGGTAGCGCTGTGAAGGACAGCTGCTGTGTTCGCTTCGTATTACTCCTCACCCCCCACCCAATCCTGTGGCTTGTCATGTCTTTCACAAAGTTGTGCTGTGGACATTTATGTGCTTTTTGTGCAGAGGAGTCTTTTTGTTTCCTGTTCTCATGCTGTCCTACCATGGAAGCACAGCATGAGTAGAGGTCCTTTTTTTCCCCTTGTACTTTCCCATTGTTGTGTATATTTCAGTGTTTTTCTGTAACGCTACCGATCTCCGACTTGTATCCCCGTGTAATGTCTGTGTTATGTCTGTAAGGGGGGGGGGGGGGGGGGGGGGTGTCCTATTTCACTGCAGGGCAACCTGCATGTGGCGAATAAAGCTTTGATTGATTGATATTAGGGGATCGGTCGGTGTTACCTGGGGTTTCAAAATATGACTGTGGTTATAAAGGTAGGGGTGATTGCAGTGGCTCGAGTTATTCTCAGTGTATGGAAGGAACTATCTCCTCCAGAATATAATAGGTGGAAAGAAAATATGCTGAAAATGGTGTTGTGTGAAAAATTCTTGGCTAGGATTAATGATGATAGGGAGGGTTATGACAAATCATGGAAACGTGTTTTTGTCTGAGATGGTTGGAATTTATTTGGTCAGGGCAATTATCTTTAGTTAAATTTTATGCTTGCTGCGTTGTATGTTTGTGTAGGCACTCAGTAATGGAATAACTTAAGAATTAGATTTTATTGTCCTTTTTTTGTGGGTGTACCGATAGTTAGTAAGTATGAAAATAGACCCAAAATACAAAGGTGAATTAACCATGGGATTGGAAGCTGTCTTTTCTTTTTTCTTTTCTGTTGTTGTTTTGTTTGTTGTTTTGTTTATGTTTTCATGTGGTTAAATGTTAAAAACAAATAAAAACTTCAACTACAAAAAAAAAAAGAAGACAGGGGATTTTTTAAAAAAAAACCCATCTTGAACATCAACAAAGAGAGTGCTGCTGAATTAGAAGCTCATTCAAGATTCATGATTCAAGATTCTTTATTTGTCACATGCACGCAGTGAAATGTATCCTGACACACTCCTCGACTGTGCAAAAGGAGAGAGAGGAACATTATATACATTAAGTGAATATATACATGGGGGACATTATGTACAGTACTAGCATTGTATGCAGCAAGTAGGTGAATTTTGCACATTAAATGAAATAAATAAAATAGAAAATCTGAAAATTTTAAATCAAAAATCTAAAATGAATTTTGTGGAGGTGGGTGTTAGGGTGTCTAGAAGAGAGTCCTGTCTCTGTCACTTACGAATGCTGTGAGAGGGTGTGTGTGTGGGTGGGGGGCATGTTATGGTTTAGGGGGATAGAAGCTCCTCTGTTAACCCTTGGGGTTAACTGTAGACTGGGAAAACACTCTGTGGACTGAAAGAGGACATTCCCTAACTTGTATGTGAGGCGTGTTGGAATATTTCTGGGCGAGTTTAGCTAAGCTGAATTAGCGTGGATAATTAGCCTTATATACTCTTTGGCAGAGCCCCAGAACTTTTTGATCATCCATTATATATATTTAATTTTTTATTTCCTACTAAGCTGCTATAAGATTTTTATATGATTTTCACAATTTTCCAATACTTCACAGGGTGCATTTGTCATATTTTATTAAAGTCATACCTGGCAAATGCTTTCAGCTGCATCCACTGCACATTTCTCCATTGCTCTGCATAATAATGGACTCTTCTTGCTCAGCTCCTCCATTATCTTACAGTATATTTGAATTTGATCCACAGGGCATGCCTAGCACAAACAAACATCCTTACTCTGTTTCTTAGGTGCATATGTAATTATAAAAACACACAAAAAAACTAGTCTTACCTTTTTCAGTTTTCCTTCAAAATCATTCAGGAAAGTGGTTCTCCAGAAGGAAGTTTGTTCTTCATAGCTAAAAGACACTGAGAGTAAACTGTTCCATACCTACAAAAAAAGATCACAAATTTTAACAGACCAGCACAATGTCCATTGTAACAAGCTGTTCTGGTGATATCTGATCTAAGAACATTATCATATGTTCATAAGAGACTGACTTCATCAGTGAAGTCACACATGAGCTTACTGTGCCTTTCCAGGTGGGAAGAACTATAGCGCAGATCTAGTGCTATGTGGATGTGACAGCAGTAAGACGCAAAGGCTTTGGTGAATTGTTGCTGAAATTGGTTTCTGGGACATGAAACATCATAAGAATAAAGGCCTTCAACTGTCTGACTAAAGAGGGAGTCCTATGGAGTTTGGTTTGTGGGACTCTGGAGGCAGCTAACAGCCAACTGCCCAACTAGTGGAATCTCTGAGTTCTGTTTGTGAGTGGACTGACAGATGGCTTGGTACAGCATCTGCAGTGTTGCAGATGTTCTACTGGTCTGTTGTGGTAAAAACGGAGATCAGTATGAAATCAAAACGTTTGCTGTACTGGAATCTACTGACACCATGAGCTGGGGATAGTCATCAAAAGAATGAGATCACACAAATGAGTGTCCTCTGAAAGGTGTCTTGGGTGTCCCTCAGAGATAGCATGAGGAGCTTGTCATTGTGAAGGGACTAAGAGTACAGCTGCTCCTTGTCCACACTAAGAGGGGCCAGTTGACGGACCTCTGGCATCTAAGCAAGATGCCTTCTGGATGCCTCATAGGTGTGTATTTAGCTGCTTGAAACACATGTGCAGCAGACTTAAGACTCACTGGAGACACTGTCTCTTGGATTGCCTGGAATGCTTCAGTGTCTCCCCATAACAGCTGGAAAAGGTTGCTGTGGAGAGGGAGGTCTGGCCACCTTTGCTTTGGCCAGTGGTTCCCAAACTTTTTTTGCTGGACCCCCCCTTTGTTTTACAAGAAAAATGTTTGCGCCCCCCACCCCCCGTGCGCACGAACACATCCTCCAACCACACACACCCATATTTTGCTCCATTGCGGTTTATTTCACACCTCAAACATTTAGTAAACAATTAAGCAAATACAAGTAATCTGCAATAAATTACAGGTAGTAAGAAAATAAAACTAACTCTTTTACGCTACGTCCACACCTACACGGGTATTTTTGAAAACGCAGCTGTTTCGTCCACACGTAAACGGCGTTTGGAATCACCGAAAACGGATATTTTTTAATACTCCTTTTTTGCGTTTACGTGTGGACGAGGAATACAGAGTTCATCATGCAACGTCAAAGGTATGAGCCTTTTTTCATGTCACGCTGTGCGCCACGTTATTGTTTACATGAGATGAATTGCAGAATGGCAGATAAAGACAAAATACTGTTAATCTGACTACCTGCAGGTTTTACACGCAGTTACTGTCCCTCCATTTACAAAGGCAGAGGCATCACGGTGTGATTATTTTACGTGTAGTTGGTTTTTTTTTTCTGTGTAATAATATTCAACATTGCTATCAATACATTTTTCAAAAAATGCCTCTCTGTGCAAAATGGGTTTAAAAACATAAATAACTGTGGGATACTGTTTGTCCATGATTTGAACAGGGGGAACAAATCGTGGCAGGATCAGCCTGATATTATTTTTATCCCACTGTAACTTTACTGTATAAAGAGCTAACATCTCAAAAATGTCAGGAGTAGTTAGTTATTATAACAAGTGTTTGTGAACTAAAAATCAAGAATGTGGGATACTGTTTGTCCGTGATTTGAAGAGCCCAGCGCTGCTCCCAACGAAGGGAAAACCAATTCTGCAGGGAAGACCTACCTTGGCACTTGTGCAGGTGAAACCAAAGGGAAGATATGCTTCACTATATTTTCTAGTCTTTGTCTTAGAATGAAGTTGGTTTGGAAACCTATTCAGCTATGCTTCATCTCCTGCTTTGCGTTTCTGTGGGCGCCCCGTGCTAGCAGTGTCCAAGCGTTGTTATTGTTTTCCTTTTCATACCGCGCCCCCCCTGCCATGGCTCTGCGCCCCCCCTAGGGGGCGGGCCCCACACTTTGGGAAGGTCTGGCTTAGGCACAGATGAAATGGATCGATGGATGGCACTCAACATTAAATAGCTACTGCAGTTGTTAAAAAAAAAAAGATTAATCTTGATTTTAAACCAATCACACAAATATATATTTTGATTAAGTAAGTAAGATTACTTCTTACTTTTTGCTTACCTTTATTTCATTGGGTACAAAAAAACGTGAATTATTTAATTCATTAAGCTTTTTGTTGAAGGTATTTCTCCGCCACTCCCTCATTATTTCTAATGTCTCCCCAAATGACTCTTCATGAATTCTCCCTCGTTTCTGCAATTATATAATAGTTATAAGTTGATTCAAATGTCTTAAAATAAATCAAATACATAAAATACATTTTACATAGTCAGTTTGATACATCTAAAACTTGACTTGTATCTAATTTGGAGTAGTATTTAGGTAGTCTATATTTAAGCAAATAAAATAAAGTATTCTGGATAAATGATCCCAACAGTTCATACTTTGACTTTAGCTTTGTATAGTGACTCCAAAGTGTGACCTGCCCAACAGACTGACAGAGAAGTCTTACCTGAGAATCAGTGGGGTCATACGCTTCAGCAAGCAGACAGACCAAACTGAGGAAGTTAAGAGGGACATCACAGTAGACTGGATCTTTGATGCAGCAGCAGACAGAACCAAGAAGCATTACTGCAGTTTTCAGGCAACACTCTCCATTTTTGTCATCAAAACTATGAGAATAAAATATACATATTATTTTGGGAGCATGCAAAAAGATTGCTTATCATTAATGACAATGAATGAGGTTCTTCTTTAGTGATATGATGTTCGAGTGACAGTCAAAGGTTTTTTTTGTTTTTGTTTTTTTAAATCACCTTTTGTTGCAGTGGCTTTCTCTTTCCATGAGATGAGATACCAAATCATTCCAAATCTGTTATGAGAATAATAGCAAACATTTATTTTGTCAACACATGGTTAAAGCTAGGATATGTAACATATCAGCATTGTGTAATTTAAGTGGTTTGAGACACTCCCCATCCTCTGGTTTCTGTTTTTAGGCTTTAGATTCTCTAACCCATTATATGAAAGTTTAACCAGATGAAATGAGTAGCAAAAGCTACAATTAAGATTTATAAAGTCTGAATAGGAAGTAAGACACAGTTGTGCAATGTATTAAGAAGAGAAGAGAGAGCAGGGTTATAATCGTGTAAAGCAAAACCTGAGCATTGACTTATATTAAGCTCAATTTAGACTTTGAGACATAGGCAAGCTATCCATTTTCAAATTTGGATTTTTTTTGGCATTTTCCTTTTATTCATCCTTCCATCTGCTTCCACTTATCTGGGGCTGGGTCATGGGGGCAGCAGCCTAAGCAGAGAAGTCATGTTCCACCTCCCAGTGGAACACATCGTCCAGGAGGCATCCTTGTCCGATGCCCGAACCACCTCAACTGGCTCCTTTCGATGTGGAGGAGCAGTGGCTCTACTCTTGAGCCCCTCCCGGATGGCTGAACTTTTCACCCCATCTCTAAGGGAAAGGCCAGCCACCCTTCAGAGAGGGTAAGGACATAGATCAATAGGTAAATTGAGAGCTTCACTTTTACACTCAGCTCTCTCTTCATCACGATGGACGAGTACAGCGATCGCATTACTGCAGCCAAGGCACCAATCACTCTGTCGATTTCTGGCTCCCTTCTCCCATCACTTGTGAACAAGACCCCAATATACTTAAACTCCTCCACTTGGGCACTTCACCCTTTTCTGGCTGAGGACCATGCCCTCAGAATTGGAGGTGCTGATTCTCATTCCCACCACTTCACACTTGGCTACGAACCGTTCCAATGTGAGCTGGAGGCCATCACCCGATGAAGCCAACAGAACCACATCATCCATGAAAAGCAGAGAAGAGATTCTGGGGCAACCAAAGTGAATGCCTTCTGCCACTTGGCTGTGTCTTGAAATTCTGTCCATAACAATTATGAACAAAATCGGTGACAAAGAGCAGACTGGCGGAGCCCATCAACTACCGGGAAAGACTCCGGCTTATTGCCGGCTATGTAGACCAAGCTCTTGCAACAGTTGCACAGGGATCGAATGGCCTGTAGCAATGGGCCAAACACCCCATACTCCCAGCACCTCCCAAGTCCAAAAAACACATGTAGACTGGTTGTTTCGTTTGGCCTGTCGGTACCTATCAGCTATCTCCGAAGTTCCACAGGCTAACCAAGCCTGACAGGAATCCTTCTTCAGCCTGGTGGCTCCCTTCACCTCTGGCATCCACCATTTGGTTTGAGGGTTACCATCATAACATGTACCAACCACCTCACGGCCGCAGCTCAGTGCAGCGGCTTTGGCAACAGAGGTGCTGAACACGGTCCATTCGGACTCAAAGTCCCTAGTCTCCCTCGGAATGCTGTTGAAGCTCTGCTGGAGGTGTGAGTTGAAAATCTCGCGGACTGGGGACTTTGCCAGGCATTCCCAGCGCACCCTCACTATACATTAGGCAAGCCAGGTGTGTCCAGCATCCTCCCCTGCCACCTGATCCAACTCACCACTAGGTGGTGATCAGTTAACAGCTCAGCCCCTCTCTTTACCCGAGTGTCCAGAACATATGACCGCAGGTCTGGTGATATGATTACAAAATCGATCATCGACCTGTGGGGTAGAGCAACCTGGTGCCATGTGCACTTATGGACACTCTTATGTTTAAACATGGTGTTCGTTATAGCCAAATTGTGGTTTGCACAGAAGTCCAACAACAAAACATCAGGTAGCCGTTCCTTCAGGTCTCACTGTCTTTGCCCGCATGAACATTGAACTTTTCCAGTAGGATAACAGAGTCCCTGGGCGGAGAGCCCAAGCTGTGTGTTGAGGTGAGCCTGACTATATCTAGCCAGTACCTCCTAACCTCATGCACTAACTATGGTTCCTTCCTCACCAGAGAAGTGACATTCCACATCCCGATTGCCAGTCTTGGTAGCCAGGGCTTCCACTCCTGGACGCCCCCGACACACAATGCACCCGACCATTTTCCTTCTAACTTCCTTTTATTTTAAACAATGACTATATGGGAAATCAGATTTAATCAGATCTGATTAACTTTAATCAGATTTTCTTTTCATGTTCTACTTCATACTTTTTTTTGTGTCTTTAAGGATACATACCCTGTTGTCAAACTGAGTTTTGTCAGATTTGATTTTATAATCTAAATACTGAAGAATATCTAGAAGTCCTGCTGGCACACTGGATATGAAGCTCATTAGATCACCGACAGGCATCAGAGACATCCAAGAGTGCACAAGAAGAGGATCAATGTCCACCAGGTATGAGTGTGTTGTCATGATCTCGATCAGGTTCCTAATTTAAAGTCAAAGCTGATTATTGAGCCAGATACATTTAAGCAAATTTCAACATGGTTATTGGAGAATCACACTTACTGTGCACGGCTAATATAACTGTTCCAAGAAAAATATGTGCCTTTAATTCCGCCTGTCCAGGACTCAAACTGTGGATTTAAGACAGGTGGGAGTGGCTCAAATGGTTTACTTTCTCCTTTCAGAAGATGAATCAGAGGGAGGACCAAGACCCACTTCTCAGTTTGGCGTTGGCTAGCATATTGGCAAAGCGTCTCAACCACATCTGCAACTCTATATAAGTAAAGAGGTCAATGATCAGACAAGGCACTGAGAAGTTACTGCAAATTTCTAAGTTAAATCTGTAAATTTTGTAATAACCTGTAAATTGTAAATACTGTAAAACCACTGTCATTTAATGGTCAGGCATTGCACAACTACAAGCATTTCACCTCATGTCATACTGTGTATGGTTGTGTGTGTGACAAATAAAATTTGAATTTGAATTTGAAGTTCACATTATATAAGCTACATCAAAAAGACCATACAGGCCAGGATATCTGCTGGCTACACTGGAATCCCTAAAACATTGTTTCACCAAAATGTAGTTAGGTTGATCAGATCATACATTATGGGATTCTAGATTAGGAAAAGGTCAACATTATTATCAATATGGTGACTTTACACTTAGAATTAAGTTACACATCAGGTACCTGTTTTTATTAGCCAAAGGGTTTGCAAAATCTTCCCAGAATGCAAGAAAATTATCCCGAGGCATTTTAGGCAGGCAAAGAAGATCACATAGAGTAAAGAGTCTGTCTGCCATGTTGTCTTTCAGATACTTGTTGTAGACAAGCAAACCAATGAGTCCTGCATGCAGAGGTGGAAGGAAGGATTGTGTTTTTTCTTCCTTTTTTTTGTTCTTAGGAATGATTATTTCCTCCACAAATTTTTTCAGCAGCATTTTCACCTAGAAAACGCAAAGGGCGAGCGTGAGGAATTATATACATGTAATGCATAATATGCTTGGTTAAAAACAATATTCAGGACTTCAATCCCTCTTTAATTATTGGGTTGCAGATGTGTTCTGCTGTGATTTGTTGTAGAATAAAACACTTGCCTGTTGGAAATCATACGGCAATCCCCATCGTCGTTCCCTACCGTCATGAAGTACAGGGTGGCTGTATGTACAAAAGAACTGTTCAAGGAGGATAAAGAAGTTTTCCAAATTTTTTGCATTCCAGGTTGTGAGAAGATCAAAGATTATTTTTAGCATTTCCCATCCAGCAATGTTTCTCCCATCCAACACAGTTTTTTCTGTAGAATTCCAGCGCCAGGTACTCTTCAGTTTGGGATGGATCATATCATCATATTGGTGCCACTCACCTTTAAATCCCAACAGCACAAAATTTACAGAGGTTAGCAATGATTATATTTATTCTTCTATTGTTTGCCACATACAGTTTTAAA